>NW_028270162.1:4952545-5552545 GCF_037043375.1 Chiloscyllium plagiosum | reverse complement strand
ACGGAAACAGACCCTTCAGTCCAACTTGTCCATGCCGACCAGATATCCCAACCTAATCTAGTCCCATTTGTCAGCACTTGGCCCATATCCCTCCAAACCCTTCCTATTCATATACCCATCCAATGCTGTCATTGTACCAGCCTCCACCACTTCCTCTGGCAGCTCATTCCATACACGCACCACCCTCTGTGTGAAAACGTTGCCCCTTAGGTCCCTTTTAAATCTTTCCCCTCTCAACCTAAACCTATGCCCTCTAGTTCTGGACTCCCTCACCCCAGGGAAAAGACTTTGTCTATTCACCCTATCCATGTTCGTGATTTTGTAAACCTCTATAAGGTCACCCCTTAGCCTCCGACGCTCCAGGGAAAACAGCCCCAGCCTGTTCAGCCTCTCCCTGTAGCTCAAACCCTCCAACCCTGGCAACATCTTTGAAAATCTTTTCTGAACCCTTTCAAGGTTCACAACATCTTTCCTATAACAAGGAGACCAGAGTTGCACAGAATAATCCAAAAGTGGCCTAACTAATGTCCTGTACAGCCGCAACATGACCTCCCAACTCCTGTACTCAATACTCTGACCAATAAAAGAAAGTATACCAAACGCCTTCTTCACTATCTTGTCTACCTAAATACCAAGATATTTTAGCTGGAGGGCCATACCTGCAGCAAAGAGTATGGGTATTGTAACGAGGACATGAAAAGCAAGCAGGATGTGTTGTGTGTATAATCTGTCAAGCCCACTGTGAGTCTGCCTGTTATTCACGATCTCTGCAAGGTGTCGCGGTGCTGGTGTTGAATTCAGGTGGACAAAGTCAGAAGTCACATGACACCAGGTTATAATCCAACAGATCTATTTGAAATCACTAGCTTTCGGAGAGCTGCTCCTTCCTCAGGTGGAAGATGTGTGATACAAAAAGACTGGACTGTCCTACGAAAGAAATCTGGCTCATAGCTGCAGCCACATGTTATAGCAAGGCCACATTAAACAGAAGATAGGTACGGTGGTATAGCAAGATCAGCAAGAAATGTGCCTTTTTTATTATTCACTTGTGGGACGTGCGAATCACTGGCTGGGTCAGCACTATGTTGATCATCCCTAATTTCTCCAGAACAGTTGATACAACTCAATGCCTTGCTTGGCCATTTCAGAGTTAACCACTTTGGGTCTGAATTCACATATCGACCAGACCAAGTAAGGGCAACAGATTTCCTTCCCTTAAGGACATTAGTAAACCCGATGAGTTCTTCCTCCTGACAATCGTTTCATATCTTATTAGATTCTTTTCAGACCTCTGTTGAATTAAAGTTCCACCATCTGTTATGGTGAAATACAAACCCATGCCCCAGAACAATTCCGGGCTCTCTGGATCAATAAAATATCCATAACACCCATAGGCTATCACCTCCCCTTCAAACAACCCCATGTAAACTTCAGCTGATACACAAATTTCACAGCAAGGCAGAGCTGAGTTGAGATTCAGAGTGGAACACCTTCTAACCAGAGGATAAGCATGGTGAATGTCAGACAGTGTGTGGATGAAACCAGCCAACAAGAAGCTACAGCACCATCAATATCATTTGCCCAAAGATAACTAGCAACCACACACTCGTAACAGAGGCTGATAGATGAACCAGTGCAACGATCTTATCAATCTGATTTCTGAAGGACATGTACCACTATTGTTGGAACTCAATAGTACAATCAACAATCACAAAGTTAACTGCATACAATGGGTCTCCGGTTCTTTAGATCTGGTCCAGTAACAATTCAATGCTGCATGGAAACCAGAATTATGTTGCTTAGAGACACAAATGTCACAGCAGTGGCACGACGACCAGTGTGTGTGGGTCTCAACATTGCAATAATCTATGAGATTACCAAAATGTCATGGGAGCAGAAGACAGCAGCAGTACTCATATCAAGTCAGTCTGGGATTTATGGTGATTGTGTCTAGACAGGATTCGGAGATGCCGGTGTTGGACTGGGGTGTACAAAGTTAAAAATCACACAAGCTGAAAATGTGTTGCTGGAAAAGCGCAGCAGGTCAGGCAGCATCCAGGGAACAGGAGAATCGACGTTTCGGGCATAAGCCCTTCTTCAGGAATGAGGAAAGTTTGTCCAGCAGGCTAAGATAAAAGGTAGGGAGGAGGGACTTGGGGGAGGGGCGTCGGAAATGTGATAGGTGGAGAGAGGTCAAGGTGAGGGTGATAGGTCAAACTGGGGTGGGGGCGGAGAGGTCAGGAAGAAGATTGCAGGTTAGGAAGACGGTGCTGAATTCGATGGATTTGACTGAGACAAGGTGGGGGGAGGGGAAATGAGGAAACTGGTGAAATCCGAGTTCATCCCTTGTGGTTCCAAAAACGCACAACCCAGATGGCCTCCTTCTTCAAGGACCACAATTTCCCCCCCGACGTGGTCGACGATGCCCTCCACCGATCTCTTCCACTTCCCGCTCCTCCGCCCTTGAGCGCCGCCCCTCCAATCGCCACCAGGACAGAACCCCACTGGTCCTCACCTACCACCCCACCAATCTCCATGTACAGCGCATCATCCGCCGTCATTTCCGCCACCTCCAAACGGACCCCACCACCAAGGATATATTTTCCTCCCCTCCCCTATCAGCATTCCGTAAAGACCACTCCCTCCGTGACTCCCTCGTCAGATCCACACCCCCCACCAACCCAACCTCCACTCCCGGCACCTTCCCCTGCAACCGCAGGAGGTGCAAGACTTGCGCCCACACCTCCCCCCTCACCTCCCTCCAAGGCCCCAAAGGAAACTTCCATATCCGCCACAGATTCACCTGCACCTCCACACACATCATCTATTGCATCCACTGCACCCGATGTGGCCTCCTCTATATTGGGGAGACAGGCCGGCTACTTGCGGAGCGTTTCAGAGAACACCTCTGGGACACCCGGACCAACCAACTCAACCACCCTGTGGCTCAACATTTCAACTCCCCCTCCCACTCCACCAAGGATATGCAGGTCTTTGGACTCCTCCATCGCCAGACCACAACAAAACGACGGTTGGAGGAAGAGCGCCTCATCTTCCGCCTAGGAACCCTCCAACCACAAGGGATGAACCACAAGGGATGAACTCGGATTTCACCAGTTTCACCAGTTTCCTCATTTCCCCTCCCCCCACCTTGTCTCAGTCAAATCCACCGAATTCAGCACCATCTTCCTAACCTGCAATCTTCTTCCTGACCTCTCCGCCCCCACCCCAGTTTGACCTATCACCCTCACCTTGACCTCCCTCCACCTATCACATTTCCGACGCCCCTCCCCCAAGTCCCTCCTCCCTACCTTTTATCTTAGCCTGCTGGACAAACTTTCCTCATTCCTGAAGTAGGGCTTATGCTCTGATCTCCAGCATCTGCAGACCTCACTTTCTCCTCAAAAATCACACAACACCAGGTTATAGTCCGATCACCTGATGAAGGAGCGTCACTCCGAGAGCTAGCGTGCTTCCAATTAAACCTGTTGGACTATAACCTGGTGTTGTGTGATGTTTAACTTTGTGTCTAGACAGGCTTGACTCCATAGGAAGGGTAAAAGGTGATGCTAATTTGCACCTCAGAGAAGGTACAATTCCATCAACCAAACCTCCCAGAAAGTGCCACAAGGAAATTGTCAGTTTGACCTGGTGATATGAAATGTAATGGAATCATCTGCCACTTGGATCAACACACAGGCTCAAGTCATTCAATTATACATGTACTGAGGACGGACAATGCAATCAGAGTACATCCAGTTCCAAGCCAGCGAAAACCCTCTCTAAAAGAATGTCCACACAAGACTCCAATGCTAGAGAAATTAAATCCCCAAGTTCACAGGAGCTCAAACAGGAATTGCATGAAAAACTCAGTATCTGTGGAGAGAGAAAGCAGAGTTAATGTTTTGAGTCCTATGAGCCTCTGCTGAAGAAGGTCTCTGAGTTTCTCCAACAATTTCTATTCTGTCGTTGGAGTTAAGTTATTCTCCAAACATGGACATTGACTGGAACTCTTAGCCAGGGAATCTCAGGAAGTCCTTACCTTCAGAACACCAATTGGAAGATACTGCTTTCAGACATGGCTGTTTGGTTTTATCTGTCAGTCTGTATGTGTCGCAGCAGCAATTATAGCGAAAGGGGGGTCTGGATGTGTCAAACATTGTCAATGATTTTGCATTAATGGATAAAACCAAAGAACTGCATGATCAGAAGCTTCACTCATTGGTGACAGCAGCTCACTGTGAAGAGTATGTTTCTCACAGGAAGAAATGCCAGGCCAATGTAAATCAGATCAATTGTTTTGCCTTTACACATGCATGTTATGGAATCTGTCCTGAGCCAGGCAAAGTTGAAAGTGTTGAAAGAATGCCTGTGGTACAAGAGAAAAATGATCTACATCGAGATCTTGAATTTTTCAGCTTCTTCGCTCCACACATCCCAAGTTTTTTCAGCAAAGCATCACCACTCAGGGGAATACCGAAAGAAAGATGGGCTGTAGGTGCGGCAGGGTGACCACCAACATGTCTGGTTAAGTCTCGCTATCAAGCTTAGTCAGTAGAAAGGGTGGCACAGTGGTTAGCACTGCTGCCTCACTGAGCCAGGGATCAGGGTTGAATTTCATCCTTGGGTTACTGTCTATGCGGTTACTGCATGTTTTCCAGTTTCTGCCAGGTGCTCCAGTTTCTTTCCACAGTCCAAAGACGTGCAGCTTAGGTGGATTGGCAGCGGGAAATGTGGGAGGACGGGGGTGGGGGAGGGGGGTGCTGTTTGGAGGATTGGTGCAGACCTGGTGGCTGAATGGCCTCTATTTGCCCTGTAAGAGTGTGATTCTAAGCTTGCACTCTGCAGTGTTACAACCCAAGGAAAAAGGCAGTGTTGGAAGGCAAAACTTCACAGAGAGCGCTAGGACACATCACAAATGACAAACCAATTACAATTGGATCCAAACATCTATCACAAGCACAATCCAATTATTCCTGAGCGTGGGACATTGAGTTGAGCATTTGATATCGTGAGATTCCATTCTTACCTGTTCCATTCACTGTGGATCTCGATCACAAACCATTGGGACAATTACTCAGGATAGAATTATGATGCGGAGGAGCCAGTGTTGGACTGGGCTTGACAAAGTTAAAAATCACACAACACCAGGTTATAGTCCAACAGATTTATTTGGAAGCACTAGCTTTCGGAGCACTGCTCCTTCATCAGGTGTTGTGGAGCAGGATCATCAGACATAGAATTTATAGCAAAAGATTACAGTATAATGCAACAGAAATATTTTGAATGGAGAGACATATGTGATTTAGGAAGAGTCAAATTAGGAATTTCTAAAGGGATGTTCATCTTTCGCTATTGTTAGATTTTTCTGAAGAGGTAGAGGAAAGGTCCAATAAGGGTAATGCTGTTAATGTGGTTTACATGGATTTTGAAAAGGTGTTTGATAACATACCATGTAACAGACCTGTGAGGAAAATTATAGTGCATGGAATAAAAGAGTCAGTAACAGCGTGGATACAGGATTGACTGAGTGATCGGAAACAGAGAGTATTGGTCAATGGATATTTTTTGAAATGGAGGAAGCATCATAGAATCCCTACAATGTGAAAACAGGCCATTCGGCCCTACAAGTCCACTCCGATCCTCCAAAGAGTAACCCCCCACACCCCACTACTCTACATTTACTCCTAACTAATGCAACTAACCTACACATTCCTGAACACTATGGGCAATTTAGCATGGCCAATTCACCCTAACCTGCACATCTTTGGACTGTAGAAGGAAACCCACGCAGACACGGGGAGAATTTGCAAACTCCACACAGACAGTCGCCTGAGGCTGGAATCGAACCCAGGTCCTGTGAGTCAGCAGTACTAACTGATGAAGGGCTTTTGCCCGAAATGTCGATTTTCCTGCTCCTCAGGTGCTGCCTGACCTGCTGTGCTTTTCCAGCACCACTCTAATCCAGACTCAGATTTCTAGCATCTGCAGTCCTCATTTTTACCCAGCAGTGCTAACCACTGAGTCACCGTGCTGCCACATTGCCAAAGTAGTTGAGAGAAGAGGAGGTCTGATGGAGATTTACAAAATCATTAGCAGGCTTTACAGAAGAGAGAAACTGTCCGCACTCATAAAAGGAACAGGAATGAGAGGGCACAGATTTAATGTGCTTTGCAAAAAAAGGTTTGTAGTGGAGCTCCCCAGGGGCTGGTGTTGGGACTCTTGCCTTTCTCGATATGTATTAATGATCTCAATCCTGGTGTGCAGGAGGTAATTTCAAACCGAGCAGATAACACCAAACTTGGAAACTGTGAGGAGGACAGTTTTGAAGTCCAAAAGGACTTTGACGGCTTGGTGAATGAGCAGATAGTTGGCAGATGCAGTTCACTGCAGAGGTGTGTGAGGTAACATACCTTGGTTGGAACGAGGTTGCAATACACTATAAAATAGGTGGTACAGTTCAAAAGGAGGTGCAGGAGCAGGGGCACCTTTGATTACACAGATCATTGAAGGTGGCAGGACAGGTGGAGAGCTTGGTTAATAAAGCACACACTGTTCTCAGCTTTATTAATGTGGGCATAGAGTACAAAGCAGGGAGATGGTGTTTAACTTGTACAAGACACTCATTAGACCTCAAGTGGAGTATTGTGTATAGTACATTATAGGGCCCTACGTTATAAGAAGGATGTGAAGTGACTGGAGAAAGTGCAGAAGCGGTTTACAAAAATGGTTCCAGGAATGAGAAAGATCAGGGATGGGGATAGATTAAAGAAATTGAGAGAAGAGAGAGGAGAAAGGCAAGAGGAGGTCGATGGAGATTTACAAAATCATAAGCAGAATTGACAGAGTAGATAGAGAGAAACTGTCCCCACTCGTAAAAGGAACAAGAATAAGAGGGCACAGATTTAATATGCTTACCAAAAGAAGCAGGGGTTATTGTGGAAATATATTATCGAATGGAGCCTGGCATGATTGAAGAGGTACCAGGCACTCTCTGATTCTTTTACAGATCAAACTGACTCACTGTGTGAATGGTTCACACTATTACATCTCTCATCCTTAACTCTAGGACAATGAAAGAAGGTTTTCACATCACCATGCTATATCTCAGGGCGACACCTTTGGATACGCAGTTACCATCATCAGCAGAGGCTGTGTACATTCAACCAAGTACAAACTACAAAAACAAAAATAGAAATCGCTGGAAAAGCTCAGCAAGTCTGGCAAATACAAAACCAGTTTATATCCCTGAGAGGGAAAAGCTCCACTTTAAAGAAAAAACAGCCAAGGGCAATTACAGAGATAAGGGACAGCATTACGTTTTAAAAAACAAGGCTTATAAAAATGCAAAAATCATCAGAGATCCTGCTGAATGGAAAAGATACAAAAGACCAGCAAAGGGCCACAAAGCTGCTTAGAAAAGCTACTAAAAGGGATTACGAAAGGTCACCTGCCAAGGACATCAAAGTCAATAAGAAGAGATTTTAAACTTACATGAAGGGAAAGTGGGTGGTCACGCCCACGAAAGACAGACCGTGGGGATATTGTCAATGACTATGGGAAAGTAGCAGACATGTTGAAGATTACTTTGATTCAGTATTTAGAGCAGAAAAGAGGATAGCTTGCTCAAAACCCCGAGGAAATTAATAGTGAATTAGGAACAGGGTATGAATAAATGTACTGTCAGTAAAACATTGGAAGTTAGGAATTTAATGGAATTAAAGAATGACAAATCCCCAGGACCTGATGGTTTCCATCCGAGAGTGTTACAGGAAAGAGGGGAGCATATCATAGGCGCCCTAACTATAATCAGAGTTCCAGAGATACAGGGGTCATCCTCTGGTTGGGAAAAATGTACATGTTATTCCGCATTTTAAGGATGTAAGAGAAAAACCAGGAAATTACAACCTAATGTCTGCGGTGGGGAAATTGTTGAAGTCTATGATCAATGATGGGGCAACTGAAAATCTTGAAAATGTTCAGTGAATTAGGGAAAGCCAGTATGGATTCAGGACAGGTGGGTCAGGCCAGAGAAAACTGTCGAATGTTTTGATGAGGTGAGTAAGGTAATGGTCAGGAGAATGTCTATGGATGTGGTTTATATGGACTTCCAGAAAGCATTTCACACATTTCCATATAAGAGACTGTTAATGAAGGGAGAAACCCACAGAATTGAAGGCAAATTATTGGCATGGCTGGAAATTGGTTGGGTAGCAGGTGATGGAAAGGAGAAATAATGGGTGGGTACTCAAATTGACAGAATGTGACCGTGGTGACCCACAGCGATCTGTGGTAGGGCCTCAATTAATCACAATATTTATTAATGACTAGGACAATGGCACAGAAAGTCTTAGATCCAAATGTGCTGATGACGTAAAATGAGGCAGTCTTGCAGACAGTGAAGATGATAGCATAACATTACAAGGGATATGAATAGACTAAATGAATGGTCATAACCGTGGCAGATGGAGTTCAACATAAGCAAGTGGCAGGTTACCTTTCGTAATCGCTTTTAATCCCAAGAAAGGACAGATCAGGGTACTTCCTAGATGGTGTGAAGTTAAATACAGTGGTTATCCAAAGAGACCTGGGGTTTCGGAACATGGATCATTAAAATGTCACAAACAGGTGCAGAAAATAATCAAGAAAATGAATGGAGTGCTGGCATTTGAGACTGGTTAGCAAGGTTAGATCAAACAGAATACAGGGAGAACTAGCCATTTGGATACAGAACTGGCTCGAAGGTGGAATTCAGAGGGTGGTAGTAGAGGGTTGTTTTTCAGACTGGAGGCCTGTGACCAGTCGAGTGCCACAAGGATCGATGCTGGGTCCTCTACTTTTCATCATTTATGTAAATGATTTGGATGTGAACATAAGAGGTACAGTTAGTAAGTTTGCAGATGACACCAAAATTGGAGGTATAGTGGACAGCGAAGAAGGTTACCTCAGATTACAACAGGATCTGGACCAGATGGGCTGAGGAGTGGCAGAATGGAGTTTAATTCAGATAAATGCGAGATGCTGCATTTTGGGAAAGCAAATCTTTGTAGGACTTATACACTTAATGGTAAGGTCCTGGGGAGTGTTGCTGAACAAAGAGACCTTGGAGTGCAGGTTCATAGCTCCTTGAAAGTGGAATTGCAGGTAGATAGGATAGTGAAGGCGGCGTTTGGTATGCTTTCCTTTATTGGTCAGAGTATTGAGTACAGGAGTTGGGAGGTCATGTTGCGGCTGTACAGGACATTGGTTAGGGCACTTTTGGATTGTTCTGTGCAATTCTGGTCTCCCTCCTATAGGAAACATGTTGTGAAACTTGAAAGGGTTCAGAAAAGATTTACAAGGATGTTGCCAGGGTTGGAGGGTCTGAGCTACAGGGAGAGGCTGAACAGGCTGGGGCTGTTTTCCCTGGAGTGTCGGAGGCTGAGGGGTGACCTTATAGAAGTTTATAAAATCATGAGGGACATGGATAGGATAAATAGACAAAGTCTTTTCCCTGGGGTGGGTGAGTTCAGAACTAGAGGGCATAGATTTAGGGTGAGAGGGGAAAGATATAAAAGAGACCTAAGGGGCAACGTTTTCACACAGAGGGTGGTAAGTATATGGAATGAGCTGCCAGAGGATGTGGTGGAGGCTGGTACAATTGCAATATTTAAAAGGCATCTGGATGGGTATATGAATAGGAAAGGTTTGGACGGATATGGGCTGGGTGCTGGCAGGTGGGATTTAATTAGGTTAGGATATTTGGTCGGCATTGACGAGTTGGACCGAAGGGTCTGTTTCTGTGCTGTACATCTCCATGACTCTATGACTGGAGTACAAGCATACAGGGGTTATGCTGAAGTTATACAGAAACCTGGTTAGACCTCACTCGGAGCACTGTGAGCAGACCTGGGCCCCACCCCTTCGGAAGGAGAGACTGGCCTTGGAAAGAGTACACTGTGGGTTTACAGGAATGATTTCAGGTGTTACATTATATACATTATATTTGATCTTTGGGTTAACAGAATCTATGTACATTGTGTATGTTACATTTGGATAACATTAAAATATTATTACAAAACCCACAGTGTGCATGAAAGCCCATGAACAGTACTTACTCTGCTCTTTGTATTGGACCTGAGCTTTACTGATGTGACTGCTAATCTATGCAGCAATCTGCCTTGAGGTATTGCTCAGTGCCACACGGTGGGGCTATTAATTCACTTCCTTCATTGCCTTCTGGTTTTGGAGTCAATCTATAGACTGACTGCTCCAGGCCATGTTAAACTTTAATGGCAACAGACTGAGAGCCAAATAATCAGAGACACTTCACAGTCTCCTTCTTTAAGCTTCTGAAAGCTCTCATGAGTGTCCAGTGAAAAATGAGATGGAAACTAAATTATTTCATTTAATTTGCCTCTCCATTTAAATTCCATTTTAATACAATGCATCATATCTTTCGGGTTGTAAAGAATATTAGAAACCTGCCATATCTACACTATTTATTGGAACAGATACTCCATTGCTTTGATAACCACTGACTCAGTCAGCAGCCTGCTCCCCATTCGATCAAGCTGTGAATTAAGTGCTTCTATTTGGCTGTTCATATCCCCGGGTCATCTCAAAGCTCCATGTACAGGCAAGAATTGTTGGAGTAGGATTTCTGGTTGTCACGCTGGCAAAATGATAAATGAGGACTTGCATTTACATAGTGCCTACTGAAATTCCCAGAAGACAGACAGTGGTGGTGGAGGGTTGTTTTTCAGACTGGAGGCCTGTGACCAGTGGATCACAAGGATCGGTGCTGGGTCCACTACTTCTCGTCATTTATATAAATGATTTGGATGTGAGCATAAGAGGTAGAGTTAGTACGTTTGCAGATGACACCTCCAACAGGATCTGGACCAGATGGGCCAATGGGCTGAGAAGTGGCAGATGGAGTTTAATTCAGATAAATGTGAAGTGCTGCATTTTGGGAAAGCAAATTTTAGCAGGACTTATACACTTAATGGTAGGATCCTAGGGAGTGTTGCTGAACAAAGAGACCTTGGAATGCAGGTTCATAGCTCCTTGAAGGTAAGACTATAAGACATAGGAGTGTAAGTAAGGCCGTTTGGCCCATCAAGTCCACTCCACCATTCAATCATGGTCGATGGGCATTTCAACGCCACTTACCCGAACTCTCCCTGTAGCCCTTAATTCCTTGCAAGATCAAGAATTTATCAAATTCTGCCTTGAAGACATTTAATGTCCCGGCCTCCACTGCGCTCCGTGGCAATGAATTCCACAGGCCCTCCACTCTCTGAAGAAATGTCTCCTCATTTCTATGCTAAATTGACCCCCTCTAATTCTAAGGCTGTGCCCACGGGTCATAGTCTCCCTGCCTAACGGAAACAAATTCCCAGCATCCACCCTTTCTAAGCCATGCATTATCTTGTAAGTTTCTATTAGATCTCCCCTCAACCTTCTAAACTCTAATGAATACAATCCCAGGATCCTCAGCTATTCATCATTTGTTAGACCTACCATTCCAGGGATCATCCGTGTGAATCTCCGCTGGACACGCTCCAGTGCCAGTATGTCCTTCCTGAGGTGTGGGGCCCAAAACTGGACACAGTACTCCAAATGGGGTCTAACCAGAGCTTTATAAAGTCCCAGTAGCACATCACTACTTTTACATTCCAACGCTCTTGAGATAAGTGACAACATTACATTTGCTTTCTTAACCACAGACTCAACCTGCAAGTCAACCTTTAGAGAATCCTGTTTTAGCGCTCTCAGATCCCTTTGTACTTTGGCTTTATGAATTTTCTCACTGTGTAGAAAATAGTCCGACCCTGTATTCCTTTTTTCAAAGTGCAAGACCTCGCATTTGTTCACATTGAATTTCATCAGCATTTCTTGGACCACTCTCCTAAACTGTCTAAATCTTTCTGAAGAAGGGCTTATGCCCGAAACGTCGATTCTCCTGTTCCCTGGATGCTGCCTGACCTGCTGCGCTTTTCCAGCAACACATTTTCAGTCTAAATCTTTCTGCAGCCTCCCCACCTCCTCAGAACTACATACCTGTCTGGCTAACTTCGTATCATCAGTGAACTTCACCAGAATGCCCCAGTCCCCTCATCCAGATCATTTATATATAAAATGAACAGCTGCAGCCCAACACTGAACCCTGCGGGACACCACTTGTCACTAGTTGCCATTCCAAAAATGAATCTTTTATCCCAATTCTCGGCCTTCTGTCAGACACCCAAACCTCAATCCATGCCAGTAGCTCACCTTGAATGCCATGGCCCCTCACCTTACTCAGCAGCCCCCAGTAAGGCACCTTATCAAAGGCCTTTTGGAAATCTAGGTAGATAACATCCACTGTGTTTCCCTGGTCTAACCTACTTGTTACTTCTTCAAAGAATTCTAATATGTTTGTCAGGCACAACCTCCCCTTAATAAATCCATGCTGACTTGTTCTAATCTGACCCTGCACTTCCAAGAATTTAGAAAGCAGAGCCATAGGCAGATGGGATAGTGAAGAAGGACCAATGCTTTCCTTTATTGGTCAGAGCAATGAGTATAGGAGTTGGGATGTCATGCTGCGGCTATACAGGACATTGACTATTTTTGGAATATTGTGTGCAATTCTGGTCTCCCTCCTGTAGGAAGGATGTTGTGGAACTTGAAAGGGTTCAGCAGGGATTTACAAGGATATTGCCAGGGTTGGGGAACTTAAGTTACAGGGAGAGGCTGAACAGGCTGGGGCTGTTTTCCCTGGGGCATCGGAGGCTGAGGAGTGACCTTATAGAGGTTTATAAAATCATGAGGGGAATGGATAGGATAAATAAACAAAGTCTTTAGCCTTGGGTCAGGGAGTCCAGAGCTAGAGAGCATAGTTGTAGGGTGAGAGGGGAAAGATATAAAAGGGACCTAAGGGGCAACTTATTCACACAGAAGGTGATGTGTGTAAGCTGCCAGAGAAAGTGGAGGAGACTGGTACAATTGCAAACTTTAAGAGGCATCTGGATGAGTATATGAATAGGAAAAGATTAGAGGGACATGGACCAAGTGCTGGCAAATGGGACTAGATTAATTTAGGATATCTAGTTGGCATGGACGAGTTGGACCAAAGGGTCCGTTTCCGTGCTTTACGTTTCTATGACTCAATGACTCTGAGCATATTAGTGCTGAATTCTGAAGAAGGTAGTGTGGTAGTGGAAGGAAAATATTCTGTCTGGAAGTCAGTGGTGAGTGGTGTTCCACGGGGCTCTGTTCTTGGGCCTCTACTCTTTGTAATTTTTATTAATGACTTGGATGAGGAGATTGAAGGTTGGGTCAGCAAGTTTGCAGACGACACAAAGGTTGGAGATGTCGTTGACAGTATAGAGGACTGTTGTAGGCTGCAGCGGGACATTGACAGGATGCAGAGATGGGCTGAGAGGTGGCAGATGGAGTTCAACCTGGATAAATGCGAGGTGATGCATTTTGGAAGGTCGAATTTGAAAGTTGAGTACAGGATTAAAGACAGGATTCTTGGCAGTGTGGAGGAACAGAGGGATCTTGGTGGGTAGGTGCATAGATCCCTTAAAATGGCCACCCAAGTGGACAGGGTTGTTAAGAAAGCATATGGTGTTTTGGCTTTCATTAACAGGGGGATTGAGTTTAAGAGCCGTGAATTCTTGCTGCAGCTCTATAAAACTTTGGTTAGACCGCACTTGGAATACTGGGCCCAGTTCTGGTCGCCCTATTATAGGAAAGATGTGGATGCTTTGGAGAGGGTTCAGAGGAGGTTTACCAGGATGCTGCCTGGAATGGAGGGCTTTTCTTACGAAGGGAGGTTGACTGAGCTTGGACTTTTTTCATTGGAAAAAAGGAAGAGAGGGGAACTAATTGAGGTGTACAAGATAATGAGAGGCATAGATAGAGTTGATAGCCAGAAACTTTTTCCCAGGGCAGAAATTGTTAACACGAGGGGTCATAGTTTTAAGCTGTTTGGAGGAAAGTATAGAGGGGATGTCAGAGGCGGGTTCTTTACGCAGAGAGTTGTGAGAGCTTGGAATGTGTTGCCAGCAGCAGTTGTGGAAGCAAGGTCATTGGGGATATTTAAGAGACTACTGGACATGCATATGGTCACAGAAATTTGAGGGTTCGTACATTAGGTTTACCTTACATGAGGATCAATGGTCGGCACAACATCGTGGGCTGAAGAGCCTGTTCTGAGCTGTACTGTTCTATGTTCTAAGAGTCATTGGACCAAAAATGTTAGCTCTCATTTCTCTCCAGATACTGCCAGACCTGCTGAGTTTTTCCAGCAATTTCTGTTTTTGTTTCTGATTTCTGTAATAGAGAATAGAATCGAATTTTTTGTTTACTTTTTTCCAAGCTCATTACAATCAATTCAGTGTTAGAGGAGTGGAGTCACTATCATGGGTTAAAGTACACACATGTTGACTTGCACATCACCTGCAGAGGTATTAATGACTAGTGTAATCGGTTTATTGGTATGTTAAGGTATGAATCCTGACCAGATATTCTTCCACCGCCGTTACAAGTAATTCCAAGGACTCACAATCCTGTGAGAATTTTTTTTCACTAAATGTAAATGTCCCATCCACATCCAGCCAGTCAAGACCCCTCAGGATTGTCCATGTTTCAATCAAGTTACCATTTCTAAATGCTAGGGAATACAAAGCCCAACCAGTCTACTCTTTCCTCAGAAGACAACCCTCCGACTCCAGGAATCAATCAAATCAGAAGGGCACTATGGAGGACTCGAACAGTGAGGCAACATGGGCGGAGTTCAGAAATAGGAAGGGTTCAGTAACAATGCTGGGTCTGTACGAGAGGCCTCTCAACAGCGCGCATGACATAGAAGTACAAATATGTAAAAATAATGGAAAGATATAGGAGCAACAGGGTGATGGTGATAGGAGATTTTAATTTTCCCAACATTGACTGAGATTCTCTTAGTGTTAGGGGTCCAGATAGAGCAGAATTTGTAAGGAGCATTCAGGAGGCAGTATGTAAATAATCCAACTCGGGAAAGAGCCAAACTGGATCTGGTATTGGAGAATGAGCCCTGCCAGGTAGGTGAAGCTTCAGTAGGGGATTACTTTGGGAATAGTGATCACAATTCCGTATGTTTTAGAATACTCATGGACAAAGACGAGAGTGGTCCTAAAGGAAGGGAGCTAAATTGGAGGAAGGCCAACTATAGCAAAATTCAGCAGGAGCTGGGGAATGTGGATTGGGAGCAGCTGGTGAAGGTAAATCCCCATTTGATATGTGGGATGCTTTTAAAGAGAGGTTGATTCAAGTGCAGGAGAGACATGTTCCTGTGAAATGAGAGATAGAAATGGCAAGATTAAGGAACCATGGTTGACAGGTGAAATTATGAGACTAGCTAAGAGAAAACAGGAAGCATACTTAAGGTCCAGGTGACTGAAAACAACCAAAGCTTTGAAGGAATATTGGGAATGTCAGACCAATCTGAAATGAGGAATTAAGACGGCTAAAAGGGGTCATGAGATATCTTTAGCAAACAGGGTTAAGGAAAATCCCAAAGCCTTTTACTCAAATATAAGGAGCAAGAGGGTAACTAGAGAAAGGGTTGGCCCACTCAAGGACAAAAGAGGAAAGTTATGCATGGAGTCACAGAAAATGAGTGAGATTCTTAGTGAATACTTTGCATTGGCATTCACCGAGGAGAGGGGCATGATGGATGTTAAGGTTAGGGATAGATGTTATGATAAGCATAAGGAGGGAGGAAGTGTTGGGTATTCTAGAAGGCATTAAAGTGGACAAGTCACCAGGTCCAGATGGGATCTATCCCAGGTTACTGAGGGAAGCAAGAGAGAAAATAGTTGAGGGCTTAACAAATATCTTTGGAGCATCCTTGAAAACGGGTGAGGTCCCGGACGACTGGAGAATTTCTAGTGTTGTCCTTTTGTTTAAAAAGGGTAGCAGGGATAATCCAGATAATTATATACCGGTGAGCCTGAGATCAGTGATAGGGAGGCCACTGAAGAAGACACTGAGGGATAGGATCTATTCCCTTTTGGAAGAAAATGGGCTATTAGTGATAAGCAGGGAAGGTCATGTTTTGTGCAGGGAAAGTCATGTCTTACCAACTTAATAGAATTCTCTGAGGAAGTGACAAAGTTGATTTTTGAGGGAAATGTTGTAGATGTCATGTACACAGATTTCAGTAAGGCCTTTGATAAGGTTCCCCATGGTAGGCTGACGGAGAAAGTGAAGTCGCATGGGGTCCAGGGTGTACTAGCTAGATGGATAAAGAACTGGCTGGGCAACAGGAGACAGAGAGTGGAAGGGAGTTTCTCAAAATGGAGACCTGTGACCAGTGGTGTCCCACAGGGATCCGTGCTGGGACCACTGTTGGTTGTGATAAACATAAATGATCTGGAGGAAAGTATAGGTGGTCTGATTAGCAAGTTTGCAGCTGACACTGAGATTGGTGGAGTAGCAGATAGTGAAGGGGACTGTCAGAGAATACAGCAGAATATAGATATATTGGAGAGTTGGGCACAGAAATGGCAGATGGAGTTCAATATGGGAAAATGCAAGGTGATGCATTTTGGAAGATGCAATTCAAGAGTGAACTATACAGTAAATGGAAAGGCCCTGGGGAAAATTAATGTACAGAGAGATCTGGGTGTTCAGGTCCATTGTTCCCTGAAGGTGGCAACGCAGGCCATAGAGTGGTCAAGGAGGCATATGGCATGCCTTCCTTCATCGGATGGGGTATTGAGCAGCAGAGTTGGCAGGTCATCTTATAGTTGTATAAGACTTTGGTTCAGCAATATTTGGAATACTGTGTACTGTTCTGGTCGCCACATTACCAAAAGGATGTGGATGATTTGGAGAGGGTGCAGAGGAGGTTCACCAGGATGTTGCCTGGTATGGAGGGCACTAGCTATGAGGAGAGGTAGCGTAGATTAGGATTATTTTCATTAGAAGGAAGGAGGTTGAGGGGGGACCAGGTTGAGGCCTACAAAATCATGAGAGGTATAGACAGGGTGGATAGCAAGAAGCTTTTACCCCAAGTGGGGAACTCAATTACTAGGGGTCACGAGTTCAAGATGAGAGGGGAAAAGTTTAGGGTACATACATGGGGAAAGTTCTTTGCACAGAGGGTGGTGGGTGCCTGGAACGCATTGTCAGAGGAGGTGGTAGGGGCAGGAATGATAGCGTCATTTCAGATGCATCTAGACAGATACATGAATGGGCAGGGAGCAGAGGGATACAGACCCTTAGAAAACAGGCGACAGATTTAGATAGAGGATCTGGATCTGCGCAGGCTTGGAGAGCCGAAGGACTGTTCCTGTGCTGTAATGTTCTTTGTTCTTTGTTCAAGTAAACCTTTTCTGAACTGCTGCCACTAGTGCATTTATGTCCTTCCATAAAGAAGGAGACCAAGACAGTACAGAGCTACATTTTACCTAATTTTCTTATTTTGGGGGGCGGGGGGGTCGGCACAGATCTGTGTGTGTGTGTGTGTGTGTGTGTGTGTGTGAGAGAGATACCCCAAAGCAGGAACGTTGGTGCACAGTACTCCAGATACTTACTATCAACTGGTGCAGTGCCAGATGATTGGAGGGCAGCAAGTGTTATTCCCTTGTTCATGAAAGGGAACAGGGATAACCCTGGGAATTACAGACCAGTCAGTCATCTGTGGTGGGTAACTTATTGGAGAGGATTCTGAGAGACAGGATTTATGATTACTTAGAAAACCATAGTTTGATTAGAGACAGTCAGCATGGCTTTGTGAGGGGCAGGTCATGCCTCACAAACCTTATTGAATTCTTTGAGGATGTGACTAAACACATTGATTAAGGCAGAGCAGTGGGTGTGGTGTACATGGATTTTAGCAAGGCGCTTGATAAGGTTCCCCATGGTAAACTCATTCAGAAAGTAAGGAGGCATGGGATACAGGGAAACCTGTCTGTCTGGATACAGAATTGGCTGGCCTATAGAAGACAGAGGGTGGTGGTAGGTGGAAAGTATTCAGCCTGGAGCTCAGTGAACAATGGTGTTCCACAGGGATCTGTTCTGGGACCTCTGCGCTTTGTGAGTTTTATAAATGACTTGGATGAGGAAGTGGAAGGGTGGGTTAGTAAGTTTGCTGATGGTAAGTTTAGTGGAGTTGTGGATAGTGTGGGGGGCTGGTGTAGGTTGCAATGAGACATTGACAGGATGCAGAGCTGGGCTGAGAAGGGGCAGATGGAGTTTAACCTGGAAAAGCGTGAAGTGATTCACTTTAGAAGGTTGAATTTGAATACAGAATACAGGGTTAAAGGCAGGATTCTTGGCAGTGTGGAGGAACATTGGGATGTTGGGGTCCACATCCAGAGATCCCTCAAAGTCGCCACCCAAGTTGAGGGGGTTGTTAAGAAATCATATGCTGTGTTGGCTTTCATGAGCAAGGGGGATTGAGTTTAAGAGCCGTGAGGTTATGCTGCAGCTCTACAGAGCCCTGATTAGACCGCACTTGGAATATTGTGTTCAGTTCTGGTCACCTCATTATAGGAAGGATGTGGAAGCTTTAGAGAGGGTGCCGAGGAGATTTACCAGGATGCTGCCTGGACTGGAGGGGATGTCTTATGTAGAAAGGTTGAGGGAGCTAAGGCTTTTCTCATTGGAGTGAAGAAAGGTAAGAAGTAACTTAATAGATGTGTACAAGATGATGAGGCATAGAGTGAATAGTCAGACTTTCTCTCATGGTGGAAATGAGGCGGCATAACTTTAAGGTGATTGGAGGAAGGTTTAGGGGAGATGTCAGAGGTAGGTTCGTTACACAGAGAGTGGTGGGGACATGGAATGCACTGCCAATGGTGGTGGTAGAGTCAGAGACATTCGGGACGTTTAAATGACTCTTAGATACTCACATGGATGATAGTAAAATGAAGGTATTTAGATTAGTTTGACCTTAGATTAGGATAAAAGGTCAGTATAACAGAGGGCTGAATGGCCTGTACTGTGCTGTATGTTCTATGTTTTATGCATTCTTCCCAGCACCCCATACGATTAAGGTGTAACCTCCTTACTTTTGTCATCAATTCCCCTCATGATAAATGATGATGTGGAGGTGCCAGTGTTGGACTGGGGTGGACAAAGTTAGAAGTCAGATGACACCAACAGGTTCACTTGAAATCACAAGCTTTAGTAGCACTGCTCCTTCAATGAAGGTGTTGTGTGACTTCTGACAATAATAAATGAGAACATTCTTTCAGCGTTCCTAATTGCTTGCTGCTTTCATGGGTGAGGAGACCCAGATCCCCCTGAATCTCAGAGCTCTGCAGTTTCTCTCCATTTAGATAACAGGCTTCATTATTCTTCCTGCCAAAATGGACAACTTTATATTTTTTCACATTGTAGTCTATTTGCCACATCTTTGCCCACTCCCTTAACCTATCAACATCTGCTTGTAACCTCCTACACCCTCTTTGCAACTTACTTTCCTACGTCTCTTTGCAATCATCAGCACATTTGGCAACAAAATCTTCCATCCCTTCATCGAAATAGTTTCTATAAAAAGGGAACAGTTGAGGTCCCAGCACTGATCCCTGTGTCTCCTGTTGGCTAGCTCTGTTGTTACTCAGCCTAGCCCACACCCACATGTGACACCAAACCCATAGGAGTGTGGCTGATCTTTAACATATAGGAACTAAGAGCAGGAGTAGGCCATTCAGCACTTTGACCCTGCTCCCATTTCAGTATGATCATCCAACTCAATATCGTAAGGACAGACTGACAGGCAGAGGGGGTGGGGTGGCCATGTTGGTAAGGGATGATATTCAGTCCCTTGCGTGGGGGGGACCTAGAATCAGGGGATGGAGAGTCAGTGTGGATAGAGCTGAGAAATTCTAAGGGTAAAAAGACCCTCTTGGGAGTTATCTACAGGCCCCCAAACAGTAGTCTGGATGTCGGATGTAAGTTGAATCAGGAGCTGAAATTGGCCTGTCGCAAAGATGTTACTACAGTTGTTATGGGGGATTTCAACATGCAGGTAGACTGGGAGAATCAGGACCTCAAGAAAGAGGTTTTGGTGGAGTGCCTCCGAGATGGATTCTTAGAACAGCTGGTGCTGGAGCCTACCAGGGAGAAGGCAATTCTGGATCTGGTATTGTGCAACGAACCAGAATCGATTAGGGACCTCGAAGTGAAGGAGCCATTGGGAAGTAGTGACCATAATACAATAAGCTTCAATCTGCAATTTGAGAGGGAGAGGGTACATTCGGAAGTGACAATATTTCAGTTGAATAAAGGGAACTATGGAGCTATGAGGGAGGAACTGGCCAAAGTTCAATGGTGCAATATCTTAGCAAGGATGACAGTGGAGGAACAATGGCGGATATTTCTGGGTATAATGCAGAAGTTGCAGGATCAGTTCATTCCAAAAAGGAAGAAAGATCCTAGGAGGAGGCATGGGTGGCCATGGCTGATGAGGGAAGTTAAGAAACATATAAAGTTAAAAGAGAAAAAGTATAACATAGCAAAGATAAGTGGGAAAATGGAGGACTGGGAAGCTTTTAAAGAACAACAGAGGATTACTAAGAAGGAAATACGCAGAGAAAAAATGAGGTACGAAAGTAAACTGCCCAAAAATATAAGGGAGGATAGTAAAAGCTTTTTTAGGTATGTGAAAGGCAAAAAAATGGTTAAGACTAAAATTGGGCCCTTGAAGACAGAAACAGGGGAATATATTACGGGGAACAAAGAAATGGCAGAAGAATTGAATTGGTACTTCAGATCTGTGTTCATTGGGGAAGACACAAGCAATCTCCCTGAGGTAACAGTGGCTGAAGGACCTGAACTGAAGGGAATTTATATTTGCCAGGAATTGGTGTTGGAGAGACTGTTAGGTCTGAAGGTTGATAAGTCCCTGGGGCTTGATGGTCTACATCCCAGGGTACTGAAGGAGGTGGCTCGAGAAATCGTGGATGCGTTGGTGATTATTTTCCAGAGTTCGATAGATTCGGGATCAGTTCCTGCGGATTGGAGGGTGGTTAATGTTGTACCACTTTTTAAGAAAGGTGGGAGAGAGAAAGCAGGAAATTATAGACCAGGTAGTCTGACCTCAGTGGCGGGAAAGATGCTGGAGTCTATTATAAAGGATGAAATTACGGCACATCTGGATAGCAGTAACAGGATAGGTCAGAGTCAGCATGGACTTATGAAGGGGAAATCATGCTTGACTAATCTTCTGGAATTTTTTGAGGATGTAACTCTGAGATGGATGAGGGAGACCCAGTAGATGTAGTGTACCTGGACTTTCAGGAAGCTTTTGATAAAGTCCCACATAGGAGGTTAGTGAGCAAAATTAGGGTGCATGGTATTGGGGGCAAAGTACTAACTTGGATTGAAAATTGGTTGGCTGATAGGAAACAAAGGGTAGTGATAAACGGCTCCATTTCAGAATGGCAGGCAGTGACCAGTGGGGTACCACAGGGATCAGTGCTGGGACAGCAGCTTTTTACAATATATGTTAATGATATAGAAGATGGTATTAGTAATAACATTAGCAAATTTGCAGATGATATTAAGCTGGGTGGCAGGGTAAAATGTGAGGAGGATGTTAGGAGATTACAGGGTGACCTGGACAGGTTAGGTGAGTAATCAGATGCATGGCAGATGCAGTTTAATGTGGATAAATGTATGGTTATCCACTTTGGTGGCAAGAACAGGAAGGCAGATTACTACCTAAATGGAATCAATTTAGGTAAAGGGGCAGTGCAAAGAGATCTGGGTGTTCTTGTACACCAGTCAATGAAGGTAAGCATGCAGGTACAGCAGGTAGTGAAGAAGGCTAATAGCATGCTGGCCTTCATAACAAGAGGGATTGAGTTTAGAAGCAAAGAGCTGTCCAGGGCTCTTCTGCAGCTGTACAGGGCCCTGGTGAGACCACACCTGGAGTATTGTATACAGTTCTAGTCTCCAAATTTGAGGAAAGACATTCTGGCGTAGGTTCACGAGGTCAATTCCTGGAATGGCGGGACTACCTTACGTTGAAAGACTGAAGCAACTGGGCTTGTATACCCTTGAGTTTAGAAGACTGAGAGGGGATCTGGTTGAGACATATTAAAGGATTGGACACTCTGGAGCAGGAAACATGTTTCCGCTGATGGGTGAGTGCCGAACCAGAGGACACAGCTTATAAAAACAGGGTAGACCATTTAGGACAGAGATGAGGAAAAACTTCTTCACCCAGAGAGTGGTGGCTGTGTGGAATGCTCTGCCGCAGAGGGCAGTGGAGGCCCAGTCTCTGGATTCATTTAAGAAAAAGTTGGATAGAGCTCTCAAGGATAGTGGAATCAAGGGTTATGGAGATAAGGCAGGAACAGGATACTGATTGAGGATGATCAGCCATGACCATAATGAATGGTGGTGCAGGCTCGAAGGGCAGAATGGCCTACTCCTGCACCTATTGTCTATTGTCTATTATCCCTTAAGCCCCAAGTGCTCTCTCTAACTCCTTCTTCAAATCTCACTATGTTTTGTTCTCAACAACTTTCTGTGGCTGTGAATTCCACAGGGTCCCCACTCCCTGGGTGAAGACATCTTTCCTCAGCAGAGCCCTCAAAGATTTACCTTGTATCCTTAGACAGTGGCTCCTGTACTGCCAGGGTGGATAAGGTTAAGCAAACTAATCAACTCAAGACCAATTAAGGATGGGCAATAAATACTGGCCATGCCTGTGACAGCCATATCCTGTGAAAAGAATAAATTATTTTAATAAATGTTATTTTTGATTTGGAATATCGTAAAAGGGAAAAGAGACATATAGAGGATGAGGGAGCAAATCCCAGGATTTAGACTGGGCAGCTGAAGGGAGAGCCACTGAGTGTCATAGCAATTGGGATGAACAAGAGACTTGAGTTAAAAAAGCCCAGAGATCCCAAATAGGCACAGAGACAGGAGGGGGTTGCAGAGATAGGGAGGGGGTATAGGGACTGGGGAGTGTTACAGAGATAGGGAGGGGTGTACGGACTGGGGGGGGGTGTTACAGAGATAGGCAGAGGTGTACAGACTGGGGGGGGCGGTGTTACAGAGATAGGGAGGGGTGTACTGACTGGGGGGGGGTGTTACAGAGATAGGCAGAGGTGTATGGACTGGGGGGGGCGGTGTTACAGAGATAGGAAGGGGTGTACGGACTGGGGGGGTGTTACAGAGATAGGGAGGGGATATGGGGGCTGGAGGGGGTTGCAGAGATAGGGAGGGATGTAGGTACTGGAGGAGGTAACAGAGATAGGGAGGGGGTGTAGGGACTGGAGGAGGTAACAGAGATAGGGAGGGGGTGTAGGGACTGGAGGAGGTTACAGAAGCAGGGAGGATATATAGGGGATGGAGGGGGTTACAGAGATGGGGAGGATATGTAAGGGCTGGAGAAGGTTACAGATAGGGAGGGTGTGTAAGTGCTGGTGGAGGTTACAGCGATAGAAGAAGTGATAGAGGTAATCATTACATGGCCAAATGTGGATTAATGGAGGAAAACCAACATGGATTTCTTCAGGAGAAGTCCAGTTTGCAGAACTTGGATTTATTCAAATAGGTAACAGAGAGTGTTGGGGAGGGCAATGCAGTTGATGTGGTCTACATGGGTTCCCAAATGCATTCAATGCAGTGATATTGGGTGAAAGGTTATAGCTCCTGCAATAAAATGGGCAAAATCAGCAGACAGATAGGAAACCGTGAGTAACAATTGTTTGTGTGTGTGTGGAAAAATGATGGTACTTGAGTTTCCAAGGGGCCCTTGCTTTTCCTGATATGTATTAATTACCTTGATCAGGGTGTGTAGGGGAAAGATGAGAACAAAACCTGGGAGAATTGTAAACACCAGTGGAGACAGTGTGTGTCTTCAGATGGACATTGGCTGGTTGTTGGACTGGGTGGAGAGGTAGCAGATGAAGTTCAATGTGGAGAATGTTAGGACATACATTTTGGTTGAAAGACTATGGAGACAGAGCATAAAGTAAAATGTGCTCCTCTCAAATGTGTGCTGAAGCAGAGAGACCAGGATTTGTAGACATCATTAAAAGTAGCAAGGTCTGTGGACAGCACAGTTAAATAAAGCATTCTATGTGTTATTAATAATGGAACAGAATACAAGAGCAGGGAGGTGATGTTGAAGTTATATGGGACACTGGGTAGTGCTCAGCTGGAATACTGCATACAGATCAGGAGCATACATACAATCATAGAGTCATAGAGATGTACAACATGGAAACAGACCCTTCGGTCTAACCTGTCCATGCCGACCAGATATCCCAACCCAATCTAGTCCCACTTGCCAGCACTTGACCCATATCCCTCCAAACCCTTCCTATTCATATACCCATCCAGATGCCTTTTAAATGTTGCAATTGTACCAGCCTCCACCACTTCCTCTGGCAGCTCATTCCATACACGTACCACCCTCTGCGTGAAAAAGTTGCCGCTTAAGTCTCTTTTATATCTTCTCCCTCTCACCCTAAACCTATGTCCTCTAGTTCTGGACTACCCCACCCCAGGGAAAAGAATTTGTCTATTTACCCTATCCTCATAATTTTGTAAACCTCTATAAGGTCACCCCTCAGCCTCCGACGCTCCAGGGAAAACAGCCCCAGCCTGTTCAGCCTCTCCCTATAGCTCAAATCCTCCAACCCTGGCAACATCCTTGTAAATCTTTTCTGAACCTTTTCAAGTTTCACAACATCTTTCCGATAGGAAGGAGACCAGAATTGCATGTAATATTCCAACAGTGGCCTAACCAATGTCCTGTACAGCTGCAACATGACCTCCCAACTCCTGTACTCAATACTCTGACCAATAAAGGAAAGCATACTATACGCCGCCTTCACTATCCTATCTACCTATGACTCCACTTTCAAGGAGCTATGATCCTGCACTCCAAGGTCTCTTTGTTCAGCAAAACTCCCTAGGCCCTTACCATTAAGTGTATGCTTTAGGATGGATGTAAACCTATTGGACCAAGGACAGAAAAAGCCTTAGGAGAATGGTCCCAGGGATGGGACACTACAAGTTGGTGAAGTTGGGATTGGTTTTCTTAGAGAGCTGAAGGCTGAGAGGAGCAGATCTGAAAAAATTTTCAAAATCATCAGAGTAGACAGTCCCATTTGTAACAGCATCAAGAATGAGGTGAACAGTTTTAAGTGATTTAAGAAGCATTTGTGATACAAAAAAAAAATACTTCCCTCAAGCAATAGTTAAGGTCTGGAATGCACTGCCTGGAAGTAGGGTAGAGGCAGGTTCAATTGAGGCCTTAAAGAGGGAATTAGACGATTATTGAAATGAAAGGGCAGGATAATGGAACTGAAATAACTCAACAGAGGCCAGTATCCATCGTTAAGTCACCCTTCATTTACACTGGAACATTCCTTGACTTTAATATTGCCTCGTCTAGAGTCAACAGCCAGAATGTCAGCATTTCTGATACTGTCCTTTTTATTTATCAGTCAGAGCTCCCTGATTGGAACAGATTAACAGCCCCAGTCAGGGAACTCATAGTCTATAAGGTCCTGCTGGCAGAAACATAGAAACATAGGAGCAGGAGGAGGCTATTCGGCCCATCGAGTCTGCTCCGCCATTCCTCATGATCGTGACTGATCATTCAATTCAATAACCTTATCCTGCTTTCTCCCTATAACCTTTGATCCCATTCTCCCCAAGTGCTGTATCTAGCTGCCTCTTGAATACATTCAATGTTTTGGCATCAGCTACTTCCTGTGATAATAAATTCCACAGGCCCACCACTCCGAGTGAAGAAATGTTTCCTCAGCTCCATCCTAAATGGTCCACCCCAAATCTTCAGACTGTGACCCCTGGTTCTGGATGCATGCACCATTGGGAATATCCACCCTGCATCTACCCTGTCTAGTGAGGTAGAGAGCTTCTTCAAGGAAGGCATCCTTGCAAGAGGATTCGCAGTAGGTTAAAATCAACTAGGAGAAAGTGAGGACTGCAGATGCTGGAGATCAGAGCTGAAAATGTGTTGCTGGAAAAGTGCAGCAGGCCAGGCAGCATCCAAGGAGCAGGAGAATCGACGTTTCGGGCATGAGCCCTTCCTCATTCCTGAAGAAGGGCTCATGCCTGAAACGTCGATTCTCCTGTTCCTTGGATGCTGCCTGACCTGCTGCACTTTTCCAGCAACACATTTTCAGCTCTGATCTCCAGCATCTGCAGACCTCACTTTCTCCTCTACCCTGTCTAGTCCTGTCAGAATTTTATAAGTCTCTATGAGATATTCCGCCCCCCCCCCCCCCCCCCGACTCATCTGAACTCCAGTGAAAACAATCCTAATCCAGTCAATCTCTCCTCATACATCAGTCACACTATCCCCAGAATCAGCCTGGGAAACCTTTGCTGCACTCCCTCAAGAGCAAGAACATCCTTCCTCAGAAAAGGAGACCAAAACTGCACGGGATATTCTAGGTGCGGCCTCAACAAGGCCCTGCATAACTGCAGTAAAACATCCCTGTTCCTGTACTCAAAACCTCTCACAATCAAGGCAACCTATTTGCCTTCTTTACCGCCTGCTGCACCAGTATGCTTACCTTCAGCGACTGAATACACAAGGACACCCATGTCTTGCTGCACATTCCCCTCTCCCAATTTGCAGTCAGTCAGTCAGTCAGTCATTCAGGTAGTAACCTGCTTTCTTGTTTTTGTTTCCAAAGTGAATAACTTCACATTTATCCAAAATTATACTGCATCTGCCAATGATCTGCCCACTAACCCAACCTGTCCAGACCATGCTGAAAGATTTCTGCATCCTCGTTACAGTTCACCCTCCCACCCAACTTGGTATCATCTGCAAACTGAGATATTACACTTTGTTCCCTCATCCAAATCATTAATATAGATAGTGAATAGCTGGGGTCCTAGCACCGATCTCTGTGGCACCCTAGTCACCGCCTGCCAATTTGAAAAGGACTCATAAGTTCCTACTCTTTGTTTCCTCTCTGCCAACCAGTTTTCTATCCATCTCAATACACATCTCCCAATCCCATGTGCTTTAATCTTGTACAATAATCACTTATTTGGGACTTTGATAAACACTGACCTCATTACAATCACGACAGGAACTAATTCACGGGGCTCACTTGGAAGACACTGCAGACAGCAATGGCTTCTTTCTACATGATAGCAATTCAGTTATTCTATGATTGGGAGGAGTCTAGAAGCTAAAGGAGGTTCAAGAGATAGGAATGGTTATAGGGCTCAATCCATTGTGAACTTTCTGTAATCCATGATTCTACCTTGCATGGTACCACCTTAATGCTGCATAAGGGTCAGAAACTCTCCTTTTGACTGAATTCTCTGTTATCCAAAGTTACTGTTCAATTGATCTTCAATTAGTTTTCCAAGTGTCTGCTACTAAGATATTGGAATCTTTTATTCACAGCCATTCCTGGTATCAGGGTATGATCTTTTCCCCAGCAGGGTATTTTAACTCCTGTGACAATGTTTACGCTATCTCCCTTAAGATAAAGTTAAAAATCACACAACACCAGATTATAGTTCAACAGGTTTATTTGGAAGCACTAGCTTTTGGAGCGCTGCTCCTTCATCAGGTGGCTTTGGAAGAGGATCATAAGACAGAATTTATAGCAAAAAATTACAGTGCCATGCAACTGAAGTGATATATTGAACAGTAATGTAGGTTTGTTGCATGACACTCTAATCTTTTGCTATAAATTCTGTGTCTTATGATCCTGCTCCACAATCACCTGATGAAGGAACAGCGCTCCGAAAGCTAGTGCTTCCAATTAAACCTGTTGGACTATAACCTGGTGTTGTGTGATTTTTAACTTTGTACACCCCAGTCCAACACCAGTTCCTCCACATCATCCTTTAAGATAAGAAACAGGGTGCGGATATGATGGCATTGCAAAATATAAGATATTTATTACAACCTACTATAAGGCACAAATGTGACATATATATCTAGGCAAAAATTAAGCCATTTTTTAGATTACAGCAAAGGAGCATGTTTTCGGTAGAGTGTTATGCTTCGAGTGTTCTAAGGTAAGATGGAGCACAAGCGCTTTAAATGCTCAGGTCACAAGTTATGATAAATAACAATATCATGAGCAAGTCTTTTCAAAGCACACCAACATGTTAACCAGGAGACAGAACACAAGCAGAAAATTACCATTTCAGATCTATTCGTCTGTTTCCACAACAGTAAAGTCTCAATTATTAAGTTATATCTTGTCTTGAATATTTGAAAAGTAGGGAGCACTTTCAGATTATACAACAACCAAAATACACAAAGCTGTTGCATAAAACACCCCGAAGCCCCTGAAATATTCTCAAATATGACTACGTCGTTATGTTACGTTTAACTGGGCTAACAGCTCCTCAATCTAGTACATCTGTTAGTTTGTACTTTCAATTAATAACTCAAGCATTTCAGCCTCATCAATATCTCAAATAGGGAATTCATGAGGAACCTTTTCACCCAGACAGTGGTGAGGATGTGGAATGTGTTTCCACAGGAAGGAGTGTGAAATCAGTTTGTCAGGAGTTGGGGCACCATCTGACATTGACAAAGGCAATTGAGTAAAGACCAAGTGGGTCAAAGCAGAAGCAGCTGAGCGGAGCTGTATGGCTGTGTAACTGTGCAGCCACTGGGAGGTCCCAGGCATGATGATTGGTGCATCAACCCATTAGCTTCAATTTCTGGAAATCACTGGCACACACACAGAGCTCAGAATTCCTCGTAGCAGAGTAACAATAATCAGAGGGAGGCTGAGCACTGACAAGTGAATGAAGGGGTCAAAAGGAACCTTCTCTTGTTTTTGTTCAACACCTGCAAAACCTTGCAGCTGAAGGTTAATGTTGAGGATATTGAGTAGAAGTGAGATGTGTCCTGGTGCATCAAAGAGGGGACAGCACAGTATGTCACACAAAACTGATCATCTTCATCGGGACCACTGTTAGACAGTGCCTCTGCTTGGCCTAGTCTCAGACTTGGATCCACTGTAGCTTAACTCCTCATGTAATGCTCTCAGTGCCATCTGGATTCTTTTCTTGAAGTGAAAGGCTGACCCATGGCCGGTGAATACGTACAGGATGGGGTTGATGCAACTGTTTGCATAGGCCAGACTGGTGACTATGGGCAGCCAGACACTAAATTCCTCATCCGACATAACATGTATAATGGTCAACACATGAAAGGGTATCCAACAAACAAAGAATGCCAGTATGATCATAGTGACAAGTTTGCATGATTTGCCGGAGGTCTTTTTCCACCTGCGTCTGACTTTGACTGCGATGATGCTGTAGCACGTAGCAATGGTAAAGAAAGGGATAAGGAAGGCCAGAAAGAACCTGGTCACTATTAAAGCTGTCAGGTAGTTGAGGTCCAGACTGTAGAAGCAATAGGTCTTTCCTATGAGTGTGTCTTCTTCAGTTTCACGGACTAGGAAGAAGGGAACACTGGCTCCTATTGCCAATATCCACACAACCAGAGAGACCCCTTTGGCAAACTTAACAGTTCGATGGTTCTGAGACCAAACAGGCAACATGACAGAGATACACCTGTCCAGGCTGATCACAGACAGGACAAAGACACTTGCAAACATGTTCAGGTGATTTGTGAAACTGACGAGCTTGCACATGAAGTTTCCAAATGGCCAATGGGTCTTGAGAGCTAGTTGAGCAATGGAAAAGGGCAACATGGCAGTGAAAATGAAGTCAGCCACCGATAGGTTTAACAGCCACAGCATGCTAACTGTCTTCTTCATTTCTCTTCGGGCAATCCACATCACCAGCATGTTTCCCAAGACTCCCAGCAGACAGATGATGCAGGAAGTTACCAGAGGGAACACTGGCACCTCATCCTCACCCGGAATAATGAAAGACGACGGTGTGTAAGCCAACAGTGCCTGATAATCTTCATCAGACATCAGAGTGTACGACATCTTTACACCTGCGGTGCCTGCCTGGAAAACAAGCCAATAATATCAGTGATACACACACAATGAAACCCCAAATAATTCACCAAACAGAAGGACAGGGAGGAACCAACAAGGAGAAGTAGCAATCTATCAACCCATTACCACTCAAACACTGTGGTTTTCTCCTGCAAAGCAGAAATATTGTGTTAAAAAGCCCAAAGAACTGTGGATACTGGAAATCAGAAACAAAAACAGAAATTTCTAGAAAAAACTCAGTTGGTCTGGCAGCATCTTTGGAGAGAAATCAAAGTTAAACATTTCGGGTCTGGTGACCCTTCTTCAGAACTCAGTGTTCTGTTAAATCTGAATTAGCCCATACTTCAGAATGCCGTCCATCATTCTGGTTTTTGATTTATACATAAAGGTTATAGAGGTTATAAGAGATGGTCCCATACTTGATGGGAGGTAACAGCTATTGGAAGAGATTGAATGGGTCAGGAATGTTTGCCTCTAGGAAAGAAGTGACTGATGGGTGACCTGATTCTGGTATTATATAGTTACAAGGCAGTCATGAATAAACCCTAATGGGGAATTCAGGAGAAATGTATTTTACCGAGAGAGTGCGGAGAATGTGGAACTTACTCACACAAGAAGTGAAAAAGTGTGGTGATAGAAAAGCACAGCAGGTTAGGCAGCATCCAAGGAGGAGGAGAGTCAACTTTTCGGGCATAAGCCCTTCATCAATTTCTGATGTTCAGCATCTGCAGTCCTCACTTTCTCCCACAAGGAGTGGTTGAGGAAGATGTTATCAAACAGGGTTCAGGACCAGGGGGATCCATCAGGCCAAATAACAAGGCCCTGGGCCTCTGGGAAGATGCATCAATTCGGTGGGTGGGGAGCACATTGTTCTGGTCAGGAGTTGGGTCTGCTATGCTAAGGTCAGAAGTCAGGAATCGGGGTCATTGATCTCATGTTGAGACAGGTTGCTGTCGACCGGTCAGGGGTCAGGGGTCAAGGCCACAGCTAAGGTCAAGGCAGGGCATTGTCCTCAGGTCAGGGGTTGGGGTTCAGGGACCAAATCCTCAGATCAAGGCAGGGTACTGTCCTCGGATCACAGGTCAGGGTACTCAGGTTGGAAGTTGGGGAGCACAACACTGAGACCTGTGATTTCTGTTCTTGACCTTAGTATCTATACATTTAAGAGGAAGCTGGATAAATATGAGAGAGAACAGAACAGAAGGTACTGGTGACCCAGCGAGATGAATTATAGTGAGGTGGATTGGTGTAAATCGTATATCCTAGCACAGAGCAGTTGAATTGAACAGTGTGTGGTGTAAAATAACACCATGAAGTCTATCACATAGGCACGTAGTAGCAGCATGCTAATACTAGTTTCATCTTTGATATTGGCATTCAGAGTAAAATGTGTAATTTCCCAGGCATTAATAGCACATGTTGTGCACAGTGAGGTGACCTCAAAAGAGATAAAGACTCCTTCCACTGTGTGACTTGCAGAAACAGCACTGAAGCCACAGCCAGCAACAACACGTCTAGAAAAACCTCGTGGTTCAGTGTACCGGGACTGACCAACAGAATATTCGACAAGCCGTATTCAAATCACTTTACCCAGAACAAGTGTTCTACAAAGAAGCATTCCACTCAGCTCAGCTCAGCTCCCAACAACAGCAAAACATCCCTCCCCCAGCCTTGCAGAGTCTGAAATCAAAGAAATTGCAGAAAAGCTCTCAAGAAGTCAAATACAGTTTGAGGACAGACATGGAAAGATTATAGCATTTTGCATTAGACAAAGAATGCTGGAGAACCTCAGTGGCTCTGGCAGCATTTGTGGGGGCGGGGGGGAGAGAGAGAGAGAGAGAGACACAGAGAGAAAGAGAGACAGAGAGAGACAGACAGAGAGACAGAGAGAGAAACAGAGACAGAGAGACAGAGACAGAGACAGACAGGGACAGAGACAGAGAGAGAGACAGAGAGAGAGAGAGAGAGAGACAGAGACAAAGACAGAGACAGACAGGGACAGAGACAGAGAGAGAGAGAGAGAGAGAGACACAGAGAGAAAGAGAGACAGAGAGACAGAGAGAGACAGACAGAGAGACAGAGAGAGAAACAGAGACAGAGAGACAGAGACAGAGACAGACAGGGACAGAGACAGAGAGAGAGACAGAGAGAGAGAGAGAGAGAGACAGAGACAAAGACAGAGACAGACAGGGACAGAGACAGAGAGAGAGAGAGAGAGACAGAGAGATAGAGACAGAGACAGACAGGGACAGAGACAGAGATAGACAGGGACAGAGACAGAGAGAGAGAGATAGAGACAGAGACAGACAGGGACAGAGACAGAGAGAGAGAGAGAGAGACAGAGATTCAGAGACAGAGACAGAGAGAGACTGAGACAGAGAGAGACTGAGGCAGAGAGAGACAGAGACAGAGACTCTGAGTAGATATTCCAGATCCATGACCTTTTGCCAGAACCCTAAAGGTCAGGAACAGTTTGAGGGAGCACTGTCACTGATTAGCAGGGGATCTTTAAGCAGAAGACATTAAAGACACTGGCTCAGGACATCCCTACAGGGGCAAGAAACTGAGGACCCAAAGCATTACAGAATCACAGTTATGTTACAGCATGGAAGGGGCCCATTCAGTCCATCCTACCTTCACCGGGTCTAGCCCCGATTGCCAATCTCCTGCCTTTGCCCCATATCCCTGCACACCACTTCTGTCGAACAATCATCCATTGCCCTCTCAAAAGCCTCAAAGTAAGGACTCGCTCGCTTGCTGGGGGAGGTGGATTGTTCACCACAGCACATGTCCTCAACAGAAGAGCTGGTGTCGCCATTAAAGATGGCCACCTGGATCCAACTGCCCACTTGCAGGTGGCTGCACCTTCTAGAACAGTGCTCTTTAACTGACGTGACTGCACCACTAAAATGGCAATAAAACTGTCCAAGAACACAATGTAACATTGCATGCTGCATTAGTTCTACAGCAGGGTCTAAGCTACACCAGCCAGGACTGTCAGGGGTGGGGCACCAGCATTTAGTCTGTACTGTGGGGGTGGAAGTGCAACCTGCCATCACTTCCCCAGTGCTCCCTTTCAATAGCTGCTCATTAAAGCTCACCTTTATAATTTAGTGAGCCTTACTTCTGTTGTGTGAGCCTTACTTCTGTTGTAGGAAAGGTTTTGGCAAGGATTATAAGAGATAAGATTTATAATCATCTAGCAAGCAACAATTTGATTTCAGATAGTCAACATGGTTTTGTCAAGGGCAGTTCGTGTCTCACAAACCTCATTGAGTTTTTTGAGAAGGTGACCAAGCATGTGGATGAGGGTAGGGCAGTTGACGTGGTGTACATGGACTTCAGTAAAGCCTTTGATAAGGTTCCACATGGTAGGCTGTTGGAGAAAGTGCAGAGGCATGGGATTGAGGGTGGTTTAGCAGTTTAGATTAGAAACTGGCTTTCTGAAAGAAGGCAGCAAGTGGTGGTTGATGGAAAATATTCAGCCTGGAGTCTGGTTACTAGTGGTGTGCCACAAGGATCTGTTTTGGGACCAATGCTGTTTGTCATTTTTAGAAATGACTCAGACCCAGGCATAGGTGGATGGATTAGTAAATTTGCAGATGACACTAAAGTCGGTGGACTGGTAGACAGTTTGGAAGAATGTTACAGGTTGCAGGGGGACTTGGATAAACTACAGAATTGGGCTGAAAGGTGGCAAATGGAGTTCAATGCAGCTAAATGTGAGGTGATGCACTTTGGGAAGAATAACAGGAAGGCAGAGTACTGGGTCAGTGGAAAGATTCTTGGTAGTGTGGATGTGCAGAGGGATCTTGGGGTCCATGTACATAGATCCCTGAAAGTTGCTACCCAGGTTGATAGAGTGTTAAGAAGGCATACGGTGTGTTGGGTTTCAATGGTAGAGGGATTGAGTTCCAGAGCCGTGATGTCATGCTGCAACTATACAAAACTCTAGTGTGGCTGTACTTGGAATATTGTGTACAGCTCTGGTCACCCCATTATGGGAAGGATGTGGAAGCATTGGAAAAGGTGCAGAGACGATTTACCAGGATGTTGCCTGGACTGGAGGGAAGGTCTTATGAGGAAAGGCTGAGAGACTTGGGTCTGTTCTCATTGGCAAGAAGAGAAAGAGGGGATTTGATAGATACCTACAAGATGATCAGAGGATTAGATAGGGTAGACAGAGAAAGTCATTTTCCTAGGATGATGACGTCAGCGTGTACGAGGGGGCATAACTACAAATTGAGGGGTGATAGATTTAAGACAGATGTCAGAGGCAGGTTCTTTACACAGAGAGTGGTAAGGGCGTGGAATGCCCTACTTGCTAATGTAGTTAACTCAGCCACATTAGGGAGATTTAAACAATCCTTAGATAAACACATGGATGATTTTGGGATAGTGTAGGAGACAGGCCCATCGAGGGCCGAAAGGCCTGTTCTGCGCTGTACTGTTCTATGTTCTAATTATCCGGTTGCTGGTCTGTCTGGGATGTTCCCCGACTGGATAGTGCCAAGGGGTGGGTGACCACTGGGCACTGGGGACAGAGTAGCACTGACCTAGAGAGGGTGTTCAGACAGGACGTAGCTATGGCCAGCTGAACTGTGTGGACTGGTGCTGACACAGGGAGAGAATACAGGGTCATGTGTGCGCACGTGCATGTGGTGTGCGCGTGCATGCGTGTATGCGCGTGTGTGTGTGCACGTGGGGGGGGGGGGGGTATGGAGGCGGCAACACCAGATTGCCAACACTTGTCTGGGGAGGGGGCCACAGTGACCTCTCAAGGATGGCATAGGGACCAGGGATGTTGGTCTTTCACTGAATATCTGTTGACTGGGAAGCGGTTCCAGGAACTGTGTGTGGTTAGATGGAGATAGAGTTGGATGTGAACAACCCAAGAGGGAGGGGAGTAGGTAGTTAATGAGGTGAATTTGGTAAGATACAGTGAGAAATCATTTTAGTCCTTACAGCCAGAATTCCTCCAAAAAACCTGACAAAACTGACAGTTAGTCATTAGAACATGGTTTCACACCTCATTGCAAAGACAGTGCAGCACTCCCTCAGTACTGTACTGTCAGTGTCAGTCCGGATCATGTTCACAATATCTCTACAGCATTGTTGAACCTGCCTCTAAGTCACTGAGGTAAACTCTGGAAGCTGATACCTAGAAACAAAGATAATACAACACAGGTTAGCTGAGAATTGTGAGCAGTTCTCCCAAGAGCTCGGTCACTGGCTGTTGGTAACATTTATATTTACCATTCACACCTCCTCGAGACAGAATTTTGTTTCTTTCTTTGACTTATTCCCATCTCTCCTTAGCTCAACCTGTTACAGTTCTCATCGCTCTCTTCCCTTCAGACTGGAAAAAGGATAACAACTGTCCTGAGGGAGATGGTGGTGGAATGATAATGCTGATAGTCTAGGCCATGGTCCACAGCACAGTTACTCACTGCAGCATTCAATGGGTGTTGCTGCAGAATCCCTCTTTAGAACTTCTTCCCATGCCACTAAAGAAATTTTTATGGCTCTTTTGATCTATAATGCTGGACAACATTTACGCCCCTAGACCACAAAACTGTCCAGCATTTGAGAACCCCTCACTCAGGTCTGCATAAGACCCTTCACTGAAAACAAAAACTTTCATGATGTTCCTGGCATCCCCCAGTGACACAAATTCCAAAACACAATACAGGTCGTTCTGCTATAACATGGGTTCCATCAACACTAATTGGCTATAACGCGATTGATGAATCATGGATGTTCTTTGGAATAATGCGAACTTTCTATCAAACCGGAAATAGTGATTTTCTGTAGCGATCTTTGACAGCAGGATTTTCTTTGGCAGAGGAACACAGCTGTCACGTTATAGCAAAGCAACCTGCACACCATAATTAAAATGTTTTCAATGTGTTGTTCACAAGAAACCCACTTTGGGATTTTTCAGAGTTGGACTCAACCCTCATACTTCATAACTGGCATCTGGATCTGTTTGGATGTCCTGCATTTTGAGTAGATTTGCCAACTCCTTCATCTTTTAGTGCGGCCTCACTCTGCCTAATCAGAGCCGGGCCAACATTTTCCAACTAAGATTGCTGATGCAAAGTGTCTGTTGACTCATTCTGCTTGATTTCCAATCCAAATACTGAAAACCCTCAGAAGCCTAACTTGTAATTTTGAATTCTGCTTTGAGAACATTAATGACATTGTTTTCAAACTCATTGCACCCACCAAAAAAAACATCATTGACATGGCAAGGGTAGTTGATGATCTAGAGACATTATTGCTAGGCTATTAATCCAGAGGAGACAGTGAGGTCTGCAGATGCTGGAGATCAGAGTTGAGACCGTGGTGCTGGAAAAGCACAGCAGGTCAAGCAGCATCTGAGGAGCAGGAAAATCGACGTTTCAGGCCAGACCCCTTCATCAGGAATCCTGATGCTGCCTAACCTGTTGTGCTTTTCCAGCACCACACTCTCAACTATTAATCCAGAGACCTAGGGAATGAGGTTTGAATCCTGCCATGGCAAATGGTGAAATTTGAATTCAATAATAACCTGGAAATAAGAGTCTAATAATAACCATAAAACCATTGTCAGCCGTAAGGAAAAGCCCATCTGGTTCAGTAATGCCCTTTAGGGAAGGAAACTGTGAGCCTTACCTGGTCTGGCCTAAATCCAACTCCAGACCCACAGCAATGTGGTTGACTCTTAACTGCCCTCTGGGCAATTGGGGATGGGCAATAAATGTTGCCTAGCCAGCAATATCCTCATTCTGTGAATGAATTTTTAAAAATGTGTTATAAAGATACCTGAATACTTCCCCTCTCTAATGTCATGGCAAGGTCTGATTTAAACTGAAAACAACCTGATTTTAATAAGATAGAACTTACTGAGAAACATATATTCTAAAAGGGCTACTTCGGCCACATGCACATGTAACTAATTTCCAGGATGTCCAGGCTGTGTTTGTGACTCTTTTGGAGGACAAAGAAACCTTGAGCTAATTTTCCTGCAGAAATGAAGCTTTCACATTAATTGAGCTACATTCCTAACCATTTGTTGCTAACAATGTAAAAAAAAATCAGAATTGCTTTTCTTGCTGTTGGTGAATCCACTTTTATGTTCATTGCCCAGTTTTCTTTAAAACCTTCGGTCACTCGCATTTCTTTAGCTTTACATGTCCCATCAGGGGATACATTTTCTGTGCACTTGTATAAGCTTTGTGATAGGGCTGGTTATCCCCTACCCAGCCCCTCAAATTCTCTCCAGCTTTCTAGTTCTTGGTGTTTGGTATTTTGTATTAAGTTGTCTTGTAGTTTGTCCATGGCTGCCAAGGTATTCTAATCACTTGGATTTCTGCTCCTGGCAGAATGCGTGGTTTGTACTAGATTTCCTGTCCTTTATTACACTTTATATTTTGTCTTCTATATCTTTCTGTACTGCTATTGTTTGAACTCCCCTTCCTAATAATAGAATTTCATTCAACACTTCACAATCTCTTTCTAAGTGCATGTTCACACCTGGAACCACTATTTAAGCTTACCCTGCATTTTCCTTGCCCTCCATCTCTATACATGTTACCAATCCACAATCCTAACCTCCTGCCCCTCATCCTCTACATTCCTCTAGCTTTTATAATTTCCAAGGTCTTCCTTGTTCTATTTGGAATACATTTCTCCATTGACTAGCCCAATCTGGTTAATACTTTGACTTTAGTGCCCACCTTTACTAGTTTAGATTAGATTAGATTAGATTAGATTACAGTGTCGAAACAGGCCCTTCGGTCCAACAAGTCCACACCGACGCGCAACCCACCCATACCCCTACATTTATCCCTTACCTAACACTACGGGCAATTTAGCATGGCCAATTCACCTGGCCTGCACATCTTTGGACTGTGGGAGGAAACCGGAGCACCCGGAGGAAACCCACGCAGACACGGGGAGAACGTGCAAACTCCATACAGTCAGTCGCCTGAGGCGGGAATTGAACCCAGGTCTCTGGCGCTGTGAGGCAGCAGTGCTAACCACTGTGCCACCGTGCCGCCCATCAGTTGCTGTTTGGAAAAATGAGCATCATAGTGACTGTCAGAATTGATCTCTCCGTCATCCCACAAACTGATAATTTGATTCTCATATTGTACATTGGGTTTGAGAGGTACAGGATACTCGTTTTCTATAATTCTTTCAGAATCTGCAAATTTGTAACCTGTACTAAACAAACTTGAACCATATCCCCCAAAGGTCAGATTCCAATGATGTATAATTATTATTCTTCTGCTTTTGTTGATAACTATTCCCAGTCCTCTCCATTCTCTAAATATTCTCTGATGATAAATCATACCTCTCAGACTGAAAACATACCCAAAGAACTATGGATGTTGTAAACCAGAAATAAAAACAGAAGTTGCTGGAGAAATTCAGCAGGTTTGGCATCATCTGCAGAGAGAGAGAAACAGAGTTAACATTTCTGCAGAAAAAGAGTCACTGGATCGGAACTGTTAATTCTGCTTTCTCTCCACAGATGCTGCCAGAACTGAGTTTTTCGAGCAATCTTTGACTCCCAGATTGAAACTGGTTTCTAATGGCCTTGCCTTATACCTTAAAGCTCACAGATTCCTTTCTGAGACTCAGCTTTAATCAAAGCCTTTCAACATGGGTGCTGTGCATTCAAATGCTCTGAAAAAGTCAAACGAATTGTAGCCCTTTCCCAAGCTGGGAGCTGATCATTTATTACTGCAGGAATTTCAGGATTTCCATGCTGATACAGACTATATCCTCCCACCATCTGTACAGAATCCTTTGCATGTACACCTCCGGCTGGTACAGATGCTAATTTACCATTTGGCTGATCTTCCACAATTTTGTCTGTTACTGCTCAGTGTTTTGCACATGCCCCATTGCTAAATGCCTGTCTGCTGCTGCAAATATGTGTCCATTCACGCACAAGTCTCTAAGTTCATTATTGTCAGTAAGAAATTCTGCCAGTGGTCCAAATCCTGTCCATATCCACTTTTGCGTTATCTTAGCCATAGTTATTTAACATGTATTAGAGTAGGTGGTTAACACCTGGTTGCTAGATCTCCAAAATGTAAAATTACAATATGCTTTTTTTCTCTTGTATCTTTAAATCCATGGCCAGTACCTCAATGAAATCTCTTGCTAAAGACAAACTTACTTCAGACATGTTGGTGTTCCTTTGGTATTTCTTACATCTCATATCTACCACGTTGATAAACTTGTTGTGCTCCCATCCCTTAACCCTGAATCTTTAACTAACACTTTGACCTCTGGTGAATACATTGGCAAATTACCTATTTAATTTTAATACAAATGATCGTTTGTCTTCTAAAGTTTCACCCCATTGTATCGATAACATTTCTTTAGTGGGGTGGGGTGGGGTGGGGTGGGTGGGTGGGGGAGTGCTTATGTCCCATTAAAGAATACACGTGCTCCAATTGTGTAAATTGCAAATTCATTGATTTTCCCAATGCAATAGAACATAGAACATAGAATATTACAGCGCAGTACAGGCCCTTCGGCCCTCGATGTTGCGCCGACCTGTCATACTAACCTGAAGCCCATCTAACCTACACTATTACATGTACGTCCATATGCTTGTCCAATGACGACTTTAATGTACTTAAAGTTGGTGAATCTACTACTGTTGCAGGCAAAGCATTCCATACCCTTACTACTCTCTGAGTAAAGAAACTACCTCTGACATCTGTCTTAGACCTATCTCCCATCACTTTAAAGTTGTGTCCCCTCATGTTTGATTAGATTAGATTAGATTACTTACAGTGTGGAAACAGGCCCTTCGGCCCAACAAGTCCACACCGACCCGCCAAAGCGCAACCCACCCATACCCCTACATTTACCCCTTACCTAACACTACAGACAATTTAGCATGGCCAATTCACCTGACCTGCACATCTTTGGACTGTGGGAGGAAACCCACGCAGACACGGGGAGAAGGTGCAAACTCCACACAGTCAGTCGCCTGAGGCGGGAATTGAACCCGGGTCTCTGGCGCTGTGAGGCAGCAGTGCTAACCACTGTGCCACCGTGCCAACCACATACTTGGAAAAAGGCTGCAGTGACCAGAACTGTACACAATACTCCAAGTGCGGCTGTACCAGAGTTTTGTACAGCTGCAGCATAACCTCCTGGTTCCGGAACTCAATCCCTCTGTTAATAAAGGTCAAAACACTGCATGCCTTCTTAACAACCCTGTCAACCTGGGTGGCAACTTTCAGGGATCTGTGTACATGGACACCGAGATCTCTCTGCTCATCTACACTACCAAGAATCTTACCATTAGCCCAGTACTTTGCATTCCGATTACTCCGTCCAAAGTGAATCACCTCACACTTGTCCGCATTAAACTCCATTTGCCACCTCTCAGCCCAGCTCTGCAGCTTATCTATGTCTCTCTGTAACCTACTACATCCTTCATCACTATCCACAACTCCACCGACCTTAGTGTCATCCGCAATAGTTTTGTCATTTTGCATATCCACTTTTATCTATGCTTTCTTTACCCGCTGTCTAATTAATAAGACTGGACACTATATCATTGTTAATAAAATGTTAACATTGTGTCCTTCAGTTTCTGTTGTGAATGTTACTGGAAAGGAATGCCTTCTGAGGAAAGTATTTAGTGTTTCTGAGATTTGTTCTTGCAGGGTAGAATATCCATCCTGTTCTCAGACTGTCCACCCAGACTCCCGCACTGCTCCAGTGAGGCTCCACACATTCCTAGGGAAATAACACCCAGGTTGTGATCAAACCTTCTCAAAAATCGCAAACCTTGTGTTGTGATCTGCAGCACTGACTTTGACGACTTCAAATCAGAAATGCCATCCCCTGTTTGTTTCATTTTCTGGCTCCTGAACTGAGCATCTCACTTGGAGAGAACAGGAAAGAGTCAATAAGTTGCTGTGAGTCTGGAGGATAGTTTCGGCCAGGACAGGTGAGGACAGCAGAATTCTTTCCCTAAAGGACATTCGTGACTCAGATGGGGTTTTACAGCAGTCAGTTGCAGCTGGTCACTATTACACAGACTCCCTTTCAATCCCAGTTTGAATTAATTCCATTTGACTTCCCCCAGTGGTTATGATGGGATGTAAACCCACATCCCCAGGCCATTCACCTGGCCCTTTGGAGTAACAATCCCACCAAAGCCTCTTACATCTCAAACTTTTCCCAGTTTTGATCAAAAATCCTTTTCAAAGGATTTCATAGAATCCCTATAGTGTGGAGACAGGCCAGTTGGCCCAACAAGTCCACACCGACCCTCTGAAGAGTAACCCACCCAGACCCATTCCCCTACCCTATTACTCTACATTTCCCCTTACTAATGCACCTAACCTACACATCCCTAAACACTATGGGCAATTTAGCACAGCCAATTCACCATAACCTGCATATCTTTGGATTGTGGGAGGAAACCAGAGCACCCGGAGGAAATGCACACAGACATGGGGAGAATGTGCAAACTCCACACAGACAGTCCCCTGAGGCTAGAATCGAACCCTGATCCCTAGTACTGTGAGGCAGCAGTGCTAACTACTGAGCCACCATGCCATCCTTGAGCTGATTCACTTGCTCTTTTCCTCTCGGTCCACACTTCCTCTTCACTTTCTTTCCTCTCCTTTTCTCATTTTGTTTTCAGTAATTTTTAGTTCTTTTTTAACTAACTTACTTTCTGGGGAGAGGCAGAAGCTGTGGCTGTACCTGAGCTGGAGGGATTTGGCAACGGGCTCGATGTCCAGTGTGAGGCACTGGCTGGGGGTCTGACCTGACATCCTCCATACTTGTACTTGAGTGCACCTGACAATAAAGTCTAAAGTTTCCACGGACACTGCCAGAGCAGTTAAGAGTTTCCTGAAATTGGAATCTGGGAATTCCCTGCCTATAAGGGTGAACGAAGTTAAAAATCACATAACATCAGGTTATAGTCCAATAGGTTTATTTGGAAGCACTAGCTTTCGGTGCGCTGCTCCCTCATCAGGCAGCTTTGGAACAGGACCATAAGACACAGAATTTATAGCAAAAGATTACAGCGTCATGAAACTTGAAATGTTACACTGAACCTGGATTATTGTTCAGCCTTTCATCTTTTAGAATGGGTTGCAGGTTTCGGTTCATTAATATGTAAATCCCAGAACTTCTTTATGTCTTGAGATAACTTTAATGCATTGTCTCAGCTGAGATCTCACCTCTTGTTATTAAAACCTTAAGTTATCTTGAGAATGTGACTTAAAAGTAGTTCTGTTTATAGAGTCATAGAGATGTACAGCACAGAAACAGACTCTTCGGTCTAACTCATCCATGCCGACTAGATATCCCAACCCAATCTAGTCCCAGCTGCCAGGACCCTTCCTATTCATATACCCATCCAAATGCCTTTTAAATGTTGCAATTGGAGCAGCCTCCACCACTTCCTCTGGCAGCTCTTTCCATACACGCACCACCCTCTACGTGAAAAAGTTGCCCCTCAGGTCCCTTTTATACTTTCCCCCTCTCACCCTAAACCTATGCCCTCTAGTTCTGGACTCCCAGCCCCAGGGAAAAGACTTTGTCTATTTATCCTATCTATGCCCTTCATAATTTTGAAAACCTCTGTAAGATTACCCCTCAGCCTCCAACGCTCCAGGGAAAACAGCCCCAGCCTGTTCAGCCTCTCCCTGTGGCTCAAATCCTCCAACCCTGGCAACATCCTTGTAAATCTTTTCTGAACTTTTTCAAGTTTCACAACATCTTTCCGATAGGAAGGAGACCAGAATTGCATGGAATATTCCAACAGTGGCCTAACCATTGTCCTGTACAGTCCCAACTCCTGTACTCAATACTCTGACCAATAAAGGAAAGCATACCAAACGCCTTCTTCACTATCCTATCCTCCTGCGACTCCACTTTAAAAGAGCTATGAACCTGCACTCCAAGGTCTCTTTGTTCAGCAACACTCCCCAGGACCTTACCATTAAGTGTATAAGTCCTGCTAAGATTTGCTTTCCCAAAATGCAGCACCTCGCATTTATCTGAACTAAACTCCATCTGCCACTTCTCAACCCATTGGCCCATCTGGTCCAGATCCTGTTGTCATCTGAGGTAACCCTCTCCGCTGTCCACTACACCTCCGATTTTGGTGTCATCTGCAAACTTACTAATTGTACCTCTTATACTCGCATCCAAATCATTTATATAAATGACAAAAAGTAGAGGACGCAGCACCGACCCTTGTGGCACTGCACTGGGCACAGGCCTCCAGTCTGAAAAACAACCCTCCACCACCACTCTCTGTCATCTACCTTTGAGCCAGTTCTGTATCCAAGTGGCTAGTTCTCCCCGTATCCCGTGAGATCTAACCTTGCTAACCCGTCTCTGATGATCTTTTGCTCCACAACCACCTGATGAAGGAGCGGCACTCCGAAAGCTAGTGCTTCCAAATAAACCTGTTGGACTATAACCTGAGCTGAAAAATGTGTTGCTGGAAAAGCACCGCAGGTCAGGCAGCATCCAAGGAGCAGGAGAATCGACGTTTTGGGCATAATCCCTTCTTCAGGAATGACTATAACCTGGTATTGTATGAGTTTTAACTTTGTCCACCCCCAGTCCAACACCAGTACCTCCACATCGTGCCTGTAAGGGTGGTGAAGGTAGAAACGCTCTCAACAATGAAGAAGTATTTATAACTACACTTGTAATGTTAAAGCATACAAGGGTGTGGGCCAAGTGCTGGGAAGTGGGATTGGAATCATGAGGTGGTTGCTTTTGACCAGCACAGACTCAATGGACTGAAGGGCCTTTTTCTGTGCTGTGTGACTCTGTGACTCTAGTTTCCTGCTTTTATTTCAGATTGTAGCTGCTGTATTCTGCTTTTCACTGGGTGAACAGGAAACCTGGATGTGCAGTGACAAAGAAGTCCTTCACTCTGCCCTCTCTTTCAGGTGCAAGTAACCACTCCCACAACGCTGCTCGAAGAGTGGATCTATTGTTGAGACTTCTCAACCAACTCAAAAAAGACAGAGCATCTGGTCACATGTCTCATCTCTTATTGTAGCAGCATGCTGGGCAACCAAATTTACAGTTTTTTTGCTTCACAATAATTAACCAGCTGTGGTAAGCACTCTGGGACAACTTGAGGTTGCAGCAGGCGCTATATGAATTCACGTTCTCCAAGCTCAAGCTCCCAGTTTCTGTAAGATGTTTCACATCTTTTCTATTGCACCATAACCTGAAGCATTTTGGTGAGCGGACGTATTGTCCAGGGTCCCAGAGCATCAAAAGGAAGGGCACACAGGCCCAACAGGGTCATGAACAGGGTCACTACAACCTTTGACAAAAACAGAAAGGGCTACCACTTCGAGAAGCAGGCTGCACTTCCCCTGCACTCTCCCCAAACAGTCATCAAAAACGTGCAAAATGGGACTTGTTTCAGTGATGATAGAAAATGTAAGTAAAACTGTGCCTGGGAAAAGTATTGATACTTAGAAAACCCCACTTCATCATTCTGTTTATTCCCACACATCTTAAACCATCAGATTTAACGGTTGTTTCATTTTAACATTAACTTCCTCACATTTCACATAGATTATTGCTACGTGTCAGACTAGCTGTGTTTTGCATAGATAAGGCACAACCTATTGGTGATTGTTCTCAAGCAGGTGCCAATTTAACTTTAAGTATAACCAAACCATTCTCAGGAGACTGTGAGAACCTCTTTATGAAAGTAGATCAAAGGTTTTGTTTCATAAGTTTTTTTGAAGTACAAATTGCAGACAGTGTGAGAGTGTTTACAGTCTGACTAACTTACTCTTCCACTTAGACACAGAACTGTCTGAAAAATGTCAGGTCGTTTTCATTCAGATTAAGCCACTTTCTTCTACAGCTAAAGCTGTAAGATCTAAGGAAAACTGAAATAAAAGCTAAGTTAAAAATCATACAATGCCAGGTTATAGTCCAACAGGTTTATTTAGAAGCACTAGCTTTTGGAGCTACTTAGTGATGGAGCAGAGCTCCAAAAGCTAGTGCTTCCAAATAAACTTGTTGGACTATAACCTGCTGTTGTGTGTATTTTAACTTTGTCCACCCCAGTCCAACACCGGCTCCTCCACATCAGAAATAAAAGCAGTGAGCGTTGGTGGCTCTCTGCAGGAAGAAAGCAGAGTTAACATTCTGAGTCCAAGTTAACTTGCTCAAAAGATGTGCTTTGAAGAAGAGTCAAAGTGGACTCAAAATGTTAACTTTGTTATCTGTCTACAGGTGTTGTCAATCTGCTGACTTTATTCAGCAATTTCTGTGGTTCTTCCACTAATCTAATATGTGGGTGGCACGGTGGTTAGCACTGCTGCCTCACAGCGCCAGAGACCCGGGTTCAAATCCCGCCTCAGGCGACTGTCTGTGTGGAGTTTGCACGTTCTCCCCGTGTCTACGTGGGTTTCCTCCGCGTGCTCTGGTTTCCTCCCATAGTCCAAAAACGTGCAGCTTAGGTGAATTGGCCATGCTAAATTGCCCGTAGTGTTAGGTGCAGGGGGGAATGGGTCTGTGTGGGGGCGGTTCAGTGTGGACTTGTTGGGCCAAAGGGCCTGTTTCCACACTGTAAGTAATCTAATCTGCAGTACTTTATATTTAAATTAATTGTACGCAATGTTGTGTCTGCAGAATGCCTGCAGTGTTCGAACAGAACTGCGCTAATAGTTTCACCAAGAATACAGTCTCAAATATTTGAGTCAGAGTGTGTGTGTGTTTATGCATATCCAGTCAGTAAGCTTCAGAAGAGGAGAAATGTTCAAGTGCAGCGCAGTTTTTACACGTGCTACTGAGGCATTTTTGGGAAACATGTGAATGATATAAATACAAAATAGGCATAAATACATGAAGTTACAAATGAAGATCCAGCACAGGAACAGAATAAAATAAATTTGTGCAAAAGCAAAATATTGGCACAGTCCTTAACAATAATCAAGAAAATACAGATTTTACAGCAGATGGGGATGGGTGGTGGTGCTGGTTGGTCAGAAGAATTCCTTGACACAGCATGAGACTCTGATTGGTTAAAGCAGATTCAACAGGAACTTTCAAGAGGGAATTGGAGAAATATTTGAAAAGGTAAGATCCCCAGAAAAATGGGGAAACAGCGGGGGAATGGGAGAGCTCCAGCCAAGAACCAGAACAGGCACAATTTGGCTGTGCTGCACCGTTCGATAATTATTGAAATGCAGTTAATGCAGTTCTACAAATACACGTGAACCTACAAGCTGAGAAACTCAGCAGGTCTAGCAGCATCTGTGGGGAGAAGACAGAGTTAGTGTTTCAAGTTCAGCGACCATTCTTCAGTTCTTGAAATATCAACTGGTTTCTCCCCACAGATGCTGCCAGACCAGCTGAGTTTCTCCAGCAATTTCTGTTTGTGTTTCGGATCCCCCTCATCAATAATTCTTTGTTGTATTTTACAGTACTCGGTGGAGCCATTTCCCAGGGTTTTAGAAAAGCTCCTTCCCCTTCTTCCAATTCTGCCTTGGAATTGTGAACACTCCCTCTGTCCTGCTGAGAGCTTTGCCCTGAGATCTCTCACAATGGGCTTTGTCACAATGCTGTGGTTTTAAGAGGTTATCTTGTCCCAGATTTTTTTAAAGAGAGGTTTTAAGGCAGAGGTGATGTGCAGTCTCCACATACCCAATTAATAGCTTGTGAAGCCTTGGATTTTTTTTAAAGTTAGAACAATAGAAGCAGCCTGAATGGGTGGGATTGAGCTCACACAGAGCCAAGGGTTTTAGGTTTCGCTTTCAGCAGTTGCTGTTGGGGTCTGAAAGAAGTAGAAGCTGTTTTTGTTTCCCTCTCTCCAAAAGCTGAGGGTTCTCTTCCTGTTACAGGAGTTACATGTGAGACAATCTATTGTCTGAATTTGCCTTTTGTCAAGGAAGTGTTTATGGGAAGCTATTATATTGGAACAAGTTAATTAGTAATAGTTACTGTATCTATTATTCTGTTAAGATTTCCAATAGAGTTAAGTTAATGCTTCCCCTTTAAGTCTTTCTTTTGTTGTATTTTATCTATACTGGATGAATAAAGTGTGTTTTGCTTTAAGTTCAGTAATTTGTACAATCAAACTGCACCTGGAACAGAATAACTTACATTTACCTTTAAAATAAGAAAAAGTTGGCATCTAGACTATTTTCTGAATATTTTGATGGGATTTGGTCTGACTTTGAACCCATATACTCCTGATACAGGGGACAAGAAAACTGTCCACTCAACCATCATATCTACCTCACCTTCCAGTCACAAACTAACATTGATGAACGTACAGGAGTAGTTTATAATAACAAGATGAAAATTACATTTCCACTACACTAAGATGCTACAGTCTGTTTGAAAGTTTCTGTCTAGCCTTCTGATGCAGCCAAAACCAACAAACTGGCAAAGGTTGAGAGATCAAGATGGGAATCCTATCCTTGAGCAGCCTCTCCTTACTTTTCCAATTTTACCAAATGGTTCTAGGTTTCAGATCCTGAATCCCCAGAACATTATTTCCAGACCTTTCTTTGCTTCTCCCAACATTGCCCTACCCCTACCATCACTTTCAGGAGCTAGTTACAAACTCTCTGTCACTCACACACTCTTGAAGTATTTCCTTTCTGACAAGCTCACGATAGCCTCCCCACCCCTGGGTGTTTATACAGGTACATTTGAAGCAGTGATCCATTTTCACCTCATTATTGAGAGGGTGCACAAGCGCGGGACTTGATTGGGAAGAGGGATAGAGAGCTGAGGAGAAGGAAAACAATGTCTGGCTGCCTTCCATAGACTTGAACTTAACTGAAACTGTGCTGCCTCTGTCCAACTCATCCCAAATCCTGTTCCCCCATCTTTAACTGTACTCAATGACCCACATATGTTCTTGGTTCAGAGATGCCTTCATTCTAAAAATTCTCATCCTTGTGTTCAAATCTCTCCATAACCTTTAAACTCCTTCTTACCTCCTTCAGTTCTTCACAATTCCAAAGTAGTTGCAATCCTCCAATCCCCCAGTGCTTTCTATATCATCATCCAAACACTCACGGCTGTACTCTCACCTCCAGATCTCCTTCTTGAAATATCTATAAATCATTTCCTTCCTTCCTTTCCCTCTCACTCTCTCCCTCTCTGTCACCTCCTTTAAGATTGTTCTTAAAATTTACCAGTTAGACCAAGGTATTATTCCTAAAACCTCCCTGTGACTGCATGTCGAATCTTGTTTGATTTCATTCCTGTGAGGCACCTCAGGATGTTTGGACTACTACAGGGGTGCTATATAAATGAAAGCTGTTATTGAGTTTAACGAGACAGTGTGCACATTTGAAACTCAAGCATGGCTAGAAAAACCCATTCCCCATTCGGCATTTAGGGAGGGCTGATAATCATTTTATTCTGCCATTCTGGGAGTGGAGACACTAGCAAGAACAGAACAGAGAGTTAAACACAGGCAAGTCTTGGTGAGAGAACAGCCATACTTCAGATCAGTAAATTTAATATCTGCCACCAAATATTACATCAGATTAGTTTTATTCAGAGGAGGAGATATTGAATTCTTACTATGAAGAACTGAACTACCTCATCTATAATCACTTTTGCAGATTATATAAAATTATTAAGATGTAATTTTGCGGAAAACATTTTGAGCAAACTTTGAAAATGTTCAGCCTGATTCAGGTGCACAGTTTCAGTTAGAAATTAAACATTTTATATTGGCTCCTATGGTTGAAATAATTTTAAAACGATATCAGAATTTTATAATAATTCATGTTGTTGTACCCGAGCTACACAACTGCTGGAAGTAAATGATAATTGCAAAGGGGAAGTATTCACTTCTCTCTTTTTCTTTCTACTTTTTTCTCATAAAGGATGCACCATGTTTCCTGTTTTGCTCAGTTTTAAGCTGAGCTTTAAATCACATCTATCCCATTACCTAAGCTATTTGGTTACAGTTCTCGCTCAGTGGCAAGCACATTCTTATTGCTACTGTTGAAACCCCTCCTGGATTGTTCAACAAGACACTCCCAGCAGATTCCTTCCAAAACCCAAAACCAACTTCCAATCTCTATCATGGGCATCCAATCTTGCTCACCATCTCGGAAACACCCCCCAGCTCCACCCCCCTGCCCCCCAAAACCTGGTTCACCTCCACTTACCAGAATTGATGACCTTTAACAAGCCCTATTCAGCCTCTCCGCCATCTCTAATGACTCCCTCTCAGCCCCTTACAGCCAACACTCCTTCCGTCTTGGGCTGTCTATCCTGAAGGATCAGGAGCTCCCCCATCCTCCAACCCACCCACCCCCAACCCCGAGCAAACTCAGGCAAAGCTATCAGCCACAACTTACCAGATATGGGAAAATTCCAGCGTTCAATCAAAAAGCAGAAACTTCAGAAACATAGAAATGTTTTCTTTCTTCCTCAAAAGAAGCCAAAATCCAGACTTGCTTACCAAACCAAAACGCTGAAAACAACAGAAGGCGAGCTTTGAGTTCGAGGTACAACCTCTGAGGGAGGCATCAGCGTATCACAACTACTATATGATATAGTAAATGGCTCACCACAAGCTTTCAATGTGGTTTTTTTTAAGGATTACGCTATCACTGTTCTCCCAAACGATATGGCAAAAAAAACCTTGCATTTGTGTAACATTAGGGTGCTCTAGATTCTCCCTTGTTGAAGTGCAGTCACTTTCTTATGAGACATAGAAATTTGAGCAGAGCGGATCCCAAAAAAAGACATTTTATTTTTAATCATATTGGTTAAGGGATAAGTATTGGCCTCAGTTCACTGGGGAAATCCCTTCTGGTCTTCTTCCAAATAGAATCAGGAAATGTTGGAGATACTCAGCAGCATCTGTAATGTTAATGTTTCCAGATGATGTCCTTTCACCTGAATTGGGGAAGTTGCCGAGGTGATGGGTTTTGACTGAGCTCGAGAAGCAGAAAAAGGAGGAAAGAATCAAAATAACGTTCTGTGATTGGGCATAGGGCAGGAGAGACTCGATGACAAAACAGATGTCAGGTTCCACAGGGATTGATGCTGGGACCACAACTGTTTGCAATATATATTAATGACTTAGAGGAAGGAAGCAAATGTAACTGTTGACAAATTTACAGGTGAAACGAAAACAGTTGAAAAGGATGCTGGTAAAAGGGATAAAACAGCTTTCAGAGCAATATTGATGGTTATGTAAGTACACAAAAAGTTGGCAAATAGAATACAATGTGGGAAGATGTTCATTTTGGAAGGGAATATGAAAGAACGGAGCAATATTTACACGGGGGAGGGTAGGGTGGCACTACTGCCTCACAGTGCCAGGGACCTGGGTTCGATTCCACCCTCGGGTGACTGAGTGGAGTTTGCACATTCTTCCCGTGTCTGTGTGGGATTCTTCCCACAATCCAAAGATATGCAGATTAGGTTAATTCACTGTGCTAAATTGTCCATAGTGTTCAGGATGTGTAGGTTAGGTGCATTAGTCAGGGGTAAATGTAGAGTTGTGGGAGAATGGGTCTTGATGGGTTACTCTTCGGAGGGTTGGTCTGGACTTGGTGGGCCAAATGGCCTGTTTCCACACTCTAGGAGTCTAAGAAAGAAAGCTAGCACACAGAGGCAGCAGATAATTGGGGAGGGTAATGGAATATTAGCCCTTAGTTCAAGAGGGTTGCAGTATAGAGTAGGGAAGGTTTACTGCAACTGGACAAGGGGCTGGGGAGACCACATCAGCAGCACTGTGAGCAGTTTTGGTCCTCTATTTAGGGAAAGCTATCATTTCATTGGAGGCAGGTCAGAGAAGGTTCACTAGGATGATCCCCAGTATGAAGAGATTGTTCTATGAGCAAAGGCTAAATAGGCTGGGATGCTACTGACTGGAGTTAAGAATGAGAGGTGATCTCATTGAAAAATATAGGATTCTTAAGGGGCTTGACAGGGTCAATGCTGAGAGGCTGTTTCCCCTCATGGGAGAGTCTAGGACCAGAGGGCACAATCTCAGAATAAAGAGGGCACCGATTTAAGACTGAGATGAGGAGGAATTTCTTCTCTCAGAGGGTTGTGAGTTTTGGAACTCCTTGTCACAGACAGCTGTGGGGGCAGAGCCCTTGTGTATAGTTAAGGCTGACACAGATAGATTCTGTCAGGTCAGTTGAGGAATCAAGGGTTACAGGGAAAGGGTAGGAGAATGGATAAGATTTTCCTATCGGGTCAGCCATTACACTATGGAGGCTCCAGGGGCTGCTGGGCCTACTTCTGCTCCCATTTCTCACTGCTTTATGGGTCGCATGGAAGAGAAAAGGCGGTGATGGGATGAGAAAAGAAATAAAAGCTAGGTCTAGAGGAGATGTAAATGGGAAAGGCAGGCTCATCACTTACAGCTCTTGGCCAGGAAACTGGGAACAATGCATTTTCATCACCATCTTTCATCTCCCCTCTAATTTCAGTCATGGCTCAAGGGTTCAAGCATCATTCTGCAGACTTGTATAGGTAACGCAGGCACATACTCCCCGTACAGCACTGAGGGGTACTGTGGTGTCAGTGATGCCTTCTTTCACTTGAGACATGAAACAGAGGCCTGAGCTACCCTCTCAGGTGGATCCCATGACATTAAAGAAGAGCAAAGGAGAAACCTGACTAAAACATTGACATTAACCAGCAGTTCATGGAACAGGTATAAGGTCAACAACACTGGTGAAATGGGAGTGACAGCAGGAACTGAGTGAGGGTTGGGGGCTAGGGAGGGGGGGCAGTGATGTCTATTGAAGCAAAGGGAACTGAAATGAAAAATGGGAGACACAAGTGGACAGGGGCAAGGATAGTAAGATACAGAATTCTCCACAATCACTTGATGAAGGAGCAGTGCTCCGAAAGCTAGTGCTTCCAAATAAACCTGTTGGACTATAACCTGGTGTTGTGTGATTTTTAACTTTGTACACCCCAGTCCAAAACTGGCGTCTCAAAATCATCATAAAGTAAATCCAGCCGGGACACCTGGGTGAATGGATAGGAAAATCTTTCATTACTAAACCTTACCGCAAGATCTTTCCCCTCCCAATTATTTTCCATGAACATTTTGTCCTGCCTCAGTCCTTACCGAAGTACGCCTTGGAGAGAAATGACGTAGGTTGGTGCAGGTCATTATTCCCAGCACCACTGAGTATCAGCTAGGTGGGGGGATTGGGGAGGTTGGGGGCAGTGGTGCATCACAGTTGGGACCAGGTTTGTGTACCCCCAATCCTCACACAGATACACATCTGAACAATGTCATAGGGCAGCACTTAGTAACAGAGACAGGGCCAGGATTTTCACTCCCCTTCAACAGCCACACCACAGTCCCTGACCTTTGACAGGACACATTGTTCTTGAAGGGAATGCAGCGTTGCATCACCAGAATGTTGGAAGACTCTAAGAATTAGATCATCAGGTGGGATTATGGAAACAAGGTTCACCGTCTCTGGAACAAAGAACCTTAAGAAATGATTTACTCAAGATTTGTACAGTTTTGAGATGAAGCCCAAGAATAGTGAAGAAGGCGTTTGGTATGTTTACCTTTATTGGTCAGAGTATTGAGTACAGGAGTTGGGAGGTCATGTTGCGGCTGTACAGGACATTGGTTAGGCCACTGTTGGAATATTGTGTGCAATTCTGATATCCTTCCTATCGGAAAGATGTTGTGAAACTTGAAAGGGTTCAGAAAAGATTTACAAGGATGTTGCCAGGGTTGGAGGATTTGAGCTACAGGGAGAGACTGAACAGGCTGGGGCTGTTTTCCCTGGAGCGTCAGAGGCTGAGGGGTGATCTTATAGAGGTTTATAAAATCATGAGAAGCATGGTTAGGGTGAATAGACAAGGTCTTTTCCCTTTAGGATGAGAGGAGAAAGATATAAAAGGGACCTAAGGGGCAACGTTTTGACACAGAAGGTGGTGCGTGTATGGAATGAGCTGCCAGAGGAAGTGGTGGAGGCTGGTACAACTGCAACATTTATAAGGCATCTGGATGGGTATATGAAGAGGAAGGGTTTGGAGGGATATGGGCTAAATACTGGCAAATGGGATTAGGTTAATTTAGGATATCTGGTCAGTATGGACGTGTTGACTGAAAGGTTTGTTTCCATGCTGTACATCTCTGTGATTCGATGACTTCAACAGCTAACACCACTAGTATGTAACAACAGAACTTTAAAATGAAAACCTGATCATTCAGGGGAGAAATTAGGAAAGACATTTTCCTCACAAAGGGTGGTAGAGGCATGGGACTCCCTCTGACAAAAAGCAGTAGACGCCAGGACTCAACCAGTTTGAACCTGAGATGGATTAAGTTTTGCTGGACAAAGGTATTAGGGACATAAGGAGAAATGGCAGGTGGATGGAGTTAGGATAGAGATCAGCCTCGAGGTGACTGAATGGCGGAAGAGGCTTGAGGGGCTGAATGGTCCACTCCTGTGTTCTCCGTACTTTTACCCACACAGCCATGTGAACTAATTATCCAGTGTAGACAAGTTTAAGTCCATCAAAGTTTCTGGGGAATGCAAATTCAATAAATTGAAAAAAAAAGCAATATAAAGTTAACTTCAGCAACAATGACCATGACTTTTGAATTGTCATAAAATATCCATCTGGTTTATTACTGTTCTTTAGGAGAGGAAATTATCTTTACCTGGACTGGTCTACCCTGGCCCCACTCAATGTGGTTGGCGCTCAGTTCAGGGGCAACTAAGAGTGGGAAATAATTCTCAGCCTTCGCGTTAAAGCAGAGACCATTGTCCACATCGAGAGTATGATTCAAAACGAATATGAACTAAATGTATTGCCAAGTAAAGGAGAAGCAATTTGACAGTCAAACTGAAACCTCTCGATAAACCTCCAGAGATGCTATCATCTCTGTCCTGAACCTACTGCAGTGTTCCAACGAAACACAACACAAGCTTAAGGAGCAACAGGTCATCTTCTGTTTAGTCTATTTGCAGCCTTGAGGTATCAACTGAATTTCGTAATTTCAGAAAGTGAGCACATGACCCCTGCCCTCGATTTATCTTACAATCTCCCCCATCTCACAATCTTGACTTGTTTGTTTTGTAGAGAGGACCCATTTTCTCCCTTGCACCCCTTAATTAACACCCATTTTACATCTCTATCTCTTTTTCACCACAATTTGCAATCCTTTTGTCTTTTACACTGGGCCTCCACATCATCTGTTCCCCTCATTCCTCCTCCATCTCTGTCAAAAAAAATTTTAAAAAACTTTCCAGCCTCTTTCAGTTCCAAACAAGGATCACTGGATTCAAACCCTTACCTGTTTCTCACTGCACAAATACTGCTGCGTTTCTTCAGCATTCTCTGTGTTTGCTTCAAATTTCCAGCAAGTATCTTGCTTCTACTAAACCTGTCATTTATAGGAACAAAGTTAAAAACACACAACACCAGGTTGTAGTCCAACAGGCTTATTTCATAAGCCAACTGATTAAGGAACAGCGCTCTGAAAGCTAGTGCTTCCAATTAAACCTGTTGGACTATAGCCTGGTGTTGTGTGATTTTTAACTTTGACCATCCCAGCCCAACACCGGCACCTCCACATCATTTATAGGAACAGCAGCTAAACATCAAACACTCCCTACAATGCTCCTCTTTTCTACCATACAGAGACAGAGACAGAGATTCTTCAGAACCCAGTCTGACATACCTCATAACTAAAGACAAATAATCCAGTAGACCCGGCTTCAAGTGGTGCAATTTGAATTCAATAAAAATCTGAATTTAAATCTGGTTTAATTACAACCATGGTTGGTGTAAAAACTAATCTGATTCACTAACCTTCTTTAGGGAAGGAAATCTGCCAAAATAAAAGCAAATTACTGCGGATGCTGGAATCTGAAACCAAAAGAGAAAATGCTGGAAAATCTCAGCAGGTCTGGCAGCATCTGTAAGGAGAGAAAAGAGCTGACGTTTCGAGTCTAACTGACCCTTTGTTAAAACTTTGACAAAGGGTCAGTTAGACTCGAAACGTCAGCTGTTTTCTCTCCTTACAGATGCTGCCAGACCTGCTGAGATTTTCCAGCATTTTCTCTTTTGGTTAAGGAAATCTGCCATCCTTACCTGGTCTGGCTTTCACATGACTCCAGAAACACAGCGTTCACTTTTAACTTTTATTCTGCCCGCTGAAATGGCCGAAAGAGCCAATCAGTACAAGGGTCAGTTAAAGATTTGCAATAAAATGATGGCCCAGTCAATGTTGCCAACATCCAAAGAAACAATTTTTAAAAAACAGACATGGTTGAACAACACACTTTCCAAGTAGTCAAACTTTATTACATACCTTCGGAAGTCTTGCCACATCAAAGCCACAATAGAAATGCAAATTACTGTTATCAAAATAATTGTTGCAGCCTTTGAATTCATTATTCATCATTTTTTTTTTAAATTCAATCACAGGACATGTGAATGGCTGGCTGAGCCCAGTATTTATTGCCCGTCCCTTGTTGCCCCCTTGAGAAGGTCGGGGTGAGCTGCCTTCTTGACCCGCTGCAGTCCATGTGCTGTAGGTAGACCCACAATGTCCTGAGGGGGGACTTTCAGGATTTTGACCCAGCGACACTGAAGGATGGTGAGTGGGCTTGAGGGGAACTTGCAGGGGGTGTTGTTCCCATGTATCTGCTGTCCTTGTCCTTCTCGATGAAAGTGGTCATGGATTTGTAAATTGCTGTCTCAGAAGCCTTGCTGAATTTATCTCAAGTAAGACAAGCAGAATTACCTCTAATGCAAAGCAGCCAGGGATGCCTGTCATGGGGATTCATCACTGTTATACTGAACCCTTATTCAAGAAACATGACATTGAATTTACAGCTCAGGAACAAGCCTTCAATCTCAATTATAGTTAGATATTCAAAAGCCTTCACTTAACTATTGATCCACAGACAAGGAGCAGAATTTGTGTAGACAGTTAACATTTCCTTGGCTGCATGAAGACAAGCCAGAATGTGGTCTTTATTTAAAAACTGACTTGACCTCCAATGGGTTATTATTCAGTCAGTAACTGTGCCTCACAGACATGGAAGGAACCTAGCTTATTCCCTGGTGTGCTTCACATTTGGTACAATAAAATGATGGCCCAGTCAGAGATGTCAACATCTAAAAAAAAGATATGATTGAACGATATACTTTCCAAATAGTCATAATTTATTACATATCTTGGGAAATTTTACCATCAAAACCACAATAGAAATGCAAGTTGCTGTTATCAAAATGATTGTTCAACTCTGCAGCCTCTGAATTGGTTATTTGTTTTTTTAAAAATTAAATCATGGGACGTGTGAATCGCACACTGCCCAACATTTATTGCTCATTCCTAGTTGACCCTTGAGAAGGTGGCACAATTGTACAATTGGTTATAGTACCTTGTATTGAGTAGGGCAGAACTCACTGTTCCCACTACTACACACTATACCAACACCACCTCCTGCACCATCTGCTTGAATCTCAGATGTGGCCAAAGTTGGGTTCAACTTGTGTTCCTTACTCATCACTGCATTGTCAACTACACACAAAGTCTTATGAGGAGATAAACGTGCAGGGAGCAACCCGTTATGTCGAGTACTAGGGATGGACAAGAGTTGGTAGATTTATCACCAGAAAGGAATCAATGCCATTAAAAATGACACCATTTAAGGGAAGGCAGTGGCATAGTGACCATGTACTGAACTGGTAATCAAGAACTCCAAGCTAATGCTCTGGGGTTATGGGTTATGGGTTCAACTCCCACTATGGCAAATGGTAATTCAATTTTCAAAAAATCTGGATTTAAAAGCCAGCCTAATGTAACCACTATCAATTGTCATTAAAATTAAACCATTTGGCTCACAAAAGAAATCTGCCGCTCTTTTCCAGTCTAGCTGACATATGACCCCAACCTGGTTAACTCTTAACTGCACTTTGAAATGCTACTCCGATCACAAGGCAATTAGGGGTGGGCAATAAATACTGGTCCAGCCAGCGATGCCCATGCCCCATTAGTGAATATAAAAAAGTGAGGCAGTTAAAACAATTGACTAAAAGGGAAAGCAGGGGATAGCAAGGAGATAAAGTACATTTTAGTAAAATCCTTAGTCAACAGCAAGAGTGTTCTGGAAAATTGTGGTACTGTGACCATTTCTCATTCAACAAGGAGTTAGAGATCAGACAATCCTTCACAAAACTCAGTCTGTCCTAGGAAACATTGGTGCACCAATTTGTCAATTTTTCCAGCTTCATCCAGAACTAGAGGGCATAGGTTTAGGGTGAGAGGGGAAAGATATAAAAGAGACCTAAGGGGCAACTTTTTCACACAGAGGATGGCACTTGTATGGAAAGAGTTGCCAGAGGATGTAGTAGAGGCTGGTACAATTGCAACATTTAAGAGGCATTTGGATGGGTATATGAATAGGAAGGGTTTGGAGGGATATGGGCCGGGTGCTGGCAGGTGGGACTAGATTGGGTTGGGATATCTGGTCGGCATGGATGGGTTGGACCGAAGGGTCTATTTCCATGTTGTACATCACTATGACTCTATGACACTACTCACCACTTACACTGCACATAACCTTAAGATAAAGACAATTCAAATATAACTGTTGCTAATCCATTCTGGTAAAATAGCATCCCTAGGAGCTAACAAACTGTACAAGAAAGAAAATGTGCACACCATGTTTCAAAGGGAAGATCAACTTCCAAAAAACTATGAGATGCACCACAGATTAATTTTAAATTCCACTCACGATAAAACCAGCCTGAACCGTGAATCAATTCTGCCATTTAAGTTTAAAATCTGAAGAGATAGAATTCCAGAAGTCCTACAGAGTAAAATTAGGCCATTCAGCCCATCAGGTCCACACCAACCTTCCAAAGAGATTTCCACCAAGACCTACCCCATCCCTGTAACTCTGCATTTCCCATGGCTAACCTACCTATCCCTGGACAATATGGGTAATGTTGGCATGACCAAACTACCCTAAACTGCACACCTTTGAAGTATAGGAGGAAACCCACGGAGACATGAGGAGAACATGCAACCTCCACACAGACAGTTGCCTGAGGATGGAATTGAACCCATGGCACAGGCACTATGAGGCAGCAGTGCTAACCACTGAGCCACCATGCCACCCAAGATGTTTGCTTGACTATCAGTAGTTGAAGGCTCACCGATGAATCAGGAAAACCATAGTCAAGTCAGTAATCCAGTCCATTTTCCTGCCTCTCCCAATGTCTATGTGAGTTGAAAATAGAGTCAGTGGCCTGCCTAAACAGAAATGCTTCTCAAGCAGCTTTTCGAATCAGTTCAGGCCTAAACACCCAATTCCGAATCCATCAATCAGAGCTTTGCTACGTAGCTTAAACTGCTTTACAATAACATTGAATACTGCATTTCAACTGGCATGAGATAGTGGAAGGAAGTGAAAGCAGATTATCAGATGCCAACAAGGCAACCACAACCCAATATTAAGTCACTTGATAGAGGTGGATGTTATCATAACCTTAACCTTGGGGTAGGTAAAATGAGAGTGCCCAGGAATTCAGTCAATTGCACACAAAAACCACAAAGTATCAAAAGTTCCACACCAAGGGCCAAGACTGAAAGTTCATTTTTAACAAAATACCAACTTCAGATAGTTTCGAAAGTTGTTTCGAATCTAAAACTGAGTGGAACTTAATCTTTAAAAAAATAGTTGGGTGACACAGTGGGAGAAGTTTCAGAAGAAAACCATTGAGTGAAAGGGTAGCAGGAGTAGATCAATGATAACCTTTGAAAGGGAATTGGATAAGTAACTGATAACGAATGCATTTACAGTCCTATGGGAAACAGGAGAGGGTGTGACACTAAGTCAAGATTAGAGTGGTGCTGGAAAAGCACAGCAGGTCAGGCAGCATCTGGGGAGCAGAAAAATCGACGTTTCGGGCAAAAGCCCTTCATCAGGAATGAGGAAGGGGGTCTCCGGGGTGGAGAGGTAAATGGGGAGGGGGGGGGGGGGGTGGATGCTGAGGAGAAGGTAGCTTAGAGTGCAATAGGTGTATGGAGGTGGGGGTGGAGGTAATAGGTCGGAGATGAGGGTGGAGCAGATAGAAGATAGGTAGGTAGGACAGGTCATGAGGACTGTGCTGAGCTGGAAGGTTGGAACTAGGGTAAGGTGGGGGAAGGAAAATGAGGAAACTGGTGAAGTCCACATTGATGCCCTGGGGTTGATATGTTCCGAGGTGGAAGATGAGGCGTTCTTCCTCCAGGCGTCTGGTGGTGAGGGGGCAGCGGTGGAGGAGGCCCAGGACCTGCATGTCCTCGGCAGAGTGGGAGGGGGAGTTGAAATGTTGGGCCACAGGGCGGTGGGGTTGATTGGTGCGGGTGTCCCAGAGATGTTCCCTGAAGCGCTCTGCTAGGAGGCATCCAGTCTCCCCAATGTAGAGGAGACCGCATCGGGAGCAACGGATACAATAAATGATATTGGTGGATGTGCAGGTGAAACTTTGATGGATGTGGAAGACCCATTTGGGACCTTGGATGGAGGTGAGGGGGGAGGTTTTACAGTTCCTGTGGTGGCAGGGGAAGGTGCCAGGATGGGAGAGTGGGTTGTTGGGGGTTGTGGACCTCACCAGGTAGTCACGGAGGGAACGGTCTTTGCGGATAGGGGTGGGGAGGGAAATATATCCCTGGTGGTGGGGTCTGTTTGGAGTTGGCGGAAATGTCGGCAGATGATGCGGTTTATGCGAAGGTTGGTAGGGTGGAAGGTGAGCACCGGGGGTTCTGTCCTTGTTACAGTTGGAGGGGTGGAGGTGTGGGGCGTGGATGAGATGCGTTAGAGGGTATCTTCAACTACATGGGAGGGGAAATTGCAGTCTTTAAAGAAGGAGGCCATCTGGTGTGTTCTGTGGTGGAACTGGTCCTCCTCGGAGCAGACGTGACAGAGGTGGAGGAATTGGGAATACAGGATGGCATTTTTGCAGGAGGTAGGGTGGGAGTCGGTGGGTTTGTAAATAAAAGTCAGTGTTGAGTCAGTCATCGTTGGTGGAGATGGAGAGGTCCAGGAAGGGGACGGAGGTGACAGAGATGGTCCAGGTGAATTTAAGGTCAGGGTGAAATGTGTTGGTGAAGTTGATGAATTGTTCGACCTCCTCACGGGAGCATGAGGTAGCGCCAATGCAGTCATCAATGTAGCGGAGGAAGAGGTGGGGAGTGGTGCTGGTGTAACTACAGAAGATGGACTGTTCTACGTAGCCGACAAAGAGACAGGCATAGCTGGGGCCCATACGGGTGCCCATGGCTACCACTTTCGTCTGGTGGAAGTGGGAGGATTCGAAGGAGAAATTATTGAGGGTGAGGACCAGTTCAGGCAAACGAATGAGAGTGTCAGAGGAAGGGTACTGGGGGGACGTCAGGAGAGGAAGAAACAAAAGGCTTGGAGGCCCTGGTCAAAGACAAGTATAATTTGCCAAATCACATCAGAGTCATACAGCCCACCATACCTGTGCCAGCTCTTTTGAGCTATTAATTACCCTCACAACCCCTGCTCTTTTCCTGTAACATCATAACAGGGTCAACTTGTTGAAGAGTACCCAGATTGGACACTCATTCCCTCCATTGTTTCCCTGATTTTCCACAGTGACATTGAGGGAAATGGCCATTTGCTTGTCTCTGTTAGGATGTTCTGTGGTCACTCCAGCTGTGTGCAGTGGTGTTGCTGCAGGCTGTTCAGCTCTGAATGCCAGGAAGAATGTCTTCATGAAATAAGTGGTCTGCAGCCCCCAACACCCCTGAAAAAGCTGTGAATGTTGGGAGTCAACTGGAACTTTCAAGACCATGATAGATTTATCTCAATTAAGGCATCAAAGGATTCAGAGCAAAAGTAGGTAAATGATGTTGACATGCAGATCAGCCCAAGATCTGCTGACCGACAGAGAAGGCTTCTGTTCCTATCACTGCATACTTCAAACCAAACATCGCTTCCGCCCCTGCAGGTGCCACCAAATGCACTGCTTCTGCCCTCATGACGGCCACCATTTACATCACTTCCTCCGGTGATGTCACCAATGATCACATGATTGACCCCACTTGAGGGACACTATCCACTCCCATTCCCAACTCGAGCTCTACACCAAGGCCCAGTCCCAAGCTCTGCTAGGTTTTCACCCCCAGACCTCCCCCTCACTAATCAGTCCTCAGTAAAGGTCTCACCTTCATCCCACTATACTCCTGGATCAACAAATTCCACATGCATTGCAACACCAAACTTTTCTTCTGCCACCTCCGCCTCCATGTTTACTTTATCAATTGTGACTCCACCCACCCTCCAAGGACCCCTTCTCCCACCTCCTAAATACTCCATCCTCTGGGACACCAAATCCTGCTCTGTTACCTGCCCTTGACTTCTTCATCTCCAACTGTTGCTGTGACGTTGATTGCCTTAACCTGTCCACTCCCTCACCCACTCAAACCTCTCTCCCTCACAATGCACAGACCTTCACTCCCTCCATTCCAACCTCAACTTCACCAGTAAACCAGCCGGCAAGGAGGGCGCACTGGTAGTGTGGCACACCAACCTGCACACTACTGAAGCTAGGCAACAACTTACGGACACCCCCTCTTACTGTCCCCTTGACCACGACTTCACCTCCCAACACCAAACCATCATCTCCCAGACCATTGACAACCTCATCACCTCAGTCGATCTTCTATCTGCAGCCTCCAGCCCCATAGTCCCAGAACCCCACGCCTCCCAGTTCGACCTCTTACCCAAAATTCACAAACCTGACTGCCCCGGTTGACCCATCATCTCCGCCTGCTCCTGCCCCATCGAACATATCTCTTCATATCTCAACACCGTCCTGTTCCCCCTTGGTCCAAGATCTCCCCACATACATTCGGGACACCATCCATTCATTCTACCTTGTCCGTAACTTTCGGTTCCCCAGCTCCCAGTGTATATTCACCATGGACATCCAGTCCCTATACACATCTATCCACCATGACGAAGGCCTCCATTTCTTCCTCTCACGCCGACCCAATCAGTACCCCTCCACTGACACACTCATTCAACTGGTGGAACTGGTCCTTACCCTTAACAACTTCTCCTTCCAATCTTCCCACTTCCTCCACACCAAAGGGATAGCCATGGGTACCCACCCAGGCCCCAGCTATGCTTGTCTCTTCATCGGCTATGTAGAACAATCCATCTTCCGGAATTACACTGGCACCATTCCCTACCTTTCTTCCGCTACATCGATGACTGTATCAGTGCCACCTCATGCACAAGGAGGTTGAACAGTTTATCAATCTCACTAACACTTTCTACCCTCATCTTAAGTTCACCTGGACCATATCAAACACCTCCCTCCCCTTCCTGGACCTCTCCATCTCTACATCCGGCGACTGACTCAACGCAGACGTCTACTTCAATCCTACTGACTCCCACAGCTACCTGGACTACAACCTCCTCCCACTCCCCTTCCTTAGATTAGATTACTTACAGTGTGGAAACAGGCCCTTCGGCCCAACAAGTCCACACCGACCCGCCGAAGCGCAACCCACCCATACTCCCTACATTTACCCCTTACCTAACACTACGGGCAATTTAACATGGCCAATTCACCTGACCTGCAATCTTTGGACTGTGGGAGGAAACCAGAGCACCCGGAGGAAACCCACACAGACACAGGGAGAACGTGCAAACTCCTGTAAAAATGCAATCCCTTATTCCCAATTTCTCCGCCTACACATCTGCTCCCCAAGGATCCACTCCAGTACATCCGAGATGGCCTACTATTTCAAGGACCACAATTTCCCCTCCCACGTGATCAACAATGCTCTCCAGCACATCTCCTCCACTTCCTGCATCTCCACCCTTGAACCCCACCCCTCCAACCGCAACAAGGATAGACACTAGTTTGGCAAGGGGGTGGGAACCAGAGCTACATATCTGAGAGGGGGGTAGTTGTAGATGGGGCATTGACAGGATGCAGTGAATCTATCGGGAATGTTTTTCATCCGATGAAACAAAGGGATCGGCTAAAGTGTGTCTGCTTTAATGCAAAAAGTGTCAGAAATAAGAGTGTTGAACTTAGAGCATGGATCAGTACTTGGGACTACGATGTTGTGGCCATAACAGAGACGTGGGTTTTACAGGGGCAGGAATGGTTGATAGAGGTTCCAGGGTTTAGAATGTTTAAAAAGAACAGGGAGGCTGGTGGTGTAGCATTGCTAATCAGAGGGTGCATCACAGCTACAGACACTAAGGAAGGTTTGTCTGCTGAGTCAGTATGGGTGGAAGTTAGGAACAGCAAGGGAGCAGCCATCTCATTGGGGGATTTCTACAGGCCCTCTAACAGCAGTAGGGAGATTGAAGAACTCATAGGCTGGCAGATATTGGAAAAATGCAGATGTAGCAGGGTTGTTGTTATGGGTGACTTCAACTTTCCCAATTTTATTTAGATTAGATTCCCTACAGTGTGAAAACAGACCCTTCGGCCCAACCAGTCCACACCGACCCTCTGAAGAATAACCCCCCCAGACCCATTTTCCTCTGACTAATGCACCTAACACTATGGGCAATTTAGCATGGCCAATTTACCTGACCTGCACATCTTTGGACTGTGGGAGGAAACCCACGCAGACACAAGGAGAATATGCAAACTCTACAGTCACCTGAGGCTGGAGTTGAACCTGGGACCCTGGCGCTGTGAGGCTGCAGTGCTAACCACTGAGCCACCGTGCCGCCCCTAAAGGCAGGGACAGTACTACTGTACCACACGTGAACCCTTACAAGTTGACTGGAAACTCCTTAGCGCAGATGGTTTGGATGGAGCCGTTTTTGTCAGGTGTGCTCAGGAGGGTTTCCTTACTCAGTATGTGGACAGACTGACGAGGGGAGAGGCCATTTTGGATTTCGTTCTCGGCAATGAGCCAGGACAGATGTCAGATCTCACGGCGGGAGAACACTTTGGTGACAGTGACCACAACTGCCTCACATTTACCATAGCATTGGAGAGGGAAAGGAGCAGCTACCAAGGGAAGATATTTAATTGGGGAAAAGGAAATTATGATGCTAACAGGCAGGAGTTGGGAAGTACAGATTGGGAGCAACTGTTCCACAGAAAGGGCACAGCAGATATGTAGAGACTGTTTAAGGAGCAGTTGTTGCGAGTGATACATGAGTTTGTTCCTCTGAGGCAGGTAAGAAGGGGTAAGATTAAGGACCCTTAGATGACGAGATCAGACGAGCTTCTCATCCAAAGGACGAATGCAGCTTATGTAAGGTGGATGAAGCAAGGGTCTAGCACAGCTTTAGAGGATTACAGGCTTGCTAGAAAGGAGCTCAGAAATGGACTGAGGAGAGCCAGGAGGGGGTACGAAAAAGGCTTGGCAAGAAGGATTAGGGAGAACCCAAAGGCATTTTACTCATACTTGAGGAATAAGAGAATGATCAGGGAGAAGGTAGAGCTGGTCAGGGATAGCGGAGGGAACTTGTGCGTGGAGTCTGAGCAGATAGGGGAAGCCATAAATGAGTTTTTTACTTCGGTTTTCACTTCGGTTGTGAATGAGAACTTTGAGGAGCTGGGATACAGTCTTGACCAGATCAACATTAATGAAGTTGATGTGCTGGAAATTTTGGCAAACATTAAGATTGATAAGTCCCCAGGGCCAGATCAGATTTATACGAGGCTGCTCCGGGAAGTGAGAAAGGAGGTTGCAAAGCCGCTGGCGAAGAGCTTTGCTTCCTCACTCTCCATGGGAGTCGTAGTGGAGGATTGGAGGGAGGGGAATGTCATTCCTATTTTCAAGGAGGGGAATAGGGAAATCCCTGGCAAATACAGATCAGTCAGTCTTACATCTGTGGCCAGCAAGGTTTTGGAAAGAATTCTGAGGGATAGAATTTATCACTATTTGGAAAAGCATAGTGTGATTAAAGGCGGTCAGCATGGCTTTGTGTGGGGCAGGTCATGCCTCACAAATCTTATTGAGTTCTTTGAGGAGGTGGCGAGACAGGTTGACGAATGTCGAGCAGTGGATGTGGTGTATATGGACTTAAGCAAGGCATTTGATAAGGTTACCCATGGTAGGCTCATTCGTTAAGTCAGGAGAAATGGGACACTGGGAGATTTGGCTGTCTGGATTCAGAATTGGCTGGCTGGCTGACAGAAGGCAGAGAGTGGTTATAGATGGAAAGTATTCTGCTTGGAGGTCAGTGTTGAGTGGGGTCCGGCAGGGCTCTGTACTTGGGCCTCTGCTCTTTGTAGTTTTTATAAATGACTTGGATGAGGAGGTTGAGGGGTGGGTTAGTAAATTTTGCAGATGACACAAAGGTTGGAGGTGACGTTGCTAGTATCGAGGGCTATTGCAGGCTACAGTATGATATAGACAGGATGTAGAGCTGGGCTGAGAAATGGCAGATGGAGTTCAACCTGGATAAATGCGAAGTGATGCATTTTGGAAGGTCAAACTTGAATGCTGAATATAGGATTAAAGACAGGATTCTTGGCAGTGTGGAGGAACAGAGGGATCTTGGTGTTCAAGTGCATAGATCCCTCAAAGTTGCCACCCAAGTGGATAGGGTTGTTAAGAAAGCATATGGTGTTTTGGCTTTCATTAACAGGGGGATCGAGTTTAAGAGCCGTGAGGTTTTGCTGCAGCTCTACAAGACCCTAGAGAAATCACATTGGAATACTGTGTCCAGTTCTGGTCACCCTATTATAGGAAAGATACAGAGGTTTTGGAGAGGGTGCAAAGAAGGTTTATCAGGATGCTGCCTGGACTGGAGGGCTTGTCTTATGAAGAAAGGTTGACTAAGCTTGGACTTTTCTCTCTGGAGAGAAGGAGGAAGAGGGGTGACCTGATCGAGATATACAAGATAATGAGAGGCATGGATAGAGTCAATAGCCAGAGACTTTTCCCCAGGGCAGGTCTGACTGGCACAAGAAGTCGTAGTTTGAAGATATTAGGAGGAAGGTATAAAGGAGACATTAGAGGTAGGTTCTTTACGCAGAGAGTTGTGAATGCATGGAATGCGTTGCCAGCTGTGGTGGTGGAAGCAGAGTCATCAGGGACATTTAAGCAACTGCTGGACATGCACATGGATAGCAGTGAGTTCAGGGGTGTATAGGTTAGGTTAGGAATAATCTTCAGCACAACGTCGTAGACCAAAGGGCCTCTTCTGTGCTGTACTTTTCTATGTTCTATTTAACTCCCTAGTTCTCAGCTTCCACCCCAATAATCTTCACATATAGCTCAATATCCTCTGGCATTTCCGCCACCTACAATCAGACCCCACCACAAGAGATATATTTCCTGTCCACCCCTATCTGTGTTCTGCAGAGACCATTCCGTCACGCTCCCCACCAATACACCCAGCACCTTCCATTGCCGCCACTATATGGGCGGCACGGTGGCATATGGGCGGCACGGTGGCACAGTGGTTAGCACTGCTGCCTCACAGCGCCAGTGACCCGGGTTCAATTCCCGCCTCAGGCGACTGACTGTGTGGAGTTTGCACATTCTCCCCGTGTCTGCGTGGGTTTCCTCCGGGTGCTCCGGTTTCCTCCCACAGTCCAAAGAAGTGCAGGGCAGGTGAATTGGCCATGCTAAATTGCCCGTAGTGTTAGGTAAAGGGGTAAATGTAGGGGTATGGGTGGGTTGCGCTTCGGCGGGGCGGTGTGGACTTGTTGGGCCGAAGGGCCTGCTTCCACACTGTAAGTAATCTAATCTAATCTAATCTAATCTATAAGTGTAAAACCTGTGCCCACATCTCCGTTCAAGGCCCTGAAGGATCATTTCATATCCAGCGGAGATTTTCCTGCACATCCACTCACCTCATTTACTGTGTCCGTTTCTCTCAATGTGGTCCCCTCGGGGGGACAGGACACCAACTCGTGAAACGTTTCAGGGAACATCTCCAGGACACACGCACCAAACAACCCTGTGGCTGCAACACTTGCCCCTCCCACTCCGCCAGGGTATGCAAGTACTGCCACATCCAAGCCACCCGACTGGAACAACATCACATTTTCCGCTTTGGGACCCTTCCACCACACGGCATCGACATAGTCATCACTAGTTTCCAAATCTCCCCTCCAATGATCTCAACCCAAATCCAACCCTCTAACCTGGCACCAGCTTCTTGACCTGCCCAACTTCTTTCCCACCTATCTGTTCCACCCTCCCCACTGACCAATCACAACTAACCATACCTGCATCCACCTATCGCCTACCCAAATACTCTCACCCCATCCCCACCCTCCTATCTCTCAGCCCCTTACCCCTCCACATTCCTGACGAAGGGCTTATGCCCAAAACTCTGACTCTCCCGCTCCTAGGTTGCTGCCAGACTAGCTTTCCAAGGGCCACACTTTTCAACTCTGACCCTCCAGCATTCGGTCCTCACTTTCTCTGAACATTCAAGTTGTAGAGTATATTGAAGATGGAGATCCATAGATTTTTTTTTGACACTAAGAAATAATGTGGATAAGTAGAGTTGTACTGAATGGTAATGCGGCTCAAGCAGCTGTTCTCGTACAATTGCCCAGACACTGATCTCAGGCAGAACTCAAGTCTGGATCCTGTAATTAGCTTTTGCTTTCCTGGGAAATACTCAGGGGATGACAGCACTCCTGTATGAATAGAACTCATTAAAATCTGTCTGAACGATGGGATTGCTTTGATGAATTCTGTTTTTTTACAAATAGTTAAGAGTTTGAGGGTTCATTTGCATGGCTCACACCAGACTGCCACAGCTGGCTTCACCAGTGTGGGGTTAGAGTTGGAAGTTAATTCTGCTCAGATGCACAATGTCACTGCTGCCTGCGGAACCCTCATGCTGCTCACTGCTCCACTACTCAGCTACTCCATCTGGTGCTGAACTCTGCTTCACTTCACTACAGCCCCCTAAAGTGCTTGCTACCTCCCGGCCATCTTGCTCCCTACCCCCTCACTGCCTCCCCCCCCCCACTCACTCCCCACCTTACTCCCTCACCTCTGGAGACAGAGAATAGGGAGGCAGCTCAGCAGTCAGAGGAGGAAGGTATTGAGGGTTCTGGAGCTGAGCAGGCAAGTGTTTAGAGTGAAACAGTGAACAAAGTGCAATCCTTGTGACAAACACATTTACAGTCTTGAGTTACACTGCATGGAAACAAGCCTATCAGCCCAACTCATCAATGCTCACCACCCTTCCGAAACTGAACTAGTCCTATTTCCATTTGGCCCATACCCTCTAAACCTCTCTTATCCAAATGTCTTTTAAATGTAGTAATTGCATCCAGTTCTACACTTCCCCTGGCAGCTCATTCCATATAGACATCTGATTGAAAAAGTTGTCCCTCAGGTCTCTTTTAAATCTTTCCCCTCTCCCCTTAAACCTATACTCTCTAGTTTTGGGCTCCCCTACCTTTGCTCTTCACCTTATCTATGGCCCTCATGATTTTATAAACCTTTATAAAGTCAGCCTCCTATGCTGCAGGGAAAAACGGTCACAGCCTATCCAGCCTCTCTTTATAACTCAAATCTTCCAGTACTGTGACATCCTTCCTATAGGAGGGCAACCAGAATTGTACACAGTACTCACCTGGTTGGTGGCCCGATGCTACTGAACTCAATATCCAAGGTTTAGCAGAACTCTTGAGAAGTAGCAGAGTTAATGCAACACCTGATCTGGCAGGCTGAGTGTGGTAAAGGTTGTTCAGCTTCTGTCAATGTGACCATGTGTGGTGTAAAATTCCAAGCAGTGGAATGTGGTGAAACGGTTAAAAATTATGTCCCAATACATGTGTGAATCTAACCGGAATGGAGGTGTTGCTTAGTCCCGTGTGAATCTTCTTATCTGTATGTAACCAGAATGGAATGTGTTTTTTAGCCTTGCTCTGCTGTTCACATGAATGTTTATATCTGGAAAAGAGTATATCAGCTGGAAAAGTCTCCAGTTCGGGGAGTCTGCTCCGGGGTTACGTTTAACCGCCGAGCGTGGGTTGTTGGCAACCGCTCTACGAGAACTGACGGCTCCCAGTTCCGGTAACATGTAGAGTGAGTATAAGCCAGACCCGGGAGTCTGCTCCGGGGTTACGTTTAACCGCCGAGCGTGGGTTGTTGGCAACCGCTCTACGAGAACTGACGGCTCCCAAGTTCCGGTAACATGTAGAGTGAGTATAAGCCAGACCCGGGAGTCTGCTCCGGGGTTACGTTTAACCGCCGAGCGTGGGTTGTTGGCAACCGCTCTACGAGAACTGACGGCTCCCAGTTCCGGTAACATGTAGAGTGAGTATAAGCCAGACCCGTTGTGGCGACGCTGCGGGGAATAAAATGCCCATATTCTAGCAGACTCGCCTCTTGGTCGTTTGTTCTGTGTCAGACTACTCTCCTACGAACCTGACCTTGAGAATTTTTTAAAACACCATGACATACAAGAATGGAATGGAAGCTGTTGTGGTTTCCCCATCTCAACATCAGTAGCATTATGAAATGATCCATATTTCAAGGCAGTTGGCATCATATGTATAGATGGCAGATCAGGCTATGAAGCAATTTGTAAGGTCAGCACACAAACCTAAGTCACAAGTTTCCACATGTTGTAAGTGGCAGCTTGAGGACCCACACACTTGCTTTGAGATCATGTTTTATCTTCTGGAAACCCCTGCTTTTCTTGGAACCAATGGTTAAAATTCAGCAGATAGAACATAGAACAATACAGCGCAGAACAGGCCCTTCAGCCCTCGATTTTGCTGTGAACTAATCTAAGTCCATCCCCCTGCACTATCCCATCATCATCCATGTGCTTAACCAAGGATTGTTTAAATCTCTCTAATGTGGCTGAGTTAACTAAATTAGCAGGTAGGGTATTCCATGCCCTTACCACTCTCTGCATAAAGAACCTGCCTCTGACATCTGTCTTAAATCTATCACCCCTCAATTTGTAGTTATGCCCCCTCGTACACGCTGACGTCATCATCCTCGGAAAATGACTCATTGTCCACCCTATCTAATCCTCTGATCATCTTGTCTATCAAATCCCCTCTTAGCCTTCTTCTCTCCAATGAAAACAGACCCAAGTCCCTCAGCCTTTCCTCATAAGACCTTCCCTCCAGACCAGGCAACATCCTGGTAAATCTCCTCTGCACCTTTTCCAATGCTTCCACATCCTTCCTGTAATGGGGCGACCAGAACTGTACACAATATTCCAAGTGTGGCCGCTTCAGCGTTTTGTACAGTTACAGCATGATATTATGGCTCTGGAACTCAATCCCTCCACCAATGAAACCTAACACTGTATACCTTCTTAACAGCACTATCCACCTGGGTGGCAACTTTCAGGGATCTATGTACATGGACTCCAAGATCCCTCTGTACATCCACACTACCAAGAATCTTTCCATTGACCCAGTATTCTGCCTTCCTGTTATTCTTCCCAAAGTGAATCACCTCACATTTATCTGCATTGAACTCTATTTGCCACCTCTCAGCCCAATTCTGCAGTTTATCCAAGTCCCCCTGCAACCTGTAACATTCTTCCACACTGTTCACTACTCCACCAACTTTAGTGTCATCTGCAAACATACCAACCCATCCACCTATGCCTGCGTCCAAGTCATTTATAAAAATGACAAACAGCAGTGGTCCCAAAACAGATCCTTGTGGCACACCACTAGTAACCGGACTCCAGGCTGAACATTTTCCATCAACCACCACTTGCTGCCTTCTTACTGAAAGCCAGTTTCTAATCCAAATTGCTAAATCACTGTAAATCCCATGCCTCTGCATTTTCTCCAACAGCCTACCATGTGGAGCCTTATCAAAGGCCTTACTGAAATCCATGTATATCACGTTAATTGTCCTACCCTCATCTACATGCTTAGTCACCTTCTCAAAAAAACTCAATGAGGTTTGTGAGACACAACCTGCCCTTGACGAAACCATGTTAACGATCCGAAATCAAATTGTTGCTTGCTAGATAATTATAAATCCTATCTCTCACAATCCTTTCCAAAACTTTTCCTACAACAGACGTAAGGCTCACTAGTCTAAATATATCCATGAGATCTCAGCTAACCAACCAGTTATCATTTGCAGGCATCGACAGTAAGTGTTGCAGGCTCTTTGACCACCAATGTTTTCACAAGATCTTATCTGACCTCCACCACATACAAAGCGCCAGATATACTGGTCCATTTTCCTACTTTACCCCTCCCCGCCCCGCTGTGAAGCCAACCACAGCTGCACTGCCCCCAATGTTACCCAATGCCAGATCAGAAGTAATTGAGCAATAACCTTAGAAGGGCCTGCCTTTTTAATATATCACACACAGAGTGAGTTACTTCCAACAACAATGATTACACAAAATCTCTGTAAACTGTCATAAATCATCACATCATCTTTCAGAAGTGGGCCAAGGAGCTACTGCACACCAGAAATTCTGACATTATTCAGAAACATTGTCAATTTTCTGGCTTACAGTATCAAACACATCAGTTTGGTCACATTACTGAAACAGAGCACCACCCAGAGAGAAGGTGCTCCACCTTTTCATAGGGATGTTAGAAACAAGGGGCCTATACTTAAGATTAGTTAGCCTGTTTAGGACTGAAGTCAGCAAGTACTTCACACAAAGGGTGCTGGAAATCTGGAATAACCAAAAACTGCAATTGCTGGAGAAACTCTCTGACGCAGGTGCCTTGTGGCCAAATCAGTAGCAGTGATGTCACAAACACTGCGACTGGGTGGCCACTGAGTATACCCCTGCAGTGGTGCTGACAGCAAACACAATCTTAACTGTATGAGGGGGGAGCTGAAGGGGCTAACTCTGGTTCCTAATGCACATTCACACACACCAGACAAAACTTTGATCTAGTCAGTCAACAGTGCTTTCAGCCCAATGGCCCATGACAGCATGCTTACCCCAAACAAGTCTTTTCCCTAACCCTTTTTCATCTCACCCTATCAGCATATCCTTCTGCTCCTCAGAGGTAGGCACTACTCAGTCAGCCTCTGTCAATGAGAATGTCATCTGGAGCAGGATCTTCAGCTCTTTGCTGCCATGTGTCCTTTTGCGATGAATGTCAAAAAAAACGCAGAAATCTTTACTAGTGCCGGCTGCTCACTGTAAAAATAACAGAGACTTCACCTCTCCATCTACGGTGTGTGCAAGAGTTATTTGTTATAGTCAAACCCTGCTGAAAAGGCTCTCAATCTCTCTTCTCCAAACCACAGAAACTTAAAGGACACCATCAAAATTTTCCATATTAGCCACAGATCTACTACAAAGTCCTTTAATTGATAACTGTAATAATTATCACCGCATGGAAACGGCATTTGAAAACCATAAAGCAAACAAATAAATTTGCTGCATACTCGTAGTCAATGAAGCACATTGCTCTGTGGCAGCTGTTACTCCAAAGTCCAGTGGTGCCTGACCAGATCATTTCTCTTTCCCAGTAATCCTTCGGCTGGCTCAAACTCCAAAGGAATTGATTTAATTCTCTTCTTTGGTTCTCTTTCAAAAAGCTGTTTAAAACAAACAAAATTATATAGACTGAGAGAACGGAAGACAATGTGATCTACAGTTTATGAAGGCTCATAATATGTTCTTAGTACTTAGGAACTTGGGTTCTGAAGTGGAACAGAAATGGATTCTTCAGTCTGTGAAGATCTCACCTGTTTAAGGCCTGTAAAGTTAATAGAAACACTGAGTTTGAAGCAGCATGCGCAAGCAGTGATATGATTTCAGCTCAATGACCAGCAAGCCACTTGGGGAGATCACTGTTAAGACATTTGCTGACACGAGTTATGAGACTACCCACAAGGAGCCTGAAGCAGGTTTATGCAGTAGTGCTGTTATCAATAGTGTCTGAGCAGTCAGGGATGGGAGAAGTCCTGACTAAAAAGCTCCAGAGATGTCAGGGTTCCTACAATGCTGTTGAAAACATGAGTTTAGAGAACCTAAATTAAGTAATAGCGAGCATAGTTAGCAGTTTAACAATCTAAAAAGAGATTAACTGAACAGCATCAAGTAATTTTGCAACAATTTGGTGAAAGGAAACAGACTCCAGCTGTAGCAGTGAGATTTAGCAGGAAATGGGTTGATTCTTTACTGAAGTTTGAGAGTCTGTTAGGACATTGCTCAGATACAAGGGTTGAATCTTTCTGTCTGATGTTTCTAATAAGAGATCACTTCAACATTCTTCTACACTGGTATAATCTCTAATGAATATGTTCAGTGAATGATTTCCACAGTAACTAAAGGAAAAATAAACCTTAATGCAGATTTCACTCTGGGATCTGACTGGTTCAGTCTTACCACAAACTGGCATCAGTATTGGCACCAACTCTAAGTTCCTCCATCCCCTCTCTGATTACATGACCTATTATAACACCTAAAGTATGGTGTTGGCAAATGGAGTATAGAGTCATAGAGATGTACAACATGGAAACAGACCCTTCGGTCCAACCTGTCCATGCCGACCAGATATCCCAACCCAATCTAGTCCCACTTGCCAGCACCCGGCCCATATCCCTCCAAACCCTTCCTATTCATATACCCATCCAGATGCCTCTTAAATTTTGCAATTGTACTAGCCTCCACTACTTCTTCTGGCAGCTCATTCCATACACATACCACCCTCTGTGTGAAAAAGTTGCTGCTTAGGTCTCTTTCATATCTTTCCCTTCTCACCCTAAACCTATGCCCTCTAGTTCTGGACTCCCAAACCTAGGGAAAAGACTTTGCCTATTTACCCTATCCATGTGGGAAAATATGAAATTGTCTACTTTGTCAGGAAGAATAAAGGAACACATTATCTAAATGGAGAGAGATTCCAGAGCTTTAAGATGCCAAGGGTTCAGAGTTTTCTAGTTCATGAATTGGAAAAGGTTAGTATACAGAAAGTAATTAGAGAAGCTAACAGAACCTTACTGATTATTGTAAGGGAAACTAAATGCAAAAGTTGGACACTTATAGCTTAGTTATACAATCAGTTCTGCTATAATGCACACTTATTCAATGTGAATTGGCTTTAAAGCAATTGATGAATTTATACTGTTATCTGTAGAACTTTCCTTACCTGTATTGACTATTCCAACGCCATTAATTAAAATTGCGTGGCTATTGCATGATTTTCTTATAACACAAGGTTGTATAAGAACAGGACTACCGCGTTTTATCAAAACCAATTGTACAGGGTATTGGTTAGGCCACATTTAGAGGACTGTGTACAGTATTTGTCACCCTTTTTAAGGATGTAAAGGCACTGGAAGCAGTTCAGAGAAGGTTTACTAGACTAATACCTGGAATGGGAAGATAACTTGATGAGGAAAGGTTGGACAGTTTAGGACTGTCTCTCGCTGGAATTTTGAAGAGTAAAAAGGGTGATTGAAACATTTAAGATTCTGAGAAGACTTGACAGAGTGGATGTGAAAAGAATGTTCCCTTTGGTGAGAGACTCTAGAATTCAGGGTTGCCAATTTCAGACAGTGATGAGAAAAAAATGTTTGTTTCTCAGTGTCATGAAACTCTCTTCCCGAAAAAGATGAAGGAAACAGAGTCTGATTATTTTAAGGCAAAAGTAGATAGACTCTTGATAAACAAGGGATGAAAGTTCATTGGGGATGGGTGATAGCACGGAGCAATCAGATCTGAGTCATAGTGATGTACAGCATGGAAACAGACCCTTCAGTCCAACCTGTCCATGCCGACCAGATATCCCAGCACAATCTAGTCCCACCTGCCAGCACCCGGCCCATATCCCTCCAAACCCTTCCTATTCATATACCCATCCTATTGAATAGTGCAGCAGACTCAAGGGCAGGAATGACCCAGTGCTGTTCCTAAGTGAGTTGTTCACAAGGTAACTGCTTCTGAGTTTGATTCAGGCCCTACAGCCAGGGACGACGAGTGTTCTATGGCCTCTGTCTTCATTGCGTCACCAGCACACCCAGACTGTTCAAGTTGTACAAGAATCAGAGCATCTCTGACGCCAGGGTCGAGAAGTTAAGGAAACCCACACAACTTGTTTACAACTTATTAAAAACTGCAAACCCTGTTGCACTCTGCAGCAAACAATGAAGCCCACACAAATGAAACTGCCTTTACTAGTGAGTGTAGACGGTGGCTGTCAGAGCTTTTGAGCTGCAGTGATGATGTCCCTACCTGAGCCAAGAGGCCTGAGTCCAAGTCCCACTTGCTTCAGAAGTGCGCATTAATGCCTCTGATTAGAAATATCTAGAGGCTGTGTTTGTTAATCAGAAAGCATTCTCATTCTCCTATAGAAGATCCCTCTTACTGGAAACAACGTGTTATGTGCGAACACCTCAAGCAGTATTGCAAATCTCAGTCTATAAGGTGTAAATATAGCTGTTTACCTGCTTTGTGCCTAAGTGAAGAGTTCATTTGTCCCTGTGCCACCTCTGACATAGAAATTCAAAATTAATCCCACTGCACACTCTCTCCAACAGCTTCTCCATCAGTTCAGTAATCATTGAGCCAAATAATGCCTTCAGTAGCTTAATGGCAACCATTAACCACTATCAATCGTCCTTAAACCCATCTGGGTCCCTAATGACCTTTCGGGAAGAAAACTACCATCCTATCAGGTCTGGCCTATAAGTGAATCCAGATCCACAATAATGGGTTAATAATGGAAAGGCAATGCTGTTCAGGCAGCATCAGAGGAGCAGGAGAGTTGATGTTTCGGGCATAGCCCTGTATCAATCTCAAACTATTCCATTGTCCCATTCTCTTTGTAAGCCACAAATTAATCCCCCTTTTCCATAATCCCACTGTCCCCTCTCTTTCCATAGCTCTGCATCAATCCCCAAATTACTCCTCCTCTCTCACCACAGGCCTATATCAATTCCCAAGCTGAGCCCACTGTCACTTTCTTCCTCCATCTCCCCCCTACCCCCACCATAGCCCTGTATCTGTCGAAGTTATCTGTCACGTGCTCTGGCTCCAAAACCCTGTAGCTCCCACTGTTTCAAATACAACTCCAGATTTTCTTGTCACAAAATGGTATGACCCCAGCCCATCCATTCCTTGTGGTGAAAGTATTCCTGTGTGTAAAATTAGTAAGGCATTGTCTGGAATGAGAGCTGTAAAATGAGAGTCCACACATTCAGTCTGACTGTATGAAGAAACATCCTCAACGCAAATCACTAGTGGGAAGAGGACAGGGACTGAAAACTATTGTGGAGGAAATATTGTGGATTTCCCAAGAGGCGATGAGATTCCATATACATATGAGTCCTGTCCTTTCCAGCACAGCTTGACAACGGTTCAACACATGCGATTTATGGAACATAGGAACAGGAATAGGCCATTCACCTTCCCAAGTCTGATCTGTATTCTGTAGATCTGAGGTACTGCAGAGATGTAGAGATCAATAATACCTTACTTTGGGGGGGGGGGGGGGTAAGTACATAAGAATAATGGGGAAGTAGAGGTCATGCTGTGAATTTATGGAAGTCAATATCAACTCTTGAAGGGTGCAAAGTGCTAAAATGGAAAATGAGGTGTTCTTCCACCAATTTGCGTTGAGCTTCATTGGAACAGTGTAGCAGGCTAAGAATGGAAGTGTTAGTATGGCAGCAAGGTGATTTATGATTTCATGAATTGCAACCACCCCCCCCCAAACATTTTCCAAGCATCAGTCAGCAAATATTTTAATTACGGGATCCAACAGCTTCTCCATCAGTTCAGTAATCATTGAGCCAAATAATGCCTTCAGTAGCTTAATGGCAACCATTAACCACTATCAATCGTCCTTAAACCCATCTGGGTCCCTAATGACCTTTCGGGAAGAAAACTACCATCCTATCAGGTCTGGCCTATAAGTGAATCCAGACCCACAATAATGGGTTAATAATGGAAAGGCAATGCTGTTCAGGCAGCATCAGAGGAGCAGGAGAGTTGATGTTTTGGGCATAAGACGCAGTTAGGGATGGACAATAAATGAGCAACAGCACGATTGATGAGTAATGTTTTTAATTCAGTTACAGGATGGAGATGTCACTGGCTAGACCCAGCATTTATTACCCATCTCTAATTGCCCAGACGGCATTATGGGTCAATCACATCATAAGGCAGATTTCTCTTCCTCTAAAGGACATTTGTAAAGAAATAGATGGGTTTCTTTAACAAAGTAATAATGGTTCCACGGTGACCATTAGGCAAGCATTTTATTTCAAATTTTTAGTGAATTCAGATTTCACCATCTCCCACAATGGAATTCAAATCCACGTCATTACTTACTAATCCAGTGATATTACAGCTACAATACCGCCTCCCCCAATTAGTGGATCAAAATATAGCAATTGCACAAAGTTATTACTCACCTCTGAAACAGAAAGGTCAAGGAGTGTGGACAGGTCGGACTCTTGACTGGACAAAGCTTTATTTATTGTAGCTGCTTGATTGGCAACATCGGGATGGTAATGATACTGCAGAGTCTGAATGAGAGACAGAGAGCAAAACAAAGCTGATATTGTGCCAGCATGAACAGAATTGGACTAATATTGAAACCAAACAGGCTGAGTTTGCTGGGGCAGCAGTCTTGAATGTAGAGTTCAAGAAGTAGGAACAGCAGACTAGGGCTGTCAAGCCTGTTCCAACATTCAATACAGTCATGGGCAATCTTCTGCTTCATTTCCCAGGCCATTTCCCATCTCCCTCAATTCCCTGAGAGACTAAAAACCGGTCTTTTCCAGCTTAAATATATTCCTGTGGTGAAGCCTCCACAACGCTATGGGATAATGCTACAGTGTAGGCCCAGTACACTATAGCTGGGGAACGTACTCTGAAATCCACATAATAAAATGTGCAAAGCTTCATGCACAGAACAGGTAAAGATAAAGTTGCCATAGTCTTACTACACCACAGTGCTTTTTAAAAATTTGTTCATGGGAAGTGGGTATTGCTGGCAGGGCCAACATTTATTGTCCATCTCTAACTGCCCCTCGTTCTGACTGACTTGTTAGAACCACTTCAGAGGGCAGTTAATATTGCTGTGGGTCTGGATTCACATATCGGCCAAATCGGTAAGGATGGCAGATTTCTTTCCCTGAAGGACATTAGTGAACCAGATGGGTACACTGTTAATGGTTACCATCAAGCTATCACAGCTTTCCAGATTTTTCTTGAATTCAAATTTCAATGTGGTGGGATTTGAATCCATGTTGCCATATTATGAGCTTGGACTTCTGAATTACTAGTGCAGTGACATTACCACTATACCACTGCCCCCTCAATGAACACTTTGGAATATGGTGAACAGTTGAGGTTTCCTTATCTTAGGAATAATATACTATCATTTACAGCAGTCCAGAAAAGGTTCACCAAGTTGATTCCAGATTTGGGATGGATTTTAGGAGGAGGAGTTGTTTGGATCGGCATTGGACTCAGTACAGTTTAGAATAATGAGAAAAGCCTTTATTGAAACATACAAGATTCTTATGGGCTTGACAGGGTAGATGTTAAGAGGTTCTTTCCTATTGTGGAGAATCTAGGACAAAAGAGCATAATCTCAGAGTATTTTCCTTTCTCTCAGAGGGGAGTGAATCTGTTGAAATTTTTTTAAGGCAGAGGACTGTCAAAGCTGGGTCGTTAGGTATATTCAAGGTTCAGACAGACAGATTTTTAATCAGTAAGAGAATTAAGGAGATAAGTCAGGAAAGTGGAGTTGAAGATTACCAGATCAGCAATGATTTCATTGGGTATGGAGCAGATTCAATCTGGCAAGTGGCCTACTTCTGCAACTATGGCTTATTTAAGAATGCCTTCATCTGACATCCATATATTCGTAATTCCATGAGAATTGGTGGAAAGCTGAGAATAGGAATGGAGACTAAATATTGAGGCCTGCTTTCTCATGAGAGACAAAGAGAGACAACTGATGGTGATTTAACCCGTGGTCAATATGCCTCAGGCAAGGGAAGAGGTTGAGAGGAGCGTCCTTTGTGCTAAACCCAGCCGGAATTGAACCCACCCTGTTGTTGTCATTCTTATTGCAAACTAGCCATCCAGCCAACCCCTACGTAAAGTTAAACTCGAGAGCAGAAGGGCGTGTAAACTACACGCATTCCTGCAATAACTACTGCATGTCCATAGATCTTTGAGGGCAGAAGGTCAGGTAGATAAGGTGGTAAAGAAGGCATATGGGATACTTGCAGTTGTTAGTCAAGGCACTGAATATAGAGGCCGGGATGTAATGGCATGGTGTATAATGTTAGTTAGACCCCAGGCAGAGTACTGAGTGCAATTCTGGTCAGTAGGAAGTAGTTTCATTACAGAAGATGCAGAGGAGATTCACCAGGATGTTGCCTGAGCTGGAAAGATTCAACTGTGAAGAGAGGTTAGATATATTGGGACAAAAAACAGAATTTGCAGGCAAAACTCAGCAAGTCTGGCAACATCTGTGGGGAGAAAGCAGATTTAACGCTTCAAATCTGGACACTCTTCATCAAAACATTTTTGTGTTATTCTACACAGACTGGGTTGTTTTCATTACACCAGAGGAGGCTGAGGCTGGGGTTGGGTGCTAATTGGGGTATACAAAATGAAGAGTAGAGACTGAATAGATAGGAAGAAACTTTTGCCTTTAGTAAATGGGCCAAAAAACCAGGAGGTACAGTTTTAAAGTAGGAAGCTAGAGATTTAGAGGAATTGTTTATTTAGAACTCACTGCTTAAAAAGGTGACAGAGGTGGGTTCCCTCAAGACACTGAAGTATATAGATAATCACTTGAATTGCCATGTCACACAAGGTAATGGGTCAAGTGCAAGGAAACAGGATTAGAATTGAAAGATGCTTGATGATCAACAGAGACAGACTGGGCTGAAGGGCCTTGTTCCATGCTGTTAAATCTCTATGACACTCTGTAAGATTTTAAGACGACTGCTCAATGATGAGAGATGAAGTAGAATTAGTCCATACCCTTGAACTCAGAAGAAGTGATCTCATCGAAACATGTAAAACTGTTAAGAGGATTTGACAGGTGCTGAGACACTGCATTCCCCTGAATGAAGAACTTGAGGGTCACAGTCACAGAATAAGGATCCATTAAATAGGACTTTTAAAAAGCATTTAGATGGATGTATGAAGAGCAAGGGTTTAGAGGGATATGAGCCAAATGCTGGCAAATGGGACTAGATTAATTTAGGATGTGTGGTCGGCATGGACAGAAGGATCTGTTTCCTTGCTGTACATCTGATTTAGGAGAATGGTCCAAGAAATGGCTGATGAAATTCAATGTGAGCAAATGCGAAGTCTTTGGGAAAAAGAACACAGGCAAGGATTATTTTATAAATGGTGAGAAAATTCATAAAGCCAAAGTACAAAGGGATCTGGGAGTGCGAGTATAGAATTCTCTAAAGGTTGACTTGCAGGTTGAGTCCATAGTTAAGAAAGCAAATGTAATGTTGTAATTTACCTCAAGAGAGTTGGAATGTAAAAGCAGTGAGGTGCTACTAAGACTTTATAAAGCTCTGGTTAGGCCCCATTTAGAATACGGTTTCCAGTTTTGGGCCCAGCACCTCAGGAAGGACATACTGGCACTGGAGCGTGTCCAGCATGGATCCACACGGATAATCCCTGGAATGGTAGGCCCAACATATGATGAACAGCTGAGGATCCTGGGATTGTATTCATTAGAGTTTAGTAGGTTGAGGGGAGATCTAATAGAAACTTACAAGATAATGCATGGCTTAGAAAGGGTGGATGCTGGGAATTTGTTTCCGTTAGGCGGGGAGACTATGACCCGTGGGCACAGCCTTAGAATTAGAGGGGGTCAATTTAGAATGGAAATGAGGAGACATTTCTTCAACCAGAGAGTGGTGGGCCTGTGGAATTCACAGCCACAGAGCGCAGTGGAGGCCAGGATGTTAAATGTCTTCAAGGCAGAGATTAATTTATTCTTAATCTTGCAGGGAATTAAGGGATATGGGGAGAATATGGGTAAATGGCATTGAAATGCCCATCAGCCATGAGTGGACAGAGTGGACACTATGGGCCAAATGGCCTTACTTCCACTCCTATTTCTTATGGTCTTATCTCTATGATTGCAATGGGGAGAAACTTCTTCATTCAAAGGGTTGTGAATCTTTGGAATTCTCTACCCTAGAGGGTATGGACTATAATTCAGTGAGCACCTTCAAGAAAAAGGTTGAGAGATTTGGACAGTAACAGAATTAAGGGATTTGGAGGCTGTGCAAGCAAATGGAATTGTAGTGGAAAATCAGCTGTGATTGAATTGAACAGTAGAAATTTCTCGAGAGACTGAACAACCTACCCATGTCCCATTTCTATGTCTAAGTTAGTGGAACATTTTGTTGAACAGTTTGCTTCAAATTCGTGTAGTTTTTGAAAGGCAAGTACCTGGGATTAGAATACCAGTACGTTTCTGAGTGCCCTACAGAGAGGAATTCCAAACAGGCAGAAACGTTACTCAGTAAACTGACCAACCTGGATTTCCCACAGAGAACTCTCCATAGCTCGGCACTTGGCAGGATCTTCTTCCTCCATTATGTATGGGTCAGCAGAAAGATCTGAAAAATACACATGGTTAATACAGAATGACTCTCCTTTGGAGCTTAGGGGAAGGTGGTGATGTAGTGGTCGGATAATGGAACCGTCAGCTGTAGGCTCAAGCTCATGCTCTGGGTCAGGGGTTCAAGTCCTAGCGTGGCAGCTGAAGGACTTAAAATTCAATTAATGAAATCTGGATTTGAAATCTAGTTTCAGAAATGGTGACCGTGACAACTAACATCAATTGTTGTGAAGATTATTGCCCCTTTGAGAGGGAAATATGCTGCCCTCACCCAAACTGACATGTGATAGAAAACGATAAAACCATTGACTCTTAACTATCCTTTGGAATGGCAAAGCAAATCCACACACAGGGCAGTTAGGGATAGGTAACAAATGCTGGCCTAGATAGCAATGCTCACAAATCCACACAGGGCAGTTAGGGATAGGTAACAAATGCTGGCCTAGATAGCAATGCTCACAAATCCACACAGGGCAGTTAGGGATAGGTAACAAATCCTGGCATAGATAGCAATGCTCACAAATCCACACAGGGCAGTTAGGGATAGGTAACAAATCCTGGCATAGATAGCAATGCTCACAAATCCACACAGGGCAGTTAGGGATAGGTAACAAATCCTGGCATAGATAGCAATGCTCACAAAATACACAGAGAAAAAAAACGCATCACCCTAAATTAGTTACTTGAATACACGATAAGGACAAAATGGAACTAAATCGGATAAGTCTTTCAAACAAACACAACAGACTGAATGACCTTCATTTAGCACTTTAAGATTTTTTTCCTTCTAGGTTTAATTCTAATCTGTCCCTTGTTCAGATTCGATAAAATCATTACCTCCCTTTTAGGGAGTGCATCTCTGTAGAAATTCTACCCTTCAATATCTTCAGTCTTGAAGCCCAACTCAACTTTAACTTCCTCATGAGTTAATGACAGGAGTTCAAATCTAACCCAATTATTGAAGACCAATGAAAAGCCTCTGGTTTCTGTGTCATCACTAACAGGTTCCTCAGCTTCTATTAAATTGAAATTTACACCTGCAAAACATGCCATCAGAATGCAGGTACGATACATTTTACTGCAGCTAATTCACAGTAGCTGTAATGAGAGTAAGAGAAGCAGTTACCTTGAGGTTGATTGGACCTATGAATAAGAAGCTTGCACGATGGATGCCGACGGATTAGGTTACAGATGAACGGAATGAGCATCAGAAGGGCCTGAGGTGGGGAGGTTAATGCCAGGCGAGATAAACGCTTGCTAAATGCTGCCACAAGATACGCTGGCAAATGGCTAGATAAAGGAAAAGAAAAATCAAACACATGCTGGTCCATACACAAGTAAAGATTCAGAAATCTAAGAGCACCACATTGTGCTGCATCTTTATAAATCATTGGCTAGACCGTTACTGTAGCGTTGTGTCCGATTCTGGGCACTGCACTTTCAGGAGGAAGGAGAAAGTGAGGAGTGCAGATGCTGGAGATCAGAGCCGAGAGTATGGTGCTGGAAAAGCACAGCAGGTCAGGCAGCATCTGAGGAGCAGGAGAGTTTACATTTCGGGCATAAGCCCTTCATCAGGATTTTAAATTCCTGATGAAAGGCTTATGCCCGAAACGCTGACTCTCCTGATTCTCGGATGCTGCCTGACCTGCTGTACTTTTCCAATGCCATACGTTTTGTCTTTCAAGAGGAAGTCAAAGTCAGAGGAGCATGAAAGATTTACAGCACACAAGGAGACTGTTCAATCCAGCATTTTCCAGTCCTCTGGGATCCTCCTTGAATCTAGCGATTCCTGAAAGATCACCACTAACGCTTCCACTATCTCTTCAGCTAGCTTCTTTAGAACTCTGGGGTGTAGCCCACATGTCTTTTAAACGCTGCATTTGTACCCACATCCACCACTTCCTCTGGCAGTTAATTCCTCACACAAACCATGTAAAAAAGCTGCCCCATTTCCTTTTTAAATCTTTCTTAAAAAAGATTTGAACACGCCCAACCCAGGAAAAAGACTCTTGTCATTCACCTTAAATGTGTCCCCTTTGATTTTATAAACCTCTAAGTCATTTCTCAACCTCCTACCCTTCAGTGAAAAAAGTCCCAGCCTTTCCAGTCTGTTTTTATACCTCAAATCTTCCATTCCCAACAACATCCTGGTAACTCTTTTTTTGGTAAATAGACAAAGATTGTTCAAGGTACCAGAAGTGATCAGAGTTGATCAATTATATAGAAAATGACTGTTTTCACTGGTAGAAGGATTGGTGACTAGATGATACAGCTTTAAACTCATTGACAAAACAAAAATGGCACAAGATAACAAAAATATTATTTTACACAAGTAAATTGTTATGATCTATGCTGCAAAGGTTTCAGATCAAAAAAGGAATTGGATAAATACTTGCAGAAGAAAAAACATTGAAGTGTTATAGGGATACAGCAGGCTCTTTCAGTGAGTTTGCACAGGCACATTTGACTAAATCACCTCCTTCGCTGCTTGATTCTGCTCCATGAACAGAAATGCCTAAGTACCAAGCTGCAGACAGACAACTTATCAAGAGTTTACAGAAAAGATGGGTTATAAGAAAGCAGAGAGGATTGGACATAAATGTCAAAGAATTGAGTGAAACAATTGAAGCCATCATCACTAATGGTGGGGTGAAGGGAGCTACATTAAAAGTTAGAAGCAGGGTAAACATGCATTGAATGCAAGGAGAAAAATAATGAACTTGCGGAAAACAACCAGTTACCTCAAAGGTGTTTGAACAGATTTTATCTCCTTGTATCATCAGAAATTTGTAGAAAGATAATCGAATATACAAAGTTTAGTAATGCGGCTTAGAACTTGTTGACATTTTAAAGTAGAAAAGCTAAAACAGGAGGTTACTGTTGGGCCACGTAGATGTAAATACTGACCTTGAAGACAAGAACACATTGAGAAGGTGGAAGAATCGTGCTCGGTACTTCACATGCAACACAGACGGGTCCAGCAAACTATAGAGCTTTTTGTAAAAGTCTGGGTATTCTCTACACACATACAAAATAAAACAAACAAAAATTATAAAATTTGAAAAATAACTTTAAAGAGCTACTTAGATCCTTCGGCAAAGCATGTTTTACAATTATGAATATTCTTAAGCAATTAACTGCAGCTTTGAACGTTAAAGGATCGGAATATCGAAGAGCTGAAGGTGAAATGGTTTTTTTTCAAATGTTGCCTTCTAATTAGGATGGGTTTTCCCAGTGAACAATGAGAAACTGTTTTCAATGGCACCTCTGCACAGGTGCAGACAACCTGTGTGCATATACACACACACACCACGCAGAGTATGTATACACTCATACATAGACATGCACATAGGAAATACACAGACAGGAATAGCAGAAAGTCACAGACTGTGCACATACAGAGACTACACATGGATAATTACACTCAAGGAATCCATATGATTACTCAAATTCAAACAATACACAGTACACTCAAAATATACATAAGGACACACATCCACTGTATATGACCATGCACACTTCATTCAATCTTCATGCTTACTATACACATGCTAATAGTTCTTATCATAAACTTCACACTGACCGTATACACATACAATATATAGGAGTGATACATTTTTGAGTTGCACTATTAGCAAAAGCTCACATTCTCACCAGGTCAAATCAATAATCCTCGCCTTTATGTATAAAAAGGCAAAACTTCACCAGGAGGTAGAGCCCAGGTTTATTAATTGTTCCTATCTAACAAGGCATAGAAACTTACAGGTTATGGTGATGAATAAGATAGAAGAGTCCATTCAAGGCAAGTAGACTAATGGCTCCTCCTGCAAAAGACAAAGATACAAACAATGTTATTTCAACCATCAAAGGGCAGAGTGAACAAACTGGACAACAAAACTCAGTCCAGCTGGAATGTTAGTGACCTGCTCTTATTGTGGGATACAGGAAAGCACATTGCTTAGAGAACAAGAACATCAATCAGGATTTTCAAAACAAAAATGGACAAGTGAACAAAGACAGCATTGCAAAGGCTTTATAATGTGGGAGGAGGCAGAAACCAATGTAACAAGATGTCAACCTGTCAGCTTTCTCAATTCTTTGATGGGATGTGGGGAATCACTGGCAAGGCCAGCATTTGCTGCCAATCCCTAATTGCCGCAGAACTGAGTGGCTTGCCAGGGCTACTTTACAGGCTGGGTATAAGTCATCCACACTGATAGGAGTTTGGAGCGATATGTAGGTTGGACCAGGTAAAGATGGCAGATTTACTTCCAAAAAGGAAATTAGAGGAGACAGGTTTTTACAGCATTTGAAGATAGTTCCCATCACAAAGACTCACTTTCCATTCCAAGTTCATTAACTGACTTCCAATTCCAGCAGCTGCTGTGTTTAGATTGCAAACCATGTCACCACGTCTTTAGCCTAGGCTACTGGATAAAAAGTCCAGTGACAATGCCACTATGTCCCCTCTACAATGAGAGCTGTCACAAAAAACACGTGTTTAAATAACGCTTGCCATTTCTCCCTCGGACATCGCAAAGTGTCTTTACAGACCTCTATGGTCTTAAAACCTATAAAATCGAAATGCATAGATAGGGTAGATAGCCAATAGGTTTTCCCCATGATACGGTAGTACAAATCTAGAGGGCATGGGTTTAAGGTAGGGGGGAGAGATACAAAAAGGCCTATGAGGCAATTCCTTCACACTGAGGGTGGTAATTGTCTGGAATGGGCCACCAGACGTAATGGTGGAGTATTATTGTTTCATTTAAGAAACATTTGAAAGGATACATGGATTTTTTTAGATTACTTCGGCCCAACAAGTCCACACCGACCCGCCAAAGCGTAACCCACCCAGACCAATTCCCCTACATTTGTCCCTTCACCTAATACTACAGGGCAATTTAGCATGGCCAATTCACCTAACCTGCACATTATTTTGGACTGTGGGAGGAAACCGGAGCACCCAGAGGAGAATGTGCAAACTCCACACAGAGAGTCGCCTGAGGCAGGAACTGAACCCGGGTCTCTGGCGCTGTGAGGCAGTAGTGTTAACCACTGTGCCACCGTGCCGCCCACTATGGTGGGATAGGTATTGATAGATATGGACTAAACACAGGCAAATTTGACTACATTAATTGTGAAATCACATGGATAAATTGGGCCGAAGGGCCTGTTTTCATGCTGTAAGCCTCTTTGACTCTAAATGACTTATACCTCCAAAGTACTTTTGAAATGCAGTTGCTGCTGTAATGTAGGAATTGTGGCAGTGCATAGAGACTCACTTTCCATTCCAGCGCAAGGGGAGGTGGTGTGATTTACAAAATAAGGGACTTTGGTGTTGCATTTCCAAACTGCGCTTCTGTGTAGTGAGAAACTGGACAGTGCAGCTCATTCCTCACTGTAAGGACGAAGATGCTGATTATGTTCAATACCAGAGACGCCAAAATGAATGAATGACTAGGACTGGGTTTTTGTTTAAAAATTACAGCCTTGGTCACATACCTATGTCGTAAGCAGCGGTAAGGAAGTCAATCATCAGGGTCGGCTTGCTCATGTGTGGCAAAATGGACTCATGCAAAATCACCAGCACCTTCTTATAAAGATTAGTTGATAGCTGTTGAAGAAAATGAGTGACATTCTGTTTCAAATCTTTAGTAATATTTCATACTTGTTGCTGGATTTTCTTTATCTATGGCACAACAAAGACTTCCTGCCACAAGTGATGTGCAACTCAATCCAAAGAGTTCTTAAAAAAAAAACAAGCTCTCTCATATATAACAAAGAACTGTGGATGCTGGAGATCTGTAACAGACAAAATCAGAAATTGCTGGAGAAACTCAGCAGGTCTGGCAGCAGCTGTGGAGAGAGAACCGGAGTTAAGTTAACATTTTGGGTTCAGTGACCCTTCTTCAGAAATCTTCATTATGAGGTTGCACATTTAATTGCTACTGTCAGGCCCCAATACGATGAGGGATGAACTAGCAAGCAATTTGATAGCAGCATGGCTAGAGAGTTGGGGATAGCAATTTGAATGAAACTGGCAAGAAATTTTATGCTAGAATCTTGCCGCACAGGAAGCCATTCAGCTTACTGTGCCTACACAAAATCTCCAAAACTGCTAATTAGCTCCACTCCTCCTGCTCTTTCACTGTAGTTCACAACACTCCCGACTTCACCTCATCCACAAGTATTTACAAAGAATACATTTTTTCTATCAAAAGAGATTTATAATATCTTTGTAAAACACCTACTTCCCACAACGATTGCAATATAATCACCACCTAGAGTTCTGTGATACAGCACAAGAGCAATACACATCCTGTTTACGGCTTAAAGCACCTGTCAGTTTCAAAATAACAGATCAACCACTTGCAGAAATGTAAACTGAACACTATTCACCATCAATAATCTTAAATCACAGGGTTAAAACTTGGCACAGCTTTGTTTGCAAGGGAGATTTGAAAGGAAGGCTGAAGCCCATAAGAATGTCTCAATTAATAACATTCACTAATACACCTTCACTCTACAATGTGACAGATTCAGAGGACACCACAAGAAGCAATGCTATATGTGAACTGAATCTTAGTTACAAAACATTAGAAGCACTGTGCTCAGTTCTGGTCTTCATTTGATAAACAAGGTTACAGAGACACTGGGGAAAGTGTATAAACGATTCACAAATATGACCCAAAAATTGAGACATCATATCTACCAAGACTGAACAGGTAGTTCTCTTGACAAAGAGGTCATAAGTGTTGAGGGAAGTGAAGGGGGGTGTTCAAGGACAAGTGGGAGAAACAAACAGAATGATATGTTGAAGAGGCAGACAGAAACTTATGTGGAGCACATACATCCTCAAAGGACAACCTGAACCCAATGGTCTGTTAAGTTCTATAAAAACTTCGCAATATCATTGTGTTGCAAAGTGAATAGTTTGATTGTCCCCAAAATACTTAATAGTATGTCAACTGCTGGAACAGGATTGGAGTATGAGCCACCTAAGTGCTGACACACTGAAGATGTGGAGGATGTGTGAAATTAAACCACAATCTAAACCACAATCAGCGAAGCAGTTAAAGAAAACTTGAACAGTTTTTTTTGGAAGAAACATACCTTTTGTCTGAGGAATGCCAGCCACAGTCGCTCAAACACTCTTCTGTGTTCCTGTTAACAAAAAAATGGAAATTTGTAAAAGATATAATGAAGTCAGCCCTTGCTAAGTACACAATTACTTCCTCAGATTGGCCCAACAGCATTTAACTAGTTCATTCCACCATACATTCACACTTCATCATTGATGGTAGCACAGGACCAATGGGGTTTCTCATTTCCCATCTTTCTTAAAGCCAGAAGTCCCCAATAAACAAGGAATTAATTTATTCCAAATGATGCTTGGAAAATTGGCTTAGGCAGTGCAGTTGCAATAATCGTAAAATGGTGACAGCGCAGAAAGTAGCCATTTGATCCATAATGTCTGTGTTAATTCTCTTCAGAAGAAACTCAAGTTAGTTTCACTGTCTAGCCACCCGCTTTTCACTGCAATTTGTTCCTCTTCAGATAATTATCCAATTCCTCTTTAAATGCTACAAGTGAAGCTGCATCAACGAAACTCCGAGGCAGTGCATTTCACATTCTAATCATTCAATTTTTTTAAAAAAAAAACTTTATTCTCATCTCATCGTTGCTTCTTTTACCAAGCACCTTGAACTGCTGTCCTCTGTTTCTTGACCCTGTCACCAATAAGAATGGTTTCTGCCCACCTACCCTGTCTCGGCCTCTGTTAATTTTGACCAAAGCAGTCAAGTCTCCTCTTCTGCATACAGTCCCAGCTTCTGAAATATTTCTATGTAACTAAGTTCCATATCCCTAGAACCATTCTCCTGTTTCTTTTTCTGCACCCTAATGCATTTACATTTTCCTGCTGAGGATGGAATTTTATACACTCACTTTAACTTACTTGTTTTTCAAAGGGGAAGGGGATTATGCTTCCATTAAAAATATGCATTTTGCAATGAAAAGTCATTAAAGAAATCTTGAGAATGGTAGATACTTGGAAGAGTCAGAGAGTTTTTAACGGAACTTGAACAACGTCACAGTGATCAAACAAAGCCAATGCAGCGCAGTGACCTAAAAGACCTTATAAATGACTAGTAAAGTCCATTATCCAGGAGAACATGGTGGACAGATCTGTACAAGAGGTAATGGTGTTTTTAATCTCCTGAACCCAGTGATTTATTCTCAACAGCAGTCTCTGTATTTGGATCAGAAAGGGAAATGGCTTTGGACTCCGTGTGTCAAATTGAGGGCATACTACATTCAAAAAGCACCTTCAGTCTGGCCGCCTTCCATTCTGTGTGTTTACCTGTAAGCAGAAAGGTTGCAGCATTAATATCTTCCTGCAAACTGAAACATCCATTACAGCACAACCAAACAATTTCAGCAAAACAAACATCATTATTTTAAACCTATACTGCACAATGGTCCCCTACTACCTGCATGGAAGAGATTTTCACATTATTGTCTTGGACTAGGCTTGAACTAGAATTCAGGAACTTGTAGACATTGTACTAACTGAACTGCTCCTCCCACAGAAAGTTTAAAAAAAAATTGAGCATTCCATCTTGGGCACGGTAACACCATTGTTATTCAGGCAGAACACCAAAGAGATTTTGATGGGAGCCTGGATAACCTCAGACTGACTTCCCCTGAAACGAAGCAAGAAGGCAACTTTGAGGACCAGCCTAATTCAGACTTTCCAGCTTTCTCCACATCACGGTGGCAACCACCACACTTCAAAACCACCACACTGACAAAGAAGCTGGCTCAAACAATGCTAGGACATGAACGCCCTGCAAGATTCTCTTTTAAAATACCAGAGCTGGTAAGATGAAATAGAATATATTTTCCTCTGGAGAACGACAGATTAATCAGGGACAATAAGTATGGATGTGTTAAGGAAGGTCGTGCTTGAAAAATCTGATCAAATATTTTGAGGTAGCCAGGAGTGTTGATGAGGGTAATGCATTCAATATGGTCTACATAGTCTTTAGTAAGGCTTTTGATAAGATTCCTCATGGCAGACTGGGCTAGAAAGTTAACAGCCCATGAACTCCAAGGCAAAGTAGCTCATTGGTTCCAAATGCAGAGAGGAATGAAGCAGTGAATGATAGCAGTAGGATGCTTCTGTGACTGGAATTCTGTTTCCTATGGGGTTCCACAGAGCTCAAAGGCATGGGCAAGGGGTCCCCCTGCTGCTTGTGGTGTACCTTAATGACTTAGTTTCAAATTTGGGTGATACAATCAAGAAGTGACACGAAAATTGGTAGGGTGGCAAATAGTGAGGAAGATGGCAGTAAGCTGCAGGAGAATATCAACAGACTGGTCAGTGGTGCAGAGCACTGGCAAACTGAACTCAAACCGGAAAAGTGCAAGGTAATGGATTTTGGAAAGGCTACCAAAACAAGGGATTACAGTGTGACTGGTGGCACCCTAGAAAGTACTGTAGGTCAGAGGCACTTTGGTGTGCATATCCAAAGATCCCTAAAGGAAGATAGTTAAGGCAGTTAAGAAGGCATATAGGATTCTTACTTTCATTAACTGAGTCACAGAATACAAGAGCAGGAAGGTTATGCTGAAAGTGTATAAAATGTTGGTTAGGCCACAACTGGGTGCATTGTGTACAGTCTGGTCACCACATCGTAGGAAGGATGTGATTGCGCCAGAGAGGATGTTGAGGAAGGGTCTGAGCTTGAGGAAAGGTTGTACAGGTTGAGATTATTTTCATAGAATTTCACAGAATCCCTTCAATGTGGAAACAGGCCCTTCAGCCTCTGACCCTCTGAAGAGTAACCCACCCAGATCCATTCCCCTACATTTGCCTGTGTCTAATGCCCCTAACCTTCTCATCTCTGAACAATGCGCAATTCACCATAACCGGCACATCTTTGGATTGTGAGAGGAAGCTGGAGCACATGGAGAAAAGAGATGGAAATGTGTTGCTGGAAAAGCGCAGCAGGTCAGGCAGCATCTAGGGAACAGGAGAATCGACGTTTCGGGCATTAACCCTTCTTCAGGAATGAGGAAAGTTTGTCCAGCAGGCTAAGATAAAAGATAGGGAGGAGGGACTTGGGGGAGGGGCGTCAGAAATGTGATAGGTGGAAAAAGGTCAAGGTGAGGGTGATAGGACAGATTGGGGTGGGGGCGGAGAGGTCGGGAAGAAGATTGCAGGTTAGGGAGGCGGTGCTGAATTTTCTTCCCGACCTCTCCGCCCCCACCCCAATCTGTCCTATCACCCTCACCTTGACCTTTTTCCACCTATCACATTTCCGACGCCCCTCCCCCAAGTCCCTCCTCCCTATCTTTTATCTTAGCCTGCTGGACAAACTTTCCTCATTCCTGAAGAAGGGTTAATGCCCGAAACGTCGATTCTCCTGTTCCCTAGATGCTGCCTGACCTGCTGCGCTTTTCCAGCAACACATTTCCATCTCTGATCTCCAGCATCTGCAGACCTCATTTTCTCCACATGGAGAAAACCCACACAGACATGGGGAGAATGTGCAAACTCCACACAGTCACCCAAGGCTGGAATTGAACCCGGGTCCCTGGCGCTGTGAGGCAGCAGTGCTAACCACTGAGCCGTCGTGCCGCCCAAATGGAGCACTGAAGTTTGACAGGAGACCTGACAGAAACTATGAGGGGCATAGACAGAATGGAAAGAAAGACACTTTTCCTTGAGTAGAGGGGTCACTAATTAGGGGAATGGACTTAAGGTAAAAGGTAGAAATTTAAGAGGGGAGTTTAGGAGAAGTTGTTTCACCTAGAAGTGGTGAGGATCAGGATCTTACTGTCTGAAAATGTGCTTGAGTCAGAAACTCTCATAACATTTAAGCAGCATTGAGATATTCATTTGTATTGCCATAATCTCCAGGGCTACGAGCCAAAATCTAGAATATGGGGTTTGCGTAGTCATATCCTTGTTGATTGGCACAGGAATAGTCTCTGTGCTGTAAGCACCTCCAAGTGTACAGTGAGGGATGTACTGCTAAGGCTGTACAAGGCTCTGATCAAACCGCATTTGGTTTGGACTCCATATATAAGGAAGGATATGCTGGCCTTGGAGGATCACAGAAATAAGGAAGTAACATTCAAGCCTCCTTTGCCATTTGATTAATGGCTGACATATATCCTGTATCCATTCACTCACCTGATCTCTGTAAACTCTTGAATATCCTTAACCAGCAAAGTGGGTCTTGAAATTTTTAACTGACTGGCCCTACCTCTCCCTCAGCAACCACAGGTTTTGGAAAGTCCAACATACATTCCTTGGTAACCCTTCTTCTATATTCAATGAGACTTACTTTGTTGCTTCACGAGGAAGTTTGAGAGTTCTTTCTGCTCAGCTGGCATGCGAATTAAAGACAAAAGACAAAATGTGTTTTGTTGATAAACTGGAAGCAAATCCTAGAAAGAGATGATGGACAAATGATTAAATAGCAATGATGCTTGTTCAGATTCGGAACATAGCAGAACATAAAGACCGAAAGTTTACCCCTTTCGAATTCTGCATTATTCTTGAGATATTATCAACAGCGTAAACCATGACGTAATATCTCACATCCTCATACTCCATGTACTCCTGAAATCGAGACAGTAGGGACAAAGTATCTCTTTCAATCTGAAGCAAATTGTCCACAAGCAACTGAAAGGGAACAGACATTGGTGAAAGTTAAAAACAGAAGCTGAAGGTGGTAAAACAAGAAATATAGACTCAGCAAATTGACTTTACAAATGAGATCTTTTATCTAAACAATGCCTATCAAAATGAGACATCCTGGGACACTTCAGGAAGGGAGGAGGACAGGGAGAAATGGGCAGCAACTGCTTTAGTTAGTTTAGCAGCATTTTCCACCACCATTGTAAGAACTTATTTTACAGGATCTTCTGTGTATTAAAATGTTCCAACAAGCTTCAAAGGAGCATTACACAACCAGTGTAGACACTGAGCCAAACAAAAGAGGTATTGGGTCTGATTGGTCAATACGTAGGTTTGAAAGAATGTTCTAAAGAAGGAGATCATTTCCAGAGCTCAGTGTTCAGGCAGCCAAAGGCATGGTCTCCAATGGCACAGTGATTAAAATCGGGGGAAAAAGGTCAGCTACGGAGGAGCTCAGAGATCTATGGCAGTTCTGGAGTTGGGAGAATTTAGTGAAACAAAGGTAAAGCCCTGGAGGGCTTTAAGAATTTTAAAATCAAGGTATTGCTTCAGTGGGAGCCAATGTAGGGCCAGTGAGCTCACTGAGTGTTGAATGAAAGTGTCTTACCACAAATAAGGGAATCAATACCAGAGGCTGAATATACTACCCAGATGACAGTTTTGGATTCTGGAGATATACAATTTTAGTATTACTCGTTATTAACATGTGGACCCATGCAAACAGCAAGTACATACTAGAAACAGTTTAGTGAACATCACCCCAAAGTGAGAAAGCAAGTCATTGCTCTCAACCTCAACTCATTCTCCACCCTTACAACTGGGTCAGGTTTCATGCAAAGGAGTAAACATAATCCAATTGTACTCTTAGCGCTGACCCACACCATCAACCTCAGGCACCACCCTATGATAACGCAAACCACTCAAGCGATCCGCAAGACATTGGAGCAAATAACACTTCTCTATGGGTTTGGTTTCTGACCTTCAAGTTCGCAAATCAACAGAAAGAACTCGTAAAACAGCCGTTGGCCGAAGAGCCATTTTCTGAATCTCGATGACTCTAACAGGTTATCCATTTCCTAACAAATACCACCCTGCTCTGATGTAGCCCCTCAAACAGCAGTTAAGACATTTCAATAGATCCTCAGACTAAACGGAAATGAATAAAAACCAAATACACTGTACTGCAGATGCTGGAAGTCTCTAACAAAAACAGAAAGCACTGGAAACACCCAAATAAGTCATATTCAACTTGAAACTGTAATGGTTTCTCTCTCCACAGTTGCTGCCAGGCCTGCTGTGTATATTTTCTGCAACTTTTATTTTTATTAAAATTCAGTTTGACTTTCCTCTTTGCATCTTTTCAAAAATCAGGACACAGGAACTCACATGTAACAATCAAAGTGAGATTGTTCTGGCACTAGCTATTTGGTTGTAAATGATATAAATCAAATAACACACATCCTTTCTGGTGAAATCCCCGGGGTTGTGCTTATTGCTGTGATAGGTTAGTCAGAAGTCACACTAACTTCCTTCACACTCTAATGGCCAGAAGGCATGAACAGAAAGCCTAAAGAAAACTGTATTTTGTTCCATACTTATGTGGTTAATTTCTGTTTCTTTTAAAAATGGATAACCGCGCTGGACTGCAAAAAGGGCAGAGAGTGAGCACACAATCATATTTCCAGAAGTATCTGAACCCCCTATATCACATAGATAACAGCCAAAGCTGCAAAAAGTAACTGAAGACGAGATGCTTGCTTTCAAATAGCTCTGGACAAAGAGATAATTCAACAGTGAACATGCTGAAATGAGTGTTATTGCTTCTAAAGTTACCTTAAAGTCACCACTTCACAGTGGAAAACATTGATGGAGGAAGTAAGCTTAACAACCTTACTAAGTTTGCGGATTACACCAAAATTGTGACAGAGTAGATAGTTAGATTAGATTCCCTACAGTATAGAAACAGGCCCTTTGGCCCAACAAGTCCACACTGACTTTCTGAAGACTAACCCATCCAGACCCATTCCTCTATCCTATATTTCCCTCTGACTAATGCAGTTAACACTATGGGCAATTTAACATAGCCAATTCACCAAACCTGCCCATCTTTGGATTGTGGGAGGAAAGCAGAGCACCCGAAGGAAACCCAAGCAGACACAGAGAGAATGTGCAAACTCCACACAGTCGCCTGAGGCAGGAATCGAATCCAGATCCCTGGTGCTGTGAGGCAGCAGTGTTAACCACTGAGCCACCGTGCCATCCAAAGGTTTTCTAAGACTACCAAGGGATCTTGATCAAATGGGTCAATGGACTGAAAAATGGCAGATGGAGTTTAATCTGGATAAATGTGAGATATTGCATTTTGGTACAACAAACAAGGGTAGGGCTTAAACAATTAATGGTAGGGCCTTGGGAAGTGTTGTAGAACAGAGGGACCTAAGGGTGCAGGTACATGAATATTTGAAGTCTGCACAGGGTGGTTAAAAAGGCATTTGGCACACTTGCCTTCATTGTTCAGTCCTTTGAGTATAGGTGTTGGGAAATCATGTTGAGTTCTTCTGGATTACTGTGTCCAGTTCTGGTCACCCAGATATAGGAAGGATATTATTAAGCTGGAGAGGGTTTAGAATAGATTTACCAGGACAATGCTGGCTATAGAAGGCTTGAGTTATGAGGAGAGGCTACATATGCTTGGACTTTTTCACTGGAGCATAGGTGGTTGAGAAGTAACCTGATAGAAGTTGATAAAATAATGAGGGGTATAGATAGAGTTAATGGATTTCAATACAAGGGGGTACATTTTTATGGTGAGAAGAGAGAGGAGAGAGGAGACAGATTTTAAAAAGACATAAGGGGCAAATCTTTTACACAGCGGGTTGTTCAAATGTGGAATGAGCTTGTTGGAGTGGTGGTGGATGTGGGCACAATTACAATGTAAAAAAGACACTTAGATAAGTACATGAATAGGAAAGGTTTGGAGGGATATGGGCAGGAGCTGGCAGGTGGGATTTAGTTTGGGATCATGTTCAGCACAGTCTGGTTGGACTGAAGAGTCTGTTTCCATTCTGTGTGACTCTGTGACCTTTCAGTTAGCCTGAGATGAGCAAGGATGACTTGAAATGGCTGTCCTTGTCACCTGAGTGAAAAGCGAGCTTGCTGAAGTGTTTAAACGTACAATTCTGGGATTCTAAGCGAGTTGCTGTCTATCCACAGAACAGGTGGTCTCCAGGCTGAGGTGGCAGCCTGCTTTGGACCTCACACCTCTGTCTCCAAGTTGCTGACTGGAAAGAAACCAACTCTTTGCCTGTGAGAAGGAAACACCACTGGGCCCAGCTTGTCGAGGAACCTAAAACTTAAATTGCTGGAAACGCTCAGCAGGTCTGACAGCATCTGTGAAGAGTTAACATTTCAGGTCCAGTGATTCTTCTTAACTTTGATTTCTCTGCACAGATGTTGCCAGACCTGCTGAGCTTTTCCAGCAATTTCTGTTTTTTGTTTCTGATTTACTGCATCCGCAGTTCTTTGGGTTTTTACTGAGGAAGCTATTGTTAAGCGTGACCTCCAGGATGTTGCAACTCACGCAAACTATTTTTAAAAACACCTCTCGATTTATGAAAATTTGAAATTTAGAATATATCTTATTTCCATCTTTCCTTAATTTTCTGACTGCTTGTCTATGTATATGGAGTATGGCAGCAATTTCCTGCAACTTGAGAGCTCTGTTAACAAACCCTACCACTGACTTCACTTTAAAGGATTTTGCCATAGGTCTATTTCAAAAACTGAAATTTGAAAACTAGGGCTTGGGGACCACTCTTCAGCCTACCTTAGGCTAGGGGCAGGCTAAAAAGGAGTAAATCTTAACAAAAGCTAAAAATCTCAGTCTTAAAGGAGGCAAAGCAATCATAATTTCAATTCATCACTATTCCCACTTTGTCCGTGATACAGCACACAAAATGGCAGAAGGAGACTGTGAGACTGGTATCAAGAAGCACAAGTGATCAAGGAGTGATCGTACCTGGAGGTACCTGGGAATATGGATAGCAGCAGAGAACAGATCAATGAGGTATTTCAAGTCAAGGTTTGTAACAGATGGGAAAGGCTGAATGCTCATCACCCACTGGTGCCTGCTGCAGTTCTGCAGTCAGTAGCATAACATCACGCGCTGTCTCCACTTCCTTTTTCTACCATGCACAGGACCTACAGTCCAAGCCTACCCAGTAAAGGGTGCACCCACTTGGAATCACGACTCACCTTTAACAGCCCTTGCGGAAAGATATTCCGCTCATTGTCTTCATATCTGTCAAGGGGCCATCTTCCTTCTGCCTGAACAAATTTCATCAATGTGCAGAGTGCCACTTCCTGGGGAGAAAGCAGTCAGGAGTGAATATGTTTCCACTATGGTGCAAACAATCACGTACAGGCAACTAATGCTGCTCTGGCCAGTGGCACCCACATCCTGGGGAAATATTGAAAAAAGTGACAGTGCAAGCCACCAAACTGACAAGTTACATTTTACCACAAATTGCACTTAAATGCATCATACTATAATCCGATCCACTACTGAATATAAAAAGTAGACACAGTTGGTGGAATTCAAATTATAAACTAATTCCATATCAGTAACTGGACCTATGTTTTCTGTTTCTGCGCATCCCCACATCTGAAGCAGAAACTGGTGGAACACAGTTGTATTTGGACCTGGAATAGGAATAAGTGAAGAGATATTTAACCTAAGATCAACCTTTTGACAAATACCTAGAAACAAAACCATACATTTACATATATTTCAAACACAGAATGTTGGAGAAATTCAGGAGTTCTGGCAGCATTGGCAGGGAGGGAAAAACAGTTCTCCAGAAGGAAGGTTATACAGAACTCAACATTAACTCTGTTTTTCTCTCTCTCTAGAGTCTGCCAGAAACAGAGTTATTCCAGCGTTTTCTGTTTGTTTCAGATTTCCAGCAAATGCAGTATGTTGCTTTTATTTACACATGCATCGTCTATCAGCAAGCATTTGATCAATGCTGCTAAAAGTTAATAGGTGTGCTGCTGAAATGTGGCATGTGGACATATATCTTGAGCTTACAGTGGGACCAAACCCTCAGTATTAGGCTAGAAAAGAGGCAGGTCAGAGTTCAATAAAGCTGTGCACTGTCACCAAATTTATTCAATCCGTATACAGAACAGACTTGCGATGTACTTACAGAGGAGAACAATTGGAGAAGCATAAACTTGTGGTATGGTGACAACACAGAATCAGAAGAGGCTTTACAAAATGTCACAGATCAAGAAAAATCTAGAAGAGGTACTAAAAATTCCATGTAGAGACCATAAAACAAATGAAAAGATGTTAGAAATTCAAGAGCAAAAAGAATCCCTGAAAACTGACCTTCAGAAAAGGAAATGTCAGTACTTTGGCTATTTGGTCAGAGATTTCTTCTGAAGAACAGCAGAAAGCGGGGTCGATTCAAGACTGAGACGTGTGACGGATGTCACAAAGTGGTGCATATGAGTGACAGTGCGTGAGAAAATGGAGCAAGACAGAGAGTGTGTCATACCATAACAGCAGATCTCCTGATAAGAATAGCTACAATCAGCAGTATGGTAAAAAGAAGGACTGCAGATGCTGGAATCCATAGTCTAGATTAGAGTGGTGCTGGAAAAGCACAGCAGGTCAGGCAGCATCCGAGGAGAGAAAAATCAACGTTTCGGGCTTTTGCCTGAAATGTCGATTTTCCTGCTCCTCGGATGCTGCCTGACCTGCTGTGCTTTCCAGCACCACTCTAATCTAGACCTAACAATCAGCAGTATCCCCATTCGGAGTTCAATCTTATAGCAGCTAAATCACCCAGTGCTCAAGATGGTACAAAGCTCTCAGGGGCTGTGCTAACACATTGTTAGGACCACATCCATTTTTTCTGGGAAAGAAAGCTGGAAACATTTTGGATAGTGACTGGGGTGCAGAGAGTTTACTATGTGACTGTTTAGAACTCAAAGTCAAAAGTGGAAATGTGTTGAGTTGTATTTATTCAAGTGACCTTTGGAAAAGCAGTTCCGAAATTGATTTTTTCTTTAACTTTTTGTGAGACAACACAATGGAAATAACCGTGAGCGGCAGGTGGCCTAGTTTCTGCTTTTAGACTGTTAGGCTCTGTTTGCCACAGGCTGAATGGCGGGGCAATTGAAGAGAGAGATCTCCAAAAAGCTTGCGGCAAAGACAGACCCCTCTCTCACTCCTAGAAAAGAAAAACCGCTTGGTAGTTCAGAGCTTTGCAAGGGTGCAACACTCTCCTGCTCTCTGAAAACAAGTCAATGCTTTAACTGGACATGTACATGTTTGGGGATCTCCACAGAGTAATGGAGCATAGTTAACAGCACAATTTCTCCTGTCAGCTTTCATTGCATGTAGTACTGTCCCTAACTCTCAGCCAGGGGAGCTGCTTTCAAGTCCCACCTGCTCCAGAGATGTATAATAAAATCTCTGAAAAAGTTTTTTTGATTAGATTAGAAGGTTGATTAGAAAATATCTATTGCTCCTGTCAGAGTCTTAACAATAATGCAGAACATTTGAGTTGGATGCTTGGCTTAGGACTCAAAAGTTGAGAATACACAGGGGAGCATTTAACAATCAGGTTTAAAGTTTTACCTACAGAGGTTCCAGGTACATACACTGAAGTTTACCCTGCTATTTTTACGAACTGTATATTTCCCCTACATATCAGGTTGGACTTGGGCTAACTATGCATCTGGGTTCTGGCCAGAGTTAATTTAGTGTTTATGTAAGCACAGCTATATTCTGTCAGGTAACTGCACCATTTCAAATAATGCACTGTTGATCTACAAGGCACGGCAGAGAAACAGAACATTCAAGAGCAACTTTAAGCATTGCGTACAGGCAGAATGATGGTCCCTAGTACGTGCTGCTTAGATATTTCTCATCTCTGGTCAATCTCTCTCAGTACTGCACAAGAAAGCATGATAAAATTTAGTCCCCACCAGGACTGAAGGGAAAGATGGGAACATTAGAACCAGAAGAAGCCATTCAGGCCTATTCTACCAATCACTGAAATTGTGGTTGATCTGCGATATAACTGCACACAATCACTTCTATTCATTATCCCTTAATGTTTTTTGATAACAAAAATCCAACTCAGCTTCACAAGGAATTAAGCATCTTTTTAAAATTCATTCATGGGATGTGAGCGTCACTGGTTGGGCCACCTTTTAATGCCACCTCTAATTAGCTTCAAGAAGGTGGTGATGAGCTGCCCTTTTGATCCACTGCATTGCACGTGCTGAGGGACACCCAGAGTGCTGTTAGATAGGGAATTCCAGGATTTTGACCCTGTGATGCTGAAAGAAGGGTGATAATATTTCCAAGCCAAAAAAGTGAATGGCTTGGACAATACTTGCTGGGGGGGGTGTTGGCAAATATCTGCTATCCTTGCCTTTCTTGATGGTATCGATAGCAGGATTGGAAAGTGCTGTTGGAGCAGTCCTGCCATTTGCTGAAGACAGTTCAAAATTCCTGCACTCTTTTGAGTATGGAGGTGCTTCCTAATCTCATTTTGGAAAGGTCTGACTCTAAGACCTAAAGACAACGGTGCTAGAGTCCTAGACTTTCTCACTGTCAGAAGTAAAATCAGGGGAGGAATTAAGAAGAAGCTGGGAAGAAAATCAAAATAATTTGTGTTAATACAATTTATGAACAAATCATTCTGCTATTGTAATCCAGATTGGCAATTTTAATTGGGGGTTGTCTAGTGATATTATCGTTAGAAACTATTAATTCAGAGACCCAGGTTCAAATCCCGCCATGGGAAAATGGAACTGCCGTCCCCACCTAGTCTGGCCTACATGTGACTCCAGACCCACGACAATGTGACTGATGCTTAACTGCCCTCTTAGTAATTAAGGATAGGCAATAAATGTAGGCCCCGTCAGCAATGCCCACATTTCAGGAATGGATATTTTAAAAAACTCAGGATGCAAACTTTACTGACGAGACCAGCATTAGTTGTCTGAGAGAAGATAGTGATAAGCCATCTGTTGAATGGAATTGAGTGGCTTGCAAAGACCATTTTTGAGGGTAGTTAAGACTCAACCACTTTGCAGTGGATCTGGAGTCACATAAGGCCAGACCAGTTAAGAACAGCAGATATAGAGTCATAGAGATGTACAGCATGGAAACAGACCCTTCGGTCCAACCTGTCCATGCCGGCAAGATATTCCAACCCAATCTAGTCCCACTTGCCAGCACTCGGCCCATATCCCTCCAAACCCTTCCTATTCATATACCCATCCAAATGCCTCTTAAATGTTGCAATGGTACCAGCCTCCACCACATCCTCTAGCAGCTCATTCCATACACGTACCACCCTCTGCGTGAAAATGTGGCTCCTTAGGTCTCTTGTATATCTTTCCCCTCTCACCTTAAACCTATGCCCTCTAGTTCTGGACTCCCCGACCACAGGGAAAAGACTTTGTCTATTTATCCTATCTATGCCCCTCATAATTTTGTAAACGTCTATAAGGTCACCCCTCAGCCTCCGACACTCCCAGCCTGTTCAGCCTCTTCCTGTAGCTCAGATCCTCCAACCCTGGCAACATCCTTATAAATCTTTTCTGAACCATTTCAAGTTTCACAACATCTTTCCGATAGGAAGGAGACCAGAATTGCACACAATATTCCAACAGTGGCCTAACCAATGTCCTGCACAGCTGCAACATGACCTCCCAACTCCTGTACTCAATGCTCTGACCAATAAAGGAAAGCATACCAAACGCCTTCTTCACTATCCTATCTACCTGGGACTCCACTTTCAAGGAGCTATGAACCTGCACTCCAAGGTCTCTTTGTTCAGCAACACACCCTAGGACCTTACCATTAAGTGTATAAGTCCTGCTAAGATTTGCTTTCCCAAAATGCAGCACCTCGCATTTAGCTGAATTAAACTCCATCTGCCACTTCTCAGCCCATTGGCCCATCTGGTCCAGATCCTGTTGTAATCTGAGGTAACCCTCTTCGCTATCCACTACACCTCCAATTTTGGTGTCATTTGCAAACTTACTAACTGTACCTCTTATACTCGCATCCAAATCATTTATGTAAATGACAAAAAGTAGAGGGCCCAGCACCGATCCTTGTGGCACTCCACTGATCACAGGCCTCCAGTCTGAAAAACAACCCTCCACCACCACCCTCTGTCTTCTACCTTTGAGCCAGTTCTGTATCCAACTGGCTAGTTCTCCCTGCATTCCATGAAATCTAACCTTGCTAATCAGTCTCCCATGGGGAACCTTGTCGAACGCCTTACTGAAGTCCACATAGATCACATCTACTGCTTTGCCCTCATCAATCTTCTTTGTTACTTCTTCAAAAAACTCAATCGAGTTTGTGAGACATGATTTCCCACGCACAAAGCCATGTTGACTATTCCAAATCAGTCCTTGCCTTTCCAAATACATGTACATCCTGTCCCTCAGGATTCCCTCCAACAACTTGCCCACCACCAAGGTGAGGCTCACCGGTCTACAGTTCCCTGACTTGTCTTTACCGCCCTTCTTAAACAGTGGCACCACGTTTGCCAACCCCCAGTCTTCCGGCACCTCACCTGTGACTATCGATGATACAAATATCTCAGCAAGAGGCCCAGCAATCACTTCTCTAGCTTCCCAGAGTTCTCGGATACTCCTGATCAGGTCCTGGGGATTTATTCACCTTTAACCGTTAAGACATCCAGCACTTCCTCCTCTGTAATCTGGACATTTTGCAAGGTGTCACCATCTATTTCCCTACATTCTATATCTTCCATATCCTTTTCCACAGTAAATACTGATGCAAAATATTAATTTAGTATCTCCTCCCATTTTCTGTGGCTCCACACAAAGGCCGCCTTGCTGATCTTTGAGGGGCCCTATTCTCTCCCTAGTTACCCTTTTGTCCTTAATATATTTCTAAAAACCATTTGAATTCTCCTTAATTCTATTTGCCAAAGCTATCTCATGTCCCCATTTTGCCCTCCTGATTTCCCTCTTAAGTATACTCCTACTTCCTTTATACTCTTCTAAGGATTCACTCGATCTATCCTGTCTGTACCTGACATATGCTTCCTTCTTTTTCTTAACCAAACCCTCAATTTCTTTAGTCATCCAGCATTCCCTATACCTACCAGCCTTCCCTTTCACCCTGATAGGGATATACTTTCTCTGGATTCTTGTTATCTCATTTCTGAAGGCTTCCCATTTTCCAGCCATCCCTTTCCCTGCGAACATCTGCCTCCAATCAGCTTTCGAAAGTTCTTGCCTAATACCGTCAAAATTGGCCTTTCTCCAATTTAGAACTTCAACTTTAAGATCTGGTCTATCCTTTTCCATCACTATTTTGAAACAAATAGAATTATGGTCGCTGGCCCCAAAGTGCTCCCTCACTGACACCTCAGTCACCTGCCCTGCCTTATTTCCCAAGAGTAGGTCAAGTTTTGCACCTTCTCTAGTAGGTACATCCACATACTGAATCAGAAAATTGTCTCGTACACACTTAAGAAATTCCTCTCCATCTAAACCTTTAACACTATGGCAGTCCAAGTTGATGTTTGGAAAGTTAAAATCCCCTACCATAACTACCCTATTATTCTTACAGATAGCTGAGATCTCCTTACAAGTTTGTTTCTCATTTCACTCTGACTATTGGGGAGTCTATAATACAATCCCAATGAGGTGATCATCCCCTTCTTATTTCTCAGTTCCACCCAAATTGCTTCCCTGGATGTATTTCTGGGAATATCCTCCCTCAGCACAGCTGTAATGCTATCCCTTATCAAAAATGCCACTCCCCCTTCTCTCTTGCCTCCCTTTCTATCCTTCCTGTAGCATTTGTATCCTGGAATGTTACGCTGCCAGTCCTGTCCATCCCTGAGCCATGTTTCCGTAATTGCTATGATATCCCAGTCCCATGTGCCTAACCATGCCCTGAGTTCATCTGCCTTCCCTGTTAGGCCCCTTGCATTGAAATAAATGCAGTTTAATTTATTAGTCCTACCTTGTCCCTGCCTGCCCTGACTGTTTGATTCACTTCTGTTCTCAGTTGTACCAGTCTCAGATCTCTTTCCTCACTATCTCCCTGGATCCCATACCCCACCTTACTAGTTTAAATCCTCCCAAGCAGCTCTAGCAAATTTCCCTGCCAGTATATTAGTCCCCTTCCAATTTAGGTGCAATCCGTCCTTCTTGTACAGGTCACTTCTTCCCCAAAAGAGATTCCAATGATCCAAAAATGTGAATCCTTCTCCCATACACCAGCTCTTCAGCCATGCATTCATCTGCTCTATCCTCCTATTCCTGCCCTCACTAGCTCGTAGCACCGGGAGTAATCCAGATATTACTATCCTTGAGGACCTCCTTTTCAAATTTCTGCCTAACTCTCTGTAATCTCCCTTCAGAGCCTCAATCTTTTCCCTTCCAATGTCGTTGGTTCCAATGTGGACAATGACCTCCTGCTGGCCCCTCTCCCCCGTGAGAACATTCTGCACCCTCTCTGACACATCCTTGATCCTGGCACCAGGGAAACAACACACCATTCTGCTTTTTCTCTGCTGGCCATAGAAACGTCTGTTTGTACCTCTGACTACAGAATCCCCAAACACAATTGATTTCTTGGAAGCTGACGTACCCCTCGTTGCATTAGAGCCAGTCTCAATACCAGAAACTTGGCACTAACGGGTACTAAAACAACGATAACCCACAGTTATGTATTCACCACAAATGATTTGTTTTTAAATTGCAAATTTATTTAATTTTTTTAAATTTAAATTTTCCAGTAGCTGCATGGGATTTGAAGTCACCTTTTTGGATCATTACTCTGGGTCTCAGTATTACTCACCTCATGCTACCAAACATTCTTCATTTGATGCATGGGGGCAAACCTGAGGCAGGTTCACAGTAGGAAACTCACCTGTACCTGGCTCGATTCATGCACCATCAGGTTGAGTAACTGGTTGATGCAACTCTGATAACGATACCTCATCCACATCTTATACTTCACCTCAGCACTGAAGTCGGCTGAAATTAAATGTACAGAACTGTTTATAATGTAGGTTTCTTGCAAATTCCAAACTAGAGGACACATCTTTACTGCATTTTAGGGTTTTGCTTTAAGTGCAAATTCTCTCTTTCTTTGCATCAACCCAAAACTGACAATGATAGTATCTATTAACATTACGAGACCTCGTTACACATTAGGCTGAAGAGGAAGCTGAAATCTTGAACATAGAACATAGAAGAATACAGCGCAGTACAGGCCCTTTGGCCCTCGATGTTGCGCCGATCCAAGCCCACCTAACCTACACTAGCCCACTATCCTCCATATGCCTATCCAATGCCCGCTTAAATGCCCATAATGAGGGAGAGTCCACCACTGCTACTGGCAGGGCATTCCATGAACTCACGACTCGCTGAGTAAAGAACCTACCCCTAACATCTGTCCTATACCTACCACCCCTTAATTTAAAGCTATGCCCCCTCGTAATAGCTGACTCCATATGTGGAAAAAGGTTCTCACGGTCAACCCTATCTAAACCCCTAATCATCTTGTACACCTCTATCAAGTCACCTCTAAACCTTCTTTTCTCCAATGAAAACAACCCCAACTGCCTCAGCCTTTCCTCATATGATCTTCCTACCATACCAGGCAACATCCTGGTAAACCTCCTCTGCACCCGTTCCAGTGCCTCCACATCCTTCCTATAGTATGGCGACCAAAACCGCACACAATACTCCAGGTGCGGCCGCACCAGAGTCTTATATAACTGCAACATGATCTCAGGACTCCGAAACTCAATTCCTCTACCAATAAAAGCCAGTACGCCATATGCCTTCTTCACCGCACTATTTACCTGGGTGGCAACTTCCAAAGATCTGTGTACATGGACACCAAGATCCCTCTGCTCATCCACACTACCAAGTATCCGACCATTAGCCCAGTACCCCATCTTTTTGTTACTCATACCAAAGTGAATCACCTCACACTTAGCTACATTGAACTCCATTTGCCACCTTTCTGCCCAGTTCTGCAGCTTATCTATATCCCGCTGTAACCTGCCACATCCTTCCTCACTGTCAACAACTCCTCCGACTTTCGTATCATCCGCAAACTTGCTCACCCAACCTTCTAGCCCCTCCTCCAGGTCATTTATAAAAATGACAAACAGCAATGGTCCCAAAACAGATCCTTGCGGAACACCGCTAGTAACGGTACTCCAAGATGAACCTTTACCATCAACTACTACCCTCTGTCTTCTTCCAGCCAGCCAATTCCTAATCCAAACCTCCAACTCACCCTCAATGCCATTCCTCCGTATTTTTTGAAGTAGCCTACCATGGGGAACCTTATCAAACGCCTTACTAAAATCCATATACACCACATCTACCGCTTTCCCCTCGTCCACCTCCTTAGTCACCTTCTCAAAGAATTCAATAAGGTTTGTGAGGCAAGACCTGCCCTTCAAAAAACCATGCTGACTATCCTTGATCACATTATTCCTATCCAGATGTTCATAAATCCTATCCCTTACAATTCTCTCTAAGACTTTGCCCACAACAGAAGTGAGACTCACCGGCCTATAGTTACTAGGGTTATCCCTACTCCCCTTCTTGAACAAGGGAACCACATTTGCTAGCCTCCAGTCTTCTGGCACTACTCCTGTAGACAACGAGGACATAAAAATCAAGGACAATGGCTCTGCAATCTCCTCCCTTGCTTCCCAGAGATTCCTAGGATAAATGCCATCAGGCCCAGGGGACTTATCTATTTTCACCCTTTCCAGAATTTCCAACACCTCTTCCCTACATACCTCAAAGCCATTCATTCTACTTAATTGTGACTCAGTATTCACATCGGCAACAATGTCCTGTTCCTGAGTGAATACTGACAAAAAGTATTCATTCAGTGTCTCCCCAATCTCTTCAGCCTCCACACGCAACTTCCCACTACTATCCTTGACTGGACCTATTCCTACCCTAGTCATTTTTTTATTCCTGACATACCTATAGAAAGCCTTAAGGTTTTCCCTAATCCTACCAACTAAGGACCTTTCATGTCCCCTCCTTGCTGCTCTTAGCTCTCTCTTCAGGTCCTTCCTGGCTACCTTATAACTCTCAATCGCCCCAATTGAATCTTCACGCCTCATCTTTACATAGGCCGCCCTCTTCCATTTAACAAGGGATTCCAATTCCTTATTAAACCACGGCTCCCTCACACGACCCTTTCCTCCCTGCCTGACAGGTACATACTTATCAAGGACACTCAATAGTTGCTCCTTGAACAAGCTCCACATATCAATTACGCCCTTGCCTTGAAGCCTACTTTTCCAAGCCACGCATCCTAAGTCATGCCTCACCGCATCATAATTTCCCTGCCCCCAGCTATAACTCTTGCCCTGCAGTGCACACTTATCCCTCTCCATCACTAGAGTAAAAGTCACCGAATTGTGGTCACTGTCCCCAAAGTGCTCACCTACCTCTAATTCTAACACCTGGCCTGGTTTGTTACCCAGAACCAAATCCAGTATGGCCTCACCTCTTGTTGGCCTATCTACATATTGTGTCAGGAAACCCTCCTGCACACATTGGACAAACACCGACCCATCTAACGAACTAGAGCTATAGCTTTCCCAATCAATATCAGGAAAGTTAAAGTCCCCCATAACAACCACCCTATTACTTTCACTCTTCTCTTGAATCATCCTCGCAATCCTTTCTTCTACGTTTCTAGGACTATTAGGAGGCCTGTAAAAAACTCCTAACAGGGTGACCTCACCTTTCCTATTCCTAACCTCAGCCCAAACTACCTCAGATGGCGAGTCTTCATCCATCGTCCTTTCCACCGCTGTAATACGATCTTTGACAAGCAATGCCACACCTCCCTCTCTTCTACCCCCACCTCTGACCCTACTAAAACATTTACACCCTGGAACCTGCAACAGCCAATCCTGTCCCTGTTCTACCCATGTCTCCATAATAGCCACAACATCGAAGTCCCAGGTACCAACCCACGCTGCAAGTTCACCTACCTTATTTCGTATACTTCTTGCATTGAAGTATACACACTTCAAGCCACTTTCCTGTTTACAGGCACCCTCCTTTGAGATTGATGCCATGTTCCTAACCTCCCTACACTCCAGGTCCTGCACCCTAAAGCTACAGTCTAGGTTCCCATGCCCCTGCAGAGTTAGTTTAAACCCCCCCCCCCCAAGAGCACTAGCAAACCTCCCGCCAAGGATACTGGTGCCCCTCAGGTTCAGGTGTAGACCATCCTGTTTACAGAGGTCCCACCTTCCCCAGAAAGAACCCCAGTTATCCAAATATCGGAATCCCTCCCTCCTGCACCATCCCTGTACCCACGCATTTAACTGTTCTCTCTCCCTATTCCTCGACTCTCTATCACGTGGCACGGGTAACAAACCAGAGACAACAACTTTGTTCGTTCTAACTCTGAGCTTCCAACCTAGCTCCCTGAAAGCCTGCCTAACATCCTCAGCCCTCCTCCTACCTATGTCATTGACTGTTACTACAACCTGCAGCAAGTTAGTTTGCACCTTCCTGCAACAAGAACTTTCTGCTGACCAACTCACACATCTTAAAAGACTTCATAAACAATTAAGTATTTTTGAAGTTCAATCATTGTTATAAATATGAGATATGTAGTAGCCAATTTGTGCACAACAAGCTCCCACGGGCAACAATATGATAATGTTAATCTGCCTGAGTGATAATGGCTGAGATATATTGTTCCCAAGACATCAGGGGAAACCTCCACTCACTTCCACAGTATTGCCATTGGAATTTTGCCATGCAGCCAAGACAGCAAATGAGACACTTATCTGACGTGTCATTTGAAAGGCAGCACTTCTGCAGTGCTGGGTTGGGAGGGTTTATCAATTTTGAATGATGTTGAGTTAGTGAAGATGGTGCGAGATTGGAGGTCAGCCACGTTTTGAAAATTGTCCATGCCTGCCGGATATCAGGACGTTCACTGTACCAATTTTCGCTTTCACCAATTTTCCCCCAAACGGGATATGGAAGCTCAATCATCAAATACGTTCAAGACAGAGGTCAAGATTTAGCTTTTTTAGTTAATAATGACATCAAGGAATATGGAGATTGTGCATGAATATGGTAGGTAGATGATCTGAAATGACACAGGAAGCTTGATGGGCTAAATGGTCTACTCCAATTCCTATGTTTTCCTGAAATTATCACAAACTTGTTTCTCCCCAAATGAAACAATATCTACCCTCCTTTCAAATCACAACACAGATCAAGAATATTCCCTGAGCGTCTGCACCGCCCCCCCCCTTTCCTCCAGCACTGTTCCATTGGCATGAACAATAAGTGAACACTTTCTCTTTCCTGTTGCCTGTGGCTGTGTCACTCTGACCACGCTGTGGAACATGCTTATGGGAGCAAAGAGCCCAACAATTAGCTTACCTGACAGATACTCCTCTTCTCCAGGCAGCTGGCCAAAAAAGACTTCTCCTTGTTGCAGTAAAGTGCAAAATAATTTGCTGCAGGTTGCAGTTGCAGTGAGGATTTCAGCTTCATCTTCAGCCTAATGTGAAGTACAGAATTTTACTGTCAATATATACTAATAATAAGAACGTTGAGGTTACTGATAGATTTTATTCAGGTCTTTAAACTGTGGAATTCGACTCATGCAAATAAATAAACTGCATTTATTCAGTCCTGAAACTATTTAATCCTAAATTAACTACTTTCTAAATATAACAAAAACTATTTTGCTGGCAAACACAGCAGTCAACATGCAACCCAGAGGCTCTCACATAAGCAGCAAGCAATGATTTTTCGGGCACTGGGCAGAAATCTCCTGGTCTTGATTAGTGCAATCAGTTTTTTTTTCAGGCACTTCCGAGGGGAGATGAGCCTCAGCTTAACATGTCACCCAAAAGGTCTCACCTCTGGCAGTGCAGCACTCCATCGGTACCTACCCCAAACATCAATCTGGGGTTGCATGTGATGCTGATAAGAAATCAGCTTTTTAAGGGATGAATATTGGCCAATACAAGAGTGCAATTCCTGCTGTTCTTAACTAGCTTCATGTGAAAGACCAACCAAGTAATATGTGGGGTCAGCATTGAGTGCCAGCTTGTTTCTTTTGGAAGCATCCTTGTTTGGGGACAAACTATTTCAGGTTGGATCTTGATACCAGAAGTGATGGCAAATTTTCCAGCATTCTTTCCTACACAAACACCGGCAATTCCTTGTTATTAGAAGGTTGCCGTGTACAAAACGTTTGGTAGGCTTGTCTACATAAGATCACTGCATTTCAGAAGTTGTCTGTGAATGTGAAATGCTTTAATTACAATCCTTTCCTTTCTGTCCCCTGCTTCAGTCTCATGTCAAATGTCACACAATACCAGGTTATAATCCAACAGATTTATTTAAAATCACAAGCTTTCAGAACACTGCACATCAGACCCAATAAGATGTGACTTTGACCTTGGCCATTCTCAAATAACAGGAAGTCTACCACCACTACTGGAGTCTTCAAATTTCAATCAAAAGCTATCATATATCTACTGTATTGCACAAAGATTTATCCATTTGCCCTTGCCCAGAGGGAACCTCATCAAATGCAGAATTGTTACAATGCAGAAAACCATTTGGTCTGCCACTTAACATCTCAAGATTTGGGGTTCAAATGTATCATCTTCAGACGTGGAAGTCATAGAGTTGAACAGAACAGAAACAGACACTTTGGTCCAACTCATCCATGCTGATCAGATATCCTTAATTAATCTAGTCCCATTTGCCAGCATTTGGCCCATATCCCTCCAAACCCTTCCTATTCACATACCCATCCAGATGCTTTTTAAATGTTGCAATTGTACCCAGCTCCACCACACCATACACCTTCTTAACAACCCTATCAACAGAGGTGGCAACTTTGAGGGATCTACGGACATGAAGAACAAAGAAAATTTACAGCCCTTCGGCTCTGCAAGCCTGAGCAGATCTAAATCCACTGTCTAAACTTGTCACCCAATACCTAAGCATCTGTGTCCCTCTGCTCCCTACCTACTCATGCATCTGTCCAGACGCACCTTAAATGAATCTACTGTGCCTGCCTCTACTACCTCTGCTGGCAATGCGTTCCAGGCACCTACCACCCTCTGTGTAAAGTACTTGCTGCATGTATCCCCCTTAAAGTTGTCACCTCTCACCTTGAACACTTGATCTCTCGTTATTGAATCCCTCACCCTGGGAAAAAGCTTACCTGGGGAAAAGCTACCCTGTCTATACTCTTCATGATTTTGTAGACCTCAATCAGGTCCCCTCTCAATCTTTTTTCTAATGGAAACAATCCTAACCTACTCGACCTCTCTTCATAGCTAGCACCTTCCATACCAGGCAAATTCCTTGTAAACCTTCTCGGCACCCTCTCCAAAGCACCCACATCCTTTTGGTAATGTGGCAACCAAAACTGTACACAGTATTCTAAATGCGGCCGAACCAATGTCTTATACAATTTTAACATGACTTGACAGCTCTTATACTCAATACCCCGTCCAAAGAAGGCAAGCATACCATATGCCTTCTTGACCACTCTATCCATCTGTGCAGCCACCTTCAGGGTACAATGACCTGAACTCCCAGATCTCTCTGCTCATCAACTTTTCACAAGGCTCTTTCATTTACAGTATAGTTCGCTCTAGAATTAGACTTCTCAAAATGCATCACCTCACATTTGCCTGTATTGAACTCCATCTGTCACTTCTCTACCCAACTCTCCAGACTACCTATATTCTCCTGTACTCTGACAGTCCCCTATGCTTTCTGCTACTCCACCAATCTTTGTGTGATCTGCATACTTACTGATCAGACCAACAATGCCCTTTTCCAGATCATTTATGTATATTACAAACAACAGTGGCCACAGCACTGATCCCTGTGGAACACCACTGTCCTCTACACTGTCAAGAAACCTGCCTTTAACCATCATTTGATGGCTCATCCAAAAGACAGCACCAATGATAGAGCAGCACTCCTTCAGTGTGATAACGTTCGTTTATCTGAGACAGAGATTTGGAGACATCCTGAGCACCATTTGGAACAGAATTAGTTTGGTGAGGTGAGGAAGGGGAGTTCACATGGGATCCTGAGGCCACATACACCAAACATTACATTCTGGTATTGTGTTCTGTTGACAAGATCTTACAGTGCACAGACAAACAGAAGGTCCTACCAATAGCACCCAAGTCCACTCTGGGATCTTGCTGTGACAAAACCCACTCCGCCCCCAGAATTTTGCTGTGCCAAATCCTGCCCCAACCCCAGGACCGCGCTGTGCCTAAGCCCACCCCAGCCTGAGATTTTCCCGTGCCCATCCCAGCCCCAGGATCTTGCTATACCCCGGTCCACCCCTGTCCCGGGCTCTTGCTGTGCTGAGGCATCCCTGGGATCTTGCTGTGTCCAGGAACCCCCACTACACCTCTGGAAGCACCCAGGCCCACACCAGCTCCGGGATCTTGCCGTGCGCCCCTTCCCCCCATCCCTGGGATCTTGCCGTGCACCCCTCCACCCCCAGCCTTGGGATCTTGCCGTGCGCCCCTCCACCCCCAGCCTTGGGATCTTGCCGTGCGCCCCCCCCCCCCAGCCCTGGGATCTTGCCGTGCGCCCCTCCACCCCCAGCCCTGGGATCTTGCCGTGCGCCCCTCCACCCCCAGCCCTGGGATCTTGCCGTGTGCCCCTCCCACCCCAGCCCTGGGATCTTGCCGTGCACCCCTCCCCCTCCCAGCCCTGGGATCTTGCAGTGCGCCCCTCCACCACCAGCCCTGGGATCTTGCCGTGCGCCCCTCCACCCCCAGCCCTGGGATCTTGCCGTGCGCCCCTCCACCCCCAGCCTTGGGATCTTGCCGTGCGCCCCCCAGCTCTGGGATCTTGCCGTGCGCCGCTTCCCCCCCAGCTCTGGGATCTTGCCGTGCGCCCCCCCCAGCTCTGGGATCTTGCCGTGCGCCCCTCCACCCCCAGCCCTGGGATCTTGCCGTGCGCCCCCCCAACTCTGGGATCTTGCCGTGCGCCCCTCCACCCCCAGCCTTTGGATCTTGCCGTGCGCCCCCCCCAGCTCTGGGATCTTGCCGTGCGCCCCTTCCCCCCCAGCTCTGGGATCTTGCCGTGCGCCCCTTCCCCCCCAGCTCTGGGATCTTGCCGTGCGCCCCTCCACCCCCAGCCCTGGGATCTTGCCGTGCGCCCCTCCACCCCCAGCCTTGGGATCTTGCCGTGCGCCCCCCTAGCTCTGGGATCTTGCCGTGCGCCCCTCCACCCCCAGCCCTGGGATCTTGCCGTGCGCCCCTCCACCCCCAGCCTTGGGATCTTGCCGTGCGGCCCCCCAGCTCTGGGATCTTGCCGTGCGCCCCTCCACCCCCAGTCCTGGGATCTTGCCGTGCGCCCCTCCACCCCAGCCCTGGGATCTTGCCGTGCGCCCCTTCCCCCCCAGCCCTGGGATCTTGCCGTGCGCCCCCCCCCAGCTCTGGGATCTTGCCGTGCGCCCCTTCCCCCCCAGCCCTGGGATCTTGCCGTGCGCCCCTTCCCCCCCAGCCCTGGGATCTTGCCGTGCGCCCCTTCCCCCCCAGCTCTGGGATCTTGCCGTGCGCCCCTTCCCCCCCAGCCCTGGGATCTTGCCGTGCCCGCACTGCCCCACCTCTAGCCCCTCCAGGATGTCGAACACGCTGTTAGCGTTCTTCCTGCTGCCGAGCACCAGCTCCAGGAGCTGCCGGTACCGGGGCGGCTGTGAGGCCGGGGCCGGGGATGGGGCCCGGGCCCCGGCGGGAGACTCCGTCTCGTGCTCCGCCGCCGCCGCCATCTTGCCCCGCGCCGGGGGTCACGTGGGAGTGAGTAAGGGGGCGGGGCGTCGGGGGGCGGGGCCTGAGGGTCACCGAGTCTCAAACATTCATTGCCTTCTCCACACAGATAGCACCAACCCAATTGGAGTAAAAGTGTATGTTGTAAATTTTAAATAGTGAATTAATGAGGGTTTTTATTAAATAAACTTATTCAAAAGATATGCATATCACAGCTAAGACCAACATATGTTGTACATGCCTTTGAGACAATATGAGACATTGTAGTCCATGTGAGAGTGCTCCCATGATACTGACCAGGAGTAATGGTTATGCTGGATGCAGTTACAGTTATAACATTTAAAAGACATTTGGATAAGTTCATGAATAGGAAATAGGGATAGGGGCCAAGAGTAGACAGCTGGGACTAGTTTAGTTTGGGAACATGGTCAGCATGGGAATTACAACATTTGAAGGGCATGTGAATAGGAAGGGTTTGGAGGGATCTGGGCTAAGTGCTGGCAAATGGGACTAAATTAGTTTAGGATATCTGGTTGGCATGGACGAGTTGGACCAAAGGGTCTGTTTCCGTGCTGTATATCTCTATGATTCAATGATTAGTTAGATTTCATGCAGTGTGGAGACAGGCCTTTCAGCCCAAGTAGTCCACACCGACCCTCCGAAGTGTAACCCGCCCAGGCCCATTCACCATATTTACACCTGACTAGTGCACCGAGCGGTGTGTGCAATTTAGCAGGACCAATTCACCTAACCTGCACATCTTTGGACTGTGGGAGGAAACCGGAGCACCCAGAGGAAACCGGAGCACCCAGAGGAAACCCACGCAGACACGGGGAGAACATGCAAACTCCACAGAGTCACCAGAGGCAGGAATCAAACCCAGGTCCGAGAGTGAGAGGCAGCAATACTAACCACTGAGCCACCATGTGGCCCTAAGGTCTTTTTCTGTGCTATATGACTATTATGAATGTACACTGATACTGTTCCTATTCAAGTGGTGATGCTATTATGTGCCTGCTATCTGTGTGTGTTTTTTTAAAAGAGTATAAAGGCTGAGGGTTTGAATGGTAGTGGAGCTTTGTTGTTCAAACTTTGGCAAACTGCCACAGATCACATACAAGATTGTCACTGCATGAGAATAGAGGGATGAGTGAATGTTTCAGGTAATGAACAGAGTTATGGATTTGCAGAAGATATGGTATCAGACATTTTCTACAAGACAGTCCTCTGATCCAAGAACAGGTGAAGCTGAAATGATATTTGACTTCCTATCCACATAACTGGCACGAAGGCCAACACTGGTTTTTGGTCCAGCTATGTCACAGTTTTAAAATACTCACATTCTTACATTCAAATCCCTCCTTGGCCTTCCCCTCTCTCTGTCTCTATGATTCCCTCCAGCTCCACACATCACACAGAAATCAATGCTCCTCTAATTTTGGTCTCTTGCATTTCCTTGACTTTAATCACTGCATTTCAACTGCCTCAGTCCTAAAGATCTGGAATTCCCTCTCTATCCATCTCTCCTTCTTTAAAATACTCTTTACATATGATTCTTTATCAAGCTTCTCCACCTGTCCCAACATATTGCATGGTAAACAGGCAGGAGGCTGGAAGAACACAGCAAGCCGGGCAGCATCAGGAGGTTGAGAAGTTGATGTTTTGGGTGTAACCCCAGCCTTCTGCCTGCCTGTCAGCTTTGGATTCCAGCACTGCAGTTTTTTTTAATCCAACATATTGCATAACTGAGATATTTTAGGGAGAACTGGTAGCATAGTGCTAACATCACTGGACTAGTAATCCAGAACCTGGTAAAAACAATGACTGCAGATGCTGGAAACCAGATTCTGGATCAGTGGTGCTGGAAGAGCACAGCAATTCAGGCAGCACCAGAACCTCAAGCAAATGGGTACGAATTACACAATGGTAGATAGTAAAATTCACATTTATATAAATCTGGAAAAAGCAAGCTGAGTGATGACCATGTACCACCATTGTCATAAAAATCGATCAGATGCACAAGGAAATCTGCCATCCTTACCCATCTGGTCTCCATGTGACTCAAGACCCACACCAATGTGGTTCACTCAACTCTGGGCAATGAGGTTTGTACAATGAATGCTGTCCTGCCAGCAATGCCCACTCCTGTGAGTTCAAAAAAAAAAGGTGAAGTGCCCTGGGGTGCTCTATACAAATTAAAGTTCAGTAGATGTTGTTGACAATTTGGTCATACTGGAAACTCTTAAGAGAATGTGAAAATGATCCCCGGTTTATATGGCTATTTCAACGTGGAGAATAAATGTACTTCAATAATAAAACAAAGAACTGTGAATGCCGGAGAACTGAGACAAAAATTGAAATTTTGGGAGATACGTTTGAAATATATTTGACAGAATTTCAACCAGCACGGGGAAACCCCAATAGATTTCTAACCCATCACTCTAATCATTCTGCCACAACTACAGACTGCAAACAGAGAACAGTTAATCTAAGTAAGCCTAGCAGCATTTCGTATCAAATAAGCAGGCAACCGGTTGGTCAGTTTTATAAGAGAAAAATAGAGTTAATATTTAGAGTCGATTCGATTTGATTCCTGAGAGTGTGAAAAGAGGCCCTTCGGCCCAACAAGTCCACACCGACCCTCCGAAGAGTAACCCACCCAGATCCATTTCTCTTTGACTAATGCACCTTCAAAGTTTGTGCGAAGATTTGTAGCTCGGGTGCTCGTTGTTGTGGTTCTGTTCACCGAGCTGGAAGTTTTTGTTGCAAAAGTTTCGTCCCCTGGCTAGGCGACATCATCAGTGCTTGGGAGCCTCCTGCAAAGCGCTTCTTTGATGTTTCCTCCGGTGTTTATAGTGGTCTGTCCCTGCCGCTTCCGGTTGTCAGTTTCAGCTGTCCGCTGTAGTGGTTGGTATATTGGGTCCAGGTCGATGTGTTTGTTGATGGAGTTTGTGGATGAATGCCATGCCTCTAGGAATTCCCTGGCTGGCCCTATGATAGTAGTGTTGTCCCAGTCGAATTCATGTTGCTTGTTGTCTGCGTGTGTGGCTACTAAGGATAGCTGGTCGTGTCATTTCGTGGCTAGTTGATGTTCATGTATGCGGATTGTTAGCTGTCTTCCTGTTTGTCCTATATAGTGTTTTGTGCAGTCCTGCTAGCCACGAAACGACACGACCAGCTATCCTTAGTAGCCACACACACAGACAACAAGCAACATGAATTCGACTGGGACAACACTACTATCATAGGGCAAGCCAGACAGAGAACAGCCAGGGAATTCCTAGAGGCATGGCATTCATCCACAAACTCCATCTACAAACACATCGACCTGGACCCAATATACCAACCACTACAGCGGACAGCTGAAACTGACAACCGGAAGCAGCAGGGACAGACCACTATAAACACCGGAGGAAACATCAAAGAAGTGCTTCGCAGGAGGCTCCCAAGCACTGATGATATCGCCTAGCCAGGGGACGAAACGTTTGCAACAAAAACTTCCAGCTCGGCGAACAGAACCACAACAACTAATGCACCTAACACAATGGGCCAATTTAGCATGGCCAATTCACCTGACCTGCACATCTTTGGACTCTAGTGACCGTTCTTCAGAATGTTCTGAAGAAGTCACATCAGATTCAAACTGTTAACTCAGTTTTTCTCTACACAGATGCTGCCATACCAGTTACTCCAGCAATTTCTGTTTTTGCCTGTTGTATTTCATTGAATGTTGATTTAAGAAATCTCCAAACTAGGATATATAAAGCCCATGACATAACAGCTAAAAAAAGAGAAAAATTTCTTTAAATAAATTCTCAAGAACAACTGTAGTGCATTTACAAATGTGTTAATTTATTACAATGTGGTAGCAGTGGTTTATGAATACAACTAACAATCTGGTATATTTTGACAGTGTAACAGTAATTTCACACAATGTCATTGGAAATCAACAGTCCTGTCATGTTTGTTGAAAACTTAAAACTCACTCACTCTTTGGTCTCAGTTATCCTGGGCTGTCACTGAAACTCTATCCATCATCCTTTACCAAATTTACCATACATAACAAAAAATACCACGGCTGCTTAAAAAAAATCTACATCTGGCTCAACAAATGAAAGATTAAAGGCAACATGACTGAGTGACCAACAAAAATACTTATATACAATTCTACTCAATCATTTCTTTGTGCCGATCACAATTGGATTTTTAATCATTTTTCAAGGACAGGGTTAAAGATGTTATAACACGATGCTATGCAAAACCATAACAAATACTGTACAACATGTACACTAAAAACTACAGGAAATACCTTTGTAGCATAGATTGCATTTTTAATGTGCATATACATACAGAATAAAAATAAAACATTATCACTTTAAAACAAATCCTGAACCATGGATGCGCAATGAAAAGAATGTAACAAAAATACAAAAACCTTGTATCAAAAATTTGTTAATAAACATTCATGTCTTTCTCTAGATAAGGAATGTCAAATACAACTTATTCTGAAGTTCATTGCTGTTGGCTTCTTTCCAACTTTTACGTAATGAAAAAAACTACAGTTAAGTACTTAACATTCAGCAACTACATTATGGATTTACAAATACTGAACACATGCCTATAACATCCACTTTCTGAATTTAACAAATACAGGGGCACATTAAAAATGTACCGAAAAAAATAGTATGTACAAAGATGACTAAGGTTAAACCTTAGAGTTATTGATCTTTTAAAAAGATTTACAGTTGCATCAACATGTTACATTAACACCAAGATTCAATATTAAATGATGTGAAGTTTATGCATGTCAACTTTTTTCTATACATTGGCTATTACACAGTGGAGTGAAAACAAACTTTACGACAATTTGTTCTGAGCACAGTCCAGCTAATGCTGTAAGCACATTCTTTACGTGGTGGGTTTCTCATTCCATTTAACAAGCTCAGTTTGGTTTTGTTGGGGCTTTCAGTCTCACGGTAGGGGCAGTTCGTGCTTGCACCTTGGCTTGTTGGCCTTGGGCGTCAGGAGTTGCTGCTGGCTGAGCTGGGCTCTGTGGGGTCGGAGGCTGGATCTGAGGAGACGCTGCTGTCACAACTTGCTGCTGAATAAGTTGCTGCTGTACAACCTGAGCAGTAGCAGCTGCAGGAATCACCTGCACTTGCTGGCCTGTAGCTGCCTGCGACAATGTCATTGTCTGTGGCTGCGTCTGGACCTGACAGGGAGGAATAGAAAGAGGCAGATTGCGATCACGTACACATTTCCATTTATTTAGCACATTTCACATTCTTGGAATGCTTCAAAGCACCTTACATCAATGAAGTACCACTACTGTAACGTGGGCGAATACTCACCTAACTCAAGGGCACATTCACATGAACAGCAATGAAATAAATAACCAGATATCCTATTTTGAGTGAAGGGTGTATTTGGCAGAGACACCAGGCAAACTTCCCTATTCTTCAAGTTGTCCACTGCAGTCTCTTCTGTTCAGCCAAGTAGGTACAAGGTGCTAATGCAATCATCATCACATCATGACACATCTCGTAAATGCATACTGGCCATGATACTAAACACAAACAGCTTCTTTCACATTTCAATTACAAGGCAGCACCTCTGACAGTCCAGAACTCTACTGGTACAGTACTGCTCTAAAATGTTAGCATAGAATGGGGCTGAACGTGACCTTCTGACTTATTGGGTCTCCCAATCTCATCTACTTTTTTACTTGAGATACCAAAGGAGGCAAATGGCCATAATACGGAAGCCTGAACATTATTATAGTTTAGATTAAATCAGGAAGCTTACAGGTCAACTAACTGATTGGAACAAATGCAAACTAATTTCAACAGACTTGAAGTAATACTGTACAACAGATTTGTACAGAAAATAGATACAGTATGGACCTGCTGGGTGAAATGACCTGTCTCTGTGATGTAAATACCATGTAAATTCAAGAATTTGCAAATCAGTTTAACATTCTATTCAGACTGATTCACCAAAACTGGAGTACTAAATTACAACTGCTAAATGCACTAATTGGTGCTGTATAACTAGCCCAACTGTTCACTGACTAAGCATAGATCTAAAACATCAACCTTTTCTGTCTACACAGACGCTGCATGACTTCTAAATATTTCAAGCATTTTCAATTTTTAATTCAGATTTCCAACTTCGGCTTTTCCGTTGTTGTTCATCTAGGTTGACAATTTAATCTAGATAGTTTTGAAATGCTAATGTTGATTATTTCATCTGTAGAGTAGCAAATGAACAGACAATCAACTGGTCACAGCTCTCAACCTCCACAGAGAAGCCGGTGGTCAAGATTAAAATTGAAAATTCCAACAATTATTGGTAATCTCCCAATAGACCCAGGATTAGATCCAACGTGGGTACAGCGAACAATTCTGGTCTCAGCATAATAAAAAAGATAGAGACACTGGAGAAGGTGTAAAATAGATTTGCAAGGAAGGTGTTCGAACTGAGATGCTATATATTTCAGGAATGGTTGAACAGGCTGGGCTGCTTGCTCTAGGTAAGAGAAGGTTAAGAGTTACCTGATAAAAGGTCTTTAAAATCATGACAGGGTTGGAAAGAAGAGAACTCCACTTGAGGATATCCAAAAGTGTAAAACTAAAATAGTTACCAATGAATCAAGCAAGGAATTTTAGAGAAATATCTTTATCCAGAGAAGCAGCAGTTCAGATGAATATATATTTAAAGGGGAAAGTGAGATAAGGGAGGAAGAAATAGGAATTGCTGTTAGGATGAGATGAAGAGGAGATAGAGGAGGCTTGCGTGGAGCATAAATGCTGGGCTGTATTGCCTGTTCTTGTACCATAGATTCCTGTAATTCTACATAAATCTGAAATTCAGTCTATCCTAAGCAATGTTGTTCACTAACCTCCCACTGGGGTAGCAAACCAGAGTGAGGGGACATAGGTTACTACTTTTAGTCCTATACAGCTGGTTAGATCTAGAAGTGGACAAAGCAAAAACCAGGCAAATCCTAGCAGGAATAAAGTGACTAATTGAGGGCAGCATACTTTTCAAAAGACTTAAGCTGTTAGGACCAGTTGCAGAAGAGGTTTACTATAATAGTATCAGGGTGAGAGACTTCACGTACACGGGAGGAATGTCTTGGGTTGCTTTCTTTAAAACAGATAAAATTAAGAGGACCGCTAAGAAGTTTTCAAAATCATAAAGGATTTCATTCAAGTAAACAAAGAGAAACTGTTTCCAGTAGCAGAAAGATCAGCAACCACTGGACACAGATGTAAGATAATTGGCAAAGGAACTATAAGGAAATATGAGGAATTCCTTTTGCAGCAAGTGGCTTTCATCTGGAATGCACCGTTTGGAAGTTGTGAAAGTAAATTCGACAATAACTTTCAAAAAGCAATTTACAAATGATTGAAAACGAAATTTAAAAGAACCCGAAGGAGGGACCGATTGGATAGCCCTTTCAAAAATCCAGTATAGACACGATGGGCTGAAGGACCTTCTTCCTCACTGAGAGATTCTATAATCTAGGATCAGACATGGATGTTTCTCCTGGTCTTGGGATTTCCTTCATCAACTCATCTCAAAACAGAGATTGCAAGTTACAGGTACCAGAAGAGTGGAAAGAGAGGCACATAGAAGATTAGCAGAACCATTAAGTGCAAAGCGTAGAGGTAAAAGGAAAATAATGGAGGTAACAAAAGTTAGATTTCTTCTTTTACATCATGGAAAGTAGCAGCTGGCAGAACATGTGCAAAGTCCGATAGCTTCATCTGTGCAGAGAATGTAGACAGGTATGAGGAGGTGAAGAGTACCTGCTGGGCTGTCGATACCATCTGCTGGATACTCCCCACGGTTGCTTGCTGTTGAACCATTTGTGGAAGTTTTGCAACCTATTGAACAACAGCAGTTTATTTTAATTTTTTCATCCTTCAAGGTTTCCAAGCATGCAAGATTTCAGGCATGTTAAAGCATCATTTCTTCTGCATTCTTGGAGTTAATAGAGGAGTATAAAATTGTAAAAAGAAAATAGGGCAATGTTAACAAATTATATTTGTGATTCTGAGGGGCCAGTGACAAAGAGCAAATGGTAGTGCTGGGACAGAATATAGCTTTGTTACGTAAAATAAGAGCATAACCTGGCTCTGGAAAGAAGCAGTGCGAGAAATATACCATGAGTCTTGAACAGCAAAGAACAAAACCACTTTGTACCAATGTGATATAATGGTAAAGAGTTCTGTGGCATTAAATGGCATCAACTTCATCAGGTTTGATGCACGCTTGCATATGTGAAGAACAGGGAGAAGTACAAATTCTCGTTATAAGACACAGCCACTCTTCCAGTCACCTGCCGACTGAAGGGACTGGCTAAAGTTCCCAAACTTTAGAGTAAATGAATAATGATTTTCAACTTACTAATCTATTAAAGCCACTTTGTTTATTAAACAACCGTGCGACGAACACACTCGAGGTATCAGCTGAGGATGAAGAATCCTGTTAAGATAATATTCATGTTTTCACCAAAAAGGATCAGCTTCAGGGCAGTAAATTACGACTATTGGCCTCCATTCATAATACAAGAATAAGTAGCTCATGTCTATTGATTTAGTTTTGTAATACAGCGGAAAGTCATAACAAAATAAAATTAGCAGCAAGATGCTGAGTTATTAACTGAAACATCAGACACAGGTTACATACATTTTCAATTCAGTTACTTACTTGTTGGTTATGAACCAAACGTATCTTGTAAAGATGGAAGAACAACAGAGATATAACCCTCCCCAGCACAGCACTGCCAGCAAAATGGATGTCTCTTCCAATCTCTAGGGTCCTTAGGATGAGCCTTTACCTTGGACTGTAGCAGTTTGAATGATTTGCTCGGCCACTTCAGTTAGTTGGTGCAACACTGGAGATGTATATAGGCTCAGATTGGAGAAGGATGGCAAATCGCCTTACCTGAAGGAGACTAGTGAACCTGTTGGACTTATTTTTATTTTACAACAATCCAGCAGCTTCATTGTCATTTTGACTCAACATCCTGAATTTAAATTCTCAAACTGCTTCCTTGGGATTTGAACTTGTACCTTCTAGATTATGGTTTAGTAGCATAACCTGTGTTACACTGCAAAGCTTGCATTATTTACCTGAATCTGTGCCTGCATCTGTTGCGTTCCTGTAGGCTTTTGAGTCTGAGCACTCAAGAACTGTGGCTTCATTCCTGATTGGAGCTGGGCGGTGGTATAAGTGACTTTCTGTTGCTGTTGCTGTTGTGATTGAACAGTGACCTGCTGAGTTATCTGAAATGGAATGCAAATTGCAAATTAGCATAGCGCTGCTTTTACCCAACTTGTGCACCCTAAATACACTGGTGCAGAATAAGGCTGCTTTGGCTTTTAAAATGTCAATGCTAAAGGTGACATAGGTCTAGGCTTTCTGAAATTCAGCTCCCACCCATCACCCAAAAATGATACAGGAAACTCGTAATGATCACCTCACCACCCCCGCACCCCCCCCACTCCCACCCCCACCTCCCACTCAAATTTTCTCATCTCCACCCACAGCTGTGCAAAGCAAAATAAAAACAGAAAACATAGCAAACTTCGGTCAGGCAGCATTTGTGAAGTGAGAGAAACAAAAGGAACCTGAAACAGAATCAATCTGAAATCTTAACCGTGTTTCTCTCTCCACAGATTCTGACAGACCTGCTGAGTATTTTGCGTTTTCTTTTCAGATTCCAACAACTGTAGTAGTTTTGCTGATGTTTTAACGTAAGCCAAATGTTTCTTATCTTCACTGATTTTAGTTCCCTCTTCATCAAAAGGCACTAATCCCATGAGTGGCTGGACATCACACCCCTCCCCGCTCCAACAGCTTTAAGTGCATTACCATATACGTTGACCTTGAAAGCAAGATACAACATGCTAGGCTGGAACACCATGTCTGCGTGCTGGCCCAGGTGTACCGAGCATCTTCTCAGGAACTGGCAAGTAGTCACCAGGGGCTGGAGCCCTGGATGACCCTTTCCTTCCCGGTTTATATCAGCTATCTCTCAGCAAAGACCGGGGCTAAAACCTGGTAGCCAATTCAAAGGTACACATTGTCAGCTAGAAGCCAACAGCATCCCGCTGCTGTCTGAGTATGTCATAGCCACCAGACATCACTTCCAGGTTTTATTAAGCCTCCATCATTCACCCATTCAATTTTCCTCCTTTATTTTCTGTTTTCACTCTCAATTTGGCCTTCACTTGTTACCAGGGTAAAAGTGTCAGGTCTTGGTTTCCACTGTCTATATTTGATTTTTTTCCTCTCTTTTTATAACTGTACTTAGCAACAGGTTTGATTTCTGAACTTGCTCCTACTCTTGATTTAACCCGCTCATTTGTTTCTGTCCATCAAGCTGATTCTGTCCATTCTCTGCCAACCACATTTCAAAAGTTGCAAGTCTCCTCTCATCTCAGACATATATACCAAAAAAAAATTCAAAGCCATAAATTGTTGATGGTGAGGATTCAGTGAATTATTTACCAGGCAGGATTTGGGAGAAGCAAGAATAAATTACATAATCAATAGCCAGAGAGTTTTTATCCTTCCTCTCCCCATCAACCCTCAACAATATACTGAAGGTATTAAAGGGTAGGACGTGTACCTTCTGTTGTGCAGTGATTGCTGCAGCCTGCACAGCTGCTTGACCCTGTGTCACCTGGGCCTGACCTGCTTTCTGCTGTTTGAGTTTCAGAAGCTGCTGTACTTGCATTTGTGAGAAGTGCTGTGGTATGGCAGTCTTCACAACCGTTTGCCCTCCTGCAGAGTCAAGATCATGGTTAGGATCAGGGAACATTTACAAATCTAAAACAACACTATAACAAGGCATTATTTCACATAGCAATTGAATACAATTGAAGTTTATTCATTTTCATCAATATCTTTGTGTCACTTTTTAAAAGGGTAAGACGCACATTACATGTGCAAATCTAAAAATTAGTGCTCAGCTCACGTAACAAATTAGGAGGGTTAAGAATTTGGAGATACTTGCAAATGAGGAGGGATATCAGATGTCTGGGTATAGGGCTAGAGAAAGAGATGCACATGTTGGGGGAATTGGGGTTCCTAGGTTTCTTTAAATTGGAGTCACAGGTAGATAGGATTGGGCAGCACGGTGGCACAGTGGTTAGCACTGCTGCCTCACAGCGCCAGAGACCCAGGTTCAATTCCCGCCTCAGGCGACTGACTGTGTGGAGTTTGCACATTCTCCCCGTGTCTGTGTGGGTTTCCTCCGGGTGCTCCGGTTTCCTCCCACAGTCCAAAAATGTGCAGGTCAGGTGAATTGGTCGTGCTAAATTGCCCGTAGTGTTAGGGTGAAGGGGTAAATGTAGGGGAATGGGTCTGGGTGGGTTACGCTTCGGCGGGTCGGTGTGGACTTGTTGGGCCGAAGGGTCTTTTCCATTTTTTGGTGTGTGTGTGTAGATCCAGAACTAGAGGGCATAAGTTTAGGGTGAGAGGGGAAAAATTTAAAATGGACCTAAAAGGCAACGTTTCAAACAGAAGGTGGTGGTGCATGTATGGAATGAGCTGCCAGAGGAAGTGGCAGAGGCTGGTACAATTCCAACATTTAAAAGGCATCTGGATGAGTAAATGAGTATGAAGCATTTAGAGGGATATGGGCCAAGTGCTGGAAAATGGGACTAGATTTAGGTTCAGATATTAGGTCAGCATGGACAAGTTGCACCAAAGGGTCTGTTTCCATGCTATACATTTCTGTGACTCTATGACTACAATCACCCTTCATTAATGCAGGATTAAGCAAGTAGCGTCATTACAGGGTGAGGAAAGAAAATGAGGAGCGAGTGTTTGAAAACATGAATTGAGGTTTGAGTTCCAGAAGAGCATCGTGGATTTTGGGGAAGGGGGGGCGGGGGGGTAAAAGGGATATGATGGTTGCGTTGCAGTGGCAGGGATCACTGCAACTGCAAAGGGCTCAATATGACCATTGAAGTGCAACAGATTCCAAGTTTGGCAGCAAAAGAGAGGGAAGACAGAAGTGTATTACTTGGAAAGTTGGAGCTGGGCATTACTGAAAGGGCATTAAAAGAAAGCATTGCAGGAGCAGAATACTCCCACAATCAGATACATTGTATGCTGCTATGGGGCTTGTAACCAAATCTCGTAGACTCAAAATTGTCTCCTTAAGAAAAATTTTGATAATTTACACTTCATGTGTTCGTGCTGAATGATTCCCTTTAGAGAACACATGAGCCTCTCATGAAATAGGAGGTTAAAACTACATTGCTTCCCCTGCAAGCATCTCTCAGATTTGGGGAATGTGCACTTCGGTACTGGACATATCTCTCCATAGTCAACAAACCCTTTTAAATCCCATGTAAGCAAAATCGTTTACTCATTCCCAATTTGTGGTGTTGGTATAAAATCATCAAGTGCATTAACAAGGGGCTATTCAGCTCATCAAGACTGGGCCAGCTGTCAGGTAGAGCTATCATAAGAACTAGGAGCAGGAATAGGCAGTCTGGCCCCTCGAGCTTGTTCAGCCACTCAATAAGATCATGGCTAATCTTTTCGTGGACTCAGCTCCACTTACCCGCATTTTCATCATATACCTAAATTTCTTTATTTTCAAAAAAGTATCTACCTTTGCTTTAAAAGCAATTACTGAAGTAGCGTCAATTACTTCCCTCGGCAAGGAATTCCACTGATTAACAACCCTCTGGGTGAAGAAGTTCCTTCTCAGTTCAGTTCTAAACCTGCTTCCTCTAAACCTTGAGGCCACGTCCTCTAGTCTTAGTTTCACCCACCAGTGGAAACATCCTATCTATTTCTATTTTATCGATTCCCCCCTCACTCTTCTAAATTCCAATGAATATAATCCCAATGTACTCAGCCTCTCCTCAGAAACCAACCCCCTCAACTCCAGAATCAACCTAATTAACCACCTCTGCACCCCATCGTGGGTAAGATCCTGGAATCAATTCTGAAGGATGAGATTTCTGAATACTCAAGTGTATGGTAAAATAGGGCAAAGTCGGCAGGGTTTCATCATGAGGAGGTCATGCTGAAAGAATCAGCTAGAATTCTTTGAGTTGCTAAACAAAGAGACCTTGGAGTGCAGGTTCATAGCTCATTGAAAGTGGAGTCGTAGGTAGATAGGATAGTGAAGGCAACGTATAGTATGCTTTCCTTTATCGGTCAGAGTATTGAGTACAGAAGTTGGGAGGTCATGTTGCGGCTGTACAGGACATTAGTTAGGCCACTGTTGGAATATTGCGTGCAATTCTGGTCTCCTTCCTATCAGAAAGATGTTGTGAAACTGGAAAGGGTTCAGAAAAGATTTACAAGGATGTTGCCAGGGTTGGAGGATTTGAGCTATAGGGAGAAGCTGAACAGGCTGGGGCTGTTGTCCCTCGAGCGTCGGAAGCTGAGGGGTGACCTTATAGAGGTTTACAAAATTATGAGGGGCATGAATAGGATAAATAGACAAAGTCTTTTCCCTGGGGTTGGGGAGTCCAGAACTAGAGGACATAGGTTTAGGGTGAGAGGGGAAAGATATACAAGAGACCTAAGGGGCAACGTTTTCACACAGAGGGTGGTAAGTGTATGGAATGAGCTGCCAGAGGAAGTGGTGGAGGCTGGTACAACTGCAACATTTAAGAGGCATTTGGATAGGTATATGAAAAGGAATGGTTTGGAGGGATATGGGCCGGGTGCTGGCGGGTGGGACTAGATTGGGTTGGGATATCTGGTCGGCATGGACGGATTGGACCGAAGGATCTGTTTCCATGCTGTACATCTCTATGATACTAAGCAATAAGCAAGTTAGACCAAGGAGAACCAATGGATGTTATCTTCCTGGACTTCAAGAAGGCCTTTGAAAAGGTGCCGCACAAGAGACTACTGAGTAAGATAAGGGCCGATGGTGTTAGAGGCAGTATGGATTGAAGCTTGGCTGTCAGGCAGAAAGCAGAGAATGGGGATAAAAGGTTACTTCTCAGGTTGTCAGCTGGTGACAAGTGGTCTTCTGCAAGGCTCAGTGTTGGGACCACAACTTTTCACTTTATACACTACTGCCATTCCTTCACAGTCGTTGGGTCAAAATTCTGGAATTCCCTCCCTACCAGCATTGTGGGTCAACCCACAGCAAGTGGGCTGCAGCAATTCAAGAAGGCAGCTCATCACCACCATCACAAGGGCAAATCGGGATGGGCTATCAATGCTGGCCAAGTCCCGCAAATGAATAAAAAAAATTAACGATCTAAACAAAGAAACTGAGGGCACTTTAGCTATGTTTACAGACAATATGAAGGTAGGTAGAGGGACAGGTAGCATTAAGGTGGCGGGGAGCCTGCAGAAGGATTTGGACAGGTTAGCAGAGTGGGCAAAGAAGTGGCAGATGGGGTACAAGTGGGGAAAGCGTGAGGTCATGAACCTTGGTACGAAGAATAGAGGCATGGACTCTAAATGGGGAGAAAGTTCATAAGTCTGAAGTGCAAAGAGATTTGGGAGTTCTAGTCAAGGCTTCTCTCAAGGTAAACTTGCAGATTGAGTCAGTAGTTAGGAAGGCAAATGCAATGATGGCATTTATTTTGAGAGGACTTGAATATAAAAGCAGAGATGTACTTCTCAGGCTCTAGTCAGGCCAATGTCAGAGTATTGTGTGCAGTTTTGGGCCCCATGTCTCAGGAAGGATGTACCGGCTCTGGTGAGTGTTCAGAGGAGGTTCACGAGAATAGTCCCAGGAATGAAAAGCTTAACATATGAGGAACATGTGAGGACTTGGGTCTATACTCTATGGAGTTTAGAAGGATGAGAGGGAATCTGATTGAAATACACAGAATACCAAATTGTCTAGACAGAGTAGATGTTGGGAAGATGTTTCCATTGGTAGGAGAGACCAGGACCCGAGGACATAGTCTTAGAATAAAGGGAAGACCTTTTATAACAGAGATAAGGAGAAACATCTTCAGCTAGACAGTGGTGAATCTATAGAATTCATTACCACAGAAGGGAGGCTGTGGAGGCCAGGTCATTGAGTATATTTAAGACGGAGATAGTTAGAGTTGTTGAGTATCAAGGGTTACAGGGAGAAAGCTGAAAAATGGGGTTGAGAAACTTATCAGCCATGATTGAATGGCGGAGCAGACTCATTGGGCTGAATGGCTTAATTTCTACTCCTATGTCTTATGCTCTAACATATAGGTATGTTCACCAAACCCTCTTTTAATGAAAGGAACTTATCTCAGTTCTACAGTTCTGTCACTCAAACAACTGAATTCTATTATCTTTCAAACAAGTTGACAATTCACAAGAATTTGCTTTTTTCAATTACCTGCTGATCCTTTCTGAGGCTGACTGATAGCCACACTAATTCCAGCAACAGTAACAGGAAGCGTTGTTACACCAGAGGAGACTACTGCAGTAGGGACAGACACAACTGGTGGCTTTGTGAGCGTAACCTGGGCAGTCTGAACTGGCTGTGTCTGAATCTGTCCCTGAGCTTGTAGCTGTGATGTCGAAACTCTGGCCTGAAGAAAACAAAATAAAAATCATATGTTTTGGAAAATTCTCAAAAAAAGAAGCCTCATAGTTTTCAATGACACAGACGGTCAAGAGACAAGAAAATATTACATGAAACACAAGGTGTAGAATTCCAGTACAGCTACGATGTAACATGAACCCTGCAAACTCATATAAAACAAATTTGTCAGTGGTAGCATTTAAGGATTTTAAGCTTACATGTGATGCTGAAATGAACACAAGTGTAAAAAATACAGTAATATTTATCTGTTAAATCTTGGATAAATAGTCAACCCTTTATAAACATGAAATGTCAATTGATTTCTCTTTGCTTCCATTTATGCTTTACTATAAACTTTTATCACTAAAAAAAAAGTTTTTTTAAAAAAGTTCTTCCTACCTGAAAAACTGTGCACTGATCTGAGGCTTAATTTACTGGCTTAAACAGGAAACTATGACTGGCATTGTACAGAACATTAAAGGAAAAGAGAATGCTATTTAAATACATTGAAGTTAAGTGAAGTTTAACAAATACCGTATATACTCCAGTAATAGCTGAATTTTTTAGACTACTTTTAATGTTAAATTTATGGGGTCGACTACTTTTGAGGGGCTGAAACTCATAACCCTCAAAATTCACACCATATCATTAGCAGAAGCCCAATTGATCTGTAAATGAAAAAAAAACCACAACCAATTATGGTAGTTACTGGATAAAGACAACAGAAACAAAAATGAATTACAGGTAGCAGGCTTTTATTTATACATACAAATACTGAAATAGAAATATAATAAGGCTTTAAATGACAATTACTAGAACATGTTACATCTTAAATTAAACATGTTAAACATTTAAAGCTGTATCATATAGAAATATAATACAGCTTTAAATGACAATTACTGGTACGTTACATCTTAAATTAAACATGTCAAACGTTCAAAAGTGCAAAATCACACTGTTCAACATCTTCAGCACATAAAGCTTCATAATCATCAGGATGAACGATATCACTGTATGGATCCTCCTTATCCTCGCTACCTGTAGTTAGAGGTAGCACATCATCCGCTTCTTCTTCATCTGTCATCCTATTGATAATTGCCTCTGTACTGTCCAATGCATTCAATATTCCACATTCCTTGAATGATTTGAAAATAGTATCAACTCTTATTTCTTTCCATGAAACAATGATCCATTCACAGATCAGGGGCAGTGATGGAGCTTGTACAATGTCTCCTTTCATATATGTTTTTTCCCCATCACACATCCAGTTATTCCACTTCATTCTCATCATGTCCTTAAATGGCTGATCAATACCAACATCTGTTGGTTGCAAAACACTCAAGTCTGCTGGGAATTACAGCTATGTCAGTGTTATATGATCAGATGTTATCAACAACATTCTGCACTAGATGTGATCTAAACTGATCCCAGACCAGCAAGCTCTTTTCCTTGTGTAGTCCACCAATTCCAAACTTCCTTCATCCATTTTCTTCATCCACCTAGCCTTCTGGATGCATATGGATGACAATTTCTTTTTGAAATTTTTCCTTCTCTTAAAAACAGCCATGGGTTTTAACTTAGCGCCATCAGCCATACAAAAAAGAACTAAAGTAAACCTACTTTTCTCATGGCCAATGGTTCTCACCAGTACTGTGTTTTTGTCCTCTTTTTGGTTCACAGTTTGATTCTCTGGCATGTTGAGGCTAATAGGGGTTTTGCCCATGTTTCCAATGGATGCGAACTTGTAAGCTTCCTCCTGCTGATTTCTGTTGACAAACTGGTGAAACTGTAATATCTTATCTTCTAGTCCAGCAGGCAGCTTTTGTGCAGTCTGAGTTCTCTGCTGAAGTGCTAAGCCATGCCTTTTCATGAACCTCGTGCACCATTCAACACTCGCCATAAAATCCAAAATTCCATTCTTCTTTGATTTGCGTCTTGCATGGATTCAGATGGCTTCACGACTAACACATATTCCATTTTGACGATTTTCAAGTATCCACTCAGCAACACCTTTCTCCAATTGTGGCCACTTGCTAGGTTTACCTCTGTTGGCACACTTTCATTTTGGCATAGTCTGAAATTGAGTTGATATCTTTCTCCAGTCTCTCACAAGTTTCTCTGATACACAAAATTCTCTTGCTACGACACAGTTATTTGTTTCCTCTGCAACTTCAGTAACTTGCAAGTTTAATCACTGCTGTACATTTGTTGTTTTTTCTGGAGGGCATTTTTACAAAAATGAAGAAGAAATTTCAAAACCTCAATTAGGTATATAACTATATTCCACAAAGTTGGTTGTCACCGGAGTCTTTCGCACCAAATTGGTGTGAAATTGTACATCAAATCACATAACAGCACAAAAGAAAGGAATTTCCTCATCATATTATCTCCACTCTTAAATGTTGTTCTGTAACCTGTGAAGATCTAGGGTCGACTTTTACACAAGATACATAGAAAATTCCAGGATTCTTTGGCCAAAAATAGGTCAACTTTTACATGGGATCGACTATTACTCAAGTATATACAGTAAGAGAGACTGATGCCTAGAAGTGTACTGACACAAAACTCAAATTTATAAATAAATAAGTAGACTTAATATTGTGAATTATGTAATTTTTGTCACAGGTTCAGTAGGATGAGCCCCAGTATGGGGGGATTGTCATATGAGCAAAGGTCAAATAAATTGGGACTCCAATCTCTGAAGTTTAGAAGATGTGGAGGAGCCCATGTTGGACTGGGGTGGACAAAGTTAAAAATCACACAACACTAGGTTATCGTCCAACAGGTTTATTTAGAAGCACTAGCTTTTGGAGTGCTGCTCCTTCATCAGGTAGCTGTGACACAGAAGAATGTGAGGTGGTCTCACTGAAACATACCAGATTCTTAGCGAGCTTGACAGGGTAAATGCTGAGAGGATGTTTCCCATCATGGATCAAAGAGCATAGACTCAGTATAGAGGGGTGCCAATTTAAGACTGAGGAGGAATTTCTTCGCTATGAAAGGGGAGTGCCTTTGGAACTCCTTCTCACACATAGCTGTTGGAGCAAGTCCTTGTGTATACCGAAGGTCAAAATTAGGGGAATCAAGAATCATGGAGAAAAAGTGGTAAAGTGGATATGTGGATTTGTCAGAGCAAATTACTGCAGATGCTGGAAGCTGTACTGAAAACAAGTGCTAGAGATCATAGCAGGTCAGGCAGTACCTAGGGAGAGAAAGCAAGCTAACATTTAGAGCTGACATGAAAACTCGAATTAAAGATTCTGGGATTTTGGAATGCATAGATTTTGGAAATAGAAAAGAAAGTTGGATAGCTACAATGAATCTTTCCTAATAAAATTTCTAATTGTTTACGTCAAAACCTTAGTGGCAGGGAAGGGATAATTAAAGTTTCACAACAGAAGGTCTGAAGGTGAAGCAGCAGGTTTACTCTATCTGATCCCCACCCCGCGACAAATGCACGTGTTTCCATTTTAGCTGTGAAGGGGTTAGGAACACCCAAGTACTCTACATTAGTAATATCGAGGCCCTTACTTACAGGAAAAATCCTTCAACTGTGAAGAAACAAAATTCTAGGTAAGAGAACATTTGCTGACTTTCCACTTTTGTCTCATATTTTTATCCTTTTTCTCTGCTTAGTTAAGTTCTCAGCCTGAATACTGACCTGATGCTATTTTATGATACTGTTCTTTAAATGCATAATTACACAAAAACATACAAAGCCATTTTCTGTTACCGATGAAACAGACTTATCAGGAAGGATGCATAATGTTCGGAGATGTCTTGAAACACATAAAAGTGGATAAATCCCCAGGACCTGATCAGGTGTATCCTAGGACTCGGTGGGAAGCTAGGGAAGTGAATGTTGTGCCCCTTGCTGAGATATCTGTATCATCGACAGCCACAGGTGAGGTGCGAGAAGACTGGAGGTTGGCTAATGTGGTGCCACTGTTTAAGAGAGCTGGTAAGGAAAAAGCCCGAAAACTATAGAACAATGAGCCTGACGGCGGTGGTGGGCAAGTTGTTGGAGGGAATCCTGAGGGACAGGATTGATGTGCATTTGGAAAGGCAAAGACTGATTAAGGATAGTCAGCAAGGCTTCGTGCGTGGGAAATCATGTCTCATGAACCTGATTGAGTTTTTTGAAGAAGTAACAAAGAGGATTGATGAGGGCAGAGCAATAGACGTGATTTATATGAACGTCAGTAAGGTATTCGACAAGGTTCCTCATGGGAGACTGGTCAGCAAGGTTAGATCTCACGGAATACAGGGAGTTTTGGGAAGATTTTGACGAATCTTCTCAAAAAAAATTTAAAAAGGTGTTGCCAGGTTTGGAGGATTTGAGCTATAGGAAGAGGCTGAATAGACAAGCTATTTTCCCTGGAGCATTGGACGCTGAGGGGTGACTCCAAATCATGAGGGGCATAGAGAGGATAAATAGACAAGGTCTTTCCCAGGGGTGGGGGAGTCCAGAACTAGACTGTCCAGAACATAAGTTTATGGTGAGAGGTTGAGGGGGGAAAAGATATAAAAGGGACCTAAGGGGCAACATGTTCACACAGAGGGTGGTGCATGTATGGAATGAGCTGCCACAGGAAGTGGTGGAGGCTGGTACAATTACATCGTTTAAAAGGCATCTGGATGGGTATATGAATAGGAAGGGTTTAGAGTGATATGGGCCAAGTGCTGGCAAATGGAACTAGATTATGTTAGGATATCTGGTCAGCATGGACAAGTTGGACCGAAGGGTCTGTGCTGTACATTTCGATGACTCTATACACACTGTAATGGTTTGTGTGAGCAATGAACTACAATTATATAATCACATAACAGTTGCGGTATTTGTAATATAAGTACAACTTACTATGCGGGCAACTGGGAGACCAGTCACAGTACCACCGAGGACAGTGTTCCTTTGTGTCACCTGAGCCAGCTGCTGTTGCTGCTGCTGTTTCTGTTTCAATTTTATTAACTGATCCTAATGAGGAAAAAGACTTTATTGAATTCTATCAATTTACATAATGACAGTCAACAGCACATCACTTTACAATAATCACATCTGACTGAATAATGAAGAACTCAAGTTCCCAACAAGCCTTAAGGTGGGGCCTGAAGAAATGTAGCGGGACAGAGGGACCTTGGAGTTCTGGTGCACGGTTCTCTCAAAGTGGAGTCACAGGTGGACATGGCAGTGAAGATGGCTTTTGGCACACTGGCCTTCATCAGTCAGGGCACTGAGTATAGAAGTTGGGAATTTATGTTGCAGTTGTACAGGACATTGGTGAGGCCGCACATGTAGTGGTGTTCAGTTTTGGTCACCTTGCTATAGGAAGGATACTATTAAACTGGAAAGAATGCAGAAGAAATTTACAAGGACATTGCCAGGACTCAAGGGTCTGAGTTATAAGGAGGTTGGACTAACTAGGACTCTATTCTTTAGGAGACTGAGGCCGGACCTTATAGAAGTGTATAAGATCATGGGGCATGGATAGGGTGCATGCACTCAGTCTTTTTCCCAGGGTTGGGGAATTAAGGACTAGAAGGCATCAGTTTACATAAGGTGCTCATCTGCAAGTCCATTTTCTACACTAATCCATGTACACAGCTTAGGAGTCTCCATGAAAATACATCTTTGTGATGACTGCACTGAATGCTTATAGGGGTTTAAACAGCAATAGCATCTGTCAAGGTCAAGATGTATTGGGATTGGAAGTAGACATAAAAATGAAAATTGAACATAACATTAAATTTTTTGATGAAAGAAGGAACCCAAAGATTTATTTTCACTGACACTTCCAAAAGCTGAGGGAAGGTGGTGGCATTGTGGTAATGTCACTGGACTGACCATCAGAACCCCAACTTAATGTTCTGCAGACATGTGTTGAAGCCCACCACGGCAGATGACGAAATTTGAATTCACAAAATCTGTAATAAAAAAAGCTACCCTAAAGGCAACAATGTAACCATTGTCAATTGCCGTAAAATTGATACACTTCAGTGATACACTTCAGGAAAGAAAAATCTGCCATCCTTACCTGGTCTGGCCTACATGTGACTCCAGGCACATAGCAATGTAGTTGACTCTGAATTGCTCTCTGAGCAATGAGGGAGCAACAATATATCCTGGCCTAGCTGGAGCCACCCACTCCCCATGAACAAGTGATTTAAAAATTGAAGGCGCAACTGCAATATACTTTTGTTTATGTAGTTAAAACATATACATATCTTTTTGTGTTTCAGACAGTAACTGAAAGCTCAGACTTACCGGCAGTTTCTGGACTGTCTTCAGCTGGGCTGAAGTTTGAGACTGTGGCTGGATTTGTTGAACCTGTACTGGAGCTGTCTGGGGTTGCCTGAAGAGCTGGATTTGTGCCTGGGAGATAGGTTTTCCGGTGGTCAGCTGAATGCCCGTAGCTGAGGTTATAAATGTAAACTATCAAGGCAGGCTCATGGTAAAGACTGTTAGCTAGAGTTGTACTCACTGTCATTAAGATACCATTAAGGCCAGGATGAAATGTATAAAGTCAAATGATGTTTACAAGTGTCAGTTCCCATATTAAACCAAGCTTTAACTTGCACTGCAATCATCTGCACTATATTTATTCCACTTTCTTAGGAAAATAATATCTTCTAACAATTATGCCTAGAGTCATTGAGTTGAAATGACTTAGGAAGATGATTAAAATGTTTTGAGTGGAGGGGGAATTGGGCCCCTGAATTTCTGGTTGCATTCAAATAAGGAATAGGTTTTGGTTTGAAAATGTCAAAGAAAGGACATGTCTTTAGCTAATTGCTTAGATTTACTGGAAGCCATGTGTCTGCATTTATGGCTGTCAGAGGTATTTGATATTGTTTTGAAATACAGTTTGGGCATAGCCTGTGAAGACGCAAGACATCCAGCGCAGCCTCTGCAACCTGACCAACCCTCCTGAGTATCCCACAGATATTTCTTCAATAACGCGATGGCTGCATTCTGGTTACATGCCTGGGACTTCCATGTTGAGGCCATTTCGGAGACATGGATAAAACAGGGACAGGAATGGTTGTTGCAGGTTCCAGGATTTAGATGTTTCAGTAAGAACAGAGAAGATGATAAAAGAGGGGGAGGTGTGGCATTGTTAGTCAAGGACAGTATTACAGTAGCAGAAAAGGCATCTGAAGACTCGTCTACTGAGTTAGTATGGGCTGAGGTGAGAAACAGGAAAAGAGAGGTCACCCTGTTGGGAGTTTTCTGTAGGCCTCCAAATATTTCCAGAGATGTAGAGGAAAGGATAACAAAGGTGATTCTGGATAGGGTTGAGAGTAACAGGGTTATTTTTGGGGGACTTTAACTTTCCAAATATTGACTGGAAATACTGTAGTTCGAGTACTTTAGATGGGTCAGTTTTGTCCAATGTGTGCGGGATGGTTTCCTGACACATATGTAGACAAGCCAACAAGGGGCAAGACCACATTGGATTTGGTCCTGGGTAATGAACCCGACCAGGTGTTAGGTGGTCGGTGAGCACTTTGGTGATCGTGACCACAATTCGGTTATGTTTACTTTGGCGGTGGAAAGGGATAGGTATATAACGCAGGACAAGAGTTATTGCTGGGGGAAAGGCAATTATGATGCCATTAGACAAGATTTAGAATTCATAAGATGAGGAAAAACTGCAGGGAATGGGCACAATTGAAATGTGGAGCTTATTCAAAGAACAGCTACTGCGAATCCTTAATAAGTATGTACCTGTCAGGCAGGGAGGAAGTTTTCGAGTGAGGGAGCCATGGTTTACTAAAGAAGTTGAATCTCTTGTCAAGAGAAAGGAGGAGGCTTATGTTAGGATGAGATGTGAAGGCTAGGTTAGGGTGCTTCAGAGTTACAAGTTAGCCAGGAAAAACCTAAAGAGAGAGGTAAGAAGAGCAGGAGGGGACATGAGAAATTGTTGGCAAGTAGGATCAAGGAAAACCCTGAAGCTTTCTATAGGTATATCAAGAATAAAAGAATGACTAAAGAGAGATTAAGGCCAATCAAGGATAGTAGTGGGAAGTTATGCGTGGAGTCTGAGGAGATAGGGGAAGTGCTAAATTAATATTTTTCGTCAGTATTCACACTGGAAAAAGACAATGTTGTTGAGGGGAATACTGAGATACAGACTACTAGATTAGACAGGAATGAGGTTCACAAGGAGGTGGTGTTAGCAATTCTGAAAAGTGTGGAAATAGATAAGCCCTCTGGGCCGGATGGGATTTATCCTAGGATTCTCTTGAAAGCCAGGGAGGAGATTGCAGAGTCCTTGGCTTTTATCTTTATGTCATCATTGTCTACAGGAATAGTGCCAGAAGACTGGAGGAATGCAAATGCTGTCCCCTGGTACAAGAAGGGGAGTAGAGACAACCCTGGTAATTACAGACCAGTGAGCCTTCGGTTGTGGATAAAGTGTGGAAAAGATTATAAAGGATGAGATTTATAATCATCAAGAGAGGAATAAGTTAATTAGGGATAGTCAACATGGTTTTGTGAAGGGTAGGTCGTGCCTCACAAACGTTAGGAGTTCTTTGACCAAACAGGTAGTTGAGGGTAAAGCAGTTGATGTGGTGTATATGGATCTCAGTGAGGTATTTGATAAGGTTCTCCACGGTAGGCTATTGCACAAAATACGGAAGCATGGGATTGAGGGTGATTTGGCGGTTAGAATCAGAAATTGGCTAGCTGAAAGTAGACCGAGGCTAGTGGTTGATTGGAAGTGTTCATCCTGGAGTTCAGTTACCAGTGGTGTACCGCAAGGATCTGTTTTGGGGCCACTGGTTTTTGTCATTTTCATAATTTACCTACATGAGGGCGTAGAAGGATGGATTAGATTAGATTAGATTATTTACAGTGTGGAAACAGGCCCTTCGGCCCAACAAGTCCACACGGCTCGCCAAAGCGCAACCCACCCAGACCCATTCCCCTACATTTATCCCTTCACCTAACACTATGGGCAATTTAGCCTCGCCAATTCACCTAACCTGCACATTTTTGGATTGTGGGAGGAAACCGGAGCACCCGGAGGAAACCCACGCAGACACGGGGAGAATGTGCAAACTCCACACTAAAGTCGATGGAGTTGTGGTAGTGCTGAAGGATGTTGCAGGTTACAGAGGGACACAGATAAGCTGCAGAGCTGGGCTGAGAGGTGGCAAATGGAGTTTAATGTGGAAAAGAGAGAGATGATACACTTTGGAAGGAGTAACTGGGCTAATGGTAAGATTCCTGGTAACGTAGAAGAGCAGAGAGATCTCGGTGCCCATGTACATAGATCCCTGAAAGTTGCCATGCAGGTTGATATGGTTGTTAAGGAGGCATATGGCGTGTTACCTTAATTGGTAGAAGAACTGAGTTTCAGAGCCACAAGGTCATGCTGCAGCTGTACAAAATTCTGGTGCGGCTGCACTTGGAGTACTGTGTACAGTTCTGGTCACCGCATTATAGGAAGGATGTGGAAGCTTTGGAAAGGGGTCAGAGGAGATTTACTAGGATGTTGCCTGGTATGGAGGGAGGGTCTTATGAGGAAAGGCTGAGGGACTTGAGGCTGTTTTCATTAGAGAGAAGCGGTTGACAGATGACTTAATTGAGACATATAAGATCATCAAGGATTTGCATTCAGCAGGGGGGTGGGAACCTGTGTTGTAGTTCCAGCACACAGGAGGATGAGAGTAGGGAGGATATGGACAGGATTTCATGGTCACAGGAATGTGCTGGCAGACAGCAAACTGGTTTGAAGTGTGTCTCCTTCAAGGCCAGGAGTATCTGGAATAAGGTAGGTGAGCTTGCAGCATGGATAGGTACCTGGGATGTTGATGTTGTAGCCATTTTGGAGACATGGGTACAGCAGGGTCAGGAATGGGTGTTGCAAGGTCCGGGGTTTAGATCTTTCATTAAGATCGGGGGAGGTGTGGCTTTGTTAGTCAAGAACTGTGGCTGAAAGAACTTTTGACGAGGACTCATCTACTGAGGTTAGAAACAGAAGAGGAGAGGTCACACTGCTTGGAGTTTTTTTTTTAATATAGGCCTACGCAAAGTCCCAGGGATGCGGAGGAGAGGACTGACAAATCTATTCTGGGTAGGAGTGAAAGGAACACGGTGGTCATTATGGGAAACTTTAACTTCCCCAACATTGGCTGGAAATGCTATAATTCTAGTATGTCGGATGGATCAGTTTTTGTCCAATGTGTGCAGGAGGGTTTCCTGACACAGTATGTCAAAGAGCCGACAAGAGGGGAGGCCACGCTGGAATCTGGTGCTTAGTAATGAACCAGGCCAGCTGTTTGATTGAGTGGTAGGTGAGCACTTTGGAGAGAGTGACCATGATTCGGTTATGTTTAGTTTCGCGATGGAAAGGGATAGGTACATGCCACAGGACAAGAGGTATAGATGGGGAAGGATAATTATAATGCGATTAGGCAAGGCTTAGGAGGCATAGAATGGGGTAGCAAAATGCAGGGGATGAGGACAATTGAAATGTGGAGCTGGTTTAAGGAGACATATTGCATGTCTTTGATAGGTATGTCCCTGTCAGGCAGGTAGGAAGTGATAAGCTAAGTGAATTGTAGCTTACTAAAGAAATTGCAACTCTTGTTAAGCGGAAGGAGGCAGCTCATGTGACGTTGAGGCAAGATGGTTCAGATGAGGCAATGGAGTTACAGATTCGCTAGGAAGAATTTAAAGAGAGAGTTAAGAAGAGCAACGAGGGGACATAAGCTGTCTTTACCAGGTAGAATAAAGGAGAACCCTAAAGCTTTCCATAGGTATGTGAGGAATAAAAGGATGACTAAGGTAGGAATAGGGCCTGTCAAAGACAGAAGTGGGAAGTTGTGTGTGGACCCTGTGGAGATTGGAGAGGTGCTAAACGAATATTTCTCATCTGGTTTTACTCAGGAAAAGGAGAATATTGTAGAGGATAAGACTGAGATATAGGCTATTAAACTTGAAAGGATTGAGGTTAGTAAGGAGGAGGTGTTATCAATTCTAGAAGTATGAAAGTAGATAAGTCCCCTGGGCTGGATGGGATTTTTTCAATAATTCTCTGCAATGCTAGGGAGGAGATGGCGGAGTCTTTGGCCTTGATCTTTGAGTCGTCATTGTTGACAGAGGATAAAGGATTGCAAATATCATGCCCTTGTTCAAGGAGGGCAGTAGAGATGACCCAGGTAATTATAGACCAGAGAGCCTTATGTCTGTCGTAGGAACAGTTTTGGAAAGGATTATGAGAGTTCGAATTTATAACCATCTAGCAAGCAGCAATTTGATTGGAAGTAGTCAACATGGATTCGTCAAGGGCAGGTCATGTCTTACAAACCTCACTTTGTTTTTAGAGAAGGTGACCAAGCATGTGGATGAGGGTAGGGCAGTTCAGTTAAGCCTTTGATAAAGGTTCCACATGGTAGGTTTTTGGAGAAAATGTGGAGACATGGGATTAAAGGTGATTTAGCAGTATGGATTAGAAACTGGTTTTCTGTAAGAAGGCAGTGAGTGGTGCTTAAGATAAGTGCATGTTAAAAGATGCATCGTGCATTAAGAGTTAACACAGGTAATTACAGAGAAAGGCACTGAAAGAAATGAGCAGGCATATGTGCAAAATAAATTCTGATCTATGTAGAAGTCATTAAATTACTCAATGATGCAATTGTCAATTTGTGGCATGACAAAAGGCAATAATTGTCCAACCTGGGGTGACTTGCGTGACCAATGGTCTTGTCTGGGACTGCACCGGAGTCAGGTTGGTAGTCACCACTGCTGCTGCTGTGGCTGTCACTGGGGCCATTGCAGCTCGGACACCCTGGTTGGTTGCTATTGCTACAACCTCTGTGGTAGCAGCAGATGTGGCCACGGTTCGCTGCTGAGCATGTACGACCTGAGCTGTTGTACCCCCTGCAGACTGGAAGACAGATAAGAGATATTAACACAATATACTGTCCCTTCTTTGCTCACACTGGATTAAACTGCTCAAATTTTTCATTTATTGGCTTTAAAGGAAAGAAAATGCAGGAGTGGCGTCTAATAGGTAGCTGATCTAGAATATAGAACACTACAATACAGAAATGGGCCCTTCGGCCCATGATGTTGTGCTGAACATGACGCCAAATTAATCTAATCCCTTCTGCCTGCCCTTGGTCCATATCCTTCCATTCCTTACATATTCATGTGCTTAACCAAAAGTCCCTTAAACGCCCCTATTGTATCTATCTCTGCCAGCACCCTGGGAATGGTGCATTCCAAACTCCTACCACTCTGAGTAGAAAACTTTCCCCTCACATCGCCTTTGAACTTTTCCCCTCTCGTCTTAAATGCACGCCCCCCCAATATTAGACATTTCAACTCTGGGGAAAAAGATTCTGACCATCAACCCTGTCTGTGCATCTCATGATGTTATAGACTTCTATCAAGCCTCCCCTCAGCCTCTGCACATCCAGAGAAAAACCCAATGTTTTTCTAGCCTCTCCTCATAATCTCTAAGCTAGGTGGCATCCTGGCAAACTCTTCCGCACCCTCTCAAAAAGCCTCCATAATCCAGCCTGTAATGTGGTGACCAGAACTGAATGCAATAGATTAAGTGTGGCCTAACCTTGTGGCTTATTAAACTGCAATACCAGCTTTTATGGCATCTCATGCAGCTGAATATAGTTTTGGAGGGGGGAATTATTATTGTAACAGGTAACACCATTGTTGTGTCAAGCCCATATTCACATTCTCAGTCCTCATCATGTGTCTCTTGCACTGCACTGAAAGACGTGATATGCGAAGCCAATGAAATTGGTCATCCAAAGATGAGCAGCATTAGCTACAGGAGGATCAGAACCTGCATGGGGAATCACAGACAGGTGGCAGATGAAATTTAAATGGCGAGAAAATGCAAGTTGTATCACATGAGGACAACCTGAGTGTCGAGGAATAGATAAGTACATAAATGGAAAAAGAAAAATGGGCAATCAGAACTAACGAGATCAGAGAGTCCTGATTGAAAGAATTGAAACCACTTACGACAAAGTTTAGTTGTAGCTGGTAAAGCAAGTGAGGTGTTAGGGTGTACTGAAATATTGACCTGAAACAATGAGATAATCCTGCCTTTTTATAAGTAAAAGGTAGAGGCAGACTTTAAATCATATGCATATAATTCTGATCACTGAAGTACAAAACAGGGTCTTGCAGTAATTAAAAAGGACAGATGTACAGATTAGGTTCTAATGGAGTGATTACATAAAGTAGCCTGCTCTTCTTGGAGGGAGGAGTGAGTTAACTGTACACTTCAAGATTTTAAAAAGCAACAATATATAATGAGATGGTCCACTATGCCCCGACAACAGATAACTAGAGGATACATCTTGTACTTGAACAGGGAGAAGGTAAAGTCAAAAAATCTCAGGAAATACTGGGGACATTTCTTGGTCCCTTGGAAGGAGCATGGGTGGGATTGGCAGCAAAATATAAAAAACTTTCACGAGGTCTCCCTGATGTGGCTCCCCATTCTTGTAAATCTCCCAAATGTGCGCTGTCTCTGGAATTAGCAAAAACAAAATACTGCAGATGCTAGAAATCTGAAATAAGAACAAAAACCGCTGAAAGGACTGAGTACATCTGGAAACTCTGTGGAAAGTGTTATGTTTCAGGTTATCACCTGTTTTTTCCACACATTCTGCCTGACCTGCTGGACCATTCCCGTAGTTTTCATTCCTATTAGTGAAATCAACAAACCTTTAACCGTCCAACCACAAGGGATGAACTCGGATTTCACCAGTTTCCTCATTTCCCCCCACCCTGTCTCAGTCAAATCCATCGAATTCAGCACCGCCTTCCTAACCTGCAATCTTCTTCCCGACCTCTCCGCCCCCACCCCAGTCTGACCTATCACCCTCACCTTGACCTCTTTCCACCTATCACATTTCCGACGCCCCTCCCCCAAGTCCCTCCTCCCTACCTTTTATCTTAGCCTGCTGGACAAACTTTCCTCATTCCTGAAGAAGGGCTTATGCCCGAAACGTCGATTCTCCTGTTCCCTGGATGCTGCCTGACCTGCTGCGCTTTTCCAGCAACACATTTCCAGCCTTAACCAAATGCAGGCAGGCAATCAAGACACTTACTATCTCATTCAGTCATCATTGTTGGAGTGACAGAAAGTCTACTGGCATTGCAAAGCCCCTCAAACGGTGTCTGAAGTCTGCCATAACAGAGGATCAGAGGGCAACCAGGGAACTCCTTCTTCCACACGGACCCACAGGTCATTAAGAGCATCATCTCAGTCTCTCCAAGCCAGAGCAGCTCTCGCCTGTCTCTAACGAGTTCAACACGCGGCAAGACATCGAAAACAATTCTTCCGCTGCCTTCGCCTCCGTGCCTACTTCTTCAACCAGGATTCTCGCCCACCCTCTGACGATCCCTTCTCCCGCCTCCAACACACCCCATCCACCTGGACACCCCTTGCTGGCCTCTTACCTGCCCTCGATCTCTTCATAGCCAACTGCCGCCGCGACATTAACCGCCTCAACCTCTCCACTCCTCTCACCCACTCCAACCTCCCACCCTCGGAACGTGCAGCCCTCCACTCCCTCCGTTCCAACCCCAACCTCACTATCAAACCAGCAGACAAGAGAGGTGCGGTGGTAGTTTGGCGCACCGATCTTTACACCGCTGAAGCTAGACGCCAACTCGCAGACACCTCCTCCTACTGCCCCCTTAACCATGACCCCACCTCCCACCACCAAACCATCATCTCCCAGACCATCCATAACCTCTTCTCCTCAGGGGATCTCCCATCCACCGCCTCCAACCTCATCGTCCTACAACCCCGCACCGCCCGTTTCTACCTCCTGCACAAAATCCACAAACCTGACTGCCCCGGCTGACCCATTGTCTCAGCCTGCTCCTGCCCCACCGAACTCATCTCTGCATACCTCGACACTGTCCTGTCCCCCTTAGCCCAAGAACTCCCCACATACGTTCGGGACACCACCCACGCCCTCCACCTCCTCCAAGATTTTTGCTTCCCCGGTCCCCAACGCCTTATCTTCATCATGGACATCCAGTCCCTGTACACCTCCATCCCCCATCTCTAAGAACTCAAAGCCCTCCGCTTCTTCCTTTCCCGCCAACCCAACTAGTACCCTTCCACTGACAACCTCCTTCGACTGACTGAACTGATCCTCACTCTGAACAATTTCTCCTTCCAATCCTCCCACTTCCTCCAAACCAAAGGAGTAGCCATGGACACCCGCATGGGCCCCAGCTATGCCTGTCTCTTCGTAGGATATGTGGAACAGTCCATCTTCCGCAGCTACAATGGCACCACACCCCACTCTTCCCTCCGCTACATCGATGACTGTATCGGCGCTGCCTCGTGCTCCCACGAGGAGGTTGAACAGTTCATCCACTTTACTAACACCTTCCACCCCGACCTCAAATTTACCTGGACCGTCTCAGACTCCTCCCTCCCCTTCCTAGACCTCTCTATTTCTATCTCGGGCGACCAAATCAACACGGACATTTACTATAAACCGACCGACTCCCACAGCTACCTAGACTACACCTCCTCCCACCCTGCCCCCTGTAAAAATGCCATCCCATATTTCCAATTCCTTCATCTCCGCCGCATCTGCTCCCAGGAGGACCAGTTCCAATACCGAACAACACAGATGGCCTCTTTCTTCAAAGACTGCAATTTCCCCTCAGACGTAGTCGACGATGCTCTCCACCGCATCTCCTCCACTCCCCGCTCCTCCGCCCTTGAGCTCCGTCCCTCCAATCGCCACCAGGACAGAACCCCACTGGTCCTCACCTATCACCCCACCAACCTCCAGATACATCGTATCATCCGTCGTCATTTCCGCCACCTCCAAACAGACCCCACCACCAGGGATATATTTCTCTCCCCTCCCCTATCAGCGTTCTGAAAAGACCACTCCCTCCGTGACTCCCTCGTCAGGTCCACACTCCCCACCAACCAACCTCCACTCCCGACACCTTCCCCTGCAACCGCAAGAAATGCAAAACCTGCGCCCACACCTCCCCCCCTCACTTCCCTCCAAGGCCCCAAGGGATCCTTCCATATCCGCCACAAATTCACCTGCACCTCCACACACATCATTTACTGCATTCACTGCACCCAATGTGGCCTCCTCTATATTGGGGAGACAGACCGCTGACTTGCAGAACGTTTCAGAGAATACCTCTGGAACACCCGGACCGGGACACCCGGACCAACCAACCCAACCGCCCCGTGGCTCAACACTCAACTCCCCCTCCCACTCCACTAAGGACATGCAGGTCCTTGGACTCCTCCACCGCCAGACCATAGCAACACGACGGCTGGAGGAAGAGCGCCTTATCTTCCACCTAGGAACCCTCCAACTACAAGGGATGAACTCAGATTTCTCCAGTTTCCTCATTTCCCCTCCCCCCACCTTGTCTCAGTCCCAACCCTCGAACTCCTAACCTGCAATCTTCTTCCTGACCTCTCCGCCCCTACCCCCACTCCGGCCCATCACCCTCACCTTATCACCCTCACCTTAACCTCCTTCCAACTATCGCATTTCCAACGCCCCTCCCCCAAGTCCCTCCTCCCTACCTTTTATCTTAGCCTGCTTGGCACACTTTCCTCATTCCTGAAGAAGGGCTCATACCCGAAACGTCGATTCTCCTGCTCCTTGGATGCTGCCTGACCTGCTGCACTTGTCCAGCAACACATTTTCAGCTCTGATCTCCAGCATCTGCAGTCCTCACTTTTTCCCTAGTCGAGATGCCAGCTAGCCATCACTTTGGGCCAACGACTGTCACTCTTGCTTCCATTTCCTGCCTGATTTTAACCACCCAATAAACAAGCCAGTAGCCAATTAGTCAGCCAGTCATGTAAGCAACTTCTGGCAAACAGCAGCAACTCTGTACTCACAAAGTGTCCCAGTGTGGGCATCCCTACTGCTCATAGAATAGTTTAGATTGGCTATCTCAAGTGAGCACAGAAATAGACCCTTTGGCCCAACTTGTCTATGTCAACCAGACATCTCAATGTGAACCAGCCCAATTTGCCAGCATTTGGCCTATATCCCTCTAAACCCTTCCTATTCATATACCCATCCAGATGCTTTTGAGACAGGCACCAATGAAACGTAGGAATAGGTTATACTCATTCAATCAAACCAAATTAGGTAGATAAAATAACACTTTTGAATACAGTACAAGTAAATTAAACCCTTGTGTGTGGTAGACTGATGACTTTGCATCGATCATGCCCAAATGGGGGTTTTCCTCATCTCATAGGAGAGTTTGTTATAAACTGGTTGATAGAGGCTAAATGGGTTAGTATTTCTTGCATCATGTGACAACCCACTGAATGTTTGTCCCTTTTCAATGAACAATCCCGATCGGTGTTCTTTTGCCCTTCTTTCCATGATTGCACCAGTAAACTCACATCTTTGTCTTCGATTTTTTCCTTTGTCATTTTGTTCTCCTACTTCTTCTGCTTCTCTTTCACTTTTAAAAAAATTTCACTTATATTTTCACATTCTCCATACCTCAATGATGATAGGGAAGCATTGATGACATTGTTCAGGGTGAGGTCAGGGGATATGCTAAGAAGGTGACACTTTAGGCAATGACAGGAAATGTGAAACTATATAGAAGAAAGCTTATCATTGTCAACCTGTCTCACAGGGACTCAATCATTATGAAGAATGTACCAATACAGGTGTAGCCAACAAACTGAATGGGAAACATAATACAAAGGAAGCATGGCAATTAGCCGCTCCACCTAAGTTTTCTTTAGAAGTAAATGTATGAATATTTTTTGCACTGCATCTTATAATTCTGAAGCAACTAAATATATTAACACATACTGTAAGAGTTCCAGAGATGACATGCGGAGTGAGTCGCTTGTTAATAGGCTGAAATGTACTCTGCTGGACTCCTGCTGCCGTGTTCACAATGACATTGCCTCCAACAGTGGCTACAAAGAAAAGAATCAATATGAATGCCAGCTGAAATTAGAGTTGTGCTGACTCTATCATTATGGATTCCTTGCAAAGCAATCACTTACCAGTCTGAATGCTTGTCGTGCCAGCAGCTGTTTTAATAGCTCCAGCCTGCTGAAAAACAGAGAGAAAGCATTACTTAACTTGGAACAATATAAATCCCACACCAATCTAATACACTGTAACAGCATTCACTGTTATGTCTTTAATGCACTATTAAAATGAGTTAAACCACTAACATGCATCCTTTAGCTGCTTAGCCCCTAAGCTCTGGAATACCCTCCCTAAAACCCACTCTAATTCTGTAATTCTCTCGCCTTTCCAAGGTATTCCAAACCAAACTACGTCTTCAACCAAGTTTTTAATCACCTATTATATCAGTATGTGGCTCATAGTCCAAACGCGTTTGTTAATGCTCCCACGGACTAATCTGGAACATTTTACTAAAATAAAGATTGCGCATAGGTGCAAGGTGCTACTGTTTTTACTGTAACTGATCTGAAGTATTAAAGAAATGTTTTTCAAAAGGGCCAAATGCTAATGATATTTGAAATGACAAAATACAAGTAATGCCCAATTCCCTGCTCAATCTAAAAATAGAGTCACAAATTTCCTCAACATTATTTCAATTAAGAAGCTCCAAGACAAAATAAAGGCCCAAATATAATTGCTGTCATAGTCTCTCACTCCCTCTCACACTGGAAATCAAAAACAAGTTACTCATTATGGTTATTAATGCTGGGTCTTAAATGAATCAAACAATCAAAATTAAACATTTTATAAAAAGTATGAATCGATTAAAATTGTGGAGAAGCTTGAAGCAAGTTTGTAGGAATAGGCAGGGGCATAGTTGCATTATCATTGGACTAGTAATCTAGAGGCCCTGTTTAATGCTCCGCAAACACAGATTCAAATCCCTTCACTGGCTGATGGAATTTCAATTCAGTCAATAAATTTGAAAAAAAAAAATTAGTTTCACTAAAGGGATGTCATTATGCATCTAATCAATTGTTCAAAAAAAAACTGATTCGCTAATGGCCATCTTTACCCAGTCTGGCCTACATGTAACTCCAGACCCAAGGCAATGCTGGCCCTCTGAAATGACCTGGCAAGCCATTCAGCTCAGGGGCAGTTAGGGATGGGCAACAAATATTGGTCTTGCCAGTGATTTGCAAAGCCCATGAAAAATATTTTAAAACCCACATCTAGAATTCGAGCTCCACCAACTCAATTCTATTCCCCTGATTTCTTATATTTATGTTTGTTTTAAAACATTTTCTTTGATTCAATCCAGGTTGTGGTGATCTGGAAAGCACAGTTTAAGAAACAATATTAAAGTTAATTAGATAATAACTTTAAAAATAAACTGGATAAATAGTCAAGGGGGAAATAAATCTTCAGAGCAATGAGGAAAGAGCAGGCCAAGTAGAATTAACAAGATGGTTCCTGAAGAGCCAAATTACCTCCTTTGTGCTGTGCAACTTTTATTATTCCTACAACACACACACTCCACACATGCACAAGGAAAATCCTTAAATAAAGAGAAGCAAATGAAAACAATCTTTCTTACTAGCACAGTGGTGTTGGTAACAGTGGATGTAGCAGTCTGCACGACAGCTTGAGACTGCTGAAGCACTGGAGTCTGAGCCTGTGAGCCCTGTTGCTGTTGTACAGCTGGCTGAGTATTTTGCTGTGCTTGCTGTTGTTGTGCAAGTTGCTGGGCTCTCTGCTGCTCTGCTAAAGCCTTTAAGTTCATTACAAATAAATATACATATAATTAATCATTGTAGAAAATTTTGATAGAAATTAATTTGCATTCTAATTCTCTCATTTCAGATTCCTGTATTTTCCCAACATAGTTTGGCTAAGAAACTATGAACTGCTTCAAAGGAAAAAAATGACAGAAGATCTACAATTGCAGATCAGAAAAAACAAGGTATAATATTATAGAAATTGCAGTGTAGATAAATCAACATCAGTCAAACGGAAAAAAAGTCATGACATCTCAAGTCTATATCTTGATCAGAAGAAAACTGTATACCCCCAAAACATCTTGCCTGGTCTATTCCCCTCACAAATAATGACTGCCCTTCTGTTTATTTGCAGCATTTAAAATTCTAGGTATTACTAATGTTTGTAAACCTGACACCAGAGGATAATTTAAAATGAATGAAATATTGCTCAATTTAAATATAATTATAAATTTGAGAACTAAGATCCCTTTTACTGTAACATTTATTGTTTAATTCATATAATTGCGCAATCATTGGGCTGCTATGGCAGCATACTTCCCTTTATCTGTTGAGGCATAGTTCATAAGAGCAGGGAGACTATGTTAAAGCTGAACAAAATTTTGGTTAGGCCACCACTGGAGTACTGTGCATAGTTTTGATCACCACACTATAGGAAGGATGTGACTTGCACTGGAGAGACTACACAGAAGATTCATCAGGACGTTGCCTCATTTTAGCTATGAAGACAGTCTGGATAGGCACAAGTTGTTTTCTATAGAAGTGAGAAGGCTGAGGGTGGACCCTAATTGATGTGTATTTATTTTTTAAATCAAGCTGTTCAGAAGTACGTTACAAAACACCTCGAACAAATGGGGCTTGTAACAGCTCAAAGGTACTATCTCTGTGCCACAAGAGCCCATGATAGGAGGTGTATAAGATTTTGAGGAACATGGACAGGGTGAATAGGAAGCAGCTATTCCTCTTATTTGAATGGTCAATAACAAGGGGGTATAATTTTAAGGTGAAAGGCAGGAGATTGAGAGGAAATTTGAGGTGAAGTTTTTTTCACTCAGAAGGTGGTGGGAATCTGGAATGCACTGCCTGGAAGGGTAGAAAAGGTGGAAAACATCATAACTGTTAAAACATGAGGATGAGTACTTGAAAAGTCATAACATTCAAGACTATGGGTCAAGTGCTGGAAAGTGGGACTAGTGCAGATAGGTTCATTGAATCAGTGCTGACCTAAGGGCCTCTTTTGACTATAAATGTTTCAGAACAAAAAAATGAAACTTTTATGGATAATGCATTAACATCCAATATATACCTTAGAACAAAGAAACCCAAGACATACTATATAGAATGTATAATTCAATCTTAATATCTTACTTGAATACATCTGCTCAAAAGGAAAATTACCATCGGTTATGAAAAAAAAACTAAGTATTCAGTTAATATTTCAACTTAAAAATACAGAATTATTAATAGACTATAAATTTCTAACAAATTGCTTCAGAATGTGTGCTTCATCTTGAGATCTGTATCTTCACTACTTTTATTGTCTGTAAAAAACAAACATTTTCCCTCAAGTCTCGAGGAAGATTGATGACGAGTTAAAGCTAACCATGGAATTCTTGATAACTTCTACACGAGGCATTTATTTTCCACTGCAAGACTACATATGTCATGATAGATATTTTTATGCAAATACTAACCTTTTTCTCTTTTGATATGCGCTCAGCTCGAAGTGTGGCCACCTGGATTGGTGGTAGGGGCTTGTCATAGTTGATTCCACTAAGACAGATAAATAAATGTTTTTGTGCATAGACTTACACAAAATATAATGAACAGAAACAATCTATTTAGCTCAATCCATGCTAACACGGTTGCTCCATTTGAAGCTCCGCCCATCTTTCTTCATGCAACGCTCTCCTCAGTTCTCTCCTTTCTCAGCTGCTCATCACACTTCCCTTAAACTATGCCTTGTGGTAGCCATTGCCACATTGTCTCCACTTTCTGGGCAAAGAGGTTTCTTGGTGACTATCTTATGCTGACAGATTCTAGATTTGCTCTTCCCCATAAGTGAAAAACATTGTGCAGACTCTTAGTGACTTTGTTTGCAACAGCAGCCTCACCCTGTGGGAACTGGCACTTGGCTGAATTTTGCAGGGAGGTCAACCAATTAAGAAAACATTCTAGTTCAGTTGGCATTCAATTAAATGTAGTGAATAGACGGAACAATCAGATATCTGAATGAGGACCGATGTTAAAAGGGCAGTGCATAGAGAGATGAAGAGATGTGACATCGGGCGGCACGGTGGCACAGTGGTTAGTACTGCTGCCTCATAGCGCCAGAGACCCGGGTTCAATTCCCGCCTCAGGCGACTGACTGTGTGGAGTTTGCACATTCTCCCAGTGTCTGCGTCTGTTTCCTCCGGGTGCTCCGGTTTCCTCCCACAGTCCAAAAGATGTGCAGGTCAGGTGAATTGCTAAATTGCCCGTAGTGTTAGATGAAGGGGTAAATGTAGGAGTATGGGTGGGTTGCGTTTCGGCGGGTCGGTGTGGACTTGTTGGGCCGAAGGGCCTGTTTCCATACTGTAAGTAATCCAAGTAATCTAATCTAATCTAATCTTGTACAATAAAAGATGGAAGTAGTTGGATACCAGTAGGGGAAGGGAAGCCCATCGACATGTCACTGGAGGTCATCATAGAGGTGTGGGGAGGGTAGTGGTGCTCTTTGCTTAGACTGGTAGTGTCATGAGTGGAACCCATAACCCCAAGTAAGGGCACAGTCTGAAAATGTCAATACAGCCGTTTATTTCTTTGATTGGCTTCAACAGAATGATATCAAGTTCTTTTTATTGAAAATTTCCTCAAGCACGGTCTTAAGGAGCTGTTTTCATTAATGCTAGCCTTGCGTTAGGTGGGGTTTGCTAAAGTGAATGCCACTTCTTATTTCACAGTTCTGCAATGATAGCTTGTTGTGCACATACCTTCCTGACCTAGCTGTACTGCTGACACTTTATGGGACCTTGGAAAAGAGCTATTGCAAGTGTAAACTGGCTCTTTGTTGTCCTAACTATTCTATTAGACTGAAAATTTCAACTATTGGGATTCCTAACGTCAATGTTGACCCATCCTTGGAAAAACAAGGAGGGTGGTGCAAAGATGTTGGGCCTAATGTCCTTCTTATCACTGTTCTCCCACTCTCGCTTCTCTCTCCCCCCGATTCTTAACAACATGGGGAAAATCCTCTGTAATTGCTGAATCTACTTTATGTAAATACCTTGTTAGGTCACTACATGATCTTTCCATGCCAACAAAAAATGGAGCCCAATTGTTCATCCCTTCCCAACAAGTGTAACATTGCAGTTCTGGTATCACTCAATTACATACAAAAAAAAACCTGAAAGAGCCAAAACAGCAAATAATAATAAAAGTTTCAGACCTCTCTGCTAACACAGACGCGTGCTTTGGATTTTTCTGAAAGGGATTCATTCCAAGCCTAGAAAACAAAGCAAATCAATAGAGATTCCAGCAATTACAAAGAGAACACAACAGTGCAGAAAGTTCACCTGTAAAAGTTTGGTGTAGAACGTTTTACCCTGTGTACGACATATTGTACATATTTTTGCACACAAATTTGGAATGTAGGAGGAGTAGGCCATTCAGCCCATTGAAACTACTCTGCCAATACAATCATTGCTGATTAAATACTTCAATGCACTCTTACCCTAAAGTATCCCCATTACTCTTTATGCCACTGTTTATCAGAAATCTATCAATTTTTACTTTAAACATACTCAAAGGCTGAGCTTCCATATACATCTATGGAAGAGAATTCCAAAGACTCATCACCCTCTGAGTAAACAATATTCTCCTCACCTTAGTCCTTAACTGCATCCCCTTTACTTTTAAAATTAGGCCCCTGGTCTGGATTCCCCAACCAGAGAAAATGTCTTACCTGTATCTTCCCTAAATATCCATTTTAAGTATTTTGTAGGTTTCAATGAGATCACCTCTCAATCTTCAAAACTTTAGAGAATACATGTCCCAATTTGTCCAAAAGCTCTTCATAGGACAGTCCTACCATCCCAGAAACAAATCTAGTGAACCTTTGTTGCATTCCCTTTATGGCAATATCATCTTTCCTGAGATAAGGAAATGGAAACTGCACACACAGTACTCTAGATACTGTCTAACCAAGTTGCTACACAATTGAAACAAGACTTCATTACTCCTGAATCTAAATCCTCCAATGATAAAGGCTAATGTTTCATTAGCATTCCTAACAGTGTGCTGCACCTGCATGTCCATCTTCAGTGAATTACTGACAAAGGTACCCAGATCTCTCTGCACATCTTTGTTCTCTAACTTCTCACTTGAAAATAGTCTGCAAACTTGTTTTTCTTCTCACATTTTCCACATTATATTACACCAACTATGCTCTTGCCCATTCACTATCCAAAGCCTGTCCAAATTCTTCCGAAACCACTTTACATATTCCTCACAATACACATCCCTGCTTAACTTTGTATAACCTGCAAATTTGGAAATATTACATTTGGCCCCCACATCCAAATCACTGATATATATTGAGAAGAACCAGAGTCCAAGATCTGACCCTTGCTGTACCCCACCAGTCACAGCCTGTCAATGTGAGAATGACCCATTTATTCCTTATTTTTGCTTATTTTCCATTAGCAAATCATTAGCTCTTAAGACCATAAGGAATAGGAACAGAAGCAGATGTCTGGTCCGCCATTCAATAAGATCATGGCAGATTCCAAGCCGTACATCACCTCTTGTTCCATGTGCTTTAATGTTACTAACTAATGTTCCTTTGATATGCTCCCCCAAATAAATTATTTTGTTTATTTTAATTTGAAAATGAGAGTTAACAAGAAATGCAATACAAGTGTGTACAACCATCTGACTCAGTTACAAAAGTGCATTGAGGCCAAGAGGAAGGTCTGTGCACTTCACAGATATCTGAATACAACAGTGATGATTAGAACAGGCACAACCACAGACATGAAACTAAATCTGTTAATGGGAAGATAAGGTGAACAGAAACAAAACATTAATTGTTCCTTTGAGGATGCTGAATTGACCTACCATGTATTTCCAACATTTTTTTCTTTCTTCTAACCTGCAGTTTCATTTTTTGTCTTGCCATCTGATTTAGGAGAGTTTGCATTCTGCACCCACTGGGTTGCCTACTGAAATACTGTCAGTTGCATACTTAAAAGGGTGCCAATTTTCAGCCTTTAGTGCATTCTACAGCCATTGGTGAAGTACTTCTAAACTATAGCTACAGAATACAAAATACTTGAAGGCATTAGATGCAAAACAACTAGAGTGAATGGTGAATAGTCTGACTGGACGATACGGCTTCCCTCTCATTGGAGGGATGGCCAATAGTGGTTTAACTTAAGTGTCACAGCGCCTCAGGTGAGGGATGCGATTGAGAAGGAGAGTCCTCATGGTAACCTCAACTGATTCAGGAATTGAGGTATACAAGATATTAAAGATGACTGACAAAGTAGGCGTATAGTGGATGCTTCCTCATGTAGGGCAAACTAGAATGAGAGGTCATAGTTTTAGTATAAGGGGTGGCAAACTTAAAGCACAAATGAGGAGAAATTACTTCTCTCAAATCTGTATGAATCTCTAGAATTTATTAACCCAGAGTGCAGTGAACAAGGAGACATTAAGCAAATTTGAGGAGGAGGAGATATATAAGACTTTTATTAGCAACGTTGAAGGATTATGGAGAGGGGGCGAGAAAATGGAAACGAGACTGAGATGAGATCATCCATGATCGTACTGAATGGCAGGGCAGGTCTAAGGGGCTGAAGTGCCTCCTCATGCTCCTATTTCTTAAGTTAACGTGCAGAAATATTATTTCAGTGAGCAAACAGCTAATCCACTGTTCTCAGGGGACATAGCAGAAGCAGTTCATTCAGATGCAAGTTAAAAGGAATTTAAATTATAATCTTGGAATATAGTAAATGGGTAATTTGAGACATAAGGCATTGAGAGTGGACAAATATTGGAAGGTGAGTTTAAACTCTGATTTCCAAAATGTTCCAGGATTGTCTGGATCTATTGAAGCTAGCTGATATGAGGCTGATTGCAGTCATTAGAAAATGGCTCCATTAAAATGACTTCCAGGATTATAAAATGCAATCTTAGATCAATTTTCTTTGTCCAGCAGCTCCTAATACACCAAAAAAAACTTACATAGGTTTGATTGGCGGACTTCTTTTGCCAGCTATAAGTTTCACAAGCTCAAAGTGGCTTGTGAAAAGCTGCGTATGCATAACACTCTCATCTTGTGCATAGATTTGGCTGGTTCGCAGTGGACGACTGTTCTTGTTCTTCAAATGAAACACAAATACCATTTTAAGATGATACAATTTGCATTTGTTAAAATGCATGCAATTTTAATTTAATGTAATACTACAAAGCAATGATCTATCAAGAGATTAACCTACCTTGTAAATGCTTTTTGTCTTCTTCTTTGGATTAGTGTCATATATCAACTGCAAATGAGCAAGAACAGAGTCAATGAACTTCTTACTCATTAATTCAATCAAAAATTAACAGAGAATACATAAACTTACAAAGCATTGAAGCAAAAGGTGGCAGCATTTACATTTTATTAAAATGCTGTCAGAAACTGTGATACTGCTAAAACATAACCAAACTGAACCGTCCCAATGCTTGAGAATTACAGATGGAGGCTGTATTGTTCTCTCTACTGTCCAAATATCGGCAAACTAAAACGCTTTCTGCACCTTGCTAATATGGATGTCAGGATTTATTCCAAAGTCTCGATTTCTAGTTTATTCATTCTTATGAACTAATAACTCCATCTACACATGCAACATTGCCCCTCCTGTAAGCTCTTTTAGAACTCTAATCTATTGGTCAATTTGATCACAAATTTTGGAATCTATTTCTTTCTTCCTTCCTTGTGCCCAAGGTGTGTCCTGCACAATCTCAATATGAAAAAATTATACATATCATTAAAATCCTACACAGCTATCAATAAAGTTTTATCCAAATAGGTCTATTTGCATAGCTGTACAACATATAAACTCCTTGCAAACAAAAGCACCAACCTAGAATTCATGGAGTGGGTTTAAACTCATTAAAGATTTGCAGATATGTTCTCTTAATATCGAACTCTAAAGTTCTTGATCTGCAAATTCAGCCTTTAAAAGGTCATCTTTCTGCTCTGTGGTTTTAACAGATATCTTTATCTACAATTTTATACAATATTTACTGTCACTGCTAAGCTGCAGGGACAGCATTAATTGAATTGCAGCACTTCTACTCTCTGATGTCAGGTCGTAACTGTGGATCACTGCTCCATACTGGTCCATTACTTCTGTTTACAACATTTCACTCTTCTGTTCCATGTTATATATTATTTTTGTATAGGTTTTGTACATTGCTCTTCAATGTTTGCAATAATCAGAATAGTTATCTGAGCACTGCTCCTCTTTCCGTAAGTCAGTATTCTGCGGTTCTTTTTCTGGTCCTGCTGACTGCAACACATTGCTTGAAACAATTGTTGCTGATGGTCTGCAGCAATTGCATGAATCACAACAACAGCGCAAACATGAAAAGTGCCATCACTTAGTCTTTGCTCCAGGTTAATTTACTTCACACGTTGAATGGCACCGTACAATTAATTGCTGCACCATCAGCAGGATTACGGGTGGAAATACACTGAACACCTTGCTCTTGTGCACAGTGTACCATTGCTACATTTTAAAATGACTTTACAGATATCATTAGCACAAGATTGCTGTCTGAGCTTCACACATACAGTGAGCTAATCTGCCTCCGAAACAAAGTGAACCACGACTCCATCCTCTGAGGAAATTTAGTTGCAGTGCAAACGTGGACAAGGTGCATATCTAGTATAAAGCCAGTCATGCATGAAACTCTAATGTGAACCAGAAGCATCTGTATTACACTCGTCTGCAGATCAAATTTTACAAGTCATAGCAATTACAGTATAGAGTGGCCATTTGGCTCATTCTTCCTGTTGGTAATGGGCCTTTAACCAATGCATCAGATCCACACCCCCCACCGACCCAACCTCCACTCCCGGCACCTTCCCTTGCAACTGCAGGAGGTGCAACACTTGCGCCCACACCTCCCCCCTCACTTCTCTCCGAGGCCCCAAAGGAAACTTCCATATCCGCCACAGATTCACCTGCACCTCCACCCACATCATCTACTGCATCCGCTGCAGCCGGTGTGGCCTCCTCTATATTGGGGAGACAGGCCGCCTACTTGCGGAGCGATTCAGAGAGCACCTCTGGGCCACCCGGACGAACCAACCCAACCACCCTGTAGCACAGCATTTCAACTCCCCCTCCCACTCCACCGAGGATATGCAGGTCATTGGACTCATCCACCGCCAAACCACAACAACGCGACGGTCGGAGGAGGAGCGTCTTATCTTCCGACTGGGAACCCTCCAACCACAGGGGATGAACTTGGACTTCACCAGTTTCTTCATCCCCCCTCCCCCCACCTTGTCTCAGCCGAATCCCTCCAGCCCGGCACCGCCTTCCTGACCTGCAGTCTTCTTCTTGACCTCTCCGCCTCCATCCTACTCCGACCTATCACCCTCACCTTGACCTCTTTCCACCTATCACATTTCCAACGCCCCTCCTCCAAGTCCCTCCTCCCTACCTTTTATCTTCTCCTGCTGAACACTCTCTGCTCATTCCTGAAGAAGGGCCTGTGCCCGAAACATCGAATCTCCTGTTCCCTGGATGCTGCCTGACCTGCTGTGCTGTTCCAGCAATAAAGTTTCAACCTTTAACCAATGCAACCTACCCTTAAAGCATTGTCTGCCTTTTCTAAAGTTTTAAATTCTGTGTCTTCAAATACTTTATCTATTCCCATTCTAAAACCTTGTTACAATTAAGCCAGTGTGGGAGGCATTTCATCTTCTAATTGATCCCTGGTTTGAAAACAGTTGCAAATTAATTTCCTCTTTAAATTAATCTGTCTCCAATAGACTTTAGAAAACAATGATCTTCTAATTGGAGAATAGTAGACAGAAAGATACGCCGAGGAGCACTCTGATGTCCTGATGTACTGACTATGCAGGAATTGACTGGGTAGTTTAGACTTTCACTGTACAATTACTCTTGAGTCTGGAAATCTTAAAAACACAGAACTCAGGACAGGGTGAGTAAAATGGAGTGTGTTTGCAAGCAAGCAAATGCAGCATAAGGACTTGCAGCTCATCCTGAATGCGGAAACATTCAAATTTACAAATTCATTGTTATGAAAGGTGGAACGGTGAAACATCTTTTACCTTTCCTTCTTCTCTTGGTATTATCACATTTTCATATCTGTTGCGACATTGTTTAGGTGATCTGTAAATGCGGCTGCAGGAGTTAACTACATCACTGACAAGATCCCAGTTTGGTGTGTGCGCCGGGGAAATAATGGTCAGGTTTAAGGGCAACTCCAGCAACTGCTTCACAGCCTGTCACCAACAAACAATAAAAATAAATAAAAGTTGTGCCATTAAAAAGAAAACCACAAAATTGTTAATGCATTTGTTGGACACTCCACACGCAAACAGCAAATCTTCTGCAACATAAGACACTAGAAATGGATTTGGACTGTGCAGTGCTTCGACTCCTTCAGAAAATACAGGCTGACTTTCTACAGAGGGTTCTGCTGATTATAGAATCACTCAGCACTGAAGGCAGACATTTGTCCCAGTGTTCTCACGTTAGCTCTTTAGCCCCCTCTTTTCCAACGGTCCTAGAAATCAAATCCCTTCAAGCATTCAGCCAATTCCTTTTGGAAAGTTATTTTATCTATATATCAGATCATTATAATTCGCTGCGTAAAACCTTTTCATCTCAACTTCTGCTTTTGTCAATAACATTAAAATCAGTTTCTTTATTAGCTATTCTAGTGCTGATAGAAACTCTTTCTTCCCATCTATGATTTTAAATTCAATCAAACAAAGAGGACATACTGCCCAACATGTTTACTGGTTCCATGCTACAGCAAACAGAAACAATTTCTACTTTTGGGATTCGTAATGCTTTACCATATATTTGGCTGATGTTGAAATTATATTCAAATATTAAAGATGCAAAGATAATTTCACATACCATCCCATCTTTTCCAAGAATAATATTCTTGTAACCTTGAGGTCAGTTAGAAAACAATTCATCATTCATGCAGAAACATGGAAATTATGTGAGTTTTTTTTTAAAATATGAAAACAAAAGGAACAGAAATTTATATTATGCACCGATAGCCAAAGACAATGATTTAAGTTGGACATGGACTTTTTTTGCCTTACTTCCATAAATGGCCTGATCCTGCATCTGACCTCACCACATGCAAAACAAGTCCCCAGTCCTTCCATGCCAGTGGCATCTGTCCCTCATGTGATGACGGTCTCCAACCCACCCATTAATTACTCAGGACTCTATCTTTCCTCCAGCCATTTGTCTCATCACCAGAGTTTTCCAATCCCCAGCTGTTTGCAGCAAATGTTGACCGAACTTGAAGAAAGGGTTACCTGCAGCAAAGCCCAGTCCTCACTGATCAGCCATTCAGGGCTGTCTGTCCCACTATCCACTGGGGGCTTGGTCAGTGTAGGCAGGGGTTTAGCAAATGACGTTTGTTGTTTCATGAACATGTTCTTCTTCTGATCTTTAGCTTCACGACGCATCTTGAGCATGCATGGTGTTGACCTGTCGAACAGTGAGCGTGGTGGGGTGACTGGTTCTCCATGCCGAGCTTTCTTGAATTTCTTTCCAGCAGCTGCAACAACAAAGGTCAACTGGTTTTACTTTCTAAACTTACAAAAAGCAGTGCCAGATGAATATTCTTCATGTAAAGTTTGTGCGAAGATTTGTAGCTCGGGTGCTCGTTGTTGTGGTTCTGTTCGCCGAGCTGGAAGTTTTTGTTGCAAACGTTTCGTCCCCTGGCTAGGCGACATCATCAGCTATCCTTAGTAGCCACACACGCAGACAACAAGCAACATGAATTCAACTGGGACAACACTACTATCATAGGGCAAGCCAGACAGAGAACAGCCAGGGAATTCCTAGAGGCATGGCATTCATCCACAAACTCCATCAACAAACACATCGACCTGGACCCAATATACCAACCACTACAGCGGACAGCTGAAACTGACAACCGGAAGCGGCAGGGACAGACCACTATAAACACCGGAGGAAACATCAAAGAAGCGCTTCGCAGGAGGCTCCCAAGCACTGATGATGTCGCCTAGCCAGGGGACGAAACGTTTGCAACAAAAACTTCCAGCTCGGCGAACAGAACCACAGCATTCTTCATGTAACTTGCCAGCATCTCTTCCTGCTGTTAGGGCCAGCATCCCGCTCTGCTGAGAGTATGTGGTTGTCTTCCTCCTATATTGCCTACACAGCACAGCAATACACTATTCAACCCAACTGGTCATGTTCCACAAGAGCCTCCCTTTAACCTACCTCATCACCATATCCTTTTATTCCTTTATCTGGTGGGGGAGTCCAAAACTGGAGGGCATAGGTTTAAGATGAGGGTGGAAAAATTTAAAAGGACCTAAGGGGCAACCTTTTCACTCAGAGGGTGGTGAGAGTATGGAATAAGCTGCCAGAGGAAGTGGAGGATGCTGGTACGGTTACAACATTTAAAAGGCATCTGGATGGGTTAATGAATAGGAAGGGTTTGGAAGGATATGGGTCAAATACTGGTAAATGGGACTAGATTAAGTTAGGATATCTGGTCAGTAAGAGTTGGACTGGAGGGTCTACTTCTGTGCTGTACACCTCTATGACTGATATTCAACCAGCTTTCTTGTAAATGCAGTAACACCATTGACCTCAATAATCACTGACCACTTTGACTAAAGATGTTTGACCTGAACTTCCTATCTGAGTTAATAGTAACTATCATAGAATACTTACCTCCACTAATGTATGTGCACGCGTGTCTGTGTAAAAATCTGCAATTAAAAAAGACCTGGCCTAAGGGCACTTTGGATTGTCACAAACAAATCTGGATCACAAATGTCATTTAGGGAAGGAAATCTGCTAATCTTATCTGGTTTGACCTACATGTGACTCCAGACCCACAGCAATGTGGTCAGCTCTTAATTACCCAGTGGTGCCCACATCCCAAAAATGAATTTTTAAAATCTAGTGGATCAATGCTGAGGCCTCAACTACTTATAGTCTACATTAGCATGGACCAATTAAGCTGCAGTGCCCAAGGAAAAAATAATATTAATTAATTGGATGAAGGAGCAAACTGTAATTTTGCCAAACTTGATGATGCTAAGATACATAGGAAAGGAAGTTGTGAGGAGGATATAAAGACCAGAAGCTACAAAGTGATGTGGACAGGTTCGAATGCATAGAATCCCTACAGTGTGGAAACAGGCCCTTCGGCCCAACAAGTCCACACCAACCCTCCGAAGAGTATCCCACCCAAACCCGTTCCCCATTACTTTCTTTACCCCTGATTAATGCACCTAACCTACACATCCCAGAACACTATGGGCAATGTAGTATGGCCAATTCACCTAACCTGCAGTTAAGTGCAAAAGGTTAAATGAGTGAGCAAAAATTAGCAAATATAGGTGGGTTTAAAATTACTGAAATTCTTGAGAAAAGCAATGATGTGTATTACTACTACTAAAGAACCCATAATGTGCCAATTTAGTTGAACACAACGTCTACTTACTATATTGGCACCTCTGAAGCCAAACAGAGTAAGATGAAGTAGTACGGATCCTTTCTTGGTACATATAGGAAAAGCAGCTAAGTTATACCTTCCTCCAAATTCTTCCATTCTCACCAATTTGGAAAGAACATTTCTCACCTGTTGGGTCCAATTTTAGCCTCTTGTGTTCCTTTCGGACATAAACTGGCGGTAGTTTGGATTCCAGAATAGGAGTAGTGTCATAGAGCAGGCACATCACAGGATCCATGTAGATATCATTGTCATCTTGGGGTGGTGTTGGAGGAGTCCATATCTGGCACAGATAGAAATTAATGTTACCACCTCACCTGTAAATTGTATGAAGTCTCAAATTTCTTTGGGAGAAGTGTGTGAGAACTCACTGGCATTATTTCAGTCTGGCCATCCTGACCTTCTTTCACATATTCCTTATCAAAAAGAAAAGAAAATAATTGAAATCTCTCACCGATAATACAGCTCAAATCACTTTATGATCACCTTTTCATTATCAGATTTTCTTATATATTAACGCTGCAAAGCATTTACAGCACAGAAACTTGTCACCCAGCCCAATTTATCTGCATTGATGATTGTTTCATTGAAACATTAAATCTACTCTTCTTCCATTGCTTTCACTTTCACATGGTTATCTGGTGTCCCCTTAAAATCAGCATTACTATTTGCCTCAACTACTCCTGTGGTAATGTGTTCCCTCAATCTTGCCATTCACTGGATAAAGAGGTTTCTTCTGATTCCTTATTTGATTTCTTGGTAACTAACACATGTTTATGATCTCTAGTTCTGGTCTCCCTTTGAGACAATCACCTTCATCTCACTGCGAATTCTATTTCTTGATCAATGGATAGGCATGTGGCTCGATTATCAGCTCTTGCCAAATCTGTCACTCTGCTCAGATAGCAGTTCCCTTAACACAAACGTTGAGGGGGCTCCAACGGAAGTTTCATTCATGATGATGCTCCTAGCAGGTACCAAAGGCATGCTATATTGTCAGAGACTGGCAATCAGGTGCCAGACCCAACCAACCTAAGATGGAACAGTGCTTTAAGAAATTCATTGTACTATTTGAAAAGATTCAACTTCAGCAACTTTTGTAACCTCCCAAACACAAGGGCTAAGGTTCTACATAAACAACTCTTTCTCTGTTCTTTTCTCCACTACATTAACAGCTTTACACCTATTTCTACGCAAATACACCCAAACAGCAGCCTTAAACACAATTAACTTCACCCTGGTTCTTCCTTTATTTATGGAGAAGGGATTCTGATCCTCCTCATCCCAGTGTGAACTAAGATAGGAAAAATCAACTGTGAGGTATCCCCATTCAACTAAGCCTGGTACTTGTACACCAACAAATTGTTCACAAAGGATTGCAAGCTTCACCAAATCATGGTAACCAGCAGCCCTTCAGATCCTTTCTTCACTTCTCTTCCCTCCAACTCAACCTCTTCCTTTGCCATGACTTCACAATATCTTCCAATCATTCCCTCTCTGATTCTGAATGCACTGCCATCAGCTTCACCCTTGTTATGTTCTCACCGCAATGAATTTTAAGCTCAGCTAATCTATTCTTTGGATGCTTCTGTGTGCCCACTATTTTGAGGAGTCTTCCCTCTACTAGAGAGCATTTTACCAGCATTGTCCCTCTAACAAAATCTCTTCCTCTAGCCTCTTCTCCTTTCTAGATTTTAACTGAAAGTTGCAAACATTTTGACACGATCAGTTTCTCTGCTTCCTTAACTCACTATCTTCTTCCAAACTGCGTTCTCTCAGGATCACCCCTAACATCATCATCAAACCTACTGACAAGCCTGGCACCGTCATTAGCGGGTGTACTGATTTCCAGCAAGACTGATTGCCAAATCTCCAAAAATTTCACCTGCCTCCCCCTGAACCAAGACCCCACAACACAATATCACAGCATTGTATCCAGGGTCATCACTAACCTAATCTCCTCTGTGGATCTTCTCTCCACCACTTCCAATATCATTGTCCTGCAATCCTGATGAACTCATTCATTGTCTTCCCAAAACTTATAAAGAAGACTATCCTGGTTAATCTACTACTTCAGCCTGGCTGGTCCCCTCCACCGCCCCTATACAGTCAACAGTACGTTCCACAATGTCTGATCTATTCCACACGCTTCTGCTCTCACCCCTACCCCAACATCCAAAACCACGATAAGGATGAGGGGAACCCTATCTTCCACATCATCAGCTTCTGTACTCAACAAATCATCTTTGTCCATTTATGTCACTTCCATCATGAAATCACCAGCAACCACATATTACTGTCCTCTGCCCAACGTGACCATTCCCTCTGTCATACTCTAGTCTACTCCTCAGTCAGCACTAAACAATCCCGCCCTTTCCTATCGCACTTTTCATGCAAGCACAAGAGACACAATATCTGTTCTGCTAACTGTTCTTCTATCATCAACAAGTTTTCCAACTGCCAAGTGATATACTTACACTTCTTTCAATTTAACATACTGCATTTGTTGATCATAAAAACAGAATGGGCGAGTGCTTTGCAAAACACCTCCATTTAGTCCACAAGCTTCCAATCATAAGGTATGTGAATTCTCCATCTTGCTGCTACCCTGAGTGTTGATGGTCTCAAGAGCCTCTTCCCTACTGTATGATTCTATGAAACGATACCTTACCTTTTGACTTGGCATGTTAAAGCCTTCTAGACTCAACATGGTGCCCAATAATTTCAGGTTGCAATCTCTGCCTCCATTGTATTATGTTTGTGTACTTTGCTGTTTTTATCTTGTTTCTTATCTTTACCCATCGCATTGCTTAAGACAACAGCTATGCACCCATTCAGCTCTCAACTGGTTATGTCTTTCATTTCTGTACTACATGCAATGCTACTCTGTGCAAAATCTAAACAATGAAACCTTTTGTCATTTAATCCCTCCTGCTCTCCACCCTCCCCGCTTAAAATCTATTTTCACTGCTATCTTTACACACCTCTGGCGAAGAGTCATCAATGTAAAACATTACCTGTGTTTAATGCTACATATATTCTGCGTTCTACTTTCAAATCGACCAAATGCTTAAAGAATTTTGTTTTTATAGATGGTAAACATCAATGGAGCACTTTCATGGTCATTAGAAAATCCTAAAATGTAACAGCACTGCAAGTGCACCTACACTGCATCGACTGTAGCAGGTCAAGAAAGCAGCTCACCACCATCCTTATACGGGCAATTAGAAATGGGATGAAATATTAGTGCAGACAGCAACGCCCACAACCACAGAATAAACGAAAAAGCAATGCCGACCTTGTTGTAAGCATCCTCCCGACTGTATGTGAACAACACGTCATTTTCTTCATCCTCTAGCTGCCTCTTCTTTTCCTCCTTCAGAGAGTGCAAATGTCCAAACTCCCACACGCGCTTGGCAGTTTTTATACGATCCTGACAGCCAGAAATGGCAGCAGTTAACATTTTTTTTCTAACACAAATACACAGTCCTCATTGTGTTTGAAAACAACTTCCAACAACTCTATTTCCAAAAATGTATATTTGACTTGGCATTTCCATTGCTCAGACTTTTAACTTGATGATACCGGCTGCATTAAATGATACAAGTTGTGTTTATCATAACCACAAAAATACAGCTGAAGGGTTCATGCACTGGTTTAGCAAAAGGTTTGAAATCTAGAAGACATGCCATGAGTTTGAACATAATATCAAAGTAACTATTCGTAGCTTAGGTTGAGGTTCTGGATGTAGGTTTGCTCGCTGAGCTGGAAGGTTCATTTTCAGACATTTCGTTACCATACTAGGTAACATCTTCAGTGAGCCTCTGGACAAAGCACTGCTGATGTTTCCTGCTTTCTATTTATATGTTCAGGTTGGTGATGTCATTTCCTGTGGTGATGTGATTTCCTGTTCTATTTCTCAGGAGGTGGTAAATGGGGTCCAAGTCAATGTATTTGTTGATAAAGTTCCGGTTGAAATGCCATGCTTCTAGGAATTCTCATGCGTGTCTCTGTTTGGCTTGTTCTAGGATGGATGTGTTGCCCCAGTCGAAGGGTGTCTTTCCTGATCTGTATGTAAAGATACTAGTGAGTATCCTTACTAGTGAGGAAGGACACCACTTCGTGACCTTGAATCCATGGTTGCCAAATCTCACCCCTCCCCCAAATGAGAGTTTTTCTTAGTTCATATGGGTCTATTAGCAGCTTGTGATAGGGATCAATCACTGATTAGTCAACAACTCCTTTATCATTGTATAATACAGCTGCCAGGATGCAAAAGGTGAACTTGATGGACCTTGGCCTTTGATAGTTCCTATGTTCAGAGAAAGGAAACATTCCACAAGTACCCCACCAGTTCCCCCACAGCCAAAGCCTGATTCCAGTGCTACAACGGCATTTTTGACCGAGGCCTTTAAATTGATCAACACAGCAACCTACTTCAAAATGAAAACAGCCCAAGTCTCAATGATTATGGTCCTATCCGGAGAACAAATTTTTTTTAAAAAAGAACCATTTTATTTGCACAGTATTAGGTGCGAACACACTTAGTTTCATAGATAATAGACCCTGAAAAGTGTTCAATATTGTACTTACGTCTGGTAGTCTCTGCTCTGCTGGAGTTATAAATGCCTGTGTGAGCTCCAAATAATTCATTGCATACTTTTCAACTGGTGTAAGCTGTGGAAATGATTATTTGGATTATTATGTTAATTCATCTGGGGCAAAATTGAGAGTTCACAACCGCTAGGTTCACATCACACATTATTGGGGCTATTTAATCATATCAACATGCTCATATTCAAGTTCCTCTTATTTTAAATTGCGCTCTGTTAAACCAAAGGGAAAGGAGATTTAACTCAAGCACTTTGAGACTCTGGTACAATAACATCAGTCAGAGTCATAGAGATGTACAGCACGGAAACAGACCCTTCGGTCCAACCCGTCCATCCCGACCAGATATTCCAACCCAATCTAGTCCCACCTGCCAGCACCCGGCCCATATCCCTCCAAACCCTTCCTATTCACATAGCCATCCAAATGCCTCTTAAATGTTGTAATTGTACCAGCCTCCACCACTTCTTCTGGCAACTCATTCCATACACACACCACCCTCTGTGTGAAAAAGTTGCCCCTTAGGTCTCTTGTATATCTTTCCCCTCTCACCTTAAACCTATGCCCTCTAGTTCTAGACTCCCCGACCACAGGGAAAAGACTTTGTCTATTTATCCTATCTATGCCCCTCATAATTTTGTAAACCTCTATAAGGTCACCCCTCAGCCTCCGACACTCCCAGCCTGTTCAGCCTCTTCCTGTAGCTCAGATCCTCCAACCCTGGCAACATCCTTGTAAATCTTTTCTGAACCCTTTCAAGTTTCACAACATCTTTCCGATAGGAAGGAGACCAGAATTGCACGCAATATTCCAACAGTGGCCTAACCAATGTCCTGTACAGCCGCAACATGACCTTCCAACTCCTGTACTCAATACTCTGACCAATAAAGGAAAGCATACCAAATGCCTTCTTCACTATCCTATCTACCTGCGACTCCACTTTCAAGGAGCTATGAACCTGCACTCCAAGATCTCTTTGTTCAGCAACACTCCCCAGGACCTTACCATTAAGTGTATAAGTCCTGCTAAGATTTGCTTTCCCAAAATGCAGCACCTCGCATTTATCTGAATTAAATTCCATCTGCCACTTCTCAGCCCATTGGCCCATCTGGTCAATATCCTGTTGTAATCTGAGGTAACCCTCTTCGCTGTCCACTACACCTCCAATTTTGGTGTCATCTGCAAACTTACTAACTGTACCTCTTATCCTCGCATCCAAATCATTTGTCATTTACATAAAAAGTAGGGAATCTAATCTAATCAACATGGACAAAAAGTTGAGGACCCAGCACCGATCCTTGTGGCATTCCACTGGTCACAGGCCTCCAGTCTGAGAAAAAACCCTCCACCACCACCCTGTCTTCTACCTTTGAGATCTAACCTTGCTAATCAGTCTCCCATGGGGAACCTTGTCGAACGCCTTACTGAAGTCCATACAGATCAAGTCGACTGCTCTGCCCTCATCAATTCTCTTTGTTACTTCTTCAAAAAACTCAATCGAGTTTGTGAGACATGATTTCCCACGCACAAAGCCATGTTGACTATTCCAAATCAGTCCTTGCCTTTCCAAATACATGTACATCCTGTCCCTCAGGATTCCCTCCAACAACTTGCCCACCACCAAGGTCAGGCTCACCGTTCTATAGTTCCCTGACTTGTCTTTACCGCCCTTCTTAAACAGTGGCACCACGTTTGCCAACTTCCAGTCTTCCGGCACCTCACCTGTGACTATCGATGATACAAATATCTTAGCAAGAGGCTCAGCAATCACTTCTCTAGCTTCCCACAGAGTGCTAGGGTACACCTAGAGCTGAAAATTCCTTTTAACCAACACAAAGGATAATGCAAGATGGCTTAAACACCAAAGCACATTTTGGAGAGGTCAACCTGCAGAAGGGTGAAAAAGGCAGTGACATCTTGTACTGCTCGGTAATGGAGCTACAAAATGCAGATTCATTTAGCAATTTTCTAAATCCAAGTATCATCTCAGTCCACAGATCATAGATTCAGCTCCACTTCACAAGCTTGATCACAAAACCTTGACTGATAGTTAACTGCTATACCGTGACAGCCCTATCATTTAATTAACATATTTAGCAGTGATCCTCGCGGTCTTTTCAGATTAATGTAAAAGGCTAACAGCATTATTTGAGGATGAACCCAAAACATTCAGTCCATATGAGGAGGAGGAACCGCAAGAATAAAATGTATGGAATACAACCAAAAGAGATGAGAAGCAGGAAGCAGGGATATTCAATGGGCAGATTTAATGATATGGAAGAGAGTTTAAGCTTAAAATCTGAAACATGTACAATTAAGCAATGACGTACAATTAATTGTAAGTTAGAGTGTACAGTAAAAGACTTTTGTTGGTTTTTTAAAACACTCTTTAAAAGGCAAATCAGAAGCACAAAATTAACTACAACACAAAAGCAGCAAAATCACAATAAATACAACAAAGTACAAAGGCATTTAGGTGCCATTCAGGTGTAAAAATCTGTAAGTGCTGTCCAAATTCAACTTATTCATTCAGGCAATTAATTGAGATAAATTAAAGATCCAATACCAACTTCAAAGGAAGGCAGTAGATAGATTTTTGACTAAAGTAGAGTCAAGAGGTGAAAGGTTTCATTATGATCCCATTTCAAGGTTTGAAATAGTCATGATCCCTCAGTGAGAACTTTGTTGGCAGGACTTCAACTGTTGGACTTGGTCAAAGCTCCACAGAGCCACTGTTGCCTAAGAGCTCTCAACCCCACCGGGGGGAGTCCGAGGTCAGCGCATAGAGTGAAGCTGAAGCCACATTGATTATCCATGATCTTACTAAATCTTACTAGGTTTGAGACACTTAAAAGGCTTTACCTCCTCTAAGTCATATGCTCTTATAGAAGGCTCAAACAACTGTTGTCATTCAGCTTGATCAAAAACTGTTGCCAAGTCACCATTACATGGATCAGACTCCTCCAGGAGTAACATCTGGCCATAAGCAGGTATTGGAGGAGTGGATTTCAAAGCTGTTTTTATATGCTTTTCCTCCTTGCTTAAAGAGATATTCGCATACCCCCACCTATACAAACCCATAGTCACTCTATCGCTCCCCCTCTCCTTGATCTTCTGCCCAAATTACTTTCCCACAGTTCACCTTCAACTTGATGTTCACATTGCACTCTTTTTGAGTCAAAGTAACAGTTTTGTAAAATAGCAGATGTCACACTGGGGCTCAGATGGCTAACAAGCCTAGTGAGTGCAATAAATACTGATCCTAAGATCGTGAACTCAATTGTCAGTCTCTCACTTGCTAATTTCAGAGAAAAATTAAGTTACAAATTAGGCATAATTTATCATAGTTAACTTAATTAGTGAAAGTAACAACAATCCCTGCAGGCAAAAAAAATCATAAAATAATTCTGAGAAGGACATAACAGTAACCATTTGTAGTGAATTTAAAAGGTTGAAGGTGACACTTAAACAATCTTCAAGCAAAACCACTGGTTTACATAAACTATTCTCTGGATTTTAATACATGCCATGAGCAATGAAAAACACCTCAAATAAATTTATCTTTGAATATTCTGTTTGTACAGTGACTTTTTTAGCAAACTATATCATTCATCAATGGTATCCAAACTGACTAAGAGCTTGGTCAGTTTGAAGGCACACTCTAAGAGGAGAAAGACACAGAGGTTTGAAAACAAAACTCCAGAGCTTAAAGCCCAGATGGTTAAAAACAAGGTAACCATAGGGTGGAAAAATCAGGATGGTAAACACCAGAGATCAGAGGAATGGAGGTAAGGAGGGACAATGTCAAACGAAAACAACTGAAGCTTTAATACAGATAAATCCAATTGAGTCAATTTGTCTTTTTGGGATTTAAACAAAAGCTGAGGGAATAGCAATGTCCTAGTGCAATACTCCGATCAAAGTCCACTTGCTAACCAATCAGCATGTTTACAGTATAAATTTTGCATTCTCATGTATGTTCTGGTGAGTGCAAGATAGACAGCTTCAACAGGAATTACAATTTTTTTTTACAGTGAGGTATTGTTTGTCAGGGAGCAAATGTAGGTCAGTAAGTGAAAGGTTTGTGAATGAACTGACTTGGTGCAAGTAGTGGTACATTCACTGGCCAGCAATTCAGAGGCCCAGACAGACACACTAGGGGCATGGGTTCAAATTCCACTACAGCAGCTGGTAAAATTTTAATCAAATGAATAAATCTGGAATTAAAATCACATCTCAGTGATGGTAACCATCAAACTATTGTCAATTGTTACAAAGCTCCATCCGGCTCACTAATGGCCTTTAGGGAAGGAACTCTTTCATTGTTACCTGACCTAGTCTACGTGACTCCAGATCCATAGCAATGTGGTTGAATCTCAATTGCCAACTAGTAATTTCCATAGCAACAAATGCTATTCGTTCCACTGATATCCCAATCCAGTGAAACAATACAAAAAAAGGAATACTTTAAGCTGACTTGAAACCAGTAGCGCAAGATATGCTTAACAAAATCATTGCTTTAAACTTGATCTGCAACCTTAAGGTGCTCTGTCAAATCAAAGTGCGCAATGTATTTAAATCCTTCAAAATGACACAACATGACAAATACGTGCAAGGGGAAATTCTGCTGGTCTCTGGGGAAAGCACAATTGGATTAGATCTTTCAAAGAGTCATCACAGGAAAAGTGGGCCAAATGGTGCTGCTCAATGAACACAGATCAAGAAACAGATCTTATAAAAGGAAATAGAGAAAACAATTCACCTGCTCAACAAGTGCAGCCAATTCATCCAGATACGCAGGTTCTTCAGTGTTGGTACACCGGCGTTGCTCCAAGGAATTTCCATTACCTTCCCTCAGTTCTGACCTTGCTGTCTGTCCTGATCTAGCGTGATCACCAGTTTCCTGCTCAATGCTGTTCAGAGCCTTCACAAAACAGGAAGTAGAATTGTATTAAAAGACATATTTTCAATTGAAGGAGACACCATTAAAAAGGCACATATGAATGAGTGCAGTATTCTGTTTAATTGTTTTGGGATATTACGAACTGGGTAAAATCTGCTGCAAGACATGAGAGCAATAAGAACCCATACAGCTTCTCAAGCCTGTCCCGTCACTCAATAAGATTACAGGTGAACTTCTATCTCAACTCAATTTCCTGGTCCTATCCCAATTCCCTTGTGCACTCTTACCTGATTAATCTCCCCTCATTTCATCTGCTACAGACACTGTGGTGCAACAGCAAAGGGGAAGATCACTTGGACTCTTAATTCAATGAGGTGATCATATCGTTTATTATAAAGTCTTCAAAAATTGGTCAGTAGTCAGGGATGGAAGGGTGTGACTAAGTGAGGTATGAAAGGGAGATCAAGAAGGTAGAAGTGAAGCAGCCTTAGATCCTCCATATACCCAACAAGTTTGAGATTCCTGCAGCTTGCATGGACCAAAGGCAGCACTTGCAGTCAAGCAGGCTGCTTTGTTCTGGATGATGTCCAGCTTCTTCACTACTGTCGGGAGCTGTATTCATTCAGGCAATTGAAAATTATTTAAAGACACTCCTGACTTGTGCCTTGTATGTGATGGACAGATTTGTGGGCTGTCAGATGAGGAGTTATTCGCTGCAGTATTCCTAACATCTGAACGGCTCCTATATCTATTGTTGTGGTTGGACCAAGTCAGGTTCTGGTCAATGATAACTCCCAGAATATTGCTAATGGAGTATTCAGGGATAATAATGCTTTTGAATATCAAGGGGAATTTGAGACAATTAGACACTTAGAAAATCTCAATGCAAACAAGCAGCTTGATCAAGGATTTATGGACTGGAAATAATGTTTGACTAATTTGGAGAGTTTCTTGAAAAGGTAACAAGCAATGGTGAGCGGCACAGTGGTTAGCACTGCAGCCTCACAGCACCAGGGTCCCAGGTTCAATTCTAGCCTCGGGTGACTGTCTGTGTGGAGTTTGCACATTCTCCCCATGTCTGCGTGGATGTCCTCCGGGTGCTCCAGTTTCCTCCCACAGTCCAAAGATGTGCAGGTCAGGTGAATTTGTAAATTGCCCCTAATGTTAGGTCCATTAGTCAGAGGGAAACGGGTCTGGGTGGGTTACTCTTCGGAGGGTCGGTGTGGACTGGTTGGGCCGAGGGGCTTGTTTCCACACTGTAGGGTATCCAATCTAATCAACATGGATAAAAAAGGAACCGGTCAGTGTATTGTACTTACATTTTCAGAAAGCATTTGATAAGGTTCCTCATCAATTGTTGCCTCCTATACCAAAAGCTCTCATTTTGTATTGTAATATAAAAGCATGGATAAAGGATTAGTTAGACAACAAAAAACAGGGCAGGCATGAATGGGTTATTTTCAGGTTGACTGGGATCACTGCTGGGGCCTTAACTGTTTATAAACTACATCAATGTCTTGGATGAAGGCAGTGAAATGGATGGTTGCTAAATGCACTGGTGACAAAAGGATAGGAAGGAAAATAAATTGTGAAAAGTACATATGGAACCTGCAAATGACACATGATGTGAATGGGCAAAAGTTTAACTGACGTAATGTGAGAAAATGTGAACTTCTCCACATTGACAGCAAGACTACAAAAGCAACATCTTATTTGAATGGCTAGAGATTGCATAACTCTTGTGGTACAGAGGGATCTGGGTGACCTGGTACAAAATGTTAGTTTGCAGGTCCAACAAGTGATTAAGAAAGCAAGTGGAACGTTGTTCATTGCAAGGAGAATGAAATGTGAAAACAAGGATCCTTTACTACAGTTGCACAAGGCACTGATGAAACCACACCAGAAGTAACAGGAACAGTATTGCTCTCCTTATTAAAGGAAGGACATTATTGCATAAAAGCTGTACAGATAAGGTTCAGTTAATTGATTTCTGGCACAAGAGTGTTATGCAAAAATGAAAGGTTCGGCCTGTATCTATAAGAGATTAAAAGAATGAGAGGTAATTTATTGCAGCATAATAGGTCTTGAGAAGATGTGATAGGATGATGCTGAAAATATGTTTCCCCTTGTGGGATAGACTAGAACTAGAAGTCACCATCTAACAATATGGGCTTTCCCACCTTATGACTGTGATAAGGAGATATGTTTTCTTGAGACTGAGGAAATTACTTCTTCAGTGAGCAGGATGTGGGGGTCATCGAATATTTTTAAACGCAGAAGTAGACAGTTTACTTACTAACAAGTGAGTCCAAGGTTATCAAGAGTAGGCAGGATGTGGAGTTGAGGCCACCATTACATCAGTCACAATTTTATCAAATGGTGGAAGCAGCTGGAAGGACCAAATAGTCTACTCCTGCTTCCTAACTAATATTCCTGTATGGACACTGTACCCACACTCCTGCCAGTTACACCCCCCTGTAAATGCTGTACATGGAACACATTTTATAGTGTAACAGTATGAAAATCAGTACATCACTTTTCTCCACTGCAGATTGACATTGTACTTATAATGCAAGAACAGACCATTCAACCCAACTAGTTTGTACTAGAAATAATACCACACAAATTTATCTGACAAATTTATCCTTTTTTTAAGCTAATACACTTAAAACTTTGCATTCTGTCCTGTATCAAATGGTCCCCTGACCCACAAGCACAAATCAGTTTTAAAATAGTTTTCAGAAACCATGAATCAGATTCTTTTTTCAACAAACTTTACTTAAATGTTTTCCATTTGCATTTTTTAGTGCTTGGTTACTTGAAATAATAGGTCAAAGGGAAGAAAAGTTGAATAATTTCTCTAAACACCTCAAATGTCTATTTGGGAAGGGTGAGGGTTTTGGTAAAGAATCAATTATTCTCAACATGTGACAACAGCAACACCTTGTGGTCAAAGTCTTAACAGCAATCAAGGTTTGTTCAATATATTGTTGCAGTTGCATGACTCCGTAATCTTTTGCTTTAAACTATGTCTTTGATCCTGCTCCACAGCTGGCTGATGAAGTAGCATCGCTTCAAAAGTAGTGCGTTCAAATTAGATTAGATTACATTACAGTGTGGAAACAGGCCCTTCGGCCCAACAAGTCCACACCGACCCGCCGAAGCGAACCCACCCATACCCCTACATTTACCCCTTACCTAACACTACGGGCAATTTAGTACGGCCAATAAACTTGTTGAACCATAAACTGGTGTTGTGTGATTTTTAACTTCATCTATATCACAACAACTTGTGTATCTTCAAAACAGTACAATGTCTTAAGGCACTTCAGGGGAATGGTAGCAAACACCAAGCACATAGATAGACAGAAGAGGTAATATATCACTCACCACTGAAACACCGGATAATAACTTCACTATAAGCTTGACTGCTGGATTTATTTTCTCACAAATGTAAGACAGCCAGGCTTTAGCATGTATCAAACATTTTACAGAGGTGTCATGAGAAGGCACTAACAAACCATCCCTGCTATCTCCTAAGGAAGGGAGAACCTTCAACCATATCAAAACTACTGAGAAAACATTCAGGGGCAGGTTTCCCAGGGAAGGAACATTTATGTACAAAAACTGACAATATAAAACAGGGAGTGATTTTACAAACAGTTGAGTTTGTTTTGAATTTGAAGGAAGTTGTAGACTTCCAAATAAGATCAACAGCAAGCATCAAACTAACAAGCTTGCTCTAAAATTAAGTTAGATTGGCATGATGTTGCCTCTCACCTATCATGGGTGATTGCATGTGCATGTATCATGATTTAGTTATATCTCTGCCAATGGTGTTATAATCCCCTCCCCTGCAGGCTTGCGGGTGACAGCATTTACAACATGACATGTTTACAGAGGCAATCTCTGTAATAAGGATCAAAGAATCATTTAATACAGTACAGAATGTATAATTTTAACATGGGGGATGGAATTATACTTGCACAGCTTGGTCCAGCTGAACACAGAAACAGCATCACTGGAAGTGGAAAATCATTTACCCTCCCTTCATAGCGACATCCAGGACAGATATCAATGAAACAAACTACTGCCATAGGTGTAAAAGGGACAACAGCACAATCACTGTTTGGTTTAGGCAGCCATCACTTTGAGTCAGTGATAACACTCTCACCTCAGGTCAGAAGGGTCTGGGTGCAATCTCCAATTGAGACCAGGGTACACTCATAACACTCCAGTGCAGTACTGGGAGAGTTCTATATGTTTGGAGGTACATTCTCCTGGAAGAAATATCAACAGTGGCTGGTGGACAAGCTATTTCCAAGACTTTGTAAAAGCTTCTGTCCAACTTAGGAGATGAACAAGACACAGAATAGATTGTAACAGTACATCAGTTGCAAAGCTAACAATTAAAAAGGTTTGAATACCTCCAGGAAGGGCTTGGTCTCTTTTGGTGAGATCTGGTTTGCTAATGATGGCACCTGAGACAGCACGACAAATTCCTCAGTCTTTAACTTTGACGCAGTCTCTCCCATAAAAGCAGGAATTTCAAACAAGTCACGGACTGTTTGCTGCAACAAAACGTCAAACAGAGTTTGTACTGATCATAACAAGTTCAGGTAATGTTGAATGTTAGCTGGAAAATGAACAATTATAAAGAAGCAATCCTAACATCATTGAAAATAATCAGCACATGCAGTTTAATCCTGCCACCTAAACTTCCAAGATTGCAATAAACATTTTATACAGTCACAATCTGAACACACAGATGTCATTTCTTCAGCCCTCAGCCAGTTTTAAGTAAAGGTTAGGTCAGTTGCAATTAGGTAATACTTACACACAGGAACAGACCATTTGTCTAAACTAATTTGTTTGTTCTTTATTCTTCAGATATGGGTGCCACTGGTGACCAGGATCAGTAGCCCATTCTAACTACCAATGAATGGACTGGCTTGCTCAGCCATTTCAGAGGGCAGTTAAGAGTCAACTATGTTGCTATGGGTCTAGATTCATAGGTAGGCCAGACTGGGTAAAGATGGCAGATTTTGTTGTGTACAGGACATGAGTGAACCAGATGTGGTTTCAGAACAAACCATTGTTCTATATATTCCCTCTAATTTCTCCTGTTATCACACAGACCTCTAAGGTCAGCATGTGGTAACAAAGGAGACATTGGAAGTGAATGCGTAGACACATAAATCAGCATGCAGGACTCCATGTGGACACGTTGTCTACAGCAAACATTGGCTGTCATGGCCACTATTATTGATGGCTGGCTTTATAGTCCAGGTTTATTGTTTGAACTTGAACCCCAATTTGAATCCATTTCCCATACCATTAGCCAAGGTCAAATTGTTCTGTCATCAGACTCAGAACATTAACTGTTTCTCTCTCCAGATGCTGCTGGGTTTCTCCACAACTTTGTTTTTATTTCAGATCTTTAGCATATTATCCCTACAGTGTAGGAGCAGGTCGTTTGGCCCAACAAGTCCACATCAACCCTCAGAAAAGTAACCCACCCAGTCCCATTCCCCTTTCCCTATTACTCCACATTTACGCTAACTAATGCATCTAACCTAGACATCAGTGAACACTATGGAGAATTTAGCATGGCCAATTCACCTAAGTTTTGGATTGTGGGAGAAAACCAGAGCACCCAGAGGAAACCCACGCAGACACAGGGAGAACATGCAAACTCCATACAGCATCCGCAGTATTTTGCTTTTAACTTGGTCTCTGTATTACTAGTCGAGTGAGATTACAGCTATGCCATCTGCCCCTGCTTGTATTTATGCTCCACGTCAGCAGCCTCCTACAGTATTTCATCAAATCATGTTGATGTGCTCCCTTCATAGCAACATCCAGGACAGATATCAATGAAACAAACTATTGCCATAGGTGTAAAAGGGACAACAGCACAATCACTGTTTGGTTTAGGCAGCCATCACTTTGAGTCAGTGATAACACTCTCACCTCAGGTCAGAAAGTTCTGGGTGCAATCTCCAATTGAGACCAGGGTAGATTAGATTAGATTAGATTAGATTAGATTAGATTAGATTAGATTAGATTAGTTACAGTGTGGAAACAAGCCCTTCGGCCCAACAAGTCCACACCGCCCCGCCGAAGCGCAACCCACCCATACCCCTACATTTACCCCTTACCTAACACTACGGGCAATTTAGCATGGCCTGCACATTTTTGGACTGTGGGAGGAAACAGGAGCACCCGGAGGAAACCCAGCAGACACAGGGAGAACGTGCAAACTCCACACAGTTAGTCGCCTGAAGCGGGAATTGAACCCAGGTCTCTGGCGCTGTGAGGCAGCAGTGCTAACCACTGTGCCACCATGCCACCCACTCCAGTGCAGTACTGGGAGAGTTCTATATGGTTGGAGGTACATTCTCCTGGAAGAAATATCAAAAAGAAAGGGCCTATCTGTCCTCCCAAGTGAATGCAGAGCACAAGTTCGTGATTGCCAAAGGGATCAAAGGTTACAGTGAGAAAGCAGGAAAATGGGGTTGAAAAACTAATCAGCCATGATTGAATGATGACGCAGACTCGAGGGTCCAAATGGCCTGATCTCTGCTCCTACGTCTTATGGCCTATTACACATGGCACTGTATGGAAGAGAAGTTGACATGCAGTGTTATGGTCAATATTTATCCCCTGCTGAACATCATTCAGAATATTTGTGGGATCCTGCTGTGCATAAAAGGATTGCTATGCTCCTCTGCACAGTAACTGGGTAAAATTCAGCAGTAGTTTGCTGTTTGCAAACAGACTTCGGATACCCTGAGATTGTGACAGAAGAACTGCATCTTTACTCCATATGGTTTCAACCAATTACAGATAAAGGGAGAGAGAACTGTATCAGAGGAATGTTGCCTGAAAGGCCACTGCATTACATTCAGCTCCAATGCACATGCACAACATGACCTCAGAAAAAATCAACTTATTTAGTTCTCTGACGAGAAGGGCACATTTAGATTCTTTTGTCGTCACGCACAGTTTTGCCAGCCTCAAATGTGAGGAATCTCCGTTTTTAAGCTAATTGCCAAAGGAAGGGCCTAACCAAAGCAAAATTTTCTGCATAAGGGAATGAATCGCGTGTTTTGTTTTGCACATTAGAGGGATAAGAAAGGTTGTTATGATGCGTCTTCGGCTTGAACTTATTCAAGAAAAGCATGCAAAAACAGAAAAAAAATTCTAGATAAATAATTCAAAGCACAAAAAACATCTTTTGAAAAAATGTCAAACAATTCAAAATGTACTCCCACTTAATTCACCCCAAGTTGTTCACTTCTCCCAGGACTGTTTTTCCTTAAAATAACAGGAAATGTTCAGACTTCCCAAGTCACTCTGTAACAGCAAATGTATCACAGATAAATAATACCTGCTGCAAGTATGCTGTGCAATAGTTGCTCCCATGTGAAGCCACATCTCTGATCATGTTCTTTGTACCATTTTTGAGAAGTTTCTCTTCGATGGAGTTGCCGATAACCAGTCTGCAGTGGAGACAGAGACAGGAAGGTGGGTCAGAGACTCCAAAATGAAAATTTACAAAGCAACTGGTTACAAAGGTTAAACTGAACCTCTCAAACTTTGAAGGCAGGAAACTCAAATAAAAAGATAATCACGCTCAGGTTATGGGCATTGCTGGCAAGGCTGGATTAATTGCATATCTCAAGATGCCCTGAACTTGATGGGCTGGTTCAATACACAACATCACTCATCTGGTGTGGGACTTGAGTCCTACACAGGCTACACGAGATACTGGATAGCTGAAGTTCCTGAAAAGCAGAACTAAACAGGAGAAGAATTTCTCCCAATCCATAAACAACAAATTCAACTGAATTCTAAACTGCCTGTACTATTCTAACTGTGGGGAGAAAGTGAGGTCTGCAGATGCTGGAGATTAGAGCTGAAAATGTGTTGCTGGAAAAGCGCAGCAGGTCAGGCAGCATCCAGAGAACAGGAGAATCGACGTTTCGGGCATAAGCCCTTCTTCAGTAAGGGCTTATGCCTTTCCTGAAGAAGGGCTTTCCTGAAGAAGGGCTTATGCCTTTCCTGAAGAAGGACTTTCCTGAAGAAGGGCTTATGCCCGAAACGTCGATTCTATTCTAACTGTGGACCATAATGTTGGCTTTATATACTGTAGATTCACTACTGTAATTTGACTGTTATGCATTACACTTCTTGTGATAAAACTCAATATTTCCTTTTTCAGATAAAATTCAAAATCTATTTTTAAGTTGTCTTCTCTGTATGAGGTGCTGCTATTAATAGCACCTAAACTCAAATCTCTGCCAACCCCAATTTTTTCACATCACAAAATTGCCAAAGTCATACATTTTTAAAACCGAAACGTATTTGCTAACACTGGACTCCACTGGTCACATTGTTAGCAGTTTGGGCACCTTAATCAACATTCTCTGAAGTTTCCTACAGTTCTCAGAATTAAACCAGCAGTAGCAACAACAATAGCAAGCTTGCACACCATCCCACATTACTGGATGTACACAGTAAGAAGTAAACTAATGGCAAAATCCTGTGTGTACCCACTCCCAACCACTTTGATAAACTGCACTTTAAACTCCATCTTGCTCTTTCCACTCCTCTAACCATCTTAGAATCCAATTTACTATTATATTAATGCTGCAGCTTATTGCCCACTAAATGGCAATAATTACACTAAGCAATTCATCAGTTGCAAAGTGCGCTGTAAAAGCCACTATATAAACCTTAGCCACAAAAACAGAAATTGCTGAAGAAACTTAGCAGGTTTGGTAGCAACTGTGGAGAATGACCACTCTTCAGAATCAAAATGGACTCAAAATGTTAATTCTGCTTTCTCTCTGAAGAATTAAAAGTAATTAATTTAGCCATAAGGGGATTCATACACAAGATACTGCACAAATGCAGGCTCTTTTTGTAACACTTCAATAATTACATGCATTTTAATAATTAATGTTTAGCTTGTTTTTTAAGAAGCCCTTCATACTTTTAACACAATGTCAGCATAATACTGTACAGTTTCACTCTGCCGAAAAGTTCTCCTTTTGAAATAAATCGAAATAAAAAAAAAATCCCCAGTTTTTAGCTTGAGCTAAAAGGTGGCGTGTAACACTCGTGCCACACTAATGTCAGGCAATGATCATCTCCACCTCCAATCTAACCAGCACTCTCGACATTCAACAGCATTACCATCACTCATTCGCCCATTAGCAACATCCTGGGGTTACCACTGGCCATAAAGTCCACTGGACGAAGTATACAAATAGTCACTACAAGAGCGAGCCAGAGGCTAGGAATATTGTGGCAAGTAACTCACTTCCTGACTCCCCAAATCCAGTCCACCATCAACAGGCACAATGTGATGGAATACTCCCCATTGACCTAGATGAGTGCAACTCCAAGACTCAAGGAACGTGACACCATCCAGGACAAAGCAGCCTACTTGACTGGCTGAAATAACCAGAAATATTTAGTCACTCCACGAATGACTATAAGACGCCCTGCAGAAATTCACCAAGTCCCCTTGACAGCACCTTCCAAACTTAGTAACACTTCCATTTAGAAGGACAAGGGCAATAAATATGGGACACCTACCACCTCCAAATCCCCCTCCAAGCCACTCATCATTCAGACTTGGAAAGATGTCAACGCTCCCTTACTGTCACTGGGTCAAAATCCTAGAACTCCCTTAACAACACTGTGGGTCTACCTACAGCACATGGACTGTGGCAGTTCAAGAAAACAACTCACCACCACCACATTCTCAAGAGCAACTAGGGACAGGCAATAACTGATGACCCAACCAATGACACCAACGCTCAAAAAATAAAGCTAATAAGTTAGAGTTTTTAGATTACCTACAGTGTGGAAACAGGCCCTTCAGCCAAACAAGTCCACACCAACCCTTCAAAGAGTAACCCACCAAGACCCATTTTTCCCTCTGACTAACGCACCTAACACTATGAGCAATTTAGTATAGCCAATTTACCTGACCTGCACATCTTTGGATCGTGGGAGGAAACCGGAGCACCCGGAGGAAATCCACGCAGACACAGGGAGAATGTGCAAAATCCACACAGACAGTCGCCTGACGTTGGAATTGAACCTGGGACCCTGGTGCTGTGAGGCAGCAGTGCTAACCACTAACCACCGTGCCGCCAAGTTATTAGACATGATTTGGAGATGTTGGTGTTGAACTGGGGTGTACAAAGTTAAAAATCTCACAACACCAGGTTATAGTCCCACAGGTTTATTTGGAAGCACTAACTTTCGGAGCACTGAACCACCTGATGAAGGAGCAGTGCTATGAAAGCTAGTGCATCCAAATAAACCTGTTGGACTATAATCTGGCGTTGAGAGATTTTTAACTAGTTATTTAGATTTTGTATTGTTGATCGTATCCAGAATATGAACAGATACATGATCTGGCTGTTTGATATTCTTTTATAATATGAAGAACAGGACTTCTTCTAATAGTGGCAAACTCCTGGTATACTTATACAACCCATTCTTCGTGGCCAGTTAATCACAAGGAAGCTGTCACACAGAAAAATAGCATACAGCAATTAAAAAGATATGGAAGTCAATAAATATACAAATCTGATAGACTGACAGATCCCTTATACAGATTCCTTATCCCTTAAAAACGAATGTTTTGACCAGGTTTTTGGTATGCAGTCTGATGACACTTTAATAATACAAGTTATTCTGCTATAACAAGTGTCCCATCAATGCAAATTCTCTCTTTCGCAAGTGATGAATTGGAGGCACTGTTTCTTAAGCGTGAACTTTTAAAACGTGTGTTGGCTCTAACGCAATTACAGCGCCAACATTTTCAACACGTTTCTAAAGTGCTACTTTTCTATAACACGGGGTTGCATAAGAACGCAACCATTGTGTTTTATCCTTGCAAAGAACCTTGGGATATCTTACTTTGCTTACCAGGCTACATAAATCTAAGCTGTTGCCAGCTTCTGGGCATTTTAGAAAACAATTGCTCTGATCAATCTAGTGCAAGCTCCAAACATAATGAACGCAGTGACATAATGTATATTACTTTGTGATTCCAGATTACTATCCACCTTAACTGCTCCCTGAAACGGCCACAGAAACCACTCAGTCAAGGGCATTTAGGGGTTAGAAGCAAATGTCGACCTTGCCAGCAATGTCCACACATAAATAAAGGAGAAAAAAAAATCACAATACTAAAAGAATATAGACCACCCCAACAGTCAGCAGGAAATTGAGACACAAATTTGTAAGGAGATCTCAGTTATCTGTAAGAATAATACGGTGATTATGGTAGGGGATTTTAACTTTCCAAACATAGACTGGGACTGCCATAGTGTTAAGGGTTTAGATGGAAAGGAATTTGTTAAATGTGCACAAGAAAATTTTATGATTCAGTATGTGGATGCACCTACTAGAGAACTTGACCTCCTCTTGGGAAATAATGCAAGGCAGGTGACTGAGAGGTGTCAGTGAAGGAGCACTTTGGGGCCAGCGACCATAATTCTATTAATTTTAAAATAATGATGGAAAAGGATAGGTAGGATCTAAAAGTCAAAAGTTCTAAATTGAAGGAAGGCCAATTTTGATGGCATTAGAAAAGAACTTTCAAATGTTGACTGGTGGCAGATGTTTGCAGGTAAAACATTGACTGGAAAATGGGAAGCCTTCAGAAATAAGATAAGGAGAGCCAGAGACAGTATATTCCTGTTAGGGTGAAAGGAAAGGCTGGTAGGTATAGGGAATGCTGGATGACTACAGAAATTGAGGGTTTGGTCAAGAAAAAGGAAGGAAGCATGTGTCAGGTATAAACAGGAGAAAACAAGTGAATTCTTAGAAGAGTATAAACACAGTAGGAGTATACTAAAGAAGGAAATCAGGAAGGCAAAAAGGGGACAGGAGATAATTTTGGCAAATAGAAATTAAGGAGAATCCAAAGGGATTTTAAAGACAAAAGGGTAAGTAGGGAAGGAATAGGACCCCTCAAAGACCAGCAAGACAGGCTGTGTGGAACCAGAAATGTTGGAAGATACTAAACAAGTATTTTGCATCAGTGTTTTTACGGTGGGGAAGGATATGGAATAAATGGAATGTGGGTAAATAGATGATGATATATTGAAAAGTGCCCATATCACAAAGGTGGTGGTGCTGGGATGTCTCAAACTACATAAAAGTGGATAAATCCGCAGGACCTGATCAGGCGTACCCTAGTACTCTGTAGGAAGCTAGTGAAGTGTTTGCTGGGCTCCTTGCAGAGATATTTGGATCATCGATAGGTGACACGTGAGGTGCAAGAAGACCGGAGGTTGGCTAATCTGGTGCCACTATTTAAGAAGGGTGATAAGGAAAAGCAAGGGAACTATAGACCAGTGAGCCTGACATCGGTGGTGGGCAAGTTGTTGGAAGGAATCCTGAGGAACAGGATGTACATGTATTTGGAAAGGAAAGGAATGATTAGGGATGGTCAATATGACTTTGTGCGTGGGAAATCACGTCTCATGAACTTGATCGAGTTTTTGAAGTAGTAATGAAGAGGATTGATGAGGGCAGAGCGATGGACGTGATCTATATTGACTTCAGTAAGGCGTTTGACAAGATTCCCCATGGGAGACTGGCTAGCAAGGTTAGATATCATGGGATAAAAGGAAGAACCAATCATTTGGATATGGAACTGGCTCAAAGGTGGAAGACAGAGTGGCAATGAAGGGTTGCTTTTCAGACTGCAGGCCTGTGACCAGTGGAATGCCACAAGGATCGGTGCTGAGTCCACTGCTTTTCATCATTTATATGAATGATTTGGGTGCGAACATAGGAAGCAATAGTCAGCAAAGTTGTAGATGGCACCAAAATTGGAAATGTACTTGACAGTGAAGAAGGTTACCTCAGATTACAATGGGAACTTAATCAAATAGGCTAATGGGCCAAGGATTGGCAGGAGTTTAATTTAGATAAATGTAAGGTGCTGCATTTTGGAAAGGCAAATTAGAGCAGGACTTATACATTTAATAGTAAGAACCTGGAAAGTGTTGCTGAACAGAGACCTTGTAGTGCAGGTTCATAGTTCCTTGAAAGTTGAGTCTCAGGTATGTAGGATAGTGAAGTAAGTGTTTATTATGCTTTCCTTTATTGGTCAGAGCATTGAGTACAGGAGTTGGGAGGTCATTTTGCGGCTGTACAGACAATGGTTAGGCCACTTTTGGACTATCGCATGCAATTCTGATCTCCTTCCTATCTGAAGATGTTGTGAACCTTGAAAGGGTTCAGAAAAGATTTACAAGGATGTTGTCAGGGTTGGAGAATTTGAGCTATAGAGAGAGCCTGAATAAGCGGGGCTTTTCCCTGGAGCATTGGAGGCTGAGGGGTGACCTTATAGAAGTTTATAAGATCATGAGGGGTATAGATAGGGCATGGATATCTTTTCCTGGGTTGGGTAACTCCAGAATTAGAGGGCATTGGTTTAGGGTGAGAGGGGAAAGAATTGAGAGAGATCTAAGGGGCAACTTTTTTTTTACGCAAAAGGTGGTGCAAGTATGAAATGTGCTGCCAGAGGAAGTGGAGGAGGCTGGTACAATTACAGCTATTAAAAGGATGTGTATGTGAATAGGAAGGATTTGGTGGGATATGGGTCAAATGCTGGCAAGTGGCACTAGATTAATTTAGGATATCTCGTCAACATGCACAAGTTGGACCAAAGGATCTGTTCCCATGCTGTACAATCCATGACTGAGTAGTATTTTCATACAATACCTGTAGATATGGATATCTTTACACTTTCCAATTCTATCACACCATTCCTGGACTTGTGAATCCAAGGTTGGGTTCAAGTCACTGTCATAGACTATAACAGTGTCAGCATCAACCAGATTGACACCTGTAGCACCACCACGGGTGGAAAGGATGGCACAAAAAATGCGCTTATCTGTATTAAAAAGTTTCATCAGCACCTAGAAAGGGAAAGTTCACAAAGATTAGACTGCATCACTTTCCTTCATATACATACAGACTGACTGATTCAGATTAAAAAGAAAACCAGAATTTGTAATTTGGTGCGTGTCAGTTTACAAATTTCTACATTTTCAAACAAACGGATAGAAAATCAACAAGTACATGGCTGAGCGAGTGCTACAAAAGTAAAACTGCTGTTGCTGAGGATCCTGGAGTTGTGCTCCATGCGGGGGAGAGCTGGTCTTAAACATCACTTTTTACCTTTCATTTTAATAGACTGTACATTTCTAAAAAATGTATTTGCTCTTAGAAAGTAGATAACAATAATAATGCATAATTTACTGCCCAATCCCCAAATGCAAGGGTAATAAGAGTGGGCTGCACTGTCTGGGTTGAAATAATATATTTAACAGCTAGCCATGGAGAGGAGAGTTTAATTCCCTATACTCAAAGATCAACCAGTTGGCCTTTTCTCTAAAAATGTCATAAACCAACAGAAATTTTATTTGGTGTCAGCCAACTAGTGATCAGCTTCTTGGAAATCAAATTGTCATGATGAAATTTGATCTTGCAACCTCTAAGTGGGCAGTTCTGTGCCACAACCACTATGCTATTGCACTGTTTGTTGTAAGACATTGCTGATTTCTGTCATTATTTACACTGCTAAAAGGAGTGAGGGGTTTTCTGGATCAAACTGGTGTCAGCCTGTTCTAAAGGCCCCAGAGAATATCACATTAATTCCCAATGGGGAGGGAAAAAAGGCTTTTTAATCTACCCCCAGGACAATGACAGTACACAATACGGCTTTCACTGTGCCTGCAGTAAGGATGGGGGAGTTTGCATCAGATGCAGAAGAGAAAAATCATGCAACACAAGCCATTAAACATGAACTACAGGAGCGAGTATTAGAAATTGAAATTTCAAGGAATTACATATACAAACTGTATACACAAACAGGTATTTAATACAAAGAAGTAGTTATTAAAATAATGTACCTGTCGCTGATTAAGATGAACATTACTATCAATTCTCACAAAAGCAAAACTGTGATAATCCAGGAAACTCTCCAGAATGTCCAGCATTTGAACCATTTGTGTGAATATCAATACCCGGCGCCTTTCCGATTTCAATTTATGGAGCAGAACAGCCAGTGCCTCCAATTTTCCTAAGTAAAGATTAATCACATTGATAGCTTAACCAAGCAATTGTTCTCACTGCAATCTGACAACTGACTTCCTCAAATAGACCAAAGAAACAGAACGGAAAGAAGGGGGATATTTTAAAACCTCCCCAACTCAGCCAAAACTAGGCATGAGGTAGACACAAATGAGCGAGAGACTTGCCACAAGCTTCCTATCATTGGGGACTCTGCTGCTACTATGACATTGGGCCGAGTGGAAATTTAACTGGGGATTTCGTAGTCAGCCTATTGCAGTCCTGATCATCAGGACAAGTCAACCTTTAGGTAAGTTTAGAGGGGGAGCAGTATCCCTCAAGATGCAACAGCAGAGCAGGCCTCCTTTTATCCCTGAATATTATTGAACCTGCCCCAATTGTACCTCTAGATACTGCCTCCTAAAAGCCAAGATTTCTGAGCTGCTATAGTTTAATTGCTCCACAATTGACAACCATGAATTGAACTTTTCAGGCCCCAGGTAGGACCTAATCCTTTCCACCAGTTACCTCTCACTATGTAAAGCCTTTTTTGACAATGATTTTAATTCCCCGTCCTAAACACATATGGCAAGAAATTTTTTTATTGATAAAGATCCCATTATATACCGTAGGATGTTTTACTATGTGAAGATATTTAAACAGAGGTTTCAACTGGATATTGACCAGCAAGATGTCAATGAGTGAAGGCCATTAAAAACTGAATGAGTTGCCCACTGCTGCTGGCTGACTGCTTGATAAATTACTCTGCTACCAAGGATTTAAAAATCAGCCAAGTCCTCCACACCCCAAAATTTAGCTTTTCACCCAACTCTGTCAATAGGTTGGACATTTAATACAAAACAAAATATAAGTGTGCAGAACAGCATGAAACAACAGCTCTATCTGAAGTTCATTAGAGACAAGTATCCTTAATTTACTGACCTGAGTCAAATTGTATAAGCCTCGGGTCAGTTAACAGCAACTTTGTTGTAGATGTAACCTGCAGCAATTGTTGGGCGTATGGAGCCAGCTCCTGTTTAAGGTTCGATTTAAATAGCCGCATGTGGTGCGTATAAGAAGGTGGAGGGTTAAACGTGTACAGAACTGGCGGAGGTGCCACTACATGTGGTACAACACACTGAACCCTGTGGAAAAAGCATAATGTTTCTTCGCTTAAGTTTCAACGCAAAAGGTAACACCAACCTAAATGGAAATAGACAGTAATTTGTGTCATTGCATCACATTTGGAAAAGAAACACTGATTGAGATTTTGAAAGAAAATGTGACTTGCAGAATGACAAAACAATTAGCTGCGTTTTCGAAATGCTCACAAGAGGCCTGCAGGGATGTAGTTTAAAAATCACAGTTCTGCAGGAGGTCATCTCATGATCTTAATACCTCCAAGGTAGTTTCAAACCTACAAAGAAACCGTCATGGGGAAAGAGAATAGTGAAAAGGAAACCTATTGGTGACCCTTGCCAGGCCATTAAGGAACATTATTATTTTTAATCATTGTTCTCATGACCCAAACATCTGGTATATGCATCTTCCACAGCTATTTTCAAGCTACTTTTAATTGCAAAATCCAACACTACCGGTGGACTCCTATGAATATGTGACTCCAGGACCATACCTATTGACACCACATAATTCCATAATAGCATATGGGCAGGACTCCAAACCACTGTTCATCTGTTACTGAGAAAATGTGGCATAAATTTCCTGTTTTCTCTCAACACGCTAAACTGTTTTATGGTTTGTAAAATCCTCTATCTGTAGAAAATATTTATTAAAAGGTACAGTACTATGAGTGCTTGAAGAGAAACAAGGAATTCTCAGCGTCAGAAGCAACATCACCCCATCAAACAAACCAGGCTTATTCATTACTTACTTCAGTGCCCGTATGGCAATAGCCACATTATTTTCAAAAGTCAAGGATTGCAATGCTCAATGGCACATGCTGAAAATACATAATGTCCTATTCTTTTCTCATTTTTTCTTGGCTAATATTATCCCACTAACCATATTTCTCAACAATCAATCTAAACGTGGACTTCCTAAAATAGTTGCACATCTTGTCTTTAACACAGAGACTTAACACTGGGAACAATGCAACAGATGCACCTCATCAACTTTCAATACCATCGCCTTAACTCACTGTCACCTCCCTCGCACCCTCTGACTTCAGCTTTTTTGATTCCAAACTTCTTGCTTGCTTTCTTCACCGGTTATACAGATGAAATGGGGCAAAAGAATGAGATCAATTCTATTTCAATATTAGGCTATGGTTAATTTCATAGCACAGAATCAAAAGCTGCTTTGGGTTCTGCATATTGATATTAAAAAGAAATCTGAGGCGACCTGACTATTTGGCATCTCATGGGATCAATGGCTTGATACCTTTGAAGATGTTCATGAAGACCTTTGGTTGTGATATAGAGATGCTCTGTAAAGCTCATTCTGCTATAATGCGTATTTCATTAACACAAATTCACTAACACGATTGACAAATTGGGGACACAGTTTCTAAAGCGTGAACTTTTAAAACATGTGTTGGTTGTAATGCGATTACATTGTCAACACCCTAAGCGCTGTTTCAAAAGCACGATTTTTCCATAATGTGAAATTGCACACGAACGTAACCATCACGTTATAGAAGAACTATCTGTGCAAATAGCTTATAATACAACAACTGCTCACCTTTTAATGATGTCTTGCATACTATCTTGCCTCTGATCCGTGGATAAAATTGCTTGTGACAAAGATTCTGTCCGCTTCCAAGATATCTCAGCAAAGGAGTCACTCACTGACTGCTGAATGTTGCAGGAGTTCACGTAACCAGAGAAAAGCCAGGAGTTCTCAGCTGGTTTAGGCTTTGTAAGTTTATACTCGCCAATCAAGAAGCAGACTCCCAACAGTTCCGTACCATAGACAGGCATCACAGAACATCGTTTCTCATTTATCAAGAAAATTCGGTCCAATCGCTCCTTTATGAATTTTTTCTTTTCTTCTATAGAATCCTAGAAATCATAAACAAGATTCTCAAGTGTGACACTAAAACACTGAACAAGCCACCTGTTGTGTCAGCAGGGTAACTTTAAAAAGTATTACAACTGGAGTTGCATGTTAATAGCCGAATAACTTATGCCCTTCACTTCTCCGGAAGCCATACACTGACCCCCCACTGGCAATACGAAACAATTACAATGTGACAAGTTTAAATAGGTACTTTCTACTAAAATTTTAGACATAGGAATTTATAAACTGAAAAAGTTTAGAATTTATGAGAAAAAACTATGGGAAACCTCCATGGGTTTTATTTAAAAAAAAGATAATAAAGATAAAAAAGATGGCTAATCTGGCCCTCTTATGCTCTTTGTTCATAACTTTCACAGCCTGATTAATTTAAAAATATTGAATGTGCAAGTTTAACATGAATACTCAAACCTGTTTAAAAACAATGTGATTACCTGTGCAGCAGATCCTAGAGAAGATATAGGCCTTAGGATTGCTCCCTGCTCACCAGACGCTGAACTACTAACTGTTCTGGTCGTAAGGAAAGATGCTAAAAAAAAAAAGATGTTATAAGCTGTGGAAAATATAAATTCAAAAATAAACCATATTATTTATAGTCTCTCAGTCACTCACCTTGTGTTGAAACAGGAGTGGAAACAGAACTTGGAACTATTCCTTGCTGGTTTCCCATTGCTGCAGATGCATTTTGGACTGCATTACCCTGAGATTGCGCTTGCATCAGACTCTGACTTTGTTGACGCATAATCTGCTGCCCTGGTGCTGATACAATTTGTAGGACATTGCCTGCATTTAAAAAAATATAAAAATAGGTAATTAAATGATTCTTCTCACACAATGCAAAATTACAATGAGAATTGTAGGATATCATTGTTAGCTATGAACAGTCTCCATTAATAGCTATTAATTTTCCTAGTCTGATCATTATCTACTCCTTTGCTTGTCCATCTGTTGTTCTCTCTCTGTGGGGTCTACCCCCATTTATCATTTACTCCTTACAGCCACTCCTCACCCTATCTTCTGCATAAAAACCCACTTTTTTCTAGCTACCACCCGGGTCACTGGACCCAAAACTTCAACTCTGATTTCTCTTCACAGATGCTGCCAGACCTGCTGAGCTTTCCCAGCGATTTCTGTTCCTTTGCAGGAAGGTCTCCAACTCCTTTTCTTTCTCTAGGTAGAGTTAAGATTTTCTTCCTTTCTTTAACTGGGTGCAGAGATCCCTGATTTTTTAAAATCGATTTCAGGCTCTTGGCTGTAAGTACATTGTGCAGTGTCTGTTGTGAATAGCTTCGATTATCTGAGTTAGTGCCTTCAGAGGAAGGTTCCCCACTAAATCATGTGATATATTTGGGCTTTCCCAGCATCTGGATTCTTTTGTTCTCATAATTCATTCATAAACCCAAGTCTGAATCCTTAAGCAGTAAAGTATTTCTTCAACAATTATACTCTCTGATAAATGCTTGTTAACAAGTCCGAAAAACAAACAGAAAAATAAAATCAGATTTTTTTTTTTGATTGCTGAAATTATTCTACATCTCCACAGGATCTCCCTAGTCCCCAATAAGTAATAAAACATTACATCAATTTCAGATCTTACTCCCAGATTTAAACTAATAAAACATCATTCAACAAACAAAAAGGACACAATCATACATTTTTAGTAGAAAATGGGGGTTTTGTTCTCTACAAAAGAGAAGGCTGAGGGTTGACCTGATAAAGTCTTTGTGATATGAAAGCCATTGAGAGAGTAAAGTTGTGCTCCTGCTTGTATGCAAGAATGAGTGGGTTGTCACAAAACTAAGATATCACTCAAGAATTCAGTAAAAAAATGTTTCTATTTAGACAATAGTGAAAAGTGAAACCAACTACCACAGAGAGGAGTTAATAGAACACGACAGACTCAAAGGGAAACTGGATAAACTTAAGAGAACAAGGAAAGAAGATTATCATTGTTCGGATTAGATGAAAAGACTGGGATGAGGTCATGTGGATCATAATCACCAGCATGGACCTGCTATGTCAAATGGCTATTTCTGTGCTGCAAACATTGTGTAAATTCAAAGAATCTGATATAGATACTAAATAGTTACTTTAAATATAAAATTGCAAGCACAAACTGCATCTACAGAAGTACAGTAACCTCACTTTTTTTTCTGTGAAGAATTCATTCCTGTTCAACTCAACACCAATCAACTTTGTCTTCTGTTCACTTTCTTAGCTTTTCTACAGATGCTGAGGATTGTTAGTCAGACTGGAGATTCAGTCACCTTCAACAAAGACTGATCATCATCCAAATATTAATGATGAGACGTCTAATGCATTTGTTGGTCTCTCCCTCTCTCATTCAAAGTTGGGACAATGCAGGTGGTTTCTAAACTTTAATCCCTGAATTAAAAAGAAAATGACCAGAATGGAACAAGACAGAACTGCTTTTAGTGTTAATAAAGACAATCAGAGGTGGGTGTTTTAATTCCTTATAAGTGAGAAATGCAAATTTGTCAAAAGGCTGACTGAGAAGAATTGGCATGAGGAATTCTGCTGAAGGATAGCAATTAAGATATATTTCAATGCTCAAGTATAATTTATCAGCAAAACAGAATGGATAGAAACATTTAAAAGAGGATAAGGCAGCCAGAAGTGGTGCTCTATATAAACCCAACAGGAAAATAAAGGCTGCTGGTTGTGCTTCCAAGAGGGGTTTTCTTTCCAATTGAATATCTCATGTAGACCAAATGCTGATTCTTCCTATTTGCAAGGATCTCTGACCTTTTTCCCTCTCAAGAGTCAACCAACAATACAGGGTAACTGCAGCTTTCACTAGCTTGGTCTAAGTGAAGACAGATCTATGGATTCTTAGCTTGATGCCTTGGAAAAGCAGTATATTGGATGTGTGATTGGACTAGAAAGCCAGAGACCTGAAGCCACGGGTGATGTTCCCACCACAGCTGCTGGGGAATTTAAATTCAAATAATTAAATAAATCTGAACTAAAAAGGAGTACTGGTAAGGTTGTAAACTACTGGACTGCGATAAAAATCTATTCTGTACACATTCTGCTTTAGGGAGGAAATCATCTATTCTTACCTGGTCTGTCCTTTTGTGACTTCAGAGCCAAAGCAACATGGTTAACTCTGGACTACCTTTAGAAATGGCTGAGCAAGCCAATACAATCTTCGAAAGGACAACTGGGGGTGGGCAACAAATGTTGCTGGCCTATTAGTGATGGTCACACCCAATGAAATGATATAGTAGAGGATAGGAACTACTGTATTTCAGGTTTGGATTTCAATTTTGAGATGGGCAATGAGTTTCGGTATCTATCTGGCAACATGTTGCCTGTATAACAAAGGACTTTTAACATTGTATTAGCTGTTGGATGGAGTTCTTTGCATTTGGAAAATAATCTCCAGAAGCTGTATTACTCATGGCATGTCAGAAGGAGTGGAGGGTCTATTACAGAAGGAGTGGAGGGTCTATTATCACCGAGTACAGTATCCGTGACTGCAACTACAATGATGTAAGGAGTTGTCTGCATGGAGATTCCAATTTTGTAGACATTATCAAATATAAATGCTGCCTTAAGAAATATGACCAAAACAACATCAGGAAATGACATTGAGGGGCGAGGAGTGTGTGTGTGTGTGTGTATATACACAAGACAAATAAATGTTAAATGTTACGCCATACACATGATGACTGCTTGCTGCTCAATGTACCTTGTAACTGGAGATGCTGGCCAGCAGTGAGCTGCCGCAACTGACTGCTAGACAAGGTAAACTTGTTGCCTTGGAAGTGCAGCGTCACGGGCTGACTAGTCTGGGTGCCTCGTCCTTGCCCACCAGCTATGGAGGCAAGCTGGGCGATACTAACGACTTCTCCACCTGCAAGGGAAGGACAATGTGCAACACAATTATAAACAAAATGTCAGCAGCACTGTGCTTTGGCAGTTAGTAAATCTGCACCCAAGCTCTACTCATGCAAGGTCATCTACAGTGTGCAAACAAGGTGTCAGAGAAGTTTATGCAGGAAAAGCAAAAAGTGAGATAAAGATTTTTTAAAAGTTTTTAAAAGATTTTAAATTAGTTATCTAGCTACTCAGGTAATAGCTATTGATAGGTGTCTAATAAGATTGATTTATATATCTACATTGATCTTCAACTACAGTTTTCTGGCAATATTTAATGAAGGCAAGAATTAAACAGTGCTTCCCGCTTAACATATGTCCATTTTTCTATATTAATTCACAGGACATGGATGTCACTGACAAGGTTACATTTATTACCTACCCCCTAACTGCCCTCAACACCGCCATCTTAAATACAAATGAGTGGTGCTCTCAGAGGATAGTTAAGAGTCAACCACATTGCACAGGATTGGAAATCACTTTGGGTCAGATGAGGTAAGCACAGGAGGTCTCCTTCCCTAAAGGATATTAGCAAACCATTTTTAAAAAAATGAAACTTCATCACTATTGTGGATATTAGCTTTTCATTCTAGATTTATTTAATCAATTGATTTCCAGCTGCTGTAGTGGGATTAGAACTAATTTCTCTGAATATTGGTCCATACTTCTGCATTATTAGTTCAATAATATAACTGCCTTGCTAGCATGCTCCTTTCTAGCATTAGAAAACTGTTAGAATATTGTTTGATCAAGCATAAATTTTTGCTGACACAGTTAAAGATAGAATTAAATCATATACAAGTAAAGCTGTTATTTCTCTAATGAGATTTCTTTATTCTCTTCTACCCCCATTTCACCCCACAGCAAAATTTTAGATAAACCTTGATGGAACGTACTTTTTCCTACAAGTTGAAAACAAACTCTCTGGCCATTTTTATTTTGTTAATTGTTATTTTAACTAAGGAAGCATCACTTACAGCTTCCCATCTAACTAAACAATGAAACAAACTCCCTTTAGGAGAGGCACTTACAGGCTATGAAATGCTGATGTGAGATGACAGAGCCTTTCAAAAGCAATACCTACACCCAATTGTATCAGAGAGTTATAATTAGTTGCCTGTAAAACCTTGAATGACACCCTGTTATTATCTGTGTTATGAAAGTTAAGGTGCATTTTCACACTGCCTTTCCAAGAGCACCACCAAAGCAGAAAAAGCAAAGTAGGACAGCAGAGTCTCAGCTAAAGTTCATTAAATTCCTGTAGTCTGTTATAACTGCATTCATCCCTTGAAATATTACAGGATCAATTTACCTTTCTCTCGTGCCCTGTCAGCTAACTTTACTACATTTAGGATGAAAGCAAAAGCTAATGTCAAAAATTGTATATACTTTTTTAAAGTGGAAAGGAATTCTTTCTTTCCCAGCTTCACTTAAGAGCAGCAGGGAAAAGCAGTTTGAATTAATAGATTAGTATGACTGACAGTGAGGTTCAGAGAAGAGTCTGGAATTAACTTCCCTTATCCCCAACTCATAGTTAATAAAACCATCTTGTAATACAACCTCTGAAAACTTAGATATAGGTTTCAATAATGGGTTTTTATATGCAGAGATCAGATTTAACTATGATAAAATTTAAATGCTGTAATAAACTCTTTCCAGCAGTACTGCATAAAATTTGTTGCAACTTAAGGAAAACCAAAATGACCTAACCCTAACACCACATAATTACCACAAAAAATGTTTGAACTGCCTAATCAATGTAACCTTGAAATTAATTATCCTATACTAGCTATTTTATTTGATGCTGAGTTGTATTACATAAAGAAAATTAAGTATTTTAATAGAATCAAAATAATGTTTTGCAAACAACTAAAGGCCCGCAACTGGAAATTTCTGCAATCCCAAACAAAATAATTAAAAGACCAACTAATTTTTAAAAAGCAGCTTTTGTAAAGGCAGTGCATTATCTAGAGGACACACGTATCATCAGGTCAGTACTCAATATCGAAAAGACATGCTAGAAGGCAACATACGTACAAAAGTGAAGCAGAAGACAGTGTTGGGTTCATTAGCCATGAACCATGGCCAAAGCTTGTCTAAAGAAAATCTCAGCAGGTGATTAGTCCCTTACCAACAGAGAGATTTGCATAAATAGGGCAGCAAAAGAGAATTTGGAAAAAAAGTTGGAAACTTGGCTGCTCATGAGGGACAGCCCTTGCCAGCAAGAAATGAGTGAGTCATGCAACAGTAATAAGTGGGAGAATTAGGCAATATTTGTGAGGCCACTTACTAGGCAATCGTGCCTGGGCCTGTGAGGTCAGCACCAGCCTCTGATGCAGCACATTGGTTGTCGGGGCGGTGTGAGCAGAAGAGGCTTGCTGCTGGGCCTGACCCGAGTGCGAGGCCTGGGAAGCAGCCTGTCCCTGCTGGGTGACCAGGCCTGCTGTGCTGCCCAGGGCTGGACTGGCTGTGCTAGAGGTGATGGTGCTGTTCACCGCTTGCTGCTGTCCTGGTGCATTGGCAGTAGTCTGATTCATCTGAAATGGAGTCGCTGCTGCAAATGACAAGTGGTTGGTTTGTGCTGGCCAACATGACAGATTTTTCAAAATTATATTCACATTTCATTCTGTGCAACTCACCATTCCTCCAAAAAAAAACTTAGGACGATAGTGAATAAAATCAAAGACATACTCACCTAATTAATGAAGTTAACTAGCACAATGTGTGCAATTCAATACTTCTGTTTCTCAATCACATAAAAAAAATGATACATTTAACTATGTTTAGTTTCAGCTCTGGCTGAATCACTTATCTGAGTCTGACGGCTATGGGTTCAAGTTCCACACTGGTGCCTTGAGCACATATCCACATTGGCATTCTCAGTACAATACTGAGTGAATGCTGCTACTGTCAGATGTGCCATCTTTCAAACAGAGGTTAGAGATAAGTCAGAGTCTGGTCTCTCAGTTAGATGTAAAATATATGACACACTTCTGAAGAGAAGGGAGAGAGTTCTCCCTACTGCCCTGGCCCATATTTTATTCCTCAGTCATCAGGTTAAGTCACAATAGTCCTTTCAGGCCATAGAACTGCTCTCTCAGAGATAGCGGACTTTTTTTTTCTTATTTCCTCATTCAACACCTAAAGGAAATAGGAAATTTAATGTTTCTGTTGTATGCATTGCTTGTTTTTCCCAAATTGGTTTACAGCCCTGACATTACAATAGTAACTAAATTTCATTGGTTGTAAAGTGCTTTTGAATGCCCAGAGATCATTTTAAAAATGCAAATCTTTCTTCTTTTAATTATTGCATAGATGCATTTGGACAATAGCCAGATCAACAAATAAGAACAAAAATGTTTCACAAAGCCTTGTAAGTGTCTGAGATACAACTCGGGCGAAACTACAAACACATTTGCTACTCTCATAGGTCCTAATACACTTTGAACTGGACAGGACAGCTCAAACCTTCCCCACATCCAAACTAGTGAAAGTAAATATCTGTCACTTATGTTAATCACATAACAAGGAAGATGAGAATAGGTTCTGGGGGATGCACAGCTTGTGCAGTACGTTGATGTATCTCATGACAGCCTTATTGATTAGCCTCAGGATAAGCAGTTAGCCATTTAGATGTTAGAAGTTTTTTCAGCTGGTGATAGTCAATCTCCATAATTCTATGTCAGAAAACTGTATGTCCAGTGTTTAAGTACATCAAAGACAGTAATCAGAAACCTATCCATTTTTAAGGGAATCTAGGTGCATGGGGATAAGTGAATTTGAGTTAGAAAGTCAGTCATAACGTTGTCCAAATGACAGGTAGAGCAGGCTAGAAGAGATAAAAGATCAACTCCTGTTCCTTTTCTATATGTCTGCAGAAGTCTGAAGTTGCTGCTATAGTCATATTCTTGATGGCAGCCAGAACATTGGTGCCAACAAAGACTATATAAGCTAAGCAACTAAGCCATCCAGGATCACTCTTGCATAAGCAGCGAAATACTGTACTATTACTACAGTCTAGGCTTCATCAATTCTGAACGGCCATATTCCTGGCATTTGCAATATCTGTTGAGTGTGTGGTGCTGGAAAAGTACAGCAGGTCAGGGTGCAACTGAGGAGCACGAAAATCGACCTTTCAGGAAAATGAAAGGCTTTTGCTTGAAACGTCGATTTTCCTGCTCCTCGGATGCTGCCTGACCTGCTGTGCTTTTCCATGAGCACACTCTTGACTCTAATCGCCAGTATCTGCAGTCCTCACTTTCAGCTAATTGCAATAACTGACCTGCTGCCTCCAATCACTTCACCTAATTATATAACCTTCCCCGGCCACTGTATCCCTTTTTAAAATGTTATACTAATAAAGAAATATTTCTCATATAGGGCCAGTTAGCACAGCTGGCTGGATGACCTAGTGAATGACTAGGTCTAATGCCATCAGCAGAAGTTCGACCTCTGTTGTGTCGATGTAGCCTTGGGACCAGTGACTTCGGACTGTCCCTATGAGTGGAAGGCAATGGTAAACCTCTGCCCACAAAAACTGCCATAAAATGGCTCATTTGAAACATCAGCACACAATGAATCAAGGACCTGCCTTCACCCATGAATGAATGGTATTTTCTCAAGGCACTCATGTCAGTGGCATCATCAAATGAAATCTTCAAGGTCTGATAATTCAATGGTCTTTATTATACAAAATAGGGATTACAAAAACTAGGTTTGTGTTTCTTGTAACTAAGAGGTTAAGGAGTGATTTCATCAAAATTTGGAAGCTTTCAAGGGAAATACAGTAGATTGCAGGACAATTGAGCAAACTGCAATTAGGGAGCTTAGGAAATAGAAACAGGAATAGGCCTTTCACCTCCCGAACCAGCTCTGCCACTCAACTTGATTATAGCTGATCTACTTCCACACATTTTTTCATCTCCATAACCCCTCAATATCTTTTAACACTATCGATCTCTGTCTTGAACATACCCAATGACCAAGCCTCCACCGACCTGTAAAGTAGAAAGTTCCTAAGATTCACCACCCATGAGTGGAAAAAAAATCCTCATCTCAGTTCTAGATGGTTCAAAACCCTATTCTAAGACTACGTCCCCTGGTTTTAAAATGCCAAGCTAAGGGAAACATCCTGTATCTATCATGTTGAGCCCTTTAAAAATTTTGTATGTTTCAATCAGATCACTTCTCATTTTCCTAAATAGTCTGAATAAAAATGCCAAACCTTTCAGCAAACATTTCTTCAAGCAAATGCTGCTAGAGATTTGGAATTCCATTCCACAAATGATGATAAATATTAAATCAATAACTAATTCTAAAACAAAGACCAATGAGGCTTTTAATTAACCAAGATACTAAGAAATAGAAGGCAAAGAAGGTGTATGAAGTTGGATCAGCTGGCCAGCCTTGATCAGATTAAGTCGAAGTCTCATGACACCAGGTTATAGTCCAACAGGTTTATTTGAAATCACAAGCCTTCACAGCACTGCTCCTTCATCAGGTGAAGTTCTATAATTTGGTGTCATGTGACTTCTGACTTTGTCCACCCCAATCCAACACTAGCACCTCCAGGTGACAGAACAGACCTGAAGGGTGCCTGCATCTATGCTCAGGGAGATGCAGTCACAACTGAGATTACCTTCAGATGAGCAAACTTTGAAAATCAGAATCTCCGGCTCCCCCCCTCTCACACAAGAAAATATTAAAACATTTCCACAAGATCCCAAATTGATACCTGAACTGAGTTGAGCGTCTTATGAGAAAGGGTTGGACAGGCTGGGCTTGTTTCCAGATGAGTAAGGGATGACTTAAAGTTTATATGTTCCTGAATGGTTTTGACGAGGTGGACATGGGAAGGATGTTTCCTATTATGGATGAGTCCAGATCAAAAGGGCACTGTCCTAAAGTTAGGGGCCCGCCTTTTGAGAGAGAGAGAGAGAGAGAGAGAGAGAGAGAGAGAGAGAGAGAGAGATAAGACTTTTTTTTCTCTAGGAGGGTTGAAAGACTTTGGAACTCTCTGCCCCCAAAGATGTTGGAGGTTGAGTACCTTGGATATTTTTAAGGCTTGAGAGATTGAGAATAAATTGTTGTTAGAAATGGATGAGAATGTGGAATTCAAAACACAAGCAGATCAGCCTTGATCTTGCTGAACGGCCAAGCAGACTGAAAGGGCCCTACTTCTGCATTCGGTAAAAATCTGTCAGAGCAAATGTTATTCTTCCCTTCCTTAAAATATAAATATTGGTGTTTTAAAATTATTTTTATCACATTGAGAATAACACCTGAAAACTTAAGAAATATCTGAGGAAACAAAACAGAAACAACATTTTCATGAGAGGATTTCTAAGTTAGTGTACAAGCTTTGCTTAAGCCAAACCTCATGCTGTTAATAGTGTGGACAGCACTACGCAGCACTCAAACTCCATACAGAATTTAAAGTTTTCATTGCTATGTTTGATAACCTCTTTAAGCTCAAGTAAAACTGTTCAATCACCAGGTGAGGATGGGTACTGCTTCCCCAAATTAAAATAAGTGTCGAACTTTCATAACCAGTTACGTATACCAGCTTTATTTGTGAAAAGTGAAAAGGACCCTCTAACATTCAAAACATTCCATTTGTGGAGGACAGCTTTCCCATCAGCACAGGGGACCAATGCATCTTCCAATGCAAAACAGTGGAGGTAGGAAAGGGAAAGAGACTAAAGACTAAGAGGGGGATACTGCTCAATTGGAGGATTCAAAGAATACCAACACAAATGGATTAGGCCCATCGGTTTCTTTTTGTGCAGTGTGAAATGATCTTTACCATTATGATTTTGAGAAGGTAAGCCAAATGCTGAATTGCCTGGGAACAGCAAGTTTTTGTTTAATCAAGGCTGAGTGACACATACACATCAAATTTCAGAAAGAGGATGGGCAGAAAAAAAACTCTCAACCGGAACTCTCTGAATTCAAAATATGTATGTTTTTAAAAATTTAGAAAAACAATGTTCGTACACTGTGTTATGTTACAATTGTGAGAATTTTACTGGGAAATAAACATCCTAAAGCACCAGGCAAGTTTCAATGAAGAACAGATTTCGCAGGGAAGAATGTAGCATTAAAAACTCATCTTTTAATCATACACACTGGATTTAGTCCTTACAAGCAGAAGATCGCTTGATGGTTTAATAGACAATTTGATTCATATTTGCTGATCAGCAAGTACTAATCAGGCCAAATGTTTAAGACTAATTTATCCTTCACCCTGGTAAAATCCAATACTCTCTCACCTTTTTGTCAAAGTTACTATCCAAGATTTCAAGTACAAATTGGAAAGAGAAGTGTTGTATCATCAATGAAACTGCAGCTAGTCATGAAACTCCATTACTGACTGAAAACTTTGCTCAACATTTTTGATTAGAAGGAATGAAGCTGTTTCTTACCCTGGGCAGAAGTCATAACCTGAGAAGCAGGCACCGCCACAGCTGAAGACTTGCCACGTGATTGCCCTTGATGGGTTGCAGCTGAAGTTGTGCTGGGTGCCCGCTGAGGTTGTGTACCAACAACCACAACCGTCCGGTCATCTGGCTTTTGGCCATACTGTACAGGCTGGAACAACCTTGACATTTTTTGAAGAACAAAAATCATAAATGCTAGGTTCATGCTTACTTTGGGAATTGAACTTAATAGCTCTCATTGGCAGTAAGTATCATAGTGTGTTATAAAAATCACTTAGCACCACAAAAGAACATGCTGTCTCCTTCGTCATTTCAAAGACTGCAGTCCACAATCCAGGTCTCTCACGCCGTTCAGTACTGGAGGAGTACTGCATTGTCAAAGGTTTCTGACATTAAGCTGTGGCCCAGTCTACTGTCTCAGATGGACTTTTGTAAAAAAATTATTTCATTACTTAGATTTAGCAGTGTTGCATGTCTTACATTGGCCTTGATAAGAGGGTTGTGAGCATAGAAAATCCATGGTATATGCAAACAGCAGGGGAATTCTCCACCAGTATCTGGGTCAACATTTATCCCTCAGCCAACATTACTAAAAGCAGATTGCTGTTTATTGGTCCTTGCTGTGTGCCAATTAGCTGCCATACTTCCGACAAATAGCGAGTACAAAAAGTATTTAAATGTCTATAAAGAAATACAGGGGTCCTGAGTCCAGGAAGGCTACAGAAATTCCCTTATTTCAGTGCTGGTTCAAGGAAATTGCACTTTTCAATAAAACAGAAGACACATACTATAATAATTAAAAGTGATTTGCTATTAGCCTTTTCTGAAGAATATAGAGAGATGAAAGTTATGTTACAGTTGTAGAGACTTCTGGTCAGAATGGATCTGGAAAAACTGAATTCTGCTATGGTGACCATGTGTAGGAAGATCACAGCAGTCTTAAAAGGGAAAGCAATGCAGATTCACCAAATAATACCAGGGCCTAATGGTTATATTACAAGGACTGCATGTACTATTATCTCACATATGGTTAGTTATGTTTGACCTAATCAAGATGTTGAAGATAATCAAGAGGATTTGATAGGGAACCTATTTCTTCTAGTGGGGAAGGGGGAGAAAAGTCCAGAACAAGGAGGAAGAACCTTAAAAGCAGAGCTATGCTATTCAGGAAGCACTTCTTCATATAAAGATCAGAGAAAATCTAGAACTCTATTACCTAAAAACATGTTACAGTTTAAGCGCATTAATTGAAAATCCCAATACTGAGTGACAAATTTTAGTTCGGTAAGGACATCAAGATACACGAAGTAAAGATAGATATTTTGTTTCATTTTTATTCAAAGAGTTATTTTTGTAGGAATAGTACTGGGGAGTATAGGTGCTTGTTTGTTTGCATTTATTTTTCATGATTTTTGCAACCCTGGCAGTGAAAAATGGGTTTAGTGCATTAAAAAAAAACTATGCTTTGTCAAGTGACATGGAAGTCTAGGGACAAACAGAGATACAGTAAAAACTAAAAGTCAGTGTGTGTGAATGTGCCAGAGAAAGACTGCTGACACCAGATTTAAGGAAGTCATGCTTGCTCTGGCGTTAAAGTAATAGTCAACTTTTGTTTTTAAATTCATCTTGTTCATGCCAGCTCAAAAACACTCAGGTGCCTTTTCTAATCCTATATTCCTGCACATGGCCCATAATTTGTAATTTATTCTAGGTGGGTCAGAGATAACCACTGAAGGAAAAATGAAATGTTTGAAATTTCACTGCAAGGAATCTGGTTATAGCTGTGCCAGCCAGAGCAAGAAACCACAGCATGGAGAAAGTGCTCTCTCTTCACTGCAGTTTTGTTGTTTGTAAAGATATCACTGGGATAAAATGCAAATATTGTGAAATTGAGTCTTTTTTCATATGTCTGTAATTAAATCTTCCCAACCTTTTGATTTAGAGCAATATAGAGTCACAGAGATGTACAGAATGGAAACAGAATGTACAGAATGGGGTGGCATGGTGGCTCAGTGGTGAGCACTGCTGCCTCACAGTGCCAGGGACTCAGGTTCAATTCCTGCCTTGGGCGACTGTCTGTGTGGAGTTTGCACATTGTCCTCGTGTCTGCATGGGTTTCTTCCCACAGTCCAAAAATGTGCAGGTTAGGTGAATTGGCCATGCTAAATTGCCCCTCATGTTAGGCGGATTAGTCAGGGGAATGGGTCTGGGTGGGTTGCTCTTCGGAGGGTCGGTGTGGACTGGTTGGGCCAAAGGGCCTGTTTCTGTAGGGAATCTAAACTAATCTGGAAACAAACCCTTCAGTTCAACTCACCTATGTCAACCAGATATCTGAACCTAATCTAGTCCCATTTGGCAGCATTTAGCCCATATCCCTCTAAACCCTTCCTATTCACATACCCATCCAGATTCGTTTTAAAATGTTGTAACTGTACCAGCCTCCACCACTTCCTATGGTAGCTCATTCCATACATGCACCACACACTGCGAAAAAATGTTGCCCCTTAGGTCCCTTTTAAATCTTTCCCCTCTCACCCTAAACCTATGCCCTCAAGTTCTGTACTCCCCCCACTCCAGGGAAAACACTTTGTCTATTTCCCCAATATAATTAACATTTTTTTCTTGCTTACTGCTGATAAAAGGCATATTTTGCCAAAGCTTTTCAACTTGCGCTCATGAAAACATTTCACAAGAGCATGAAAGATGATTGCTGATTGGCTGGCATGGGACATGTTCTTTTGCAGACAGAACAAATGTGCACTCATTACTTAGTTGAGTTGAAAGAGATGCAACATCAGCCATTCACTGAATTTAAAAGGCTACAGACAATGGGACTTACTGGACAACTCTTTCAGGAGCCAGCGCAGACATGATGGTCAAATGGCCTCCTTCTGTATTGTACAATTCTATTTTTCTATGCTCATTCCTCAGGGCAATGCCTCGACCAATCAGAGTCAACCTGCCTGGCTTACCATTTAAGCCAAGCGTGGCAGTTAACTGTCAATCAATATTAATGGGTGCATTCTCCAACATCAAATGCTTCCAATAATCAGAGTCTATTTGCCAATTCATCCACTCTCTCTTCTCATCCAGTATCACTGTTGGCTTCCCCCATGAATTCATATTCTTGCAAAGCACCCTAATGACAGTAAGCCAACAAGCTTCAACAAAAAGGGTCTTTTTTCAGCGCTACTCTGTACTACCAAATGACTATTTTCTTGTTTAATAAACATTCTATTTATTTGCATTACAAATATACTGGCAGACTTTGTGAACATGTGCAGTAACCGATCTCTATGGTTCCAATAGAAGTTGGGGTCTACTAAGCCAGGTTTCACTCCGAGATCTGACTTTTCCCAAGAGCAACACCAGCTGGGATCACAGCACAGGCAACTGGATTAAAAAGGTACAGATCAGCTACGATCTAACTAAATGGAGGAACAGGTCTGAGAAGCTGAATGGCCACTCCTGGTCCAACGCTTGTTAGCAGCTGAACTGCCCTCTTAATGTCAATCTACAAAGGGAAAAGCACTGAGGACAAGAGAAGGCAGGATTCTGGGTTCACTCAATAAAAGCTACACTCCCTCTATGACAAAAGAGAAACATAGTGCAGAGTTTTTTTTTTAAATCGTGCCAGTGGTGACATTAGTATGCACCAACTTGCCACATTTAACATTCAGGGCTATTACACTGTGACATTTGTGACACTATTTTGAGTTTTAAAGAGGTTCAGCAAGAACTGTTCAGATCAAAAGATAGATACAGTGGTCATTAATTTCCTAGTTGCCTTCTTCATCCATCATGCTCCTTGGAAAACGACAGGATTTTTACCTCCACCGTTCCATTACTACAAAGTGCTCAGCTTGCCTTTTGTGAAAGTTATTTGGGGACAGTTATTTTGGGTTCCACTGTTCAGTTTTAGTGGGAGCAATTATATTAACAATAAATGATGCCTATGTGACTAAATTATCCAAATTGAGGGCATACGTTTAAGAAAACCAATGATTAGAAGGTAGGGGTATACTACTATTGGTGAGTTTAACTAGTGCTTTGTATAGCTGAAACATGATTTCTATATTTAATTCCAAACGTCCAGATATAAAGACAAGGTATAAAAAGAGAAGGCGGCCACCTACTTGCTGACTTTCACTTTAACTGGTCTGGGTCTGGGTGGAAGATCTGGCGAATAGTAGATTTCCTCAATGAGTTTTCTTGTCACCTTCCTTTTGGGCATGACCATCTCAGTCTCATATCGAGACAGTCGGTTTTCAATTCCAGTTAGATTGAAGGCAGACAAGTCCACATTCTGAAAAAAGTACAAAAAGCAAACATCTAGTTATCGTGGAGTAGCTACTAATAGTCAAGGAAAAAAGTGAAAGCAAAATCAATTTACAACACTTACCTTCCAAGGGTCATATTCAAGCACTTTCAACACAACTGATGCAACTGTATACTGCAGAGCTTTGAAAACATAGGCCGAACAGACAGACCTGGGGCACTTCAGGTTAGGGTGATTACATATCCTTCTCAGTTGCATCAGGAGGTTAAGAACACTAACAAAATGACGAGATCTCAGAGCTTCCATTGTGCTATTGGTTAGAGAAGATATGAGCATTAGAAACGAGCAACTCAAAACAGAAATGCAATTTATTCATCAACCAGCACTGTTACGTCTATCTCAAGTCTTGCAACTATCGGTGTCTTTCACACAACAACCATCGTACACAGTTATAAGACACAAGACTCAATAATAACTAGACACTGACCGGTCCGTAACATAGCAATTTATTGACCTTAGTGACAAATAGGTAGATTTCTGAATGGAGCACTTTGGCAAGTAAGCATCACATCTGTATCCTTGACAACCCATGGGCATCACCTGAGTACATGCTAGAGTATTGCACAACTGAATGCAAGCAGGAATTCTGTGGAACACTTTCCAAGCACCTGTTGCCAGTTTATGCCTTTATTAGTGATTTCTATGACTTAAATTAACCTGGTACTCTCATTCATACGAACAGTGTAATTTCAAGTTCCAAAGCATTATCATATGAAGGACACCATCATTAAATGGATATTATGCTAAATATAAAAACATCATGCAATAAAATCTCAATGGGTTTGCAATACGATACACACTACACCAAGCTTCAAAATGACTCAGCATTTAACACCGCAAAATGACTTTAAATTCCTGCTAAATGGGGATAAACTACAGGGAAACGTCACCGATTTACATTCCTAGATTTATCAAATGTACATATTTGTTAACTGGTTACAAAATATTTTACAGCAGTCAATATATCTATAACATCCCACGGTATCTGATTTTTGGCCTGTTCACTAATGCAATATTGTTAGAGCTTTACAACCAACGAGAAAAATCTCTACGAGGTGAGTGTACAACATTAAAACATTTAGTTTCTCAACCCCAACAGTTCAAAAGTCCAAATCAACCACGAAAGATGTTAAATTGAGCACATCGCCCCATTTTCAGATACAAACTAACAGTGACAGTGCCCTGACAGCACCCAAGTAACCCATTCGAGTTCTAAAACAAATCTGGACATCATTACACTAAATCTCGACACCATACCAGAGAAACCTAGTATTGGAATAGGAGTCTGACAGGACTAAATTCTCCAGAGACAAGGACAGTCCAATTTTGCTTCCAGCAAAATGCTGATATTGATAAGAAAATAACATTCCTTAGTACGTTCTGAAAGACAGATAAACTTCCCAAGGAAGAAATGGGCAAAGAACTCTCCACTACCACTGAAAGGAACAGGAGGCTGTTTTTGGTGTAGGGTCCTGTGAAGGCTGAGCATTGAGTACTCTGTTACCATTCCTCCCACTCACCCCAACTTTACAGAGAGTAATAAGTATTCTGGTTTGTTCTACCAGTTGGATAAGGTGAGGTCCAATTTCTGGTCTACGCTGGATCAGCTGCCCAGGCAGAAAGAAGTATCTCACTACTGACCTCAGCACCCTCATGATAAATCAGAGTTTCAGAGGCAGGCAGGGTGCATTATATCACTAATCACATGAACCTAAAAACGGTTCTTCTCAATATCACAAAATTATATCCTATGCACTGGTCATAGATAAACTATCCATTGTTGCTTTCCTCAACCTTTTGGAAGTCTTTGATGCCATTGATGTAATTCAGCCAGTTCCATGTTATCTATTCATTTATAAGCAAAAAATCAATTTAAAAAAAAACTTTACTTCAGTACTTGTGGTAATCATAAAAACTAGCCATGAACACACACTACTTCTCATCAACACAATGACCTCAAGGCAACATCGCCCAGAAATGCAGAATCAGTTTTAACAAGTAATCAACTTCTCCTATTTCTTCCTCACCATGACCTCTGCACTTCAACCCCCATCTCAACCCACTAACCCCATTCCCATCTCTCTCCACCCACAACCCACCCTTCACTATCATTAAATTTTCAGGCTATTTGTGGAATATCCTGTACTGAATGAACATATAATTTCTTAAAAAAAAAACCCAAAAATCATCATAATCAGTCTTTGTCATAAACTGCACTCCCCAACTACCAACTTTCCCCTTCTCCAACTGACTGCCTTTAGGCTGAAACTAGACTCTTCACAACATGGATATCATATTTAAATCAGAGATGAGTTTGCATTGATACATCTGCCCCACTATGAATAGCACCCATTTACGCCTTTGTGACATCACCAGATTCTACTCCTGCCTCAGCCCAGTTCCTGCATTGTGTCTTTGTTATCTATAGACTTGACTTCTCAAATGTATTCCTGACTGGGCTCCTACCTTCTACACTCTGAATTTAAAATCCCACTGGCACCAAGTTCCATTCACTGATCACCCCAATGCTGACGCATATATGCTGGCTCCCCACCTCTAAGCCCCTCCAGCACTATAATTAGTCAAGATTTCAGTGTTCCTCTAACATTGACTTCTCGAACAACTCTAATTTTAATAGCGCCACTACTATTGTACCATTTATGTTTTTGTGTCATTTTACTACATTAAATGTACCATACAAATACAGGTAGTTGCTGTCATTAAGCAGTATCTAGTCATGGTCACTTGGTCAACATGTTGACATATGTCAGGATTCACTCTTGGTTGTGGTACTCTTTGAGATTCTAGAGGTCTACCAATAATTCATATACAAGGATGATCCTCAGGTTGAGGCGCCAGAGAGGATTATCTGCAGCCATCCAACCAGATCTTCACTTCCATTGGAAACTGGAGAGGGGAGCAGGAGGAAGCAGGCAATCAACACCTTTCTCTGGCTTAGAGGAGTCCTACATTATGGAGTTTTGGTAACTAATATGCAAAACATTACATTTCAGCTCAGATTCAGGCATCTAAAGCAAACTGTCTTTCAAGAGGCATCTTATGAAAGACACTACTTACGCAGGTTGGTACATGACATCTTCATACATGATTTTCTGTCTCTTCGACAGGCAACACTTCAGAATGTGCTCATATTTCTTCGGCAGCTGTTTCTCCACATCCCTCTTCGATCGGCGTAAAATGAACGGCTGGATCATCTAAAAGGCAAAGATTCAAGCACTTTTAGATTCTGCATACAGTTTAAGGTATGTAATTTTAAAAAATTCAATTATGCGCAAATGTGATTATTTAATGTGTAGGTTTTTCAGCCCATGACTCTGCTCCACCGTTCTAAACCATAGTAAACCACCTACCCCAATGCTATATTTCCACATCAGATCCACAACCCTTGATATCACTAGGAACTAGAAATACATCAATCTGTCTTAAACTGAGCTTCAAAGCCCTCTGGGGTAAATAATTCCAAAGATTCCCACCCCCAGTGAAGCAGGTCCTCCTCATGTCAGTCCTAAATGACCGTCTTTATGGTGAATGCTACCACTAAATGGCTCACAAACAGCTTGATAGCAGAATGGCAGCTGCTTGCAACAAAGATGGCACTGACAGCTCCTGATTTTACCGAAATACTTTCTCATGCCCAAGTCACCATAAATACTGACTGGAAAGGGAATGAATTCACATAGCAGACTGCTTGTAGGTGAATGATCTGCTGTAGCTGCCTGTGTACTTAATTAACTAATTCCTTGATCAATTTGCAGTCTGCCCTCCAAAGAGAAAAATCTCCACCAAACTTGGAAAACACAAAATCATGACAGACCTCTAAAATGGCCTTGGGGAAATGTGGTGGGCTGTCACTCTCACTGGATGTGGGAAATTCTCTTCTTAAACAGGAGGGAATCCTGTCACAGCAACAGACAATCTAACAAATAGTTTAATTGACTGTCCACAGTATCCTGGCACAGAAGCATCCTGGTGAAGACAGCTGCATCACAGTGAAATGACTTTACTGGCCTCATTAGCACATGCACTGGCAATCATTTCAGCATCCGGAGTAATTAGTCTGGTCCTACATAGTTTGAGTTTTATCCTGAGACTATTCCCCAATTCTAGATCCCATAGTCAGGGGGAGCATCTATTCTTTCTATCCCTTTATGAATTCCATAAGTGAAATAACTGCAGAGAGGCTGGTATCCCATCACCAAGGCACTCTATTTATTTGTGCACATTATTTTGGCTTTGGCCAGCCAGCTTGAAATCAGTCACCTGAACGGAGGAGATTTTAATCTCCTGGTTATATTGGTCAACCAGGCCTTTCCTGGTTTGCCGAGGTTAACAACCCAAAGCAACAACCTCACCCTCACAGTCAATGAGGTCAACCTGGTTCCAATCACTATGGTAAGTTCTTATGAGTTCTTCATTTTTCTAAGAATATAATCCATTCTCCTCAAGGACAGTCACATCACCCAACAGGGCAAAAGCGAGGACTGCAGATGCTGGAAACCAGAGTTTAGATTAGAGTGGTGCTGGAAAAGCACAGCAGGTCAGGCAGTATCCGAGAAGCAGGAAAATCAACATTTCAGGAACCTGATGAAGGGCATCACCCTACAGACCTGTCTAGTCAACATCCTTGCACAGGAAAGGGCACCAGAGCTGCACTCAACACCTTAGGTGCAGTCTCATATTTTTTGCTCCTGTACACAAATCTTTTTCGGACAAAGGCTAACATACTTCTGAACTACATGGCGTGCTTTCTGGGAGCATAAATTCTACAAAATCTAATTGCTTACCTCTGTCAAGTAACTGCAATTGACCTACATTAGGATAAGTTACTTTAAAAAGAGTAATCTGATTCGTTTAGGCTCTTTCTGCAATGAAAGCATTGTGAACTAATCAAGGTATAAGACATACAATCTCTTCCAAAACTAGTGAAGCCTTCAACCATGTCACCGTACTTTCCCTCCCATCTCCACGTCTCACACTTCGCCATTTTGCAGCTGACTGCCCTAAGACACTATTTGCTGAAGTGGCAGGAAACTCCACATTCAGACTGCCTGCCAAGATTCCTTTACAATCTTGCCATTTTCTTTTTCAAATTTAAGCAGAAGTTGCACTTACCCTATGCATTCTTATTACCAATTTGTGGCAATAGTCCTGATTTTCATCTGTGCCAACTTTCACAGGGAAATCCAGGTAGGATCTGGAAATTCCAGGCAGCAGGAAATGCATCATAGTCCACAGTTCCATGGGGGTATTTTGCAAAGGAGCTCCAATCAAAAGCAGACGCTGTTGACTAAAAAAGGAAAAATTTGCTTTCAATTCACCCATTTGCATCCCATTACCATTCAAAAACCTAACTTACCAGAACTAAGTGCGTTCTATTGGAGTCTATCAAATGTCACCTTTGCACTTGTCAGCTGGCATGAAAACTTCCTAATTTCAACTACTCCCTTTTTCTCTCTCCCTCCACTCACCTAAGATATGAGTTCTTGCCATCACAAAATTCCAGATGACTGCCAGATTCCATTATGTCATCCAACTGGTCGTTCTGTTGCAAATTCAGGGAGTCAGTGTCAATGGGCTGTTTAATCCTATCAGGCATTAAAATCACAACAGCCCTGCTATGCACCCAGGAGAAGACGTCATGCTTCTCAGCTGTAGAAATTGGGTAGACAACTAGAAGTGGGAATGCTGACTGATTGCCCCTCACTCCTAACCCCAGGTTCACAGCATTCATCTTATGCACCCAGCTACAATGAAACCGTGGACCTTTTGGTCCATGTGGCTCATCGTTCCTCACTTAACCAGGGTAATTTTGTTGTCAAAGTTCAGGCTTCTAGATATGAAAGATTAAAGGGATATGGAGACAGTACGGGAGAATGACATTGCAGTAGATCAGCCATGACCTAGCTGAACATCAGAGCAAACTCAAGGTACCTAATTACCTATTTCTTCAGTCCTTTGGAGTATTTTAAAGAGCAAGACGTACTAGAACAGGATCTATTCCATCCCTCAAGTCGGTTCTTTCATTCTTTAACAGAATGGTTGATCCTATCCAAGTTCTCATTGACCCACCCTGATCCCATAACCCTTAAAAACAGAAATCTATCAACAGAGATCTTGGAACTTTTCAACTGACTCCCCAGCCTCAGTTTTTTGAGGGACTATAGGTACCAGATTTCCACTATTCTTTGAGACAGCAACCGCTTGCAGAGATTATCACTAAAAAGTCTGGTTCCAATTTTAAGACTGGAATGCCTTATTGGAGGACTTCTTCCTCACTAGAGGAAATCATTTCTCTCGAAAAACCCTAATTATTTTAATAATTTTAAACAAGTTGATTTTACCATCCTGCAATTTTCTATTAAACCTACTCTTATAAGTGAGTCCTTTTAGCCTTATATTTGTGCCTTTTTTACCTCTACTCCAGCAAGTCAATCACCTAGAACACAATATCATAACATGCTACATTCTGAGGATTTTATCATCTCTACTCTCAGTTTTCAAACAGCATTCCCTAAATTGAAACATAACCATAATTACAGCAATAGGCTAAAGTTAGTTACTGCCATAAACATATACACACATGACACAGACCTCTTGAGATTGAACAGGGCCTCCCAGTGTCGTTCAGTAGTGTTCCTGAGCTGTTGGACCTCATCCAGTATTAGATATTTCCACCTCTTCCTTCGGAAAGCTTGGTGGTCCTTTAGCAGAAGCTTGTATGAGGTTATACATACATGGAAGGTTTTGGGTTCCAACCAACACTAAAATTGATAAATATATAGTTTAGCTACTCCATTCCCAATATTTATACATTATCATCAGACATAGATTAAGAGTTTTTACATCAGGGGAAAAAAACCAGCTCACACTAACAACCAAAGCAAAGGGATTAATTACAATCATAAAACACAGAAACAGGCATTTGGTCCCATTAATCCACTCCAGTGTTTATGCTCCACACGAATCTCCCAGTTTTACTAAAAATCCATCAGCGTACTCTCCTACTCTTTCCTAATTTGTGTTTCTACAGCTTTCCCTTAAACACTTCAGTGCAATATACCTCTACCATTACTTGGGTTTACAACTTCGAAATTTTCACCACTCTGTGTAAAGAAGTTCCCAAATACCTTTTGAATTTCTTCCAAACTATTTTATATTTACAATCACAGGTTTTGGTCTCCTCCCGTAAGTGGAAATATTTTCTCAATCTACCCTAATTGAACTTTCTGATAAATTTTGAAGACCTCCATTAGGTCACCTCCATTGGGCCCTCTTCTATGGAACAATAAACAGTTTCAGGCTGTTCAATCTTTCCTATTAGATATAGCTGAAACAAATGAATTAATGAAAGATTACCTCTCTTTTAACTCTACGTTCCTTCCTTGTGCCAAAGTACATCATGATCTTGAGACCTGGACACCACCGTTTGAATTCCATTTCCCAATTAAGCATTTTGCAAGTTCGCACCACAACAAGATGCGGACCCCAGATGCCTTAATTCAAAAACACACACAATATTAAAACCTACAGGCCACATACGCACAAATAAATTAAAAATTTATCTGAAATAATTAGGACAAATGCATTGGTTTCATACATGTATGTATTTCAAGTTGAAAGCCAAATAGAAAATTTAGAAATAAAAATGAACCAGTCACTTCAAACGAAGTTCAAAACCATAAGTTCACACTCTTAAAGATAGTCAATGTTGTTGTAAGACAGACAATTGTGACTTTCAAGACAAACGCAATGTAATTCTGTCTCCTTCCTTCAGATGCTAAGCAACGTGGTTTCCACTTTAGTCATTTTCAGCTTTTATTTTCCACAGAACATAAAACTGACTAGGTGCAGATACAATTTCTGGCTCTGTGATTATTGAAGAATTGAGTGAAACTGCTCAATGGGCAGTCCAAGCTAGATGAGATTCTCAGGGGAGATTTATTTACTGTGGCAACAATTTGAACAAAGTTGTGAACAAATGTAAAGTATTTATCCTCTGTTACTACTCCTACACAAAAATAAAATTTAGGCCAATTCTCCAGTGTAGTACTGGACAAAAGACTGTTTTTGGCAAAGACATTAAATCACCCATCCATTTGCTCTTTCAGATAGAAGTAAAAGATCTCACAGTATCTATCTGAGATGACATGTTGTCTCATTGGTGAGACCTTATCTTTAAATGCTGCCTGCAGTTTTGGTCTTCTTATTTTGGGAAGGATGTAAATGCATTGGAGGTTGTTCAGAGGAAGTATATTAAACTCATATCTGGAATGAGTGGGTTGTCTTAGGATGAAATATTGCAATGGACTGGGCCAGTTCCCCGGCTAGAGTCTAGAAGACGGGTGGCCTGATTGAAATGATTAAGATCCTGAAAGTCTTGAGAAAGTAGACGTGGATGAGCCTCCAGTGAGGAGAGACAGGTTAAAAATTAGAGGTTGCACTTGTAGGGCAGAGATCCAGGGAACCGTTCTCTCACAGGGTGGATCCTCAGAAGGTGGTAAAAAGTAACCTCCTAGAGGCTGCTCATTTTCATTCCCCTTCCCACTCCCTTTCCAACATGACCATCCTCAGCCTCCTCCACTGCCACAACAAATCAGACCGCAAATTGAAAGAACACCTCATCTTCTGCCTGGACAGCCTACAGCACGGAGGACTCAACATTTGAGTTCACGAATTTCAAATAATCTCCCTTCCCATCACCCGACTTCTTTCGCAGCCCCTTTCCCTCCCTTCCATTCCTCTGATTGATCCTTCCTTCCAGCTGCCAACCGGATTCATACCTCCCATCACCAACCAGGTCATAGCCTCTACCTGTCTTCACCTATCCCTTCCTCATCACCCTGCCCCCTTTACCTGCAGCTCCCCTTACATCTACGACCAGTCCTGAAGAAGAGCTACACCCAAAACACAAATAGATCCACCACAATCTTACTGAATAGGAGAGCAGACTTGAATGGTCAAATGGCCTACGTCTGATAATTCATATGTCTGCATTTGAAGAACAAAGGAGTTCTCCCCCAATACTCTGGACTGTAACCAATATCAGCAAAATCAAATAATCTGATCATTTAGTTTACAAGTGTTTGAGGAACCTTGCTCTTCATAAATTGGTTGCCATTTTCCCCACCATTTTATTAGTAACTGTATCTCAAAAGAACACTGACTATAAAGCATCTGCAGTATCCTGAAGGCCTGAATGACGCTGTACGAATGCACGTCTTATTGGATAAGGAAGCAATAAAAACCTCTATTTAATCTGCAATAACATGTTGCTCTAATGTCAGTACTAAAAAGCCCACTTGACTGCTTCTCTACCCACCGTGCTTTCAGGTCCTCCCAAAACTCAAATGTCTTTTTTCCAATTATATATATCAAAATGACAAAGCTCCAGCTTCTATACAAAATATTCAAGTTTGAGTTCTGCATTTGGCCTACCTTCGTTGGCAGCGAGATGGGCTAAAAAACCAATGATCTGCACAGTCTTGCCTAACCGCGAATCATCAGCCAAGATTCCATTTAGTTTTCTTCTATGTAAACCAGCTAGCCAATCAATACCAATCTGCTGATATTCTCGGAGAGTTCCACGAAGCAAGAAAGGAGCAGCATTTCTCACCTATCAAAAAATAAAATCGTATACCATTCACACCATTGCATCAAAAAGCCACTTAACTCTACAATTATCCTGAGACAGACAATTACCGAGGATGCATAGCGAGCTGTGCCCTTTGGCAGGATGGGTTCAGCAACAGCAGAAACCTCAGCGATGTCCTTTCTTGGCCTCCTTCCCTCAGCCGGATTATGTACTCGCTCCACCACTCTATACTGGTCTACGCTCAGCAAAGAATCGATTGCCACCTCTTGCTCCGGACTGTCAAATTCAGCATCAAACTCCTCTGCCATTTCTGAAACAGAGTCTCATTAGTATCCACACTGAACTGAGTTTCAAAATATCCAAGTGGCTTGTACTAAGCATACAGAAATGAGGAAAATTGCAGGCAAGAGCCTTAAATTTATCATGCACTGATGAAGTTGCATAATAATTATATTCATCCACAAGTCTTCATGAGGTAACACACCTTCAACATCCTCATAGTCATCATCTTCACTGTCAGAAGAATCTGGAGCTGGCCAGTCAAAGTTTTCTGAATAAGCACCAGCATACTGTCGTACAAGGTCTTCCAGAGGGATTTCAGCTGTAAGCAAATTAATAATTGCACTTAAAATTAGGAATACGAGAGTCATTCAGCCATTGAATGCTGCTTACCATTCATCAGATCACAAATGAGCTTGAGCTCAATTCCAAGCATCCACTGAGGTACCACATTCCTTCATACCCTTACGATCAAAATCTACTGACTTCAGTTGTGAAAGCGGAAAATGATCCCCTCGCATTCACAACCCATTGAGGTAAAGATTTACAGATTTCTACAAGACTTCGTGTGTAAAAGGTTTTCATGATTCTCCCCCACCCAAAATAACTTAGCACTAACATTATATCCACTCTTTCTCGATTCCCACACCAAAGCAATTATTTTTCTAAAAAATTATTTTAAACACCTGAATTAGATGACCTTTTCAGTTACTAAGTGGAAGGGAATACAAACTAAGGTTATGCAACTTAATCCTTTACACTGTAGTATCATTGTTGTGATCTCCATTTCAGCTTCTTTCTTGAACTTCAGTGATTAAAGTGGCACCATTACCTTGCTTGGCTAAATCGGCCAATTCAGTCTGATGGTCAATAATGCCTTCAATAGCCTCTTGTTCTTCGATTGTTTCTTCACAGTCTTCCACTGAAAAATGAAAGTTGGAACACAGTTTTAGATTCATCTGCAAGCAGATAGGTACCTTTTTAATGACAGATAACAATCTATCAACAAACCTGTTTCCATAGCAGCTTCATCCCCAGCAAATGAATCACTGGATTTCCTGTTGCTTTCATTGCCCAATGTATCCTACAAATCAAAAATACACACTTCACACATCAGCATTTCTCATGCTTCAACTGTTATAAGGATTACACTAAAACTTCTTTACTAAGAAGAACTGAAGCACTTGTCCATGTTGATAATAGCTCCAAAATTAGTTAAAAAAACATAAATCACTAAATCTTGAATTTTTAAAAATCTTTTTATTTATACTGCACAGAAACCCCTACAACATTACAGTCTAACCATTTTTACATACAAATAGTCAATTTGAGAACTTACATCATTCGGCCTTTCTGACTTAGGCCATGGAGATACAGAGTTTGGACCTGAAATAAGAAAACCAAATATTACAAATGCAGTAGTCTAATATTTAGACACAAGTTTAAATTCAACAAATGACTTTTGATACATTCTCATTTACTGCTTGAAACTGCCAAAATACAAGCCCAATAATTTTTGACACAAGATGCTGAACTATATTTCTAACCTCTGTTTGATGATTCCCTCCGTAAATGTAATGCTTTTCTTCGCTGCTCTTCCATATAAAGCTGCAACTTAACTTCTACAACCTGTAAAGAAAATGCAAAAACCTTAGTCTTATCCTAATCTGTACAATAGCATTCTCTACATTTGGATGTAACGGAGCAAAACATGATTTTTTATTACTACAGTTTCACCCAAAAATACTGATTACCCAAGAAGATTTCCCCCTTCCATTCACACTGTCAAGAATAGTCAGGTGTTAGAAAATACAAAAAACATTTACAGGATGTCTTTAGTGAAAAGGCATCTCAAGACACTTCACAAAGATGCAATCAGCCAAAAATGAATGTCAAACGAAGGAGGGAACTATTGAGAGCCGTGACCAAAGGATTGGTCTTAATTGAGATACAACCGGAAAATGCTGGAGAAACTTCACAATCTGGCAGAATCTGTGGAACATCTCTCTCCACAGATGCTGCCAGAGTTGCTAAGTTCCTCCAGCATTTTCAGATTTTATTTCTGGTTTACTTTGTTTTATTTGTCCTTAATCAATTCTTGAAGGAGAGGGTGATGACGAGACAAGTGTGATTTAAAGTCAAAGCATATAAAGATGATGGCACAGTTTAGAGTACTTCATGGGCTTTTAAAGCAGTCCATCAGACACAGAAATTCCAAGCAGCATAGATAACTAGCCACTTTCTCCAATCCCCTGGAATTCCAGAACATTTCTTTCTCTCATCCCAATTCTCTTCAAACACTTGAAAAGAATCAAAACACATTATCAAAACCATGCTGTGGAGGAGCTGGTGTTGGACTAGGGTTGACAACATCAGAAATCAGACAACATCAGGTTATCAGCCAATAGGTTTATTTGAAATCACAAGATTTTGGAGCATTGCCCCTTTGTCATGAAGAGGCAACACTCCAAACGCTTGTGATTTCAAATAAGCCTATTGGGCTATAATCTGGTGTTGTCTGACATCCGACCCTATCAAAACCAAACGCTGTGTTCACTTTGCACAGTCACAGGTGCTGTGGGATCTGAACTGCAGCAAACAGGTTTCAAATCTGCAATTTATAAATTGATTACAGACCAACCCTCACTTATGATCAGCCAAATCTGACAAGCAAACAGCACCTATAGGTCCAGTTTCAAATCCCACCTGCCACAAAAGGTGTGTCATAACATGTCCAAACAAGTCGATTAGGAAACAAACGGCATCATTGCTAATCATATCATTTGACTACTCAACCGAACAAAAACACATCAATTACCAAATGCCTGCATGATTAGCTAAAGAGCAACAACTACTTGCATTAATATAGCACATAATATTTTAATACAAACAATGTCTCAAATGGTTTCACAGGCGTGATAACCAAATAAAATTTAACAAGAAGCTACATGAGATAATAAAATAGACTGAGCAAACATTTGGTCATAGAGGTAGATTTTAAGATGGATCATATGAGAAGGACAGATGGAGTGATGTAGGAAGACAACGCCAGGGCCTAGAGAAGAGGCAGCTGAAGGTACAACCACCAATAGTAGTGATGATATTAATTAAGGAAGCTTGGCATCGCCAGGTACTTTTTGGAACAAGTAAGTATTTGTTTCTGATTTTTTAATGATCTAATTAATGATAATATTTCATTGTTATACCTTTTCAATATTACACCAAAATTGCAGCACATCTCGAGCAACGGCAGCAGCTTTCCGTCTTAGTTTGGCATGTTCTTCTCGTCTTGCTCTTTCTTCATTCAGCTTCTGTTCTTCATGATGACGCACAACAGTTCGTGCAAGCTAATTGAAAAGAAGGATTACTGGTGGTTATCTTTTTAAGAATCAGTATTGATTTAGATAATCGAAGTTAATAAAAACATCCTTCCAATATCTAGGTACATACAAAGCATTCAATACTCACCTAGCAAACAGTAATTCTGTTAAATTAAGAAAATCCATATTTATTTCTTAAGTACAAAATCAGGACATTTGACTCAACAAATTCATGCTGGCGCTTCTGCTCCACAAAAACTTTCTTCTGACATGTTCATCGCACCACCAGCATAACATTCTTATTCTTTATGCCTCACATGTTTATCTGAGCTCCACTTAAATGCATCATACTATTTGTTTCAACCACTCTACGTGGCAATGAGTTCCATGTTCTCACCACTCCTTGGATAAAGTTAAAAATCATAACACCAGGTTATAGTCCAACAGATTTATTTGGAAGCACTAGCTTTCGGAGCACCGCTCCTTTATCAGGCGACCTGATGATGAAGCGGTGCTCCAAAAATGTAATGCTTCCAAACAGGCCTGCTGGACTGTAACCTGGTGTTGTGTGATTTTTAACTTTGTCCACTCCAGGCCAACAATGGCACCCCCAAGTCCTCGGATAAAGACACTGATCCTGAATTCCCTACTGAATTTATTCATGACTATCATAGATTAGTGGCACAAAGATCTCTCATTTAAAGAAAACAACTTGAATATGTAGGGTGCCGCTTGACAACCTCAAGACCGAATGGCCAATTAATTATTTCAGATGTGCTCTGGGACAAAGAAATCCTCTCAAGCAGCACAACCAAAAATTAACCAAAGGGACATGTTCTCTGTCACTGTTTACGGACCTTCCTGTATGCCATCTAGTTGCTGTGTTTACCCATATAACAGTGAAAATGCACTTGAAAAACTCTGTGGCAATATTCCTTCAGAAGATCTGTGCACTAAACATTCTCAGCATTGACTTCCAGTTTTGGAAGCTATAGTTATACATGAATGTCGTAGGTCAGCTCAGCAGCAAGAAAAATTATCGACAGGAAGTAATTCCATGATTGATTGGTTTATTCTTGTCATATGTATCAAATTACAGTTAAATATGTTGCTTTGTGTGCTACAAGGCAGATTGTACTACATAAAGTGTATCAGGGTAGCAGAACAGAGCACAGAATACAATGTTACAGCCACAGAGAAGGTGCAGAGATAGAGAGATCAGAATTAACATTTGAGAAGTCTGTTCAAAAGTCTGATAACTGCAGGGAAAAAAGCTATCCTTGAATCTGTAAATATGTATATTCAAACTTTTACATCTTCTACCCAAAGGAAGAGAGTATAGTTGGGGTGAGGGGGTCTTTGATTGTGTTGGTTGCTTTCACAAAGCTGCGGGTAGTATAGATGGAGTCAATCAATTGAGTTCATGACTCTCTATAGTTTCTTGCAGTCTTGGGAGGTATTTAGAGAATTGAGATTAGTTGCAGATACATATGTTCTTCATTCCTTTCTGTTAGTGCACAATATCAGATTCTAGTTTACCTTTTTAGCAATGCCCATCTTCCACCTCCTTTCTTGAGCGAAATCTGCAGCCATCCATTGCATTTCTTCCAACAGGTAGTCCCAGTGAGACTTTGGCCGTGGTGCTTCCTGAAGTCGTGGCAGTCTCCTCAATGACCACAACCCCTCTTTTCTAAGTTCAGCAATTCGTTGATGTATCTGATTTTCCTATTAATGAAAAGTGCATTAGGGCAAAATTAACACAGTCCACAGAACTCCAATTGATAAATACTAAATCTGGTGCAACTTGAGATCTATGCAGAGTAAAAAGATATAGATTGGAGCTTTGTATTCCTTCTAAGTTTCACAGTCCCAGCTGAATGTTCACCTGTTTTCCCCCACTCTTCAACATTTTAAATGAAAGAGCCTCAGCTCTAAGGGATAAAGAATGCCAAAGATTCACCACCCTCTGAATGAAAAAAATCCTCCTCACCCATCTTAAATGGCTTGATACTTACTGAGACTGTGTCCCCTGCTTCTTGCCCCACCCCAGCAAGAGGAAACATCTTTCCTGCATCTATCCTGCCAAGTCCTGTCAGGATTTTGCATGCTTACTTATCATTCTTCTAAACTCCAAAGAATATAGTGAAAACATAAGCTAAGAGGTGGTCAACTCACTTGGCACAACTAATTGCTGATGTTGCATACTGAAACATCATATTTGTTCAATAACACAAGTGATCCAATGCATGGGTGACTTGCAATCCCCAAAGCCCTGGATGTCTTGCCCAATACCCAGAAAATTTAGTGGTCCTTGAAGTGGTACTCCTTCTTTGAATTCTGTTGAGATTGGGAAGGCATACTGGCTAATTGACAGTACACTAAGCCCTTCAAGGAGTTGATGAAGCACTGTCTTGTGCCATTCACTTAAAAATAATCCAAGTACAAATAATAAAACATCTGTCAAATTAAGAACCTCCTCTAACCTTTTTCTCCAAGCAAGTATTGTCTTGATCCCAATTGATGGATACTACAGGACATGTCACATCCCAGAATGAAACCTGGCTTGATAGATCATATCCTTTAAATATTACAGTTAAGTAACGGTGGTTACTTTCTAAAACATATCCACACAAGGCTACACAAGGTGTTCTTTAACAACACAACACAAAATACGAAAACTGAACAAACCAAGTAATATGCACATAAATCAGCAAAAAGATGCTAATGCAAATATCATAATGAAGTTTCAAACTGTTTCCCAATACCATCTAAGACTCCACTCTTGCAGATTCTGACAGATGGAGACAAAGTGATGATTCATTTCCAGATCTGCTGTCAGGAATCTTTTGCAAATTTGAAGACCTAAACTTTCTCAGTTCTAATGACTTGCAGATTTCTATCCAGAGGCCAGGAGGCTTCTCAAGCTACATACTTCTGCTGGAGTAACTGGCTTCCTCAAACTGAAAAAACTACTCCTCTTGGAGAGAAAAGACAACTTACTTCTGAACTCAATGTTTGACTTTTCTGAACTGAACTCAGAATTCTTTGCTGTGAAATTTTATGTATCGAACCGGCTGTGAAAAACCCAAAAGTACAAATATCTTATTCTATTAACACTGTAGAGGGCTACAGTCACACCCTTTGTGAGAAATGCTGGATTTAGATCACTATTCCTAACTTAAAAGTAACCCACATCACCCTGCCTTTTTCTTTAAACTACTCCAACCATCAAAATTGGAAAAAATATTTTATATGCTTTTCATCACGCTATATTAAACCAAACTCCTGGTACACAGCAATCAGTAAAATATTAGTCTCATTCTTAAACTAAAATCAAACAGCGTAAAGCATGTGAGTTTTCAGTGCATAATGTTATAGAACCGACCAATGTTTAACTTCCTCTCAAGCCCCTCCCACCTAAGTGCATCACACCATCTCAAGAGATCTTTCCATTTCTTTCTCTATGATGTAAAAGCTAAGCAATCAGATCACTCGGGCAGGAATGCCAGACTGAAACATCTAAATTACAAGTTAATGCCTACCTGTTTCACCTGTTCAACAACTTTATCTTTTGCGTTTGTAGTGCTATCCTGTGAAACTAGTGACGAATTCTGTAACACCACTTGGGCTTTAGGTGGTACCGTGACTGATAAACTAACCAATCCCATTTGCTTGGATTGAGAGATTGGTGACACTGGCCTGCCTGCAGCCAGGGGAGTCCTATTAGTCAATGCTTGATGTACAGGCGCAGAAGATATTGTCCCTGAAAGGGTCACTTGTGGCACAGATGAGGTAGGCAGTGAATTAGCAATCAATCGTTGGCATGCCTGGCCAGAGTCACTTGTCGATCGCATCAGCGTCACAGTCTGTACAAAATCAGAAATGTAAATATAAAATGGTGACAAAATACATTTTTGACATAAGCAGCAAATTCTTTGTATAAATATCACAACACATACTTGCATTTCTGTAGCACTCAGGCAAGTTCATGAACACCTTAAGAGCACTTGACAAGGTCGTGCGTAAATAAATGGAAATCAAATTGGGGAAATGAAGCAGTAATGGCACGGACAGAGAGAATTATCTAAAGAAGGTGATCGACAGGAGAGGTGGTTGGTAGTGTGGACATCCTCCAATGAGTTGGTCAAGGGTATTAAAGCTGCACACACCAATGATGCAGTACAGAAGCAGACTACCGCAAATAAAATATTACATTAATGGAGATATATTCAGCAAACATTAGTGATCAATATGATATAATACATTCCAGCAGATCAAATAAGGAGATCATATATTCTTTGGATGCTAGAATATAGGAGCAAAATATCTAGGGGTACAGAATGACAAATCTGCTAAAAGCAACAATACAGGTTAACAATATTTCTTTTACAAAACGCACTAGGGTACATTTGGCTAGATTCCCAATCTGGGAACTAGAAGCAAATAATTTTGCATAAGGGTTGCATAGAAAATAACAGCATGAGCAAGCTTGTTCCATCATTCAATGTGATGATGGTTGATCATTCAATTCAGCACCTTGTTCCCACTTTCTGCATACATACTTTGACTGCCATGGGGAGTAGTTGAGGTAAATCATATCAATTGTATCAAAGAGCAACTGGATAATCACACAATGAGTAAAGAATAAAAGGCTTTGCTGATATATTGAGATAAACAATGGGGTACATAAAGTTTTTAAGGGTCACTGACCAGAATGATTAACTCTGCTTTCTCTCTGCAGATGCTGCCAGACATGCTGAGTTTTTCCAGCAATTTCTGATTATGTTTGTGATTGTAATTAGAATAATGAATGTCAGAAATACAAAGTAGTTAGCTAAAGCCAGAAATTATGATACTAATGGAAGCACAGAAAGTATCTACAGTGAAGTATATTCACAGATGTCAACATGTCTTTGGTTTCTGCTTGAATCATTACAGTTTAAAAAGGTAACTTTCATCTTGATCAATAGATTTGGCACACAAATCACCTTCACACAGTATATTTACCTGCTGTTGAGGAAGGTGTGCTTGTGACTGAAGTTGTGCTGACGGTTGGGTTTGCATCGGCACATGAAGTGGAGCTTGCACCTGCTGCTGGAGCTGAACTTGAAGCTGGGTCTGAGACTGAGAAAGAGAAACAGGTTGCTGCTGAGCCTTGATTTGTGGAAGATTTTGAGGCTGGGGTTGGGGCTGGAGAAGAGGCTGGGTGTGAAGCTGGGGATGGGGTTGCAGCTGGGTTTCAACCACGTGTTGTTGTGTTAACTGAATAGTAGCTGGGAGTGATGTCAATGGCATAACTGTAGGTTGCAGTCTGCCAGGCAGCTGGGGTGGAGGCGTGTGCAGGCTAGCTGCGTTCTGCACTGGAGGTCCTTTGGAAGGGTCGTATTGCTGTTGGTTTTGTTTCTGGCCACCAAGCTGTATCGTCTGAGGAGTAGGGGGCATTCCACCTGAGGAAATGTGAAGCACAGAGAACGTAGAGTTAGCATTATTTGTTCTCGTCTTAACGAAGTCATTTACTTCTAGTGAATGGTGAATGTATGCAATTAACATAGTATAAATATCATCCATAGTGTCAGACTGTGAAGCAGTGCTAAAAACAAAATCTACGAGATCATGGATTTCATAAACAGTGAAATAGAGCATAAAAGTTACACTAACTGTTTAGACAACATTGGTTAGCCATCAGCTGGCAATATTGTGACCAGTTCTGGACATCTCACCTTCAGAAAGACATCAACACCTTAGGGAGGGAGCAGAGAAAATTCACCAGGGTGAAGAACTTCAGTCATGTAGTGGAACATGAGAAGTTGGAAACATTCTTGTTAGAAATGAAAAAGGTTAAAAGGGCAGATGTACTTATGTTCAATACCATGAGGGTTTTGGATAGAGTGAACGAGAAGAAACTGTTTCCATGGCCAGAGTGTTGATAACAATTTGGTAATGAATTTTAAAAACTGGTAAAGTAACCGGAAATGAGATTACCTTTCTACGAATACAACACAGAGGTCTGATGATCTAAAGTGAACTGACTGAAAGGTAGTGGAAACAAATTCAATAGCAACACTCAAAAAGAGACTGGATAAACATTAAAGTTGCAGAGTTTTGGACAATGTGGCTAATCAGATAGCTCCTTCCAAGAGGCAAAACGGACAAAATGGGCCAAATACACTCCTTCCAAGTTGTATGATCAAACGTGTGCTTCTCTACTACATAACAGTTCTTCTTAAATTCCTATGTAGAGCTACTCAATTCCCAAATATCTCATAAAAGATGCCCTTGATGTAAAATAATTCTTAAAACCAAACCTGATTGAAATCAAACTGAACCTTGTCAGCACACTTGACGAAAGGGAATAAAAAAATTCTTGGCACAGAATTCCTTGTCGAGATTCAACACTGGCTTTTCTGTCATCATGCTCTATCGAATTTTTAGAAAAATAGTTTACTGATACCAGAAGTAAATTAACTCAATAAGCCATTGTAAAATTTCACAGAAGCAAATTTACTGAGCCAGCTCAACCCTAGAGGGTTCAATCCGACTTAAACAGATAAAACACAGAGTTGTCTCAAACTTGTAAGTGAAGTTCATGTCGGGGGTTATGATGATGATATATACAACTAAACTGTTTGTGAGACTGCAGAATTGTAAATGCAATTATGATTATTGGGTTTCTGGTGCAGGAACAGAGCAGGAAGCAGAAAATCAAATGCTGAAAGAAACAGCCTTTTTTCACTCTAATGTCAAATATACAGTCCCCTATTCCTGCCATAACTGCTCTGTGAAAGATACGTATGATACCATTAATTTACAAAGTTAAATAACGCAAAATACAGAATCCACAAGGCGATGCGGAAGCTTTACATGAGCAGTTTGAACCTAAGGATATAGAAAGAAACTTACCACTCAAGTCACCTGCAAATTATAAGCACTTCATTTTCAAATTAGTCTATTTACCTTCAAATTTTGTACAAAACAAACGTTGGTCATTCTGGGAATTTAAGCATGCACATTCAGTTAATGACCTGTTAATGACTTAGAAAAACAGCAAACAGGCATGTCAATAATGGCAGACTGGAACAAGTTGTGCATTACACATAGTGCAAGTTAACCCACCTATACAGTTTGACCTTACAGCTCTGGCAACATACAGGAACTGCAAGGAAAACAAAGACCGACTCAATACCCACCAACATGCTCAGATATCTATCTTGGGAAATGAGAGTTAAAGAAAACAGAACACGTCATTCAGACAAAAGTTGAATTACACCACAAATTCCCCACAGGCTCCCTCTCCAGAGGTACAGTTTTAAAGCACCAAGAAACACGCTCTCACTTCATAGAGCTTGGAAGAAGCTAATGTGTGCCTAGTCAGTGAAGATAAAGTATTTTTTTCCTTGGCTGAGTAAACATTATTCTGAACAAGGTGAAACTTATTAAGATTGAAGTGATCGTTATGTAGGCTAAGTAACAACTGTCAATGCACTTCTGTTTCACACATTATGATGCAATAAGGCGTTATAGAATAGTAAGCATTATTTTAAGAGCAATTGAGTGGTTCAGAGCGTTTAGAATGGAGGTAAGCCATCCAATGTTTGTTGGGAGGTTTGCTTTGACACATGTTGTTTCAAAACTGCAGAGCCACTTACAGAATGTGCAATCCTGATGATATGCTGGAATCAGTTAGGGACTGACTTCAAGCACTGATAGCAACACTGAAATGGTTATACACAGTGATATTGTCTATTTTTCTTGCACAGATCTTGACTGATAAATCAGGAAAAGTTCTCCCAACCAAAATGCACATGACTGGCCTGTAAATATTAGTTCAATGCTAAATTCAGCCTGTAGCATTACATGTGACTTGACGTGATTGTTTGTGTTAGTCATCAAAAACTTAGGGTTCAAATTCAAAGAAATAAAGATGCTACATTTATACAGCGACTGACATACTTCAAGACATTTTAAAAAGTGTTTTACAGCCGACGGACTTCACTTTTGAAGTATAGCCAATATGCCTACGAGGAAGTCCCAATCACAGCAATAAGAAAATATCCAGATGATCAGTTTTAAAACAGTTTTGGGTAAATATCAGTCAGTAAACTGGTGAGACTTCCTGCGCTTTTCTTCATATATTGAGTGTGAAATCTTTGCCTCCATCTGAGAGCAAAGACAGGCATTCAGTGAACATCTCACCCAAGAGAGGGTACTTCAACAGTACAGCGATGCCTCAGTATAGAACTGAAGGACTAGTGTAGTTGAAGTGTTTGAAAACCACAACCCTTTGATTCAGAGGAGTGTGTGTCACAGTTGACACCTGAAGACTTTTCATGGAATATAAGAGGAATGTGAGGAAAAGCAGAAGGTGCAATAAAATATGGCACTACTTAATGACAATCATGAGTATAGAAAAATAAAACTGGAAGAAGGGCATATGCATCAAATTTCAGAATACAAGGTACCTCTCTGAAAGGATCTGATGCCTACCTAACAGGTTAACAGATCACCTGTAAGTCCTTCTTTACCTTTATGATTAGAAAGTGCTAAAAATGAAAAGTTGATGTCTACACACCACAAGTTGGCCACACCATGCATGTATCTACTGGAAAACATAAAGCACATTCCAAACAGAATTTTAAACAGTCTGCATTAAAAGAAAAAGCAAAGTTATGTTCAAAACCTCATTAAAGGACAAGTATGCTTTCCTCAGAGATCAATGTGCTCTGAAACACCAATTGTGAGAGCGTACGTCGATACACAGTTTGAAAACATCACATACTGCATTTATATTACACTGATACTTTCAATATAGCACAGCCCTCTTTCTAACGCACCAATTAACTCACTGGAAGGCAGTATCATTAACATGGATGGAACTGAGTTTATAATTTCTCGCAGCCTCTCCCTGTAAACAGAAATTTTAGCCTTTTGAAAATGTCGCTCATGTTCATGCATACTGGTTGGATTGTGGGCACTTTAAAACTGGCATTGTTCACAATCATTAAAGTTCGGAGTAAGAAACAGAATAGAAACGAAACCCTTACTGAAACCATTAATCTCACTTTAAATAGATGGATACTCGGTCAAAGGATGTTTACACACAAGCTAAGTAAATGAAAAAGGTCCTTGTAAATGAGAGAAGACATCAAAATGTGTATGTGAAGATGTGTTTGTTATCTCTTACCCTGCACTGTTGGCATGAGTTGCTGTAAGGGAACAATAGCTGGAGATCCTAAAGTAGTCATAGTTGTATGCTGGAAAACCATTCCATGACGACCACCTTCTATCCGTGGCCTTTTATTCTGATCTGAAGTCAAAAGCAAAACACAGAGTTCGCAATATTATGCAATAACAAAAAAGCTTACTGAAGCATCTCCTCTTCAAGGTCAACGCAGACTTGCTCATCATGCATGAAACTTCTGACTTTCAGCAAATGCCTTAACTCTTTCAAGACTTCATTGGAAGAATTTGTAAAATGATTTAAAAGCTTCAAAGTATTGTGCAAATTAGTGAACAGCCAGGTACCTCACTTCAATGCTTCCAAGGGCCAAACTAATGGTGCAAGGGGTGCAGTATATTGAAAGTATCAGATTTGTGTGTGATGGGACACTGTTGTTACATCACATTATATGCAGCATGCACTCACTCAATGGCACTCCGGCTAGTGATATAGGCACATTTTCCACAGCATGAAGATCTGAGGAAGCTCTTTGGGGGTTTTCAACTTAAATAAAAAAAAATGATGAGCAACATTAGGTTAGTGAGAAAGCATTATATAAGAGGCATATAATGCGACATGTATACATTAGAATAAGCTCTATATGTACCTCAACCACATCTTACTGCAAATTAAATCTCTTCATTTGACATAATAACTAACTAAACTTAATAGATTATAGATATCAATCCATCTTGGACTTTCAGCCCACCACATTTAGCCTTTAAAGTATTATCCTAGTTATGAATACAGACTAACCTTTCAAGCTTTAGTGAAGTGCAGACTTGCAGATCAGTTGATTGAGGTTTAGAGGTTATGAAGGGAATACATTGAGTTGTCATGCCAATTAAATTGGTTAAAGGAAGGGGTCATATTTCAGATTACAAGTTTTTATAGTCCAGTTTTTTTAGAATCAATTTTCAATATCAGCAAGTGAAACTCTGGAACAGGCTCAGAATTTGATATTCCTTCAAATGAGAATGGAAGCATTTTCTCGGTATAACGATGATCATTTCACAAAGGGATGGATGGTACAAGGAATTAATCAGGGCCAGACTGATCCCCTAGATTAGTTTTAATTGGTTTAATGGATCAGATTTACTTTTCCCAAATTGGCCTGGGCCTTTCTTCTCACCCAACAGATCACAAGGTTCCAGATGGGATAGACAGTATTTAGCTAACATCTAAGTAATTTTGCTTCATGTTAATCTTAGTATTTAAAATGCACAAGGCATCACAATCATATAGGTACAGACTGAGCAAAAACAATGACTGCAGATGCTGGAAACCAGATTCTGGATTAAATGCTGGAAACCAGATTCTGGATTAGTGGTGCTGGAAGAGCACAGCAGTTCAGGCAGCATCCGAGGAGCAGTAAAATTGACGTTTTGGGCAAAAGTCCTTCATCAGGAATACAGGGTACAGACTGGATGGACCAAAGGATCTGTACCTGTCCATCACTGTGCAGAAGGACGTTCTGAGCAAGTAACACACCCAAATGTACAAAATGGCATTCGCAAAATGCTTACATTTTGTTTTCACAGCTCAAGACTGTCAGAATGTGGGAACATATTACTTATTGGTATAATGTATACATACTGCAAAAAGTTAAGAATCACACAACACCAAATTATGGTCCAACAGGTTTATATGGAAGCACTAGCTTTCGGAGCACTGCTGTTGTGTGTTGTGTGATTTTTAACTTTGAAACCCAAGTCCAACACCAGCACCTCCACATCATATTACAAAAAAGCTGGTCAGTCACAATGCTAAGGAGAAAAAAATGAATGATGACCTCTCACCTTATTAGGGATCATGTCTAAAATGATCTCCAAAAGTAAACCAAACAGCAAACAGAGACTTCACACAGCCAACAAAAAATGTGCACAAAAATCAACAAAGACTAGCTATTAAATTAAATTTTCAGCTAAAACGAGTGATCATCTCAGGAATATTGACAATCCTGTTATTAGGGTAAATTGAATGTATTATGTTGCTTAATTTTAATCAGAGTATTTAGTATAATCTCAAACTTTGATAAATTTGTAATTGGCTGAAGTCTTTTATCATCAGCAATGATTATCTGTGCAACTTATTTAATCATGATATAAGCTCCTAAACGAGCATCTACTATTAGAATAAGAACAGCCATAGCAATTTGCATTTACATAGTGTTCATATGACACACCCAAAGATGCCTCAAAGCATTTGGGCCAATGGACTTTAAAAATACTGTCACTGTTGTAAAATAAGAAAGACAGCACCCAATGTGCCCATTGCAAGCTCTCAGAAAAAGTGATGCAATAATGATAAGATCATGTTTTTGATGATGGCCTTCTTCAAAATAATGCATGGTTCCTTTACAGCTTTGGTCTAACATCTCATTCAAAAGACAAGGCCTCTAACAATTCTGTGCTACTACAAGACTTAAAGCTGGAATAACTGCACTCAGAAGGAGTGCATTCATAAATGAGCTATAATTGCCACTGTTAAATATCTGCATAAGTAGACTTTGCCAGAGGAGCATCGACATTGTTGAGAGCCAACCACATAAGCATAATAAGCCATTCTTTAAATAATTTATATACTAAAACAGCCCTAACACATAGGCTGACTGTGTGCAAGTAATATTAGAAATATCAAATAATAATCTTTATTAATGGAGTAAATATGATAAATCTATGCATAACAAATACTACCTTGAACTCTATATAGAGGGTTGGTAAAGTAGATGAAGAGAAATGGCTTTAATTGTGGGGAAATCCTAATCCAGGATCCTGAATTTAGTGTTGTCACTTATAAATCCAATTGGGAATAATTCAGGAGAAACCTAATTATCCCGAGATTAGTAAGAATCTGGAAGTTTCTGCCAGGAGTGGGTAATTGAGGCAAACAGTATAATGATATTTAAGAGAAGGTTCAGATATATTTTGAGATGAGGGAAGAATGAGGCCTGCACGGAGTATAAAAATTGAAATAGGCAGAACAGTCCATCTCTATGTCCAAGGCAGAGACTGCAACATAACAAAAGAAAACCACAGTTGTTAGCACTAAAATGAAGGCCACTGGGAAAACAATCACAATTTCAACCCCTGGACAAAAGCCCGAATCAGGACAGCTCATTGTTAAGTAAGGGAGGAAGGGAATTACTACTACAAACACTGGCATAAAGGAAAAACTCTTAACAATAAGCAAAGTAGAAAGTACTGGAGTCAGAGCAGGTTGGCAAGCGAAAGGCAAAAGCTGAAACCACATTCAATAAGCAAAAGTAGCATGCTGCTTAATGAGATTGTTGAAAAGATTGTGGCTGCTAGAGTTCTAAACCTCACCCACTCTCTGTCCAGTCACTGTATTGGCTCCTGTACTGGTGCCATCTTTACATCAAACCGATCAAACACTTTCCTAATGTAAAAGCCTATCCCGTATCTGGTCAGTCCTCAATCTTCTCTTTTCTAAAGAAAAGATCCCCAGTCTGTGAAATCTATCCAAGAATCAAAAACTCTCAGCCCGGTTATCTTTACAACTGTAGAATTTTACAGTACAAGAGGCCATTTGACCCAGGTCTGTAATGGCTGCCAAAAGAGCAAGTTCCATTCTCCTTATTTCCGTGGTCCTTAAATTTTATTCCTTTCAACATCCATCCAGCTTCCTTTTAAAATCTCCTATGAAATCCACTTTGACCACTTCCCCAGGCAACACATTCCAAATCCTAACAACTTGGAGTAAAGGATTTGGAGATGCCGGTGTTGGACTGGGGTGTACAAAGTTAAAAATCACACATCACCAGGTTATAGTCCAACAGGTTTAATTGGAAGCACACTAGCTTTCGGACCTGATCAAGGAGCATTACTCCGAAAGCTAGTGTGCTTCCAATTAAATCTGTTGGGCTATAACCTGGTGTTGTGTGATTTTTAACTTTGGAGTAAAGGAGTTTCTCTTCATTTCACTCATAACTCTTTTGACAATTTACACGTTGAAAATTGTTCACCATTTTAACCACCTCAATAAGGTCACCTCTTAATCTTTTCTGCTCCAAGGAGAATAAGCCCAACTTTTTGAATCTTTTTGTATTTAAAATATCTAATTCCTGGCATCATTCAAGAAAATCTTCTTTACACACTCTCCAGTGCTTTAACATCCTTCCAAATGTGGTCACTTCCTTGCTTTTATAGTCTATGTCTCTATTTTAAACTCAAGAATCCTATAAGCCTTCCTAGCAACTGCTTCAACTTGCCTGGTCACTTTCAGAGAATTCTGTACTTGAGCCTCAAGATCCGTCTGCTCTTGCACTCCTCTTGAAGTTCTACCATTGAGCCTGTAATAACTCTCCATGTTTCTTCTCGCAAAATCTATTATATCATATTCCTCTGCATTGAAATTCATCTGCCAGATGTCTGCCTATTTGGCCAACTTATCAATGTCCCTCAGAAGTTGCTCATCATCATCATCATCATACTCTCCCCAGCTTAGTACCATCTGCAAATTCAGATTTTGCCCTCAACAGCCATCTCCAAAATCATTTATATAAAATAGAAAAAGCGACGATCTCATCACCAATTCCTGGGAACACCATTTTCAATTTGTTTCCAGTCTGAGAAATTCCCTCGGTTTCCTATCTTTTAATCAATTTCTAATCCATTTTGCCAAGGAGCCATCAACCACAAACATTTCTAATTTCCTAACCAACCTGCCATATGGCACCACATAAAGTACTTTCTGAAAGTCCTAATAAACAATATTTATAACACTACCCTCATCCACTGCCTATGTCACCTCATCAAAGATCTCAATTAAAGTTGTGCCCTTGACAAAGCCATATTGACTGCCTAGTATTAACTTATTTTTCTCTATATAAGTATCTAATCCCACATTATGGACTCCATTAGTCTTCTCATTGTTGAGGTCAAATTGACAGCTCTGTAGTTTCCGGAGTTATCCTTTGCCTCTTTCTTAAACAATAGTGTCACATTCACATTCCTCCAGTGCCCCAGTGCTTTACATTACATTTTTTTAATATAACAGAAACCAGATCTGTTCATAATATTCTAAGTATGGTCTAATCAAAGTTCTATGTAATTTTAATATTATAAATGAAACAAAAACATTTCCAAGTCTTACTAACAGTGAATGGTTTAGCACAAGGGATCCAGGACCTTAGGTGGATGGAGAAACTAAGAGAAGCTGGAAGGAGTTGCTGATAAAGGAAGTCAAGGGATAATTTAATAATGCATGTTCAAAATCATCAAGGGCTTTGATAGCTAAGAATGAGACAGTTTCCACTGGTCAGAGGGTTAATACTCCGAGGATACAGCTTTAGGCTCATTAACAAAAAGAATCTGAAGGAAGGTGAGATTTGTTTTGATCCAGTTAGTTGGTTGTTTTGATCTGGAACACACTGAAACAGTAGGTGGATTAATCCAAATGGCTTTTTAAAGTGAACCGAATGCTGGAAGGAGGAACTCTTCTTCCACTATGGGGGAAACACAGCAGCTGAGTAATTCTGTATGACTAACTCTTTCAAAAAAAAACCCAATACAGGCAAATGACCCAATGGCCTCATTTGGTGTGCGTCACTCTGTAACACGTCATTGATGATCAAATATTTATGTCCCTGGGGAAATTTCAAACAATATTTCTCAGGCACTTTTTGAACCAAAGCAATTGTGACAATTTCCATTTGGTTCAAAAAAAAATTCCAACTCCTTAAATATTAGCAGAAAGCTAATCAGAAAATAGCACAGAACACAAGTAAATGATTCTACCTACTAGGTCCGCATCAATGCTTTCAAAGATCAATCCAATTAGCCCTGCTCTTTCCCCATAGCTCTGCATTTTTTTGTTCCAAGTAATTATCCAACTGTCTTCAAAAGATACAACTGAATCTGTATCTGCTACCCAATTAATTAGATTCCAAATCTTAGCCACTCTTTCATAGAGCAGCCTTTCAGCATGCTAGCGCAGTTATTTTGGTAACTATCTTAAATCTATACCCTTTGATTATCAACCCTTAAGGAAATGGTTCTCAAAAAAAAGTCAATAATTGATCTTTATAGTTTGTCAGTGGACATAGTCCATGCCGTTTTAAAATAAAAATGTTCTCTCAACTGGTGTCTTAGCCAGTCAACTCAGGACTACTGGAATCCCACAACACTCTAGAACAATCAATGGAGCTTCATTACACAGCTCTTCCAGAAACCGCCATCATGGGCGATACTGGTGTAGAGTGCTGAAACGTCCATTGTGCGGAGGAACGCTCCGGGCTTGACTAGTCAGTGTTCTTCATAGCTTTCAATGTCATCGATGACGATGAGCATCTCACCAAGATTATCCCTACACCTCCACTTCTCGCATTCAAACAACTGTCAAACCTTAAACAGACCATCGTTCGCAGCAAACTACCCAACCTTCAGGACATCAACCCGCAACACCACACAATCCTGCCATGGCAACCTCTGCAAGACATGTCAGATCATTGATATGGACACCACCATCACACATGGGAACACCACCCAGCACATACATGGCAGATACTCATGTGACTCTGCCAATGTGGTCTATTTCATAATGATGTAAGTAAGGATGCCCCAAGGCACGATACATTAGCAAGCCCATGCAGATGCTATGGCTACGGATGAATGGACACCGCACAATAATTGCGAGACAGGAATGTTCCCTCCCAGTCGGGAAACACTTCAGGGATCAAGGACATTCAGCCTCCAATCTTCAAGTAAGCATCCTCAAAGGAGGCCCTCAAGATAATCAACAATGCAGAATCGCAGAGCAAAAACTGATAGCCAAGTTCCACGTCCATGAAGGCAACCTCAACCACAATCTTGGGTTCATGTCGCACTGCGTGACCCCACCAGACTGTTCTGTATCTATAAGACCTTCCTTACTGTCCTATTTTGACACTATCGCCCTTTGTGGGTGGCACGGTGGCACAGTGGTTAGCACTGCTGCCTCACAGCGCCTGAGACCCAGGTTCAGTTCCCGCCTCAGGCAAACTGTGTGGAGTTTGCACATTCTCCCCGTGTCTGCATGGGTTTCCTCCGGGTGCTCCGGTTTCCTCCCACTGTCCAAATATGTGCAGGTCAGGTGAATTAGCCATGCTAAATTGCCCATAGTGTTAGGTAAGGGGCAAATGTAGGGGTATGGGTGGGTTGCGCTTCGGCGGGTCGGTGTGGACGTGCTGGGCCGAAGGGTCTGTTTCCACACTGTAATGTAATCTAATCTAAATTGCTATGTTCTCTCAACCTTAATTAGTTTGCATGGTTTTGGAATACTTATTACTTTGCTTAGACCCCTAACATGTGACTCATACTTACCATGTTACTCCAGTCATTTGGTTTGTTTCCAGCACCTTTTTATTTTTGATTATTTGTAATTACCTCTCTACCTCATTTAGTCAGATTATAGGTCACCCCCTTTACTTGATATTCAGCTGTTGACACTTTCCTCACACCAACTGACACTTTTGATCACCTGCAGAGACTTATTATTCAACAGTTCACTCATATCATTTGTACGATCTTTTGATCTCAATGCCTATAAATTTGGCATCTGTTTGCTTCTCTGTCACTTCACATGAAGGAGCAGCGCTCAAAAAGCTTGTGATTTCAAATAGACCTGCTGGACTACAACCTGGCATCATGTGATTTCTGAGTTTGTTTCGAACACCAACCCAGAAGATTTACTTTCTTTTTGAGAATTAAGAGCAATTCATTGTAAATGTGAAATTATGCTGCTCTTCCTGTTCTTTACAAACTTTTATGTAGTCTTCGCAAACAGGTTTCTCCTGCTCACTGTCCTGAATCTATCTTTTTGTAAAATTGAGGCTCCCTCATCTTAGAGCCCTTAATTGCTAAAAACATTTCATTTCTTTCTACTCTATTTAATTCCTTCATCATTTTAAATACTTCAATAACGGGGTAGGCAATAATCTCATGATATGGTTTGTTAATCCAGAGACCCAGGAAATGATCTGGTGATCCAGGTTCACTAGCAGATAGTGGAATTTGAATTCAAAAAGAATCTGGAATTAAACAGTCTAATTATTACCATGAATCTATTGTCGATTGCTGGAAAATCCCATCTGGTTGACTATGTCCTTTAAGAAAGGAAACTTCTTACATCCTTACCTGGACGCATGCAACTCCAGACCCACAGCAATGTCGTCAACTCTTAACTGTTCTGAAATTGGCAATAAATGTTGACTTAGCCAGCGAATCCCTCACCCCATAAACAAATGAGTTTAAAAAATTGTTTTTGTTTCCTCACATCAAGCTACATTGCTCTTTTTCCATTTTGGCATTCTTCTTCTTATAGGAGGGGACCCAAATTCATGGCATTTATACCAAACTTAGAAGAGTAATAGCAGTGCCAGTTCATGGTCCCCAAGCCTCACATGCAGTCAGCCAGCAAAGAAAGTCGGAATCTTTCAAACTGGTCATGTATGACTGCTGTCAGACTATTTGTGGCCACACAAGTCTGGTGTTTTGTGCAGCTATGTCACAGGCACCTTCTGAGTCCAGTGTGATACCAGATTTTAAAAAGACAATCAAGACTGGATACAACTGCATCAACAATTAACTTAGATAAAAGTGGCAACACAAGCTTTGCTAAAATTGCTTTCCATTGATGCAAACTGGAAAAAAAAAGGTTAAACATTTGTAGCTTGCAGCAAATTACCTCTCCTGAAATAAAAATAATTATACCATAATATCACTCAGCAAGTTAATGCAGACTCATTTCAGAAAAAAAGCAATTTTTTTTATTGCTGTTTTAAATTATAAAAGCAATGCATAGTAATCTGCAACCAGACGATGGAAATCTTATGCTGATATTTCATTGCTATCAAATTGATTAGGAATGAACCACAGAAGGTGAAAAGAATCTACAATAGCAGGCTATGTAGGCCAAATGGAAGGAAGATTTATTGGAAATGGAAATGGAATTCAGAATAGCAGAATTGTTAGAGTGGAGGAGGCAGCCAAAAGGCCACAAGGAGGCATTTGGCCTATATGATAGATTGCAGGCAAACAAGTTATCCAAATCCTCAATTCATCTGTAAACATCCTTCAGGGAGGGGAACCTGTCCTGTTGGTGACTCCACAAAGCAATGTGGTGGACACCCGTTAACCTTTAAAGTTGTCTGGTCAGGGCAACTAGTCCAATAAAAGTGGGCACATTAAAATACTCCATATCTCTAAAATCATTTTTTTCTAAATCAAGCAGTAGTACACTGTAAACAACTGGCCAGTTAAGGCAAAAGTATTTACAATTTTTAAATGCTTCTCTCCAACAAATAGAGATTGTGCTGCTTAAATCATACTACATGTACAAATACAACAAATCATGAATTACAATTGTCAATGCAAATTACACACACAATTCTAAAATGTGAACTTTAGTTAAATTTGATTTCCAGACCGGAGTCTAATGTTATCAATTATTAAATCAATGTCTTGAAATTCAGTCAGTCAGTGAATCAGAACAGTGAGTTGCTCAGATTAACTTCCCATTGTCCAGAAATGGTTTAAGAATTTCACCCAGACCTAACCCAAGTTAGTGGTCTCTTCAGTCTGATGGAGATGTAAAATGATCATTTCAGTTAAGTATAGAATGACCAAATGTCTGTTCACAAAATACTGGAACACCATGACAAAATAAAATTAGCATTTCCATATACAACCACTAAAATGAACACAAAAAGACAGACGAGTTAAGGGCATAGTTTAACATGTGGAATCATGATGTTATAGCCAGGTTTCTGATGGCAGAGGACTGGCAATTCAACATTCCAGTGTAAAGGATCTTCAAGGCATGACAGAGAAAGGTGTTGCATTAAGGAGTCAGCTACTGCAGCAAAGAGGGATGATATCTTGGAAGGGTCTTCAACTGAGGCTTTATGGATACAGTTTAGGAATAAAAAGGGGGCAATCACACTGTTGTAAGTGTATTAGAGACACCCCTCCCCCAACAGTCAGTGGCAATAGAGCAGCAGACACACAAACAATTCAGGGAGTTGTTTAAAAAAAAAGGGGATTTCAGCTTTTCCAACATTAGTTGCTTAGACATTGGTGTAAAGGGTTTAGAGGTGACCGATTTCTTGAAATGTATACAGTAAAAAAATGTAGAAGGCCCAAATGGTGCAGTGCTGCATCCAGTTCTGGGGAATGACGCCCGACAGATGACAGGGGATGCATTTCAATTAAAGTGTCCACATGACCATACATTTTAAGTTTGTTATGGAAAAAAAAGGTGTGTGTCAAGAAGGGTTTTGGATTGGTCTGGCCAATGTGGACTGGGAACAGGTACTTCTGGATAAAATTACAATAGAACAGTCGGAGTATTCAAAATAAAATTGGCAAGATTACAGGTACAATATGGTTCTTTTGTTTGAGTGCAAGAGCAAAACCCCCAGGGAACGCTGATGTCTCGGAATATTCATGGCTGTCTGAGAAGACAAAGAGAGGCTTTTAACAGGTGGAAAGAGAAACAATCAACAGAGCCCTAGTAGAGTATAGGAAGTGCAAGAGGAATTTAAGAAAGCAATCAGAAGAATAAAGAGGATCATGAAAAACACTGGCAGGGTCAGATTGGGTAGAATTTCAAGATATTCTGGAAGTATATCAAAAAGTGAATAACCAGGGACAGATTAAGGGCCATAAGGAACCAAGGGGGTAATCTAAATGTGGAGCCAGAGAAAATTGGTCGGGTGTTAAATCAGTATTTCACATGTCTTCACTCTGGAGTTGGACGACATAGGTATAGAATTCAAGAGGATGGACAGTGAGGTTCGTCAGCAGTTTGACATAGAGAGTGAGGAGGTAATGGGCTTAAACATGGACAAACCTTCAGGTCTGGGCAAGTTGTATCCCAGGCTGCTCTGTGAGGTGAAAGAGGAAATTACAGAGGCTTTGACCCAAAAGGTTTATTTAATTCCTCTCTGGCCAGAGGAGAGGTGCCAGAGGACTGGAGGCTAGCTAATGTGGTTTCACTTTTCAAGAAGTGTAGTAAATATAAGCCACCAAATTACAGACCACTGGTGTGAGACTCACTGGCAAGGAAACTGTTGGGAGAAACTGCTGAAGGAGAGTATTAATCTCCATCTGGACAAGCAAGGTTTGATCAGGAATAGTCAACATGGTTTTTGCAGATGGAGGTCACACCTAACAAATTTGACTGGATGTTTTGAGGAGGTGACCAAGCGTATGGATAGGGTAGCATATTCAATGTAGTTTATGTGGATTTCAGCAAAGCCTTTGACAAGGTGCGACACAGGAAACTGAAAGAAGGGAAAAGGACATGGGATCCAGGATAACTTGGCAAGGTTGATCCAAATTTGGCTTAGTGGAAGGGTAGAAGGTGGTAGTCAAATGCGGTGTGTGTGACTTGAGGCCAATATCCAGTGGGAGACCACAGGGATCAGTGCTGGGTCTCTTATTGGTGATGATAATAATAACAATAGAGAGGAAACTATGGGAGTGCCGACAAGTAGATTTGTGGAGGACAAAGATCAGCCGAGTGGTAGACAGTGAGGAGAAAAGTGTCAGGCTAAAGTGGGATTCAGAGGAATTGGTCAGATGGGGAGATTAACAGTAGATGGAATTTAACCCTGAAAAGTGTGAGGTGATGCACTTGAAGAAGCAACAAGACAAGTGAGTACCCAATGAATGGCACAACACTCGGGAAACTCAGAGGAACAGAGGGATTTTGAGCTCCTTATCCATAGTTCCCTGAAGGCGGCAGAACATGTCAATAGGGTAATTAAGGGGACATACAGAACATTTGCCTTTATCAGTAGTGGCATAGATTGTAAAAGCAGGAAGGTTATGTTAGAGCTGTACAAAACTTTGGTAAGGGTACATTGGAGTACTGTGTATAGTTCCAGTCACCACACTACAGGAAAGATATGATTGAACTGGAGGGAGGTGAAAAGGAGATTCACCAAAATGTTGCCTGGGATGAAGCAGTTTACCTACGACGAGGGACTGAATAAGCTAGTGTTGTTTTTTTTAAAAGAGCAGAGAAGGTTGAGACTGGACCTATATGAGGTGCTTAAGATGACAAGTATGGACAGGGTAGATAGAAAGCAACTGTTCCCCTTAGTTCAGGGGTCAATAAGAATGAGGCATATTTTTAAGATGAAAGGCAAGAGGTTTAGAGGGAAATAATTGTTCACCCAGAAGGTGACAAGAATCTGCAATGCACTACCTGGGAGGCTAATTGAGGTAGGGAAACCTCATAACTTTAAGAAAGTATTCAGATAGGCACTTGAAATGCAATAATATTCAACGATATGGACTAAATGCTGTAAAGTGGGATTGGTGCAGATTTAAGAGTAGTTTCTACCAGTGAAGACTTCATGGACCAAAGGGCCTCTTCTGCACTGTACAATTATACAAGTAGCTCCAATTCTAAAGTACACCAGTTAAAGTAGCTTTAAGTGAATTAATCACTTTCACATTTAATGAATTTTCAATGCTGATGGGAAACAGCACTGGAAAAGAAGGCAGCCAAGAAAATTCCTTCATAGGGGCAGCACAGTGGCTCAGTGGTTAGATCTGTGGCCTCACAGCATCAGGGTCCCAGGTTTGATTCTAGCCTCGGGTGACTGTCTGTGTGGAATTCGCACATTCTCCCTGTGTCTGCGTGGGTTTCCTCCGGGTGCTCCGGTTTCCTCCCACAGTCCAAAGATGTGCAGGTCAGGTGAATTGGCCATGCTAAATTGCCCAAAGTGTTAGGTGCATTAGTCAGATGGGGAGGGGGGGTGGGACTGGGCAGGTTACTCTTCGGAGGGTCGGTGTGGACTTGTTGGGCCAAAGGGCCTGTTTCCACACTGTAGGGAACCTAATCTAATCTAATCTGTATCCAATGGTACCGTACCAGTAGCTAGAGAAGGGGGCCACCATTGCATGCAGCTGTGGTGCCTTTGGAGTCCGCATAAGCCAACACACTGTAGTGAATCTAATCTAAATTGTGGAAGAAAAGGCACTGCATGCCCTCCCCTCCAAATTTTGCCACCTCCTAAGTGACTAGCTCTGGTATCCACACACTACTCATCGTAACTGAGGGTGCACATCCTTCTACATGTTCTCTTCTTGCAGGATCAGCAGCCCCAGCAGCAGTCACTGCTGATATGGCCAGCTGAGCAGCCCTTCCCAATTGGATGCCCAAACCTTTGATGCCCAGCATTGCATATTCCTGAATGGTGTACCATTATGCAGCCTCCCTCCCTGGTAAAGCCACATTCAGGATATCTAGCTGCTTTTTAAATAGATGATTTATCCATACCCGATTCAAAACCACAAAGGCTCTTCTATTTCTTCAAAAAGAATTTCTTTGTCTCCTGCAAATCTTACAGACTGCTACCATCTCTTGGGTCCAACAGCTCCAACTTTGGTTCTTTATTTAAAAAGAATTTTTGTTTGATTTTCTCCTCTCTAAAGGAACCCCCTCACCTATTCCACGATATAATTGCTTTGGTTCCATCTTTCATGCCAAACAATGTTTTTTTTCTTAACTCAATGGAATCTATAGAGGATTAAGGTTTATACATTCCTGTCTGTCACAGTTGAAGATATATTTTGTACAAGATTTAACTGGGGAATACAGGTTTTACTTTGAAATACTGGACTTTAAAAGTATAACATTTACAAAAGTAAAAAGACGTTAAGTTTAAAGTTAAAATGAAAAACAGAGTTGACAAGCAATTCAGATGCTAATGAAATACTTCTGATTATATTTCCCAATGAACCTTAAACAGCAAGCAACTTGCTCTTGGCAAATACCTAACTCAAATAGGTCTCTACTGTCTCAGGCCATAAACGGATTGAAAAATAGGGACAGGTACACAGAGTGAGATCCAACAAAGTCTGCAAATCAGTCTGATTTAAGCATTTTTGGCCAGAATTCAAAAGAGAATGCTGGATGGTAACGAAAGATTATTTTCTTGAACTGAACACATGCTACATAATTCACTAACCTTTCTTTACTTGTTCATGGGTGGGTATCACTGACCAAGTCAGCGTTTATTGCCCATCCTTAATTGTCCTGGGACAGTTACGAGTCAACAACCTTGCTGTGGGTCTGGGGTTATATGCAGGCCTGATCGGTTAAGGATAGCAGAGTACATTCCCTAAAGTGCATTAGTGAACAAGTTGAATTTTTACAGCAATGAAGAATGGTTACAGAATCATAGAGATGTACAGCATGGAAACAGATTCCTCGGTCCAACCTGTCCATGCTGACCAGATATCCCAACCCAATCTAGTCCCACCTGCCAGCACCCGGCCCATATCCCTCCAAACCCTTCCTATTCATATACCTATCCAAATGCCTCTTAAAATGTTGCAATTGTACCAGCCTCCACCACATCCTCTGGCAGCTCATTCCATACACGTACCACCCTCTGCGTGAACAAGTTGCCCCTTAGGTCTCTTGTATATCTTGCCCCTCTCACCCTAAACCTATGCCCTCTAGTTCTGGACTCCCCGATCCCAGGGAAAAGACTTTGTCTATTTATCCTATCCATGCCCCTCATAATTTTGTAAACCTCTACAAGGTCACCCCTCAGCCTCAGACCCTCCAGGGACAACAGCCCCAGCCTGTTCAGCCTCTCCCTATAGCTCAAATCCTCCAATCCTGGCAACATCCTTGTAAGTCTTTTCTGAACCCTTTCAAATTTCACAACATCTTTCCGACAGGAAGGAGACCAGAATTGCACACAATATTCCAACAGCGGCCTAACCAATGTCCTGCACAGCTGCAACATGACCTCCCAACTCCTGTACTCAATATTCTGACCAATAAAGGAAAGCATACCAAATGCCTTCTTCACTATCCCATCTACCTGCGATTCCACTTTCAAGGAGCTATGAAACTGCACTCCAAAGTCTCTTTGTTCAGCAACACTCTCTAGGACCTTACCATTAAGTGTATAAGTCCTGCTAAGATTTGCTTTCCCAAAATGCAGCACCTCGCATTTATCTGAATTAAACTCCATCTGCCACTTCTCTGCCCATTGGCCCATCTGGTCCAGATCCTGTTGTAATCTGAAGTAACCCTCTTCGCTGTCCAATTTTGGTGTCATTTGCAAACTTACTAACTGTACCTCTTATGCTCGCATCCAAATCATTTATGTAAATGACAAAAAGTAGAGGACCCAGCATCAATCCTTGTAGCACTCCACTGGTCACAGGCTCCAGTCTGAAAAACAACCCTCCACCACCACCCTCTGTCTTCTACCTTTCAGCCAGTTCTGTAAACAAATGGCTAGTTCTCCCTGTATTCCATGAGATCTACCTTGCTAATCAGTCTCCCATGGGGAACCTTGTCGAACGCCTTACTGAAGTCCATATAGATCATATCTACTGCTCTGCCCTAATCAATCTTCTTCGTTACTTCTTCAAAAAACTTAATCAAGTTTGTGAGACATGATTTCCCATGCACAAAGCCATGTTGACTATCCCAAATCAGTCCTTGCCTTTCCAAATACATGTACACCCTGTCCCTCCTCCAACAACTTGCCCACCATCAAAGTCAGGCTCACCAGTCTATAGCTCCCTGGCTTGTCTTTACCGCCCTTCTTAAACAATGGCATCACATTTGCCAACCTCCAGTCTTCCGACACCTCACCTGTGACTATCGATGATACAAATATCATAGCAAGAGGCCCAGCAATCATTTCTCTAGCTTCCCACAGAGTTCTCGGGTACACCTGATCAGGTCCTGGGGATTTATCCACCTTTAACCGTTTCAAGACATCCAGCACTTCCTCCTCTGTAATCTGGACACTTTGCAGGATGTAGCCATCTATTTCCCTACTGTCTTTATCTTCCATATCCTTTTCCACAGTAAATACTGATGCAAAATATTAATTTAGTATCTCCCCCATTTTCCGTGGCTCCACACAAAGGCCGCCTTGCTGATCTTTGAGGGGCTCTATTCTCTCCCTAGTTACCCTTTTGTCCTTAATATATTTATAAAAACCCTTTGGATTCTCCTTAATTCTATTTGCCAAAGCTATCACATGTCCCCGTTTTTCCCTCTTAAGTATACTCCTACTTCCTTTATACTCTTCTAAGGATTCACTCGATCTATCCTGTCTATTCCTGACATAAGCTTCCTTCTTTTTAACCAAACCCTCAATTTCTTTAGTCATCCAGCATTCCCTATACCTACCAGCCTTCCCTTTCACCCTAACAGGAATATACTTTCTCTGGATTCTTGTTATCTCATTTCTGAAGGCTTCCCATTTTCCAGCCATCCCTTTACTGCAAACATCTGCCTCCAATCAGCTTTCGAAAGTTCTTGCCTAATACCGTCAAAATTGGCCTTTCTCCAATTTAGAACTTCAACTTTTAGATCTGGTCTATCCTTTTCCATCACTATTTTAAAACAAATAGAATTATGGTCGCTGGCCCCAAAGTGCTCCCCCACTGACACCTCAGTCACCTGCCCTGCCTTATTTCCCAAGAGTAGGTCAAGTTTTGCACCTTCTCTAGTGGGTACATCCACATACTGAATCTGAAAATTGTCTTGTACACACTTAAGAAATTCCTCTCCATTTAAACCTTTAACACTATGGCAGTCCCAGTCGATGTCTGGAAAGTTAAAATCCCCTACCATAACTACCTTATTATTCTTACAAGTAGATAAGATCTCCTTACAAGTTGGTTTCTCAATTTCCCTCTGACTATTGAGATGGTCTATAATACAATCCCAATAAGGTGATCATCCCTTTCTTATTTCTCAGTTCCACACAAATAACTCCCTGGATGTACTTCCAGGAATATCCTCCCTCAGCACAGCTGTAATGTTATCCCTTATCAAAAATGCCACTCCCCCTCCTCTCTTGCCTCCCTTTCTATCCTTCCTTTAGCATTTGTATCCTGGAATGTTAAGCTACCAGTCCTGCCCATCCCTGAGCCATGTTTCCGTAATTGCTATGATATCCCAGTCCCATGTTCCTAACCATGCCGAGGTTTAATTTAGTAGTCCTACCTTGTCCCTGCCTGCCCTGACTGTTTGACTCAGTTCAGTTCTCAGCTGTATCCGTCTCAGATTGATCTCTTTCCTCACTATCTCTCTGGGTCCCACGCCCCCACCTTACTAGTTTAAATTTCCCTGCCAGTATATTAGTCCCCTTCCAATTTAGGTGCAATCCGTCCTTCTTGTACAGGTCACTTCCACCCCAAAAGAGATTCTAATGATCCAAAAATGTGAATCCTTCTCCCATACACCAGCTCCTCAGCCATGCATTCATTTGCTCTATCCAACTATTCCTGCCCTCACTAGCTCGTAGCACTGGCAGTAATCCTTTTTAAATTTCTGCCTAACTCTCTGTAATTTCCCTTCAGAATCTCAACCTTTTCCCTTCCAATGTCGTTGGTTCCAATGTGTACAATGACCTCCTGCTGGCCCCTCTCCCTTGTGAGAACATTCTGCACTCTCAGACATCCTTGATCCTGGCACCAGGGAAACAACACACCATTCTGTTTTTTCTCTGCGGGCCACATGGTCACGGTTAGACTAACTTTTAAGTCAGGACTTTTCTTTAACATTGAATACATATTTCAACATTTGTCATGGCGGAATTCAAACTCATATCCACAGAACATAGATTGGATCTCTGGATTACTTGTTCATTATGCCATCATCTCCTTCATGCGTTTATTATTGTGTATTATTACATGAAGAAAAGTTGTATTGACTGAAGTGAAACAAATTATGGTTGACATTCACTTGTGAAATGGATTAACAATAAAATCTGATCTCGTTTTCATTAAGGGTCTCTGTCTTCCACCAGAGGGACTGATGAAAGATGCATATGAAAGCAAAAACACCCAAATCACAAGTTGTTAGTACACTGCACAAATAAAACAATGGAAAGGGCAAGTCTCTAAATGTAAAATCTTTAGACTGTTTATGAGAGTCACTGACTCCATAGAACCTAAGAATATCAAATACATTAAGGTGAAAACTATCACACTCCCATAATGCAGGAGACTCTTTTAGGGCCTTCCTTACACTCCTGAACAGATTATATAGAAAAACTAACCACTGCATAGACAGCTTCTAGAATTATAATAACGTAACCATAAAACTATAACAAGTCGACATTTAGCCTATCAAGTCTGCACCAGCTATTTCAAAGAATGATCCAGCGAGGATAATCCACCATCCACATCTCTGAAATCTTTTCCCCATTAAGAGTATACCCAGTTCTCTTGGAATATTATCACAGAATCTGTTTTCAACATCCCATCAGGCAGTGTATTCCAAAAGTTTACCTCTCAAATCAGAGTTTTTCTACGTCGTCGCTAGTCCTTCAGCCTTAAATCTCTACCTTAACTAGCTGTACAAAAACAGCTTTAACCATTGCAAAGCATTCCCCTTCGTTTACTCTTTCTAAACTCATGATGGTTTTAAACATCTATATCAAATCACTTCTTGGCTTTGTTTCAAGGACAACTCCAACAGGGAGTTGGAACAAATGACTTTTATTTGGAGTCAGAAACAGTGCGGAGTGGGGTAACTTAAGAATCAGCATTTGGGCCAATATTTCCAAGTTTGCTGACAGCACAGAACTAAGAGGAAATGTGAGGAGGAAGAGGCTTCAAGGTGATTTAATCAAGTTGAGTGAGAGGGAAAATATTGTATTGATGCAGAATAATGTGGTTAAATGTGAAATTGTCCACAGAAGTAGGAAAAACAGAATGGTAAGAGTATATTTAAACAGTGGTAAATTTGGAAATGTGACGTACAAAGGGACCTGGATGCCTTTGCACATCAGTGACCAAGAGTAAGCGTACGGCTGCAGCAAGCATTTAGAAAAGCAAATGGTATGCTTGTCTTCACTGGAAGGGGATTAGAGTACAGGACCAAGCATGTCTTGCTGCAGGTGTGGACAGCGTTAATGAGACTTCACCTGGAGTACTGAATGCAGTTTGGGTCTCCTTACCCAAAAGATATACTTGCCATGGAGGGAGGTCAGCAAAGGTTCATCAGTCTGATTCCTGGAATGCAAGTATTATCATAAGAGATTGGGTTAACTAGGCCTGTATTCAAAAGGTTTAGAAGAATGAAAGGGGGAACTGCATTGAAACATATGAAATACTGGACAGGACTGGGCAGACTAGAGCACAGATGATATTTCTCTTCAACAGCAGGGGGATGAGGGATGGTCTAGGACAAGGAATCATGACCTCAGGATATAGGAAAGACCATTTAGGGCTAAGATGAGGACCAAATTCTTCACTCAGTAGTTGATGTTCTTGTGAAATTCTCTACCCCATAAAGTGATGAATGCCAACTCATTGGATATAGTTAAGAAAGAAACAGATTTCTAAACACTTAAGGCATCAACGGATACAGGGAGAGAGCAGGAGAAAAGGTGCTGAGATGGAGGATAAGTCATGGTCATACTGAATGGTCTCTTAATTTCTGTGTTTATGTTCTCCACTCTATCGGTACAAATGATATACTTCACCCCTCAAACCATTCTAGTTAATCTCTTCTGTACCCTCTTCAAAATTTCCATAAAGTATGGATAACAATACTCCAGATGGGGCTAAACCAGTGTTTTGTGGCCATGGAGCCTCACCTTTCTGGCTTTTATATTCTACATCTTTTCTTCTCAAGTCCAAACGTATGCATGCTTAATTAACTGCTTTGTTTAATCTATAATCCCATCTTTAAAAATAGGCATTCAACCACCATCACAACTCCCTCAATTCCCAGGTCTCCTTGTAAAATTGCATCATTTAGCATGTATCATTGTACTTCCTATAAAAATTTATCCCATCACACTTCTCTGCATTGAATTTCACTTGCCCTGGTTCACACAATCCACCAGTCTATGTCCTCTTGAAATCTATTACTGCCTTCCTCACTATTTGCTATGCTGCGAAGTTTTGTGTCATAAGCAAATTTAGCTCTCCAAGTCCAATACATTAATGCATGTCAAAATCTGACAACTGAATCTCAGAGAGTACACTGTATACCTCCTGCTCTTACTTCTAGCCTCCAAAGCCACTATCAGCATCTTTCATCTCTTCCGCTTTATGTAATACTCCTTTATTAAGTGCTATATAACTGGACTCTCACATAGTGCTCCACTAAACTGTTCTTTCTTTCTCCACATGACTCCCTCCTACACCTTCTGCTATCTAGACCCCCAAGTTCCCTCCTTAAACTAAATTACTATTTTTCTCTCCTCCACACCAAAATTTTACCACCACCTTGTTTTGGCTTAGTGTCAACATTTGCTTTGCTATGCACATGTAAGGTACTTCAGGCAGTTCTACCACATGCTTACGTGTATACACACATGTGAACAGCTACATCCCTAGGACTGCAACTGTCTTAGACTATGTCTCACCAGCATTTTTCCAGGGCAGTCATAGATGAGCTTAACTAGTGATGCGCATTCTCCACAAATGAATAAAATGTCAAAATACCATTATCCACCAACACCATCTACTTCGCCATAGATAATTAGCATGCGCTGTTATATTCATTTTACAGCACAGAAACAAGCCAGCTTAATTGCTCAGTGTGCTGGTATTTATATTCCACAAGGACCTCCTCCCAGTCTTCTATGGTTGCAAATGAAGAAATTCAATTAAAAATCTAGATATAAAATGCTCGTCAAATGGCAACCATGTAACCATTGTCAATTGTTGCAAAATCCCATTTAGTTCACTAATATGCTGTACAGAAGGAAATCTGCCACCTTCATCTGGTCCGGCCTACATGCAAGTCCAAACCCATGGTCGTGATTTGGAGAAGCTGGGGTTGGACTGGGGTGTACAAAGTTAAAAATCACACAACACCAGGTTAGAGTCCACCAGGTTTAATTGGAAGCACACTAGCTTTCGGAGCGACGCTCCTTCATCAGATGGTTGTGGAGGACACAACTATGAGCCCTCCACAACCACCTGATGAAGGAATGGCGCTCTGAAAGCTAGTGTGCTTCCAATTAAACCTGGTGGACTATAACCTGGTGTTGTGTGATTTTTAACTTTGCAAACCCATGGTGATATAGTTGATTCTTATCAGTCCTCTGAACAATTCAGGCTGAGCACTGGATGTTGGCCTAGTCAAAATCCCTCCAGCTTTTCTCAATCTTCCCTCACTTTGAATCACCATCACAGCCTAAACCTTTATCACCACCTTGTGGCACCATTACTAAACCCTTTCCCATTCCCACCTTAGTCTGACCACAGGTACATTAATAGCTAGTAAATAACTTCCAGTTGTTGTTGAAATCAAAAAGTGCAATTAAAACAACTGCACAGAGGCCAGTACCCTACCACCAAATCACCCTTCATTTACATGCGCACATTTCATGGAGTCAGACCAGCCAGCACAGAGCCAATCCTCAAAGAGAGGAGACTCTCTGACATTCCAGTTTATATCTGTCAGCCAGGGCTCCCGGATTAGCCTAAATTAACAGCCCCAATCAGGGATCTCATTGTCAACAAGATCCATCTAGCCAATCTCATTTCAAACACTACGGCAATGCAACATACTTTAAAATTTTTATCATATACTGTAAACTTTATCAGAGACAGATTCTGAAGTTGGGGAACCATGAAGCATTGTCAACGCCAAAGTAACACAAGTGACGTGAGTGGTCATAAACACTTATAAACATAAATAAAAGGAAGTTGTGTTCATGGAAGCAAAAATAGCAGCAAATAAACAAGAGGATAAACTAGAAAGGCTCAATATCACCTGTAACAGCTGCAAAACAATCTATATCAGAAGAGTAGTGAGGTAAGTGCCTTTAACATTGCCAAGAGGGAGAGGAAACTTGAAAGAATGTGAAGTAGGAACACTTCAAAAGGAGAGCACATACCCCCAACAACATATTAATTCACCAAATACATGGATAATGGATGGCTCTAGATTGGTTATGGGAAGAAAATCTAACCTAAAGCAGCAGCAATTTATGTTTTGTCATTTGAACAGAGATTGAAGGAATGCTAGAATCCTGGTCGCATATAACATGCAACAGAGAACCTTTAAGCTTTCTACATTATAGCATGGTTTGCCATTTCAGATTTTAAAATGCAACATGGGGCAACACAGCACAAAAAGCAGTACTGAGTTTACGATAAAGGATCCTTTTATTTGATTTATTTATTGTTACGTGTACTTGCTACATGTATTAGTGAAAAGTGTTGTATAATCCTCCAATCAATGGAGGTCAAAGGTAAATTCACTCCACATAAATTATACCATATTTGTGGCACAAGTACTTGGGAAACAGTTTCAAAAAGAAACGTACCTGTTTGGGACAAAGCCTGCTGTCTTTTGAAAGCTTCAATCTCCACTGTATTGGCTGTGCCTGCCACAGGTGTACCTTGATGTGTTTGCTACAGAAGGACAAGAGAAAAAAAAGCACATATCAGAAACAAGCACAGTAACCACAGCACAATGATGTAACAGGTTTTCACCCCTGTATTGCCATAATGATTCACAGACTTGTCAGTGCCACATTGACTCCTTACCTGAAACTGTTGCTGCTGCTGTGTTGAAAATGCAGCAGAAACATTAGGGGGAAGCTGTGTTGCTATGGCAACTGGTGTCCCAGTCTGGCCATCCTTTCCTGTCACCACTTTTACCTTAAATAAAAACAATGCATTCATTCACAGGTTCGAAACTGAAACATTAAGTCTGAGTGAAAGAAAGTAATTTGTGGTACAAGGACAGCCAGGAAACTTCTGTTTGAATTATTTTTCTTCCTAGGCTTGCTTCACGGATTCATCGCAAACATTTTGTCGATTTTCATTTTTACCAATTGGTTTGGCGAACAAAGAAATTTATTCAAGGCCAAAATAAGATCTTTTGCTAAAACAACATCACTTGAAGCATCTCTGAAGGCAAGAATCAGTATGAATTTGAACCCAATGGAATCACATTTGAAAGTACAAACAAAGGCGACCTCAAAAATTCTGAGATGTGGAGACAGACGATGGGAAGTAATTATGTTGTTTTATTGATTTAAATGTTAATTCATTAAAATTTCTCTGTGTAAAGGCCACATCTTTTTTTATTTAATTTTATTTTTGGAATGTTGTCTAAGAAAGGAAGATACTGCTTTAAAACAAGGAGGCTGTGCAAAGAGGTTCCCTCCAATTTTAAAAATCAGGTTTACTGGAGCATATTGAGATTTTCCTGGAACAAACACTGTAAAAGTTCATAAGTTCAGAACTAAGGAACAATTGCTTGGCAATGTTTCGATTGGCTTCTGGACAGGTGACCAAGGCTTGTGTAGAGCCAGTGCAGCAAAGAACCCACTCAGCCTGTGAAGCGGCAAAGAATCTCTCATGTGGATGGACCACCAAATCTCCAGTAACTGCTAGCTGCCTTCCACTTTCACCTTCCGCCTTTTCAAGATGGAATAAAATGTCTTTAAAGGCAGTGAAAGAACAAATTCTCAATCAGTGAATGGAAGAGAGCATTGGTTTGCCACCAACCTTGTGTCAACAGCAACGAGCTAAGAGGAATTAGAAAAAACAGAAAGAAACACCGCATCGGTTCCTCTGTACAAATGCGTGTGTGAGACAAGATAGAGTTAAAGTTGTAGAGTTATAAGCTAGCAATTCATATTTCCTAGCTGCCACTGGTTAAAGATAATTTGTTGGTAATAAACAGTTATTCTTCTGTTAAATTCAGAACTCCTCTGGTGAATGTTGTATTTTAATCTAAGTTTGTCAATCAAGTAAACTTGGAACTTTGGATAATCTGACAAGATCTTTTCACATTTGCGATGACTCCAAGAATAGTAAGGCTCAATTTCAGTGCACTGCCCCAGTGAATCTGAAAAGGTTTTATTTTATATAAAACAAGACACTTGAAGAGTTAATCACAGAAGCCTTCATGTTGATTATCACAATTCAACATCAGTTTCAGAAATAAAAAAAATCCTAAAACCTCCCTCAATGTTCCAAAAGACCTAAAGAGAGAAGCCGGCAGTTAACAGTCCTGCTACCTCAGATCACTTGCAGCATGCAGTTTTAGAACTACTACTGCCACTTAAGAGGCCACGGATTTTAAATCTGCAACAGGCGGAGGCATGTCTACAATTAAGTCTTTTTCTTTCATGAACTTTATGTTTACTTTTATTTTGTACAAATTGCAACCACTGCTTGTATTCTACAGAGACTTATGATAACAGGGTTTTCTAAATTAAAAGCACTGAGTATAATAAAGCATCACCAAAATAGGCTAAAACTACAAACAGAACTTGTATCATCATTTTAGCAATCCTCTTCGAGACATTAAGCACTGGTAATTACATATTATTTCAATCAAACCCTACAAACATCAGGTAAATCTTGCAATAAAGAAGGTTAAAGTCTCATTGTCAATAAAACAGAAAAAGTCAACACCTCTCAAGTAAATGTCAGAGTGAGAATACCAGATTCTCAAAGCAAAGACATTATAGGATGTCAAGTGATATAGGAGAGGTTGCAAACTTAATCCATTAATATCACTGTCCTTGCTAATTTCCATAAAAATGAAAGTAAGGCCGGTCTATCAAAGTTAAATAAACATGAAAACCAATACTAGACTGATTAGTATTTCTAACTTTTGAGACAAAAAAATTAAAGCTATTTGCCTTAATTTGTCTACACAAGATAGCAAATTCCTCATTTTAGCATATTTCAAGAGTTTGAATTACATTTAATTAGATAAACTATAATACAACAAAAATCATAAACCTGTGCACAACTCCAGTCAACACCATCCACTGGATATTTTTAAAGGAAACACTTATTTAGGAAATCACCCATGTAAACTTGACATGTTATTGCAACCTGTCACACTGGGTTTTGTTGTGGAATCTCTGCTTTGCATGTTCTTCCCAGCCAACACCTTAGCTAAGACTGCCAAACAATTTTAGCCTTCTCTCCTTCTCAAATTTAAGTTCAGCTTTGCTTCTGAACTACAAATCGTTGCTCTACAAAAATTACATAACAAATAACTTTAAGTGAAGATTAAGCTAAGTCTGCAGAAGCTGGATCCAAATGCTGTATCCCTTTCCCTCACATCAAAGAATGCAATGGTTTTGAATTTCCAAATGCAGTGTTACAGAATACAAAGATTTCAAAACTACGAATCTTTAAAGAGTCCATTAGGTAGCTGCCCAAAATGTAATTACTATACAGAAAGCCAATTCATAAATCTTTTAATTCATTACAGCATACTTTTAAAATAGGACTTCCAAAAGCATCCACAGCAGCTGGCAATTGTCCTACATAATTAAAAACCCATGAGCTAGAGCTGCTTGATTGGATCTGTCACTTTGTCAAATAGCTCAGTAAGTAGTTGAATATAATACGTGAGCTCAGGCTAGAAGGACAGGAGTGATTTAAAACAAACCAAAATACATGAAAACCCAATACAGAAGTACGCCTATCAAACTTAAAAGGGCACAGCATATTCTTAATAGCTGAATCATTCATTTAAAACTGCTAATAATTTAATCAGGTTTAAAAAAAAATCAGTAATAACTGTCTGGCTATTCAGGTGCATACAATAAATCCCATGGAGCTATTTGAAGAATAGGGCCCACAAATCGGCTGGCTGACATGGTTAGAGTGCAGTGCTAATAACGGCAAGGTTATTAGTTCAATCATCCTACTAACTAAACCTGCTGGCTTCTAACCGAGACTTTACTGATTCACATTTAGGGTCCTCTTGTGGCATAGTGATAGTATGCCTGCCCCTGGGTTCAAGTCCCAACTGCTCCAGAGGGGTGTAATAACATCTCTGAACATGCTAATTAGCTGGGCACTTGTGGCACAGTGGCAATGTTCCTAGCTCTGAGTCAAGAGGGCTGGGTTCAAGTCCCAACTTATCAATCTCTTGTTGATTATACTCATTGACATGGCTTCCACAGTAGTGAGAGATAGTGAATTCCACAGGCTGACCACTCTCAGAGAAAAGAAGATTTCTTCATCTTAGACCTAAATGTTCTACGTCATATCCTGAGACTGTGACCCCAGGTTCTAGTCTCCGCAACCAGAGAACTATCCTCCCTACATTTAGTCTGTCTAGGCCAGTTAAAATCTTTACTTTATCAACTCTGATTTAAATGTGTGGTGCAGGAAAAGGCACAGCAGGTTAGCTGGCATCCGAGGTGCAGGAGTGTCGACGTTTCGAGCATGAACCTTCATCAGGACATTTAAATCAGATGTCCCCCCCCCACCCCCCAATCATCTAAACTCTAGTGAATACAGACTCGGTCAAGCCAATATTACCTCATAGGATAGTCCTACCATTCCCAATACCAAGCTCGTAGACATTCGCTGCACTCCCTCTATTTCAAGTATATCCTTAGGTCGGGAGACCAAAACTGCAAACAATATCCCAGCTAAAATATTGCCGAGGCCGCTCAGAGCTACAGAACGAAATTCCTACTTTAGAACTCAACAGTAAGTAAATCTCCTTAGTGCAGATGGTTTGGATGGAGCCATTTTTGTCAGATGTGTTCAGTATGTAGGCAGGCTGATGAGGGGAGAGGCTATTTTGGATTTGGTGCTCAGCAATGAACCAGAACAGATGTCAGATCTTGCTGTGGGAGAACACTTTGGTGACAGTGACCACAACTGCCTCACGTTTACTATGGCTTTGAGAGGGAAAGGAGCAGTTACATAAGGTGGAGGAAGCAAAGATCTAACACAGCTTTATAGAGGATTACAGGAAAGATCAGGGAGAACCCAAAAGGCATTTCACTCATATGTGCGGAATAAGAAAATGATCTGGGAGAAGGTAGGGCCAGTCAGGAATAGCGTAGGGAACTTGTGCGTGGAGTCTGAGCAGATAGGGAAGCCTTAAATGAGTTTTTTGCTTCGGTTTTCACTAAGGAGAAGAACCTTGTTGTGAATGAGAACTTTGAGGAGCTGGGAAACAGACTTGATCAAGATCAAGATTGAAGAAGTTGATGTGCTGGAAATTTTAGCAGACATTAAGATTGATAAGTTCCCAGGGCCTGACCAGATTTATCCTAGGCTGCTCGGGGAAGCGAGAAAGGAGGTTGCAAAGCTGCTGGCGAAGATCTTTGCTTTCTCACTCTCCACGGGAGTCGTACCAGAGGACTGGAGGGAGGTGAATGCTGTTCCTCTTTTCAAGGAGAGGAATAGGGAAACCCCTGACAATTACAGACCAGTCAGTCTTACATCTGTGGTCAGCAAGGTTTTGGAAAGAATTCTGAGGGATAGGATTTATGACTATTTGGAAAAGCATAGCGTGATTAAAAGAAATCAGCTTGGCATTGTGAGGGGCAAGTCATGTGTCACAAATCTTATTGAGTTCTTTGAGAAGGCGATGGTTCAGGTCAACAAAGGTCGAGCAGTGGACATGGTGTCTATGGACTTCAGCAAGGCATTTGATAAGGTTCCCCATGGTAGGCTCATTCATAAAGTCAGGAGGTATGGGATACAGGGAGATTTGGCGGTCTGTATTCAGAATTGGTTGGCTGACAGAAGGCAGAGAGTGATTGTAGATGGAAAGTATTCTGCCTGGAGGTCAGTGGTGAGTGGTGTCCCACAGGGCTCTGTTCTTGGGCCTCTGCTCTTTGTAGTTTTTATAAATGACTTGGATGAGGTGGTTAGTAAATTTGCCGATGACACAAAGGTTGGAGGTGCCATTGATAGTATCGAGGGCTATTGCAGGCTGCAGCACGACATAGTTAGGATGCAGAGCTGGGCTGAGAAATGGCAGATGGAGTTCAACCTGGATAAATATGAAGTGATGCATTTTGGAAGGTCAAACTTGAATGCTGAATGTAGGATTAAAGACAGGATTCTTGGCAGAGTGGAGGAACAGAGGGATCTTGGGTGTTCAAGTGCATAGAGCCCTCAAAGTTGCCACCCAAGTGGATAAGGTTGTTAAGAAAGCATATGGTGTTTTGGCTTTCATTAACAGGGGGTCAAGTTTAAGAGCCGCAAGGTTTTGCTGCAGCTCTACAAGACCCTGGTGAGACCACATTTGGATGACTGTGTCCAGTTCTAGTCGCCTTACTGTAGGAAAGATACTGAGGCTTTGGAGAGGGTGCAAAGAAGGTTTACCAGGATGCTGCCGGACTAGAGGGCTTGTCTTACAAGGAGAGGTTAACTAAGCTCGGACTTTTTTCTCTGGAGAGGAGGAGGAAGAGAGGTAATCTGATTGAAGTATACAAGGTAATGAGAGGCATGGATAGAGTCAATAGCCAGAGACCTTTCCCCAGGGCAGGATTGACTGGCAGGAGGAGTCATAGTTTCAAGATATTGAGGAAGGAGTGGAGGAGACAGAGGTGGATTCATCACGCAGAGTTGTGAATGCATGGAACGCGTTAGCAGCAGTGGTGGTGGAAGCAGAGTCATTAGGGACATTTAAGCAACTGCAGGACATGCATATGGACAACAGTGAATTGAGGGGCACGTACGTTCAGTTATTTTATTTTAGATTAGGAATAATCCTCGGCAAAACATCGTGGGCCGAAGGGCCTGTTCTGTGCTGTACTGTTCTATGTGCTATGTTCTATGTAAGTAAATGATTGCCGGTCAATTAACCAGTTCATCATTGTGCTGATTGAGGAAGCAACGTGGGGCAGGATAATAGTAAAACTCCCTGCTCAATCAAACAGAATCTCAAAAATAGTTAGATCCACCTGAGGTTTGCCATCGTCTGTCATAAATGTGAAACTTACACTGTGCGTTAATTAGAATCATTGGTTATTGGGATAAACCTGTGATAGTAACACTCAAACAAGACATATAAAGTAATGACGAGAAATAAGCCGAACTCTGATCATCAGACTTCAGCTCGACATCACTGTTGACTTCCTTATAAAGCAACAATACACAAAATCAAGGAAAAGGAACATTTATCCTTTTGTAGAAAATGTGCAAAACTCTTTTACTCATCAGTGCATGCATACAACAATCCTCACTTTTTTGTCCATGTCTGTTCAGAATGTATATGTAGGAAGTGCAGAGGATCAATAATAACTAGTTTCATCATTGGCTCAAGTTCTATTATGCGTCAAATTTAAAACTTACACTCTTGTAACTAAATGTTTCCGTGACTTCGGTCCTCTCCATCTTTACACTTCCACCAACTGTACAATCTTCCAGGATCTCTGCATTCCTCAAATTTTGACCTCTTTGGCATTTCCAATTGTCCTTGCTCTGCCATGGGCAGCCATGACCTCAGCTGCATTGACTGTAAAGCTCTGGAATTCTCTCTTCAGTCCCAAGACCTAGGTTTTGGTCACCTTTCTCAATGTCCCCTTTTTATTCCCACCTGGAGTCAGATATTTTTGATTATACTTCTGCAAACTGCTTCAGGGCATTTTATCACACTAAAATGCTACATGGACTGCCATTTTTTAAAAAAAATTATTATTGGAGGACCACCTCCACAGCAACACACATAATAAAGAATTCAACACACAACATGCATTCATCCAACTAACAGTTATTGAAAACATGGATCACACTGAAGTGAAAGAGATTGTGGATAATAACAAATGTAGACAAATTAATTCTTAAAAATCAAGTCAATGAACATTGCAAACAATGGCACAAACAGCTGACATGAAAACTCTCAACCTGTACAATAAATTATAAATAAAAACACAATGCAAAGTAACTTTTAGCATCAGTATGCATAAATGTTGAACGTCTATCAAAATTATTGCTGTTGTACACAAAGAAGTTTCAAAGTCAAAGTTACTAAAACCCTGCTGCAAAAACTGATAGACAACAAAAACAGCTCTGCACGTATTGCCCAAATACAGGAATCCTTTTTTTTAAAAAATGAAACTTTAGGAAAATAAAACATGTTCACTTTTTGACTGCACTAACTGAATGGAGTGCATTAGACACTTTCACAAGAACTACATTCAGGAAAAAGCTCTTCTCACACAGGGTTGAGAGCATGTGTAATGCACAGTTCCAGAAAATCTTAGATTACAAAGCAAAAACCTACTGAATTACTTATAAAGAAAATTACTTGGAAATCAAGTGCTTTAAGCAATTGCAGAAAAGGCAGGAAATTAAGATTTTAAAAAAAGATAGAACTGGTGGGGCAGATTCAACAGCCAAATTATTACCAAGATGCAATGAACATTTTAGCTTTTGTGGATGTTATAAGTAATTTACAGTCCAAAAAGACCATGCAAATACCCACAGCACCTAAATATAGAAACAGTTTACTGTAGATCACGTCTGAGCCAAAGGTAAATCCAACAGCAAATTCCTTTTAAATTAAACTTTGGGTATATAAATAAGTACTTCTTGATTAAGGATACTGGGTTCTTTAACAGTAGCTGGACATTTCAAGTATAAAACTACAAACAATTACACAATTACTTAGCCCATCTCAAACACAACTTTGCCTGACCAGATGATCAAAATCCCAAAATTTTCAGTGGTTTAGAAATGTAATACAGAATTACAGAGTCTAATACAAATCACCATATTCTACTTTTGCTTTCAAATTCTGACCCAACTTCCTCTTAAAATGCTGTTCACCAAAACTATTACATACATTAGCAAGTTTCACACAATTCACTATGATAGTGAGTTTCATACAATCACTAGTTAAAGAAGTTGCTTTTGAATTCCCTGTTTGATTTCTTGGTGACCCCCTTATAATGAAGTACTACAGCGTTCTGATTTTGATGTACTGCCAGATCGCGGTATAGTTTAGCACCAAGTGGTCCAGATTTGTCAAGCTTATCCACATTCTGGGCTCTTCCCAGTAATATTCATTTCATTGATTCTTAATTTAAAAAAGACAAAATGTCTTTATTGTCTGCAGAGTTTTTTTCTCATATTTGTAGTTTTTGCCCCATATATTCTACACTCAGCAAAAAAAAAAGTGGTTACACCTTGGCTTCTGCTGAATTTCGTGGTTAACATTACAAGTTTTGATGGAGTTATGTTTTAAAAGCCTCAACTGCAGTTGTTTACACAGATCACTTTCCAGTCGATTTCAACATAATGTATCCATACTTCATTAATACTGAATAATTTAGCCACTGTATTTATGAAGTTGTAAATTAGAAGTGTTTGCAAATGTTGGCTTATCCATAAAAGCTTTGAAAGAAACAAATTACATTAACAATTAAACGGTATTTAGTCGACCATAATCTAAATTGTACTTTAACTCTTGTTTCAGGACTTATAAAATATTAAATAAAAAACATAGCAGAGTACGAAGAGAAAATCATTTCTTCTGGCCTTTTAAATCCACAGAGATTTTCAGAATTGTTGTAATACATTCAAAAGTGATTCTGTTTGCTCTACTGTTTTTTTAAAAAAAAGGAGTTAACTTGATTGTTTTTCTTTCTAGGCAAATATACACATATACAATTAGAGCCATTTCATCAAAATACCCTTGGTACCTGTTTTTGCCAAGAATGGGTGAGCCAAACCCAATGAAGAACTGTAATTGGCAGATCAGTCTGGCTAAAGAATCAAACTCAATCTGTGGCATGGTGTACCCAATGCTTTACTGCTGGAGAAAAGACTCTACTCCTTCGAGTATATAAATTAAATGTCTAGAAGCGTTGAACTAAAAGGTATACAATATCCCAATCCTTAGAAAATATCACATCAAGCAGCGCAGCAGAATATTCCTGGCTTTCCTTTCACCCTTATACAGAAAACCAACACTAGTGAAAATGGATGTGGCTAGATGGAGATAATCAACAGGCTAAGGTGATAAAATGAGCAAGTTGAACAGATATGTGGAAAGAAACCATGCACTCAGTTAAGGTTTTCCATTACATTTCCACCAATTTATATTACTAAACAATGATATAAATGGGTAAGATATCCCACAGATATTCAAAGGTGATGTGTTGAAATATCGAAATATTTTCGCTTCACACCCAACTCCATTTATTCTGAATGTCCATTACAAGGCTTGTGTGATTGGTCCAAAGTTTTGACTTAGTCAAGATTTTACATGACTCCAGTTGGATTCCGTTCAATCAGAAAATTCAATTTTTAATTATCTAAAATGAATTTGGCCCCTTTTAAAGCTAGAACGTTTGAAACTAATCACTTAAATATCATAGACTGAAGCAATGACAACACTAAAGTATAGAAAACACCCACAAAATAATTGGAATTATTAAAGAATTAAACTATAATTTAACTTGCACTGTGGACATTGATCGTACATTCAGTAATAAATGGAGACATTCTACACATTAAAAAATGGCAGCGGAATAAAAGAATGTGGGTTTTCAACACCACTACAACCAAGATGAAAATGATTTGTTTAAGTCTTCTAAACAAACTGCTGAACAAAGCAATATGGGCTGAGATTTTCACCCTTATGTTAAGCAGGGCAAGAGCGTGGTTGCTAATGCCAACAGGCAAGAAACTTCAAAATATTTCTGCCTTTAAAAAGGTTTGCAAACATCCTGTAGTCCAAATTTCAACTGATGTGAAAGACAGCCGAAGGATCTGCTTGTTAGTGAAGAGTTTATCATTTGCCTAGGCATATTGGCATAACCACTTTCTCGTGCTGCATTGTCACAAATAATGAAGTATGAATGGTCATTGGGCTAAATAGTAAATTATTAGTTTACCTCATCATTAATGACCTCAGACTGCTCCTCCTCTTCTTCCTCTTCCAGGTCCAAGTCATTTTGCTTCAAATATGCCAACAAGGCCAGACACGGCTTCCTTCTAAATGCCAAGTAATCCATCATATTTCCTTGACGGTGCTGAAGGAAGAAAAGTTCAATCAAGTAATCCTTAAATGTCTCTCGTAGAGTCTCCATTTCAGCAAGGTGGTGCTCCAAACACTGCTTTCTCAAATGAGAAATCTCTGGGGTGGCAGGTGGAATCTCTTCCAACTTCTTTGGTTGTTTCCTCACGAACGGGATGCAACTGCTACTAGGAGTCAGACAAGTTGATGCCAAGGTCTGCGTCACAGTGTTCCGAGATGGGCTAGGTGGTGTTGGAGATGTTATCCCAAACACTGATGGCCCTCCCACACCCGCGGTAAGGGCTACAGATGTCCTTTCATAATTTACAGGTCTGGCTATCTGCTGACTGTGAAGAACTTGCTGTTGCTGCTGCTGAATCAGCTGTCCCTGTATGATGCTGCTGATCTGCGGAGGCAAGTTTGAGGTGGTGATGTGGCTCGGACTAGGCAAGGGTTGCATTGCGCCACTGGCAGCAGGACTCTGAGGTCCCAGGTGGTGAATAGTTCCACCAGTCTGGGAGTGAGGCTGAGAGAGTCTGCGTTCTCTGGGTACAGAAGCAGAGGTGCCCACCGTTGTCAGCTGTATCTGTCCACCAACATTTGAAGTGATCTGAGTGAGGCTGGATGGGTCCTGGTACACAAAGTGCCCAGCACTGGATGGGCTAAGATTCAGTTGCCTGACCAGCACATTGGCATCCACAAATCCTCGGGTTGGACTCTGGTTGCACATGCCCAACCCTGGGGCTGCGGTCCCTGGCCGTTGCACACTCTGCACAAGTGTTGCAGGGCTATGCTGTGTGGGGCTCTGTGGCTGGACTTGAGGTAAAGGAGAGGTGACTTGAATGTATGAAGGTGATCCATGATCAAACCGCCTTTGTTGCCCCACAGCCTGTGAGCTGTACTGGAACCCTGGGGATGCTGGGTTTTGAATTGGTAAGGGAGCCAACGTAATTTGTTGACTCCCGGCCATCACTTGGCTCACGTTCTGCAGCGTGATGTTAACATTCTGGGCCGATACAGGACTACGATTCATTATAAGTTGCTGAAGTTGGTAATTGGGTGACTGGGGCCCAGAAGGACTGGCCACAGTACGTGGTACAGGGCTGAGGGCCGGACCAAACACTGTGGCAGGAGACTGGGGTAAAGGAGTCTGATCATCTCCCTCATTGCCTGTATACGACTTGGATCTCTGCAGTGGGCGCTGTATGTTTTGTGAACCACTGCCATGGTGCATCATCACCAATATTCTTCTGGATGAGTGCTAACCTAGAAGAGAAAAAAATCTTTTGTTAAGAATAAGCTTCACTGACAGTAACGATAAAAGTGATTTTGTGCAACAAAACTGTAAATCAATATAATGTTCAAAAGCAAATTTTAAATGAGTTAAATTATTTTAATAGCAAATATCAGATCATCGCAATTTTTTTAGCTCAGTCAAAACATTTTAGACAATTTTGTACTAAATCTGATGTAATCTTGGTAGCTTAGCTATTATGACGACTTATTGGGAAAATCTTGGTGCTTTCACAAATTTGTGTTGACTGCAAACATTTAGTCATTAAGACTTTGCTGTTAGTGGGACTGTGCAGTATTGTGGAAGAGACGAGAAGTATGGACACAGTTTAAAAACACAGTATGGAAGCGAGGAGGAATTTCTTCTCAAGAGGATCAGACGTCTATGGAATTCACTTTCCTAGAGAATGGTGGAGACAGGACCATTGAGAGCGAGAGAGCGAGCCACAATGACACAAATGGGATGGAGAAGTTTCAAGCGACCAAATAGCCAAGTCCTGCTCTTAATTCACTTGTTTGCATGTTTACTACAAGAGTACCTACACATCAAAAAGTTGCGGCAGTTTGGGACATCAAAGATGATTAAAGACAATACTTTATTTTCACAATCTCTGTTCATGATTTACATTCATGTTTTTGTTTGGACACCATCTACAAAATATTTTTAAAATATCATCCATTCAAAGTAAACCTTACTGCTACCTTCTTTAATACAGAAAGGGAGCTACACAGGTATTAAAGCTACTCAACATTCCATTATTCACCACACACTGGTTGAACAATTAACCCTTTTGCCCTACCACCAGCAATTCATTGTGAGTCAGGACCCTATAAATGGTTAAAACAATCACACTGTGTGTATTAGGAGAAAGCGAGGACTGCAGATGCTGGAGATCAGAGTCAAGATGTGTGGCGCTGGAAATGCACAGCCGGTCAGGCAGCATCCAAGGAGCAGGACAGTCAACATTTCAAGCATACACTCTTCTTCAGGAAAAGTGTATGTTCAAAACATTGACTCTCCTGTTCCTAGAATGCGGATTGACTGGCTGCGCTTTTACAGCACCACACTTTTTGGCACTGTGTGCATTGGATTGTACCTCATATTTGTATTCTTTAAAATAAAGTTGAAAAAAACGTAATTACAAGGGAAAGAGTTATCACTTCATGATCCCTGTTTTTAGTCCAAATGCACTGGTCAGATGGGCAGAACAAGGAAAATGGAATTTGATCCTTAAAATTATAAGGTGAAACATTTTCGGAGGACTAACAAGGCAAGGGAGTTTACAATGAACAGTAAGATCCCAGAAAGTACAGAGAAACATTTGTGTGCATATCCACAGATCCTTGAAGGCAACAGGGCAGTGTTCTTAAGAAGGGTCGCAGGAATCAAAACATGGAACCAAAACATTATCTCTGCTATTTCTCGACAGATGCTGCAGTTTTTCCAGCACTATCTGGTTTTGTTTCTGATTTCCAGCATCTGCAGATCTTTGGCTTTTTTTGTTTAGAAAAGGTAGATAATGTGGTTGAGGAAGCATATGGGATATTTGCCTTTATTGGTCAAGAAACTAAATCGAAAAGCAGGGAAGTTAAAATAAAGCAGTATAAGACATGAGTTAGACCACAGCTAGAGTAATGTACGCCTTTCCAGCCGCCACACTATAGGAAGGATGTGACTGCACTAGACAGGGTACAAAAGAAAATCATCAGGATGTTGTAGAGGCTGGAACATTTCAGCTATGAACAGAGACTAGATAGGTAGGCTAGGACTGTTTGCTTAGAGCAGAAAAAGTGATGGTGAACCTAATTGAGACATATAGAATTAGGTGGGGCACAGATGGGGTAGACAGGAAGAAAATTGTTACCTTTAGTAGAGGAATTAATAACCATGGAACACAGATTTAAGGTGAAGGACAGTAAGTTTAGAGGAAATGTAAGAAGTTTTTTTCCATCCTGAAGGTGTTAGGTATCTGGAACTCACTGACTGAAAGGGGCAGGAACCATTACAACAATTAAGTACCATTCAGATGATCACCTGAAGCATGACAGACAAGTCTGGTAAATAGGGCTAGAGTAAGTAGATGCTCAATGACTAATGTGGACACGTTGGGTCTAAGGAGAGTATCATTTTCTATGATACAAAACTCCATGACTCCATAACGCTTCAATTTTAAAACTGCTTTCCTCGTGTATATATCTATCAAGGTCTCACCACTCCCTTTAACTTCCTCCAGCTACAAAACCTCAAACCATTTCCCATTCCCTGGACTCTGGCCTCTTGTGCATTGCCACTTGCTTTACTCCATTACTGACAGCCATGCCTGCCTTTTCCCATGTTTGATGCTCTGGAGATAGTTCCAGAAACTCTCCATTTCTCTCTCTCTTTTTGGATGCTGCTGAAATGTACCTCAACAAAGATTTTAATCATCTTTCTGACAGACTCTTATAGAACACTGCCAATTTTCAGCTGACAATTTTTTTTATTTCTAAATGCCTAGGTTGACCTTAGATTGAAACTCTGGACAATGCAGAGCATCTTCACTTCTGGAAATATGTGAAGGAATTAGAAACAGTCTAGAGATTTCCTGCATCACAAAGAAAGGCTAGAAAGGTAAAGGCTGCTCTTCTTGGAACAGAAAAGGTCGAGGGATGACCAAAGTAAGGTTTTCAAGAAGATTAAAGGTTTTGATCAATTAAGGAGCAAGTACGGTACAGAAACAGGCCAATCTGCCCACCTGGTCTCTGTCAGTGTTAATATTCTGTACAAGTTTCCTTCCAGCCTCTTTGGTGAAAAGCTATCAGCATATCCTTCTAACAAACAGGGAAGGAAAAACAGTTGAGAAGCTGGAACAAGAAACAAACAGTAAGTCATAAGCAGTCTTCTGCAGAAAGGACATAGTAACCAGCAAAGTGACCGTCTGTGTCATGGCAACGAAGAACAAATGGCCAGTCTGGTCAAAAGGAGAGAGCACAAAAGTGATTTCAGACTATAGGTAGACAAAATCTGGAAAAGAAAGCCTGCGGAGACATTTGAAGGGGAGGACAGGATTCTTTAAGGATAAAATGGAATACAAGGAGCCAGAAGAGAGAGTATGGCAAAGATTGCAAAAGGTGAGAAATGTAAAATTGTCATTTTTAAAAATTGATCGCAGTTTTTTTTCAGTACTTATTAAAACAATATTAATATTGCATAATAAGGCATTGCATCCCAACAGTGGAATGATAGTTTGATAAATGTGGTACCAAGGGTTTTTAATGTAATGAGCTGCATTAGTCTAACTTTAATTGTTAATGCAAGAATAATATGTGGAATGCAAAAAATGCCTTGAGCAACAAAGCCTGTTTCTTTCGTCAAAACATTAACAGGCCACAGTTGCACTGGTTCTGTGAAACAATTTCATCACCCAAGGAAAAATTATGTCTTGCCCCATTATTTCAAGCAAAATCTCTAATACAACAACCATTAGTCACCTTACTCTTGACATTTTTTCAAAATAATAATATTTCATTAAATTCACAAGTATTATTTGTAGCATTATGAGCATAGAATTTTCAGAGAGAAACAACCAGAATTATGGAATATGTTTCACAAGACACTAGTGAAAATAAATATCATATGCAATAAAATACTAAATGTGACCCCGGCAACACCAAAAAAGCTGAAAAGAGCAACATGTGGCCAAAATTTTTGATCATGCCCTCATCAGTGCAAATCTATGTATAGTGAATTTAAACAATTCAACTATTTATTCTACAGAAGAGTGTCAGATTGACAGGCAAGTTGATACTCATTGGCCGGGACTCTACCATGGAAAAAGCAACACACTGAACTACACAGGGTTTCCAAGCTTCCAAGTAATTCAGAAAAGGTGCAAGGCTTGAACATATTCCTTTTTGTTTACAGAGAAGGGTTCATGTATGAATGCACTTCCAATCTTTTAGCAATTGTGTCAGGTAGAAGAAAGTGATTTTTTTTTAGGTAACAGTATCAAGGGATATGAAGTAAAATGAAGCTGAGGTATAGGTCAGCTATGATCTAACTGAACTATTGAGCAAATTTGAGAAACTGAATGCCAATTAAGTCCTCAAATGCTTGGATGAAACATAACAGCAATGATTAGCTTTGAGGAAAAGATAGGTGAAGGCAAATGGAGACCCCTTACTGTCAGAAACAAGGTAAGTTTTAACAATGAGGTAGCAGACCCACTAAACACAAGCGTTGGCTTTGCCTTCAAAAAGGAGAAAACAAACATGATGTTGGGAATCTCAGAATCTAGTGAGAGTGAGGAAGGAAATCAATATTATTAGCAAAATAATATTGGAGAAATTCATGGGATTAAAGGCCCAATAATCTACATCTCAGAATACTTAAGTGGCCCTAGAAATAGTGACCACAGAGTATGAAACAGTTCCAATGGACTGGAATGTTGCTAATGCAATACCACTATGCATGTAGGCACTGCAGGTAGTGAAGAAAGCTAATAGCACGCGGGCCTTCATAACAAGAGGGATTGAGTATAGAAGCAAAGAGGTTCTTCTGCAGCTGTACAGGGCCCTGGTGAGACCACACCTGGAATACTGTGTGCAGTTCAGGTCTCCAAATTTGAGGAAAGACATTCTGGCTATTGAGGGAGTGCAGCGTAGGTTCACGAGGTCAATTCCTGGAATGGCGAGACTATCTTACGTTGAAAGATTGGAGCGACTGGGCTTGTATACCCTTGAGTTTAGAAGACTGAGAGGGGATCTGATTGAGACGAATAAGATTATTAAAGGATTGGACACTCTGGAGGCAGGAAACATGTTTCTGCTAATGGGTGAGTCCCGAACCAGAGGACACAGCTTAAAAATAAGGGGTAGGCCATTTAGGACAGAGATGAGGAGCAACTTCTTCACCCAAAGAGTGGTGGGTGTGTGGAATGCTCTGTCCCAGAAGGCTGTGGAGGCCCAGTCTCTGGATTCATTTAAGAAAGAGTTGGATAGAGCTCTCAAGGATAGTGGAATCAAGGGTTATGGAGATAAGGCAGGAACAGGATACTGATTGAGGATGATCAGCCATGATCATAATAAATGGTGGTGCACGCTCGAAGGGCAGAATGGCCTACTCCTGAAACTATTGTCTATTGTTTATTGTCTAAAAGAAATATTATATACCTCAGGCGACAGTGTGGAGTTTGCACATTCTCCCCGTGTCTGCATGGGTTTCCTCCAGGTGCTCCGGTTTCCTCCCACAGTCCAAAGATGTGCAGGTTAGGTAAATTGGCCATGCTAAATTGCCCATAGTGTTAGGCGCATTAGTCAGAGGGAATTGAGTCTGGGTGGGTTGCTCTTCGGAGGGTCGGTGTGGACTGGTTGGGCCGAAGGGCCTGTTTCCACACTGTAGGGAATCTAATCTAAAAAAACCTGTTACTCTGACATCAGGAATAGGCATAACGCTTTAGTTCATTATAAAAGATTTAATATCAAGTACTTAGAAAACAGTGACAGGATCCAACTGAGTCAGCATAAATTTACAAAAGGGAAAGCATGCTTGACAAATCTACTGGAATTCTTCAAGGATGTAACTAGAAGAATTGATAGGGAGAAGGCAGCAGACGTGGATTTACTTGGACTAAAGAAGGCTTTCAACAAAGTCCCACGTAAGAGTTTAGCACATCAAATTAAAGTGCATGGGATTAGAGGTAGTGTACTGACATGAGAACTCATTGGCAGACAGGTCGGAAAAAACGTTTTTTTTCCCAGAGGCAGATAGTGACTAATATCACTAATGATCAGCGTTTGGACTTCAACTGCTCACAACATGAATTAATGACTTAGATGAGGGAACTGAATGTAATGTCTCAAAGTTGGCAGATGATATAAAGTTGACTGAGAGCATAAGCTGCGAGGAGATTGCAGAAATTTGGATTGTAATTTGGTCAAGTTGAACAGGTAGGCAAATGCACAGCAGAGGAAGTATGTGGATAAGTCCAAGCTATGCAATTTGTTAAAAAAGACAACAGTTTGGGAAAGGAAGTGGTACCATAAGACTTGGGTATCCTTGTACACCAGTTGCTGAAAGTAAGAAGGGGATGAAGAAGGGAAATGCTATGTTATAGAATCACAGAGCTGCACAGCAGGGTATCAAACCCGTTGGTCCAACACATCCATGCCAACTAGATATCTTAATATTTGGCCCATATCCCTATAAACCCTTCCAATATACATACTCATCCAGATGCCTTTTATATGTTGTAATTGTACCAGCCTCCACCCCTTCCTCTGGCAACACATTCCATAGATGAGGACAGAAAAAGATTGTGGCTGTAAAGGTTGCTGCTCTTTTGAGATATTTTCAGTCTAGGAGCAGTAATTACTGTTTTATAAGCTGTTGTATATTGGCCTTCACAGGAAAAGGATTTGAGTACAGGAGCAGGAATGTCTGCAATTATACAGGGCCTTGGTAAAACCATGCCTGGAATAGTGCATGCAGTGTTAGCCTCCTTAACTGAGCAAGGATATTCTGGCTATGAACGGAGTGCAACAGGATACACGAGACTGATTTCTGGAATGGCAAGACTGACATAAGGAAAGAAACTAGAGAGGTTAACACAAGCTTCACTGGAGTTGAGAAGAAGGGGGAGGGGTCCTCATCAAAACCTACATAATTCAAACAGGACTAGACACAGAGAGGCAGTGTGGACTCAATGGGCCAAATAGCCTGTTCCCACACTGTGGCAACTCTATGATATCTGGACAAAAGTTGCTGAACTTGATAAAACTGTAGAGTACATTTGCCAAACTAAAATCCACCAGTTGTTCTACTCTCACTAGATCAAATTACACATATAGAGGAAACTAATATTAGCTCTTGAAATACTGCTGGCCGGTTACAGTTATTTTACAATAATATAAAGTTCTGTTTGTAGAAAATTAATATTGCTCCATAATATACTTTCCTCCTTTTAGACTGCAGCTACTTATTTGCTCTTAAAACGCCAGGAAAGCTTGCAGTCTCTGTTGTAAGTTGTAAATAACATTAGTAGGTGCATTGAGCCAAAGGGCAGTGCGCGCCCCCACGCTCCACCTGCCCACGATGCGCGCCCCCGCCGGCTCGCCCTGCGCGCATGCGCCGATGCAGCCTCCCGCCCGCTTACCCGATTCTGTCTTTCACAGCGACCGCGGGAGCCGCGCCTCCATCAGGCCGGTCCCGCCGCCTCTCTCCGCTGCGACGACCGGGAGACCCTCTCTCCGTCCCCACCGCCCCGGAGGAAATCGAGGCACGACAATTAATAAGAAAGGGAAGGCCAGGGCGGGCGGCCTTGCCGAACGAAACGCCGATCAGAGCCCACAATCAAACATGGCGTCCGTCTCTCTGCCAGCCCTCACTCCCCCTCCGCCGGAAGTACGGGCAAGCACGTCGCAGACGTCCCGGTGGCACATCCTTCTGATTGATGTCCGCGCTGACAAATTAGCACTGGCAGCCCATGAGGAGGCGGGACCTAGTCATGAATCTGCTCCATTGCAATGTACATATTTACGTTGCAGGGCACCCTTATCGCAACTTATGTATTTGCATTACAATGCATATCCGTTACAGTAAACCCCCATTGCAATGTACATAGTTGCATTGTAGTGCACCTTACTGCAATGTCCATATTTGTGTTGTAGTGCACATCCACGGCAATGCACATATTTATAATGCAAGACATTCCCACTGCAATGTATATATTTTTAATCAACCTGTTCAGAGACGTAATTACTCACCTCTAATGCAGGTGGTACCTGTACCCAGACCCCCTAGCTCAGAGGTAGGAACAATGTCCCTGTCATCATTGCTATATTTTTTTTCTTTACCCCCACACTACCACCTAAGTGCGGTAGTGCTTATTTCTTCCCCAGCACCCATGGTGTGTGCGTGCAGGTGTGACACACAGTGAGAGACACAAAGTGCACCAATCTTTATTCAAACTCCTTTTTTTTCTTTTTTTTCTTTTTTTCTTCACACACACAAACTGGTCCAGCTCTCAGAGTGAACAGAACCTCTGAAACTCCTGTTTATTTTTTATTCTTTTTCTTTTTTTTAACCCCTACACTACCACCTAAGTGCAGTAGTGCTTATTTTTGCCCCAGCACCCATGGTGTGTGTGTATAGGTGTGAGACACAGTGAAAGACACAAAGTGCATGAATCTTTATTCAATTTCCACCACCAGGAAGATAGGAAAACACCCGGGTGGACAGTGACAAACACTGCCCTTCACATCAAAGGGTAGTGCTATGTGATCAAAACAGTGAAGGGGAGGGTAGGGACTAAATCAAAATAGAGTTGGAGGGAGAAATGATGCACTCCACTCCCCGCGGCGCCCACCTCTCCCTGAACAACTCCAGGGTGTTGGTGGACACCGCGTGCTCCTTCTCCAAGGACACCTGGGCTCTAACGTATCATCATTGCTATACATACAAAAGTGCAGACAATACAGACCCAGCAAATTTCCTGTTTATTTCTTTTCAAAATAGTGAGGGGGAGGGTAGGGACCACACCTCTTTTTTTTAAATTTAAACACCACACTACCACCTAAGTGCGGTAGTGCTTATTTTATCCCCAGCACCCATGGTGTGTGTGTATACGTGTGAGACACAGTGAAAGACACAAAGTGCACCAATCTTTATTCAATTTCCACCACCAGGAAGATAGGAAAACACCCGGGTGGCCAGTGACAAACACTGCCCTTCACATCAAAGGGCAGTGCTGTGTGATCAAAACAGTGAAGGGGAGGGTAGGGACTAAATCAAAATAGAGTTGGAGGGAGAAATGATGCACTCCACTCCCTGCGGCGCCCACCTCTCCCTGAACAACTCCAGGGTGTTGGTCGACACCGCGTGCTCCTTCTCCAAGGACACCTGGGCTCTAACATATCATCATTGCTATATTTTTTTTTATGGGGCAACATTGGTTCGTCCCCTGGAGAGGGGCAGCGCTGCTGGAGTGTCCCTCCCCTCCAGGGGCCAGTGCCTCTTCCCCAGAGAGACCGGGGGGAATTTATAGGCCTTCTCCTCCCCGCCCGCCTCGGTGGTCATGGGGCCCGAGGTCCCTCCCCCCAGCCTTTCCCGGAATACAAATGGCTGGGGGGAGACAGGGGGCGTGGCCAGGGTGGGGAGGGCCAGCCGTGTCGCTTCCTGCCCCGCCCCCGCTTTATCTTTTTTTTATTACCGTTGGCTCGTCCCACTCCATTTTATTTTATTTTTCTCTTTTATTTTAACCCCCACACTACCACCTAAGTGCGGTAGTGCTTATTTTATCCCCAGCACCCATGGTGTGTGTGTGCAGGTGTGAGACACAGTGAAAGACACAAAGTGCACCAATCTTTATTCATTTTCCACCACCAGGAAGATAGGAAAACACCCGGGTGGCCAGTGACAAACACTGCCCTTCACATCAAGGGACAGTGCTGTGTGATCAAAACAGTGAAGGGGAGGGTAGGGACTAAATCAAAATAGAGTTGGAGGGAGAAATGATGCACTCCACTCCCTGCGGCGCCCACCTCTCCCTGAACAACTCCAGGGTGTTGGTCGACACCGCGTGCTCCTTCTCCAAGGACACCCGGGCTCTAACGTATCATCATTGCTATATTTTTTTTTCTTCTTTTTTTTAACCCCCACACTACCACCTAAGTGCGGTAGACAGTCTTTTCATTTTTTTCTCTTTTTTTTTAAAGGGCAATGCTGTGCGATCAAAACAGTGAAGGGGAGGGTAGGGACTAAATCAAAATAGAGTTGGAGGGGGACACTCCTGTTTATTTTTTTTTTAGTGAAGGGGAGGGTAGGGACTAAATCAAAATAGAGTTGGAGGGGGACACTCCTGTTTATTTATTTTAACCCCCACACTACCACCTAAGTGCGGTAGTGCTTATTTTATCCCCAGCACCCATGGTGTGTGTGTGCAGGTGTGAGACACAGTGAAAGACACAAAGTGCACAAATCTTTATTCAAATTCCACCACCAGGAAGATAGGAAAACACCCGGGTGGCCAGTGACAAGCACTGCCCTTCACATCAAAGGGCAATGCTGTGTGATCAAAACAGTGAAGGGGAGGGTAGGGACTAAATCAAAATAGAGTTGGAGGGAGAAATGATGCACTCCACTCCCTGTGGCGTCCACCTCTCCCTGAACAACTCCAGGGTGTTGGTCGACACCGCGTGCTCCTTCTCCAAGGACACCTGGGCTCTAACGTATCATCATTGCTATATTTTTTTATTTTTTTTGTGAAATACTCCTTTTTTTTTTATTATTTAACCCCCACACTACCACCTAAGTGCGGTAGTTCTCCTGTTTATATATATATATTTTTTTTTTTCTTTTAACCCCCACACTACCACCTAAGTGCGGTAGTGCTTATCTTATCCCCAGCACCCATGGTGTGTGTGTGCAGGTGTGAGACACAGTGAAAGACACAAAGTGCACCAATCTTTATTCAATTTCCACCACCAGGAAGATAGGAAAACACCCGGGTGGCCAGTGACAAACATTGCCCTTCACATCAAGGGACAGTGCTGTGTGATCAAAACAGTGAAGGGGAGGGTAGGGACTAAATCAAAATAGAGTTGGAGGGAGAAATGATGCACTCCACTCCCTGCGGCGCCCACCTCTCCCTGAACAACTCCAGGGTGTTGGTCGACACCGCGTGCTCCTTCTCCAAGGACACCCGGGCTCTAACGTATCATCATTGCTATATTTTTTTTTTCTTTTTTTTAACCCCCACACTACCACCTAAGTGCGGTAGACAGTCTTTTCATTTTTTTTTATTTTTTTTTCTTTTTTAATCCCTTGTTTCTTTTTTTTTCTTCTTTTTTTTTCCTTTTTTAACCCCCACACTACCACCTAAGTGCGGTAGACAGTCTTTTCATTTTTTTCTCTTTTTTTTTAAAGGGCAATGCTGTGCGATCAAAACAGTGAAGGGGAGGGTAGGGACTAAATCAAAATAGAGTTGGAGGGGGACACTCCTGTTTATTTTTTTTTAGTGAAGGGGAGGGTAGGGACTAAATCAAAATAGAGTTGGAAGGGGACACTCCTGTTTATTTATTTTAACCCCCACACTACCACCTAAGTGCGGTAGTGCTTATTTTTTCCCCCAGCACCCATGGTGTGTGTGTGCAGGTGTGAGACACAGTGGAAGACACAAAGTGCACCAATCTTTACTCAATTTCCACCACCAGGAAGATAGGAAAACACCCGGGTGGCCAGTGACAAACACTGCCCTTCACATCAAGGGACAGTGCTGTGTGATCAAAACAGTGAAGGGGAGGGTAGGGACTAAATCAAAATAGAGTTGGAGGGAGAAATGATGCACTCCACTCCCTGCGGCGCCCACCTCTCCCTGAACAACTCCAGGGTGTTGGTCGACACCGCGTGCTCCTTCTCCAAGGACACCCGGGCTCTAACGTATCATCATTGCTATATACTGCAATAATGCAATTAAACTGCAAATTGCTTTATTAGTGCTGCTGATCGCATGAAATCCTTTTTGTCTGCTTGTAAGAAAACCAATCAGGGGACATAGCTGACAAGATTAAGGGCCAGTTACTGGAAAATGGGACTAGAATGGCTGGATGTTTGAAACTTAGAAGATCGGAGCAGGAGCAAGTAATTTGGTACTTTCTGCCCAGTCTGTCATTTAATATGGTCATAACTGATCCGCTATCTCAACACCATATGCTGCGTTCTCTCTTTTTTTTAATGACTTTAAAATCTAAAAGTGCTTGTATCTCTTTCTTGATAATATTCACTCACTCGGCCTCCACTGCCTTCTTTGGTAAAGAATTTCAAAGTTTCACTAGCTTGAGAGTAAAGAAATGTTCTCGTAACTCAGTTCTAAAATGACATAATTGACTGGCATGGACACAATAGGTCAAAGGGCCTCTTTCCATGGTTTTTACAACAAATGCGCCACAGATATGCATTCAAATCGTATTACGATAGCTGGAATGTAAATAAAAGCAAATACTGTGGATGCTGAAAATCTGAAACGAAAGCAGAACATGCTGAGAAACTCAGTAAGTCTGGCAACATGTAATGAGAGAGAAGCAAAATCAGTGTTTCAGGTCTACTGACACTTCTTCACAACCTGCTCTTTTCTACTTTTAATTCACAGGATGTGGATCTCGTTGGCTGGACATGTATTTATTGCCCATTCCTTTCAGAAGGTAGTGATGAACAGCCTTCTTCACCCACTGTATTCCATTTGTGTAGTAGGTGGGGTCGGAGTTCAGAGTTTTGACTTCGGAACTGGAATATAAAACTAGTCTCATGGTGACCACGAAACTAATACAGATTCCCATAAAAAAACTTATCACTTTCACCAATATCCTTTAGAGAAGGAAATCTACCATCCTGGTCTGGCTGACATCCTATTCTAGACCCACCACAATGTAGTTGCCCTTGCAAGGTCAATTAGAATTGGCCATAAATGGTGGCCTTACCACAGAATAAATAATAAGGAAAATGCCTGTTTCATATAAGAATAATTAGTTAATAGTGGTTAGACTCAATCAATAAATGAGTATAAATAAGTCCATACCCTTTGATTAGAAGGTTTGACTTCCCTGTGCCTTCTTTGCCAAACTTGCTTTTCCAGAGATTTGCATTCCTTATAATACTGGCATTTAAATCACCAGGAGAATCAGCCGCATGTCTACCTATGGAGGCTTTGGGAAGAGACTCTGGATTTCTCCACCAGGAAACATCAAGACACTAGATTGACCAGGAGCTACTAAATTGTAAAGCAAGTGATATGGAACAGGCCAAACTCCCTCAAAATTCAGAAGATAGTTTAGACTTCTTATTTTCAAGGTAAAGGTAAGGTGTGGTGTTCCAGATGCAATTCCATTCGTCAAACTACCAGATTTAAATTAAAACACACTTCATTCATCCATTAAGGATAAAATACAACAAAAGAAAGAAGGAATTGGAATAACTCAATTCTGTTGGAAAACTTAACAAAATAATAGTTACAATAACTATTACTAATTAACTGTTCCAATACAGTAACATCCCATAAACACCCCCTTGGCAAAAGACAAATTCAGAAGAAAGGTTGTCACACATGCAACTCCCATAGCAAGAAGAGAACCCCCAGTTTTTGGCTGTAACCAAGGGAGGGAACAATAGCTTCCACTTCTTCTCGACCCCAACAGCAACCACTGAAAGCTAAACCTAAAATCCCTGGTTCTGACCACACCCATTCAGGCTGCTTCTATTATTTCAACTTTAAAAAATACTCCAATGTTTCACAAGTTGTTTATCTTTTAATAGACTGATGTTCGCTTGTCCACCAAACTCTCTCCAGGGAGAAAAGAAAACCAGGGAAATTATACCTCTTAAACCCGCAGTATCATTGCACAAGACATACTTTTATTTTTAGTGTTCACGGGATATAGCTGTCATTGGCTGGGCCAGTATTTTTTTGCCCAGAAGGCAGTTAAGAGTGAGTCATATTGCTATGGGTGTGTAGGCCAAACCAGGTAAGGATGGCAGATTTCCTTCCCTGAAGGGCAAAGTGACCCAGATGGGTTTTTACATTAATTGACAATGGTTGCCGTTAGGCAAAAGTGAGGACTGCAGATGCTGGAAACCAGAGTTTAGATCAGAGTGGTGCTAGAAAAGCACAGCAGGTCAGGCAGCATCTGAGGAGCAGGAAAATCGACATTTCGGGCAAAAGCCCTTCATCAGGAATAGAGGCAGGGAGCCTCCAGGATGGAGAGATAAATGGGGGGGGGGTGCTGGGGAAAAGGTAGCAAAGAGTACAATAGGTGAATGGGGGGTGGGGAAGTACATGATTGAAGAGCTTCAGGGCAGAGGACATGACCTGAGGGTTGCAGTGAGAGAGACTCACTGAGATTCTTGTGGAGGCTCCCCGCCTCTATTACTGATGAAGGGCTTTTGCCCGAAACATTGATTTTCCTGCTCCTCGGATGCTGCCTGACCAATGGTTGCCATTAGGCAAACCTCTTATTCTAGATTTTTGCTGAATTCAAGTATCAACAGTGATGCCTTCGTACAATCCTACAAATTCACTGGCTGGATAGACACTCCAATTCAGTTCTGAAGAAGGGTCACCGAACCACAAACGTTAACTTTGCATTCTCTCTACAGATAATGCCAGACCTGTTGAGTTTCTCCAGCACTTCCGATATCAGTGTGCTCTCTCTTGGCCCCCATCCTGAGTGTCGAGGTGTTGGTCACAGTGTTAACTCTTATGGGCAGGCCACACCATCCACAAAATACCAAAAAACAAATGAATTGAATGAATTAGCTTTATTGTCACATGTTCTCAAATGTGAACAGTGAAAAGTTTACAATTGCCGCATTACAGCGCCATCTTAAGTACAAAGGTACCATTGTGTTGATATTTAAGATAAAACTTTAGGGAACAAAAGAAATTAGAAAAATCTCTAAGCTTTGTCATAGCAAGCAGCAGAAGAAATGCTTCAAGATATCTTAAGAGCCTCCTTGAAAGATTGTAACATCCCTACCAACCCATGGAAGTATCTTGCCAAAGACAGGCCAAATTAGACGAGAAGCAGCGCAAAGTCTCTAGTCATTTCCAGCGTCTCTGACAGGCCCAGGTCGAGGTCATGCACAAACAGCAGAAGCAGCATCTCACCCAGGTCTTCAAACACCCACTTCCCCACCTGATGCAAGGTGTGAGGATCCAGTATTGGATTGTTCAGTCAACCTCAGGAGCCACATCACTAGATTAAAGAGAATCATCCTTAACCCTAAGGGACTGCATAAGGAAATGCACTGAAATAGTGGGCATTGCTGAGGTACTAAATTAGGATATTGCAGTCTTTAGATGAGATTCTCTACAGTGTAGAAACAAGGCCTTCAGCCCAACCAGTGCTCACGGACCCTCCAAAGAGCAACCCACCCAGACTCAATTCCCTCTGACTAATGCGCCCAGCACTATGGGCAATTTAGCATGGCCAATTCGCCTAACCTGCACATCTTTGGATTGTGGGAGGAAACCCATGCAGACACGGGGAGAATGTGCAAACTCCACACTGTCGCCTGAGGTATATAATATTTCTTTTAGACAATAAACAATAGACAATAGGTGCAGGAGTAGGCCATTCTGCCCTTCGAGCCTGCGTCACCATTTATTATGATCATGGCTGATCATCCTCAATCAGTATCCTGTTCCTGCCTTATCTCCATAACCCTTGATTCCACTATCTTTGAGAGCTCTATCCACCTCTTTCTTAAACAAATCCAGAGACTAGGCCTCCACTGCCTTCTGGGGCAGAACATTCCACATACCCACCACTGTTTGGGTGAGGAGGTTTCTCCTCATCTCTGTCCTAAATGGCCTACACCTTATTTTTAAACTGTGTCCTCTGGTTCGGGACTCACCCATCAGCGGAAACATGTTTCCTGCCTCCAGAGTGTCCGAGGGTTACCTCAGATTACAACAGGATCTTGACCAGATGGGCAAATGGGCTGAGAAGTTGCAGATAGCGTTTAATTCAGCTAACTGCGAGGTGCTGCATTTTGGGAAAGCAAATCTTAGCAGGACTTATACACTTAATGGTAAGGTCCTAGAGAGTGTTGCTGAACAAAGAGATCTTGGAGTGCAGGTTCATAGCTCCTTGAAAGTGGAGTTGCTGGTAGATAGGATAGTGAAGAAGGCGTTTGGTATGCTTTCCTTTATTGGTCAGAGTATTGAGTACAGGGGTTGGGAGGTCATGTTGAGGCTGTACAGGACATTGGTTAGGCCACTGTTGGAATATTGCGTGCAATTCTGGTCTCCTTCCTATCGGAAAGATGTTGTGAAACTTGAAAGGATTCAGAAAAGATTTACAAGGATGTTGCCAGGATTGAAGGATCTGAGCTACAGGGAGAGGCTGAACAGGCTGGGGCTGTTTTCCCTGGAGCGTCGGAGGCTGTGGGGTGACCTTATAGAGGTTTACAAAATTATGAGAGACATGGATAGGATAAATAGGCAAAGTCTTTTCCCTGGGGAGTCCAGAACTAGAGGGCATAGGTTTAGGGTGAGAGGGGAAAGATATACAAGAGACCTAAGGGGCAACTTTTTCATGTACGTGTATGGAATGAGCTGCGAGAGGATGTGGTGGAGGCTGGTACAATTACAACATTTAAGAGGCATTTGGATGGGTATATGAATAGGAAGGGTTTGGAGGGATATGGGCCAGGTGCTGGCAGGTGAGACTAGATTGGGTTGGGATATCTGGTCGGCATGGACAGGTTGGACCGAAGGGTCTGTTTCCGTGCTGTACATCTCTATGACTCTCATCTTATACGTCTCAATCAGATCCCCTCTCAGTCTTCTAAACTCAAGGGTTTATGGCAGATATAATCCGCAGTAACCCTTAAACTCTCTTTAAACTTCCACATCTGACAAAAAGTACATATCACTGCAAAGGCCATTTTTGCTCCTTCACAATCTACAGACTCAGAAAATAACACCGTCTTATTCCTCTACAAACACTGCCCTGGGTTAAATTAATAGCTATGGCTCCAATCTTTCAATGTAAGATAGTCCCGCCATTCCAGGAATTGACCTCGTGAACCTACGCTGCACTTCCTCAATAGCCAGAAGAGTAACCCACCCAGACCCATTTCCCTCTGACTAATGCATCTAACACTACGGGCAATTTAGCATGGCCAATTCACCTGGCCTGCACATCTTTGGGCTGTGGGAGGAAACCGGAGCACCTGGAGGAAACCCACGCAGACACGGGGAGAATGTGCAAACTCCACACAGACAGTTGCCTAAGGCTGGAATTAGAACCTGGGACCTTGGTACTGTGAGACAGCAGTGCTGATCACTGAGCCACCGTGCCATACTGAGGCAAAGAGTCTGACCAGGAGAGTTAGCTGATACACAGTTGATAAAAATCAGGTATTAGATAGGCTAGTTGTACAAAAAGAATACTGAGGGAAGTAAGGGTGGAAATTGACCATAATCTTTCAAACATTCCTAATATAAGGATTCTGGTAATCCAAGATGGAGGACAGGAAAAATCTCTGGCTGTAAGAGCTGCTCCTTTTTTTGAGGTATTTTAGGTGTTGGAGGTGATTTCCTTGAATTCCAGAAGCAGCAATTACTGTTTTATATGCTGTTGCATTGTTTTGGAACTTTGGGGAAAAAAAAGTCAAAACAACAGCAGTTTTAAAAGGGAGAAGAGCAGACAAAGGAAGCACATGGTGAGGTCACTGCAGGAGAGAGAGAGAAAAAATGCATCTGCACAGTTCCCGCCTTTGCTGTTTGAATTCGTGTATCGCTGGACATCAGAGTGCATCTGGGAAAATTAACGAACAGTGAAATTCCCAACTAATCTTGGAGGAACTGTTGGGCGAAGTTCACAGCACAGAATCAGATAAGTTAATTGTTATTTTAAGTCTGTCCAAGAGAAAGGCTGCAGTAGTGAATTTAGTGGATTCTTTCTTGATTATATGTTCTTGGAGATAAGTCTCTTGATTAAACTTAAATTATAAGCCATAGCTATTAATTTAACCCAGGGCAGTGTTTGTAGAGGAATAAGACGGTGTTATTTTCTGAGTCTGTAGATTGTGAAGGAGCAAAAATGGCCTTTGCAGTGATATGTACTTTTTGTCAGATGTGGAAGTTTAAAGAGAGTTTAAGGGTTACTGCGGATTATATCTGCCATAAATGCTGTTGGATGCGAATCTTATCAGATTGAGTGGATCGGTTGGAGAGACAGATAAAAGCGATGAGGAATTTGCAACAGCAACAGTATGTGATGGATGGCAGTTATAGGAAGGGGGAAAAGTCTCAGATACAGTCACATGGATGGGTTAACTCCAGGAATAGTGAGAGAGGTCGGCACCAAGGGCAGGAATCTTTTGAGAATATACCCATTTCAAACAGGTATGCTGTTTTGGAAAATGTAGGGAGTGATGGATTCTCAGGGGAATGTAGCACGACTGGCTCTAATGCAACGAAGGGTACGTCGGCTTCCAAGAGATCAATTGTGTTAGGGGATTCTGTAGTCAAAGATACAGACAGATGTTTCTATGGCCAGCAGAGAAAAAGCAGAATGGTGTGTTGTTTCCCTGATGCCAGGATCAAGGATGTCTCAGAGAGGGTGCAGAATGTTCTCAAGGGGTAGAGGGGCCAGCAGGAGGTCATTGTCCACATTGGAAGGGAAAAGGCTGAGACTCTGAAGGGAGATTACAGAGAGTTAGGCAGGAATTTAAAAAGGAGGTCCTCAAGGGTAGTAATATCTGGATTACTCCCAGTGCTACGAGCTAGTGAGGGCAGGAATAGGAGGATAGAGCAGATGAATGCATGGCTGAGGAGCTGGTGTATGGGAGAAGGATTCACATTTTTGGATCATTGGAATCTCTTTTGGGATAGAAGTGACCTGTACAAGAAGGACAGATTGCTCCTAAATTGGAAGGGGACTAATATACTGGCAGGGAAATTTGCTAGAACTGCTTGGGAGGATTTAAACTAGTAAGGTGGGGTGTGGGACCCAGGGAGATAGTGAGGAAAGAGATCGATCTGAGATGGGTACAGCTGAGAACAGAAGTGAGTCAAACAGTCAGGGCAGGCAGAGACAAGGTAGGACTAATAAATTAAACTGCATTTATTTCAATGCAAGGGGCCTAACAGGGAAGGCAGATGAATTCAGGGCATGATTAGGAACATGGGACTGGGATATCATAGCAATTACGGAAACATGGCTCAGGGATGGGCAGGACTGGCAGCGTAACATTCCAGGATACAAATGCTACAGGAAGGATAGAAAGGGAGGCAAGAGAGAAGGGGGAGTGGCATTTTTGATAAGGGATAGCATTACAGCTGCACTGAGGGAGGATATTCCCGGAAATACATCCAGGGAAGTTATTTGGGTGGAACTGAGAAATAAGAAAGAGATGATTACCTTATTGGGATTGTATTATAGACCCCCTAATATTCAGAGGGAAATTGAGAAACAAACTTGTAAGGAGATCTCAGCTATCTGTAAGAATAATAGGGTAGTTATGGTAGGGGATTTTAACTTTCCAAACATCAACTTGGACTGCCATAGTGTTAAAGGTTTAGAAGGAGAGGAATTTCTTAAGTGTGTACGAGACAATTTTCTGATTCAGTATGTGGATGTACTACTAGAGAAGGTGCAAAACTTGACCTACTCTTGGGAAATAAGGCAGGGCAGATGACTGAGGTGTCAGTGGGGGAGCACTTTGGGGCCAGTGACCATAATTCTATTTGTTTTAAAATAGTGATGGAAAAGGATAGACCAGATCTTAAAGTTGAAGTTCTAAATTGGAGAAAGGCCAATTTTGACGGTATTAGGCAAGAATTTTCGAAAGCTGATTGGAGGCAGATGTTCGCAGGTAAACGGACGGCTGGAAAATGGGAAGCCTTCAGAAATGAGATAACAAGAATCCAGAGAAAGTATATTCCTGTCAGAGTGAAAGGGAAGGCTGGTAGTTATAGGGAATGCTGGATGACTAAAGAAATTGAGGATTTGGTTAAGAAAAAGAAGGAAGCATATGTCAGGTATAGACAGGAGAGATCGAGTGAATCCTTAGAGTATAAAGAAATTAGGAGTATACTTAAGAGGGAAATCAGGAGGGCAAAACGGGGACATGAGATAGCTTTGGCAAATACAATTAAGGAGAATCCAAAGGGTTTTTCCAAATATATTAAGGACAAAAGGGTAACTAGGGAGAGAATAGGGCCTCTCGAAGATCAGCAAGGCGGCCTTTGTGTGGAGCCACAGAAAATGGGGGAGATACTAAATGAATATCTTGCATCAGTATTTACTGTGGAAAAGGATATGGAAGATATAGGGAAATAGATGGTGACATCTTGCAAAATGTCCAGATTACGGAGGAGGAAGTGCTGGATGTCTTGAAATGGTTAAAAGTGGAACAAATCCCCAGGACCTGATCAGGTGTACCCAACAACTCTGTGGGAAGATAGAGAAGTGATTGCTGGGCCTCTTGCTGAGATATTTGTATCATCGATAGTCACAGGTGAGGTGCCGGAAGACTGGAGGTTGGCAAACGTGGTGCCATTGTTTAAGAAGGGCGGTAAAGTCAAGCCAGGGAACTATAGACCGGTGAGCCTGACCTCAGTGGTGGGCAAGTTGTTGGAGGGAATCCTGAGGGACAGGATATACATGTATTTGGAAAGGCAAGGACTGATTCGGGATAGTCAACATGGCTTTGTGTGTGGGAAATCATGATTGAGTCTTTTGAAGAAGTAACAAAGAAGATTGATGAGGGCAGATGTGGTCTATATGGACTTCAGTAAGGCGTTCGACAAGGTTCCCCATGGGAGACTGATTAGCAAGGTTACATCTCATGGAATACAGGGAGAACTAGCCATTTGGATACAGAACTGGCTGAAAGGTAGAAGACAGAGGGTGGTGGTGGTGGGTTGTGTTTCAGACTGGAGTCCTGTGACCAGTGGAGTGCCACAAGGATCGGTGCTGGACCCTCTACTTTTTGTCATTTACATAAATGATTTGGATGAGAGCATAACAGGTATGGTTAGTAAGCTTGCAGATGACACCAAAATTGGAGTGTTCAGAAAATATATTCAAGCATGTTACTAGGGAAGTGAAACTTCAGTCATGTGGTTAGCTTGAAGATGGACTGTTCTCCTTAGAGAAGGTTGAAGGGAGATCTGATCAAGTTTGTTCCAATGTCTCAGAATTTTGAAGAGTAGGTAAGGAGAAACTGTTTCAATTGGTACTTCCCAAATGACACAGTTTAAGTTGGTGAAGGAAAGCTCTCACACCCAGTGGGTTATTGTTATCTGAAATGTAGTGTGAGAGAGGAAGGTAGAAACCATTCAATTGAATGTAGCACTCTAGAGGAAATTCAAAAAGGCTGTAAGCTGCATCCAAGCTGAAGCTGTAGCTGGTCACATTGGCCAGGCGCAAGAGATAACCCACTTAAGGCAGCTGCTTATAATGTCCCACACATTTTAAGAATGGAACATGAAGCACAACTGTAATAGCAGAGCTATTCTAAAAAATGGACAAGGAAAAACTTGGCACCAAGATGTTTCATAGCAGGGAAAGTTTTAGATAAAGAAATTAAAAATCATTTCATTTTAGCCAATTAAGTAGATTGAGGCATTTGAAGAATTGATGGAACAATGTAAGAATATCTTTAGGAGACTCGAGGGGCCCAAGACATAAAAAGTCACCATAGCCCTACCAGACCATAGGGCTGCTCTTGAATGGGTGAGACTGGTTTAAACTGAGGGTCACCATGTGTCAGGCTAGGGGCATGGTCAAGAAGGTGCAACATTTAGAGTAACTTCAGCCAATGTGGGAATTGAACCCATGCATTGTTGTCAACTGTGTTGCAAACCATTCATACTAACTATCAGACCATTCATACTATCAGACCATTCATACTAACTATCAGACCATTCATACATATTTTCAATCCCTGCTCAGAGATCTTATGACACATCTGGAGAAGGTGGGTCTCAAACTCAGGCCTTCTGGCTAAGAGACTATTGCAACACAAGAGCTAGTTTCTGGTCAGTGACAACCCCTAGAATGATAGTTGTAATGGGATTTGCATCAAACTCCTGTGGTTTCCACCCCCAATTCCCTCCCCAAAAGCAGCCAATTTGAAGCTGTTTATTGCTGTTGGTAAATTTCTCATTTCCAAGTTATCTACTTTAGACCAAGGTTTATAGAAAGCACAGACCAGGTATCTGCACTAAACAATAATTCTTCATTATTACATGTAATTATTATAAGTAACAGATATAAATCATTCACATAACATTAACTAAAACTCTAATTTCCTTATAAACCCACCCTACTTAGATTATTGGTGGAGGTAGAAAAAGTGAGAAGTCCGTACAGTGGTCTTTGCTTCCCAGTTCTGATGTTGAGGTGATCCATCTTCAGCTAGCCAGGCGCATGGTGTTTAGTTGCCTCTTTCTAGAAGCATCCAATAGTTTGAGAAAAGTAAAGAGCAACTGATTCACTTGGAAAATATCTGCGTTTTCAATTTAAAGTCACAGCAACTGCTGCAGGTAAGAGAACTGTTATTCGAGTTTATACTGAGTCTTTTACTCCTGCTGGAGACAACAGCACACCCTCCCGTATCTTTGTGGCTGCGCCTCTGTAACTTGTTTCCAGTAACAACCTGCTCAGATAGGTGAGAACGAATCAGCTTCACTCATAAACTACAGATCCTGAGTCTGCAGATACAACTTAGTGTGATTTTACAGGCATCCTGGTAAATCCTTCTTGCAGTCCACAACTTTAAAAGACAAAAATAAAAATACACCGTTCTTCCACTGTTTCCAGTGGCAGTTAATCAGTAACCAGCAGACCCAGATTGAAGATTCCATCCAGACTCCGAATGGAGGAGGAGGATGACTATGCTATTTTTAAAATACAGAGAGTGGAGATGGTCTCGAATATGCTGCTTGAATGGTGAGTGAAACCAGATTCACCTTTCTAAGAATTACATTAATATTGTACTCAGAAAAAGAAAAATTTGAAGGCAATGAACAAAGAGCTTGCGATTAACTGGATAGGTTTTCCAAAAGGTGAAGGTAATAGAGCAGTTTGGACAGCAGGCAGGATTTGTCAAATTACTTTCAGCAATTCACTTTGTATTTAATGTTTGTTCCAGAAACAAAAATTATCACTTTATTGACAGATGTTGTAGCTGTTCCATGTTGAACTAGATTTTCCCCGGCAGCTTCTTGTGCAAATTAACATGGTTAACTGATCAAATAACAGCCACTTAAACTATACATTGTTCCATTGGTACTCTGGGTGTGATACAAATATATATAAATGCCGTGACTGCAAGAACTGTTCAGAGGCTAGGAATACTGCAGCAAGTAACTCACCCCCTCACTCCCCAAAGCCTGTCCACCATCTACAAGGCACAAGTCAGGAGTGTGATTAGATTAGATTACTTAGTGTGGAAACAGGCCCTTCGGCCCGAGTCCACACCAACCCTCCGAAGAGCAACCCACCCAGACCCATTCCTCTACATTTACCCTTTCACCTAACTTGCACACTTATGGACTGAGAGGGGAAACCCGGAGCACCCGGAGGAAACCCACGTAGACACGGGGAGAATGTGCAAAGTCCACACAGTCAGTTGCCTGAAGCAGAAATGGAACCCGCGTCTCTGGCGCTGTGAGGCAGCAGTGCTAACCACTGTGCCACCATGCTGCCCAGTAACTCACCAAACCTTCTTCATTGGCATTTTCCAAATCCATAACCTCCAGCTAGAAGGGAAGTCTCAGAATTATTTGTCAATTTCCTGCAACTTCTCTGCACAACAGCCTGTTTGTGTGGTGGGTGCCAATTAACTGGATCCTTATCAGCAATTGGTTTAGTGGCCAAGGTACCCTTGGAGATGGTACACACTGCTGCCACTCCATGTCAGTAGTGAAGGGAGTGAATATTGAAGGTGTTGGATGAGATATCAGTCTATTCATTGTGTTGTTTTTTTTCTGGATGGTTAGATCTCACAGAATACAGGGAGAACTAGACATTCAGATACAGAACTGGCTCAAAGGTAGAAGACAGAGGGTGGTGGTGGAGGGTTGTGTTTCAGACTGGAGGCCTGTGACCAGTGAAGTACCACAAGGATCGGTGCTGGGCCCTCTACTTTTTGTCATTTACATAAATGATTTAGATGCGAGCATAACAGGTATGGTTAGTAAGCTTGCAGATGACACCAAAATTAGAGGTGTAGTGGACAGCGAAAAGGGTTACTTCAGATTACAACATGATCTTGATCAGATGGACCAATGGGCTGAGAAGTGGCAGATGGAGTTTAATTCAGATAAATGAGAGGTGCTGCATTTTGGGAAAGCAAATCTTAGCAGGACTTATACACTTAATAGTAAGGTCCTCGGGAGTGTTGCTGAACAAAGAGACCTTGGAGTGCAGGTTCATAGCTCCTTGGAAGTGAAGTCGCAGGTAGGTAGGATAGTGAAGAAGGCATTTGGTATGCTTTCCTTTATTGGTCAGAGTATTGAGTACAGGAGTTGGGAGGTCATGTTGAGGCTGTACAGGACATTGGTTAGGCCACTGTTGGAATATTACATGCAATTCTGGTCTCCTTCCTATCGGAAAGAGGTTGTGAAACTTGAAAGGATTCAGAAAAGATTTACAAGGATGTTGCCAGGGTTGGAGGATTTGAGCTATAGGGAGAGGCTGAACAGGCTGGGGCTGTTTTCCCTGGAGTGTCGGAGGCTGAGGGGTGACCTTATAGAGGTTTACAAAATTATGAGTGGCATGGATAGTAAATAGGCAAAGTCTTTTCCCTGGGGTCAGGGAGTCCAGAACTAGAGGGCATAGGTTTAGGGTGAGGGGGCAAAGATATAAAAGAGACCTAAGGGGCAACTTTTTTTTTTTAAACACAGAGGGTGGAATTAGCTGCCAGAGGATGTGGTGGAGGCTGGTACAAATGCAACATTTAAGAGGTATTTGGATGGGTATATGAATAGGAAGGGTTTGGAGGGTATGGCCAGGTGCTGGCAGGTGGGACTAGATTGGGTTGGGATATCTGGTCGGGATGGACGGGTTGGACAGAAGGGTCTGTTTCCGTGCTGCACATCTCTATGACTATGACTGTTTCTAGTTGGGACAGATTGCCACACAGAAAATACAAAGTATTCTCAGGACCAAAGTGATCCCCTGGATTCAATCTCATCACATCAATGGATCGGAATAGAATTTTCCAGGTTTATCCTCATTGTTTGCCTCTCCCACGGTATCACCAAGTTTTCATTCGGGAGGAATTTGCAAGTGATCACAATTGTATGGGACAGGATGGACTGGAGGGTCTGGGAATGCTGAAGGACAATTTAAATATTCAGTAGAAAGATCAATTGATTTTTGTTGGGGAATGTGAACGAAAGGAGACTTGACAAAGGCTGATAAACTATGTCAAGGTACAAATTACTAATGAATCAATCAATGAGTTGGGGGCTAAATAGTTTCCTCCTCTTCGTATTTATAGAAAAAGATGCAAATTTAAAATGGTGTAATAAAATCTCCTGAACAAAGATGAAAATGTCGGTCAGAATGAATAATTCTAGAATGCATTTTGGGTGAACGTCTTTCACTTTTATTATTTTGAAATAAACACATCAGCTTAAATGCCGCGCAGCGACACAATCCTGAAGTTCAGATACAATAAAGCTTTGACTGTGTTCGTGTGTTGAAGCTATGATTCTCAGATCCAATATTCTATCAATGCATGAAAGTAACATCAACATAAGACATGATTATCTGAGTAACAGTAAAGTTCGAAAGATGTCCCCTTAATTTGGCTATTCTCGCAGTCTGTTGAAATTGTCACATGAAGACTCAGTAGCAATTTTCTAAAATAATTTGATTAAAATTACAGGTGTAAAGTTTGCAGTGTTAAAAGTAGGGAGCTGGAACTAACTGACTATTCCTTTCAGAATTAATTACATCAGGCCAAATGACCGCCTGCACTGTATCCATTCTGTGCATCTCCTGTCCCTTACTCACCCCTGCAATGTGTAATGGATTTAAACTGGAAACAAACTCCTCCAAATATTATTGCTCCTTTAAACTGCCAACTGAGCAATAATTATAAACAAAATCAAGGGTATGTCACAAAGTTAAATCATCTCAATAGAGAGTGAAATTTAAACAGAAAACTCATCTTGGGGCCCTTCTCGTTTTGTAGAGTAGCCTATTCAAGCGCCTCGCACAAACACTGCAAGGAGAGATTTCCAACGATTGCTCTGTTCCCTCCGGTCTCTGCTCCCACCAGTTGGCTGTGGAACTGTTACTCGCATGTCCAAACTTTACCACCAGCTCAGTCAGAGTCACCTCCATCGCTGCCTTCATCCAAATCTTCAGTCACCTTCTGAAAGCAGAGAAGGGCAGGGAGTTTTTGTTTCAAGTCATCACAGAAACATATAAAACATAGTTAGGGAAAACAGATTTATTATTAAAATCATTACAGCATAAGAAATAGGAGCAGCAGCAGGCCATTCAGCCCCTCAAGCCTGGTCTGCTGTTCAACAGGATCATGGCCGATTTGACATTTTCCTGCCCTTTGACCATAACCCTTGGTTCTCTGACTGAACAAATATTTATCAGCCTTAAATACACTGCTCACATAGCTCTTTGTGGCAAGGAATTCCAAATACTCTCAACCCTCAGAAGAAATTTCTCCTCATTTCAGTCTTAAATCCTTTATTCTGAGACTGTGCCCCCTGGTCCCAGACCTTCCCATGAGGAGAAACAGCCCCTCACCATTGACCCTGTCAAACTCCTTAGGAATTTGATATGTTTCAATGAGATCACCTCTCATTCTTCTAAACTCCAGTGAGTAGAGTCCTCATCTGTCTAGTCTTGGCTCATCAGACAATCCCTCAATACCAGGGATTATCGTATTGAACCTTCTCTGTACTGTCTCCAATGAAATAATATCTTTTCTTAAATAAAGGGACCATTATTCATAATGAGAAAACAAAATATTTTCAGTTTGAGATTTTCATGTGTTAATTTTAACAGTTATAGGTTGATCACTGAGAGGATGTTTCCCCTTATGGGTGAGACTTGAACAATTTAAAATAATGGATCTCTCATTTAAGATAGAGATGAAGAGAAAGAGATGTCACGACCAGCATTCCCTCCAAGTTATTTTTCTTTCGTTGGCTGTGCAAGCCTTCAAGGTCCATCTGTGCCAGTGACTTTAGCAATCAGTAAATCACTGACTTGGATCTCAGTGTGCAGAACCCTGATACACATGCACCACTCTGTGGAACCTTCTTACCCAGGCAGCAGTGAAGGTGGGACATTGAATAGATTTTGAGGTGGAGTTTGACAGATTCTTGAGAGAATCAAATGGTATCATGGGTTTAGACAAGAACTGATATATCAAATGCTCCAGCATATTCAAAAGACTGAATGGACTACCCCTGCTCCAACTCGTGTGTTTGCCCTCCCAGCACGGGTGCTTTGCAATTAGGGTAGATTGCACTGCAGCAACTCAACAAGGTCATGTCAACAAACCAAAACCTCCCTCCGTCCATAACCACTGCTACCAAGAAGGGCAAGGGAAACACCATCACCTCAATCCACAATGACCATGACAGATTGGCCATTTCTTCAGCTACTTGATTAACATCCTGCGATATTGACACCCAACCTTGTCAGAGTACCTTCATCACATTGGCACACATTTCAAAACAACAACACACCATCTCCTTCTCAGAGCAGAACCTGTGGGCAAGCGGTTAATACCAACTAATGTCCCAAAAACAAATAAGGAGATTCTAAAGATTATAAAACCTATACTACATCAGGCAAGTCAATCCTATAAAGGTTGACTCAAGGAAAACTACCCACTTTCAACACCTGTCAAACGAAAATTACATTTTCCAAAGTAGCAATCAAGCCTAGAGAAGAACATACATTGTGCTGATATCAGAAAAAGCTTTTGTACAAATACCACTGGGAGCAATGAAGGAGAACACACAAGACGGTTCATGAAGGCAGCTCACCACCACCTTCAAGGGTAAATAGGAATGGGCAATAAGTGTTGGCACAGCCAGCGATGCCAAATGAATGAAAAAACAAACAACTTTAATACTGTCCAAAAACAAGTCAGATACTCTCAGGAGATATTCACCCAAATTAGTATCACTCTTTCATCATCAGATTTTTGCCAAGCCTGTGACACATTGTCTGGTGTGAGTTTTGAAAAATGAAATTTAAAGAGCAAAATAGAAAAAACACCTCACTGTTATTCAGAGTAATTCTCATTTGCCATTCACATGGACATTGTTTGAAAAAGGCTCATTGCCCAATACCAACAAGTTTATAGCAACTGGGGTTCATTTACTCGTCCTGAAGGACTGCCCTTCATTTAATTATCAGTGGCTCCATAACACAGAGAGCCCATTATCCTCCGGTACCTCCATTTTCAAATTATTTAAGGATCAGCTTCCACTAATATTATAGAGGCAGAACGTTCCAGATCCTGACAACTCCGAGTAAGAGAATTCTCATTACCCCTCTGTTCACTTTTCCAATAATTGTGATCAGCTGGAAAAACTCAAGTATCAATTTGTTTCGACATGGGGGGGGGGGGTTGATCTGTATAGAACATAGACTGCACAGCTAATAACAGAAGGACAGACAGCTTTAACCGCTTATATTTTTACTAGAATCAAAGTAAACAAACCAATAGCCCATTTAAAATCAGTGCTCCGGTACCAGCATCTGATTATCTTTGAGCATGTTACCACGTATATGGGGTTTGAAAGTGGAGTTAGAGATACCTATCAATCATGGTGGGTAACACAGACTATTCCAGGCAAGAATATTCCAAATATCCCTGAAAGCAATGTTGGTAACCAGAAATCCAAAGAAACTTAGCCAACCCTGGTGTAAATGTTTTATATACAGCAGTTCAAGGCAGCAGCTCACCTCCACCTTTCTCAGGGCAACCACGGACAGACAATAAATGCTGGTCCAGCCAGCGCTGCCTATGCCCCATGTGTGATATAAATAAAACACTGAAGTTACACTTGAGAGGTGGTTGGTGCTGCTCAACAGCCTTTGTCCTTGCATTGAGTGGCTTGCACGGCCTCTCAGAACCAAGAGTCAACCACGTTTCTCTGAGTCTGGAGTCACATATGGATCAGACTGGGTAAGGATGTCAGATTGCTTTACCTAAAGGGCATTAGTGAACCACGTGAGTTTTTACACAACTCTGGGCAAATTCATGGCTACCATCACTGAGGTTAGTTTCCAATTTCAGATTTTTATCACTGTAAATTCCATTAGCTGCCGCTGGAAAACTAGAACACGTACACAGAGTATTAGCCTGGGCCTCTGGCTTCAATAATCCAGCAACAGTGCCAGTTTGCCACCCTTAGTGCCTGGCAGTAGGACAGATTGTAGCTATTACCTTGATGTGATTCTGATTAATCTGAACTCCTGATGCTGTGGCACTGAAATCATGGATTGGTAACGTACTCAGCCAGTTGGCCATGGACTGCTCCTCAATTTCAGTCTGGATGATGGTTGGATAGATATGATCTTCTTTAAATCCCATGATTTGGTCCTCAATGTCTTGCCACTCTAGTGCCTGGTGAACTCCATCGTTGCCAAAACGGTTGTTGTACTTCTCAAAATGGACCGTGTCCAATACAAGCCCCAGTCCGGGAGCCTTTGGGACATCAACCTTTTCCTCACCCCAGCTCCGGACCATGATGGACTCTGGGGCATAACCTCTCACTATGGCGATCACTAATCCAATCATTTTCCTAATTTGATGCATCATGAAACTTTGTCCTTTCACCTTCAGGACAGCAAATTCCATGCCTTGCCTCACAAATGGCTCTTCACAATACATTTCCATTATGTATCGCTTAGCGCTGGGGTCTCTCGGACCCTTCCCGGACGTGAAGTTGTGGAAATTGTGGGTCCCTTTGTAGCTGGCCAATAGCCTGTTGACATGGCTCAGTGTATCACTGCTGAGACGGTACTCTATATTCTGCCTATCGTAGTCTTTGTGGGCAAAGGAGAAGGTTGGCAGCATATAGAAATAGGTCCGAGCATCACAGGTATTCTTTGAGTTGAATCTCCCAGTTACTCTCTTCAGTCCTGAAAAAGAAAGCAGTGCATCTGATGAGACCAATCTGCTGTCAATTTCATAGAATGCCCACAATGTGGAAGCAAGCCATTCAGCCCATCAAGTCCATACTGAGCCTGAAGAACATCCTCCTCAGATACGTTCCCCCTACCCTATGCCAGTGCATTTCCCATGGCCAATCCACCTAGCCTGCACAGCATTTGGACTGTGGGAAGAAGCCGGAGCACCTGGAGGAAACCCACGCAGATACAGGGAGAATGTCTGTGTGAAGTTTGCACAGTCGCCCGAGGGTGGAATTGAACCCAGGTCCCTGGCACTGTGAGGCAGCGGTGCTAACCACTGAGCCACCATGTCACCCTGTAATTTTCATTACATTTGATTTTGAAAAACTTGGTTTGTTTGACCTCCCTGCCCACTTTTCTCCCTGGTATTAGGTTTTTCACACCAATGCTTACCACCATGGGGTGGCATGGTAGCTCAGTGGTTAGATCTGCTGCCTCACAGCAGCAGGGTCCCAGGTTCGATTCCAGCCTCGGGCGACTGTCTGTGTGGAGTTTACACATTCTCCCTGTGTCTGCGTGGGTTTCCTCCGGGTGCTCCAGTTTCCTCCCACAGTCCAAACGATGTGCAGGTTAGGTGAATTGGCCATGCTAAACTACCCATAGTGTTAGGTGCATTAGTCAGAGGGAAATGGATCTAGATAGGTTACTCTTCGGAGGGTCGGTATGGACTGGATGGGCCGAAGGGCCTGTTTCCACACTGTAGGGAATCTAATCTAATCTAATCCCTGCAGACTTGTACCTTCATGGCTCTGGAACTGAGGGTGACTAGTAGCCAATAGCATCCATTGTGAATTCCTCCCTGGTTGAAACTGGGAGTCTTCATAGGGACACTCACTGAGTTTGTGCAGTAGGTGAAGGGGTAAAAGGCTGTGGGTGGAAGTAGGGATTAAGTAGCATGGGTTATAAGTGGTCATGGGGTATGGGTAGAAGAGGTATTGGGTGATATAGGATATTTGAGGGAATACAAGATGGGTACAAGGCATTAGGCTACATGGGTTGGCACAAGATGAGTCAGGTGAGGGGTGCAGGGAAGGCGTGATGGCTGGAGGAATTTCTGATATTTCTAGAGGGAAAGTACCCAATGATATCCATTCCCATGGTGGAGGTGAGGCACCCTTTGGATTGTGAAAAGGCTGCTTATGTGTAACAAGTGAAAAGTTCACTGAGATTATAAAAGTTGTAAAATTTTATTTTCCTAATCATTCACACAGACATTGTAGTACTTGTGTTTCATGTCTGATTTCCCAAATAATCCGTTTCACAATAGAGGCCCCATCAGATGAGCATTTTGATGGAGAGATCCAACTGCTTATAAAATGGATATGTTTGTTAACCTGAGACACTGACAACAGGAGTGTAATGTTTGCTTTCAAAAAGGATTAGAAACATGACAACATCAATGGAAATATCCATTTTCTATCAAGGTGTCACCCGAGTTATGCCAACACTTGGTAATAGGTGAGCTAGCATGGAGAGGCAAGGGCAAAGAGGGGAGTTGGCATTACATTGTAAGAGGGTATTAGGACTACAAAGAGTGATGAGGATGATTTGGGGGGCATATGCAGTGTGCGGGACCATGGGAGATGGGTAGCTGAACACAGCATGTATGAAGGGATGGTGAGGGATGGATTATAGGGGCAGATGTTGACATGGATGGGGAGTGAGAGTGAGGGGGTGAAAGCAAGAGATGTGTTTTCAGTTTGAATCTTGAGTTTTAAACTTTTAACACATGCAGGAAACCCAAGGTAGAAATTTATCCTAAGTTTGAATAGCCACCCTGGGAAGTGGTATCAGGGCCTTTGGAGGACAGTACAGAATTTCAATTTCCCTACCTGAGGAAGGAAACAGTTGCAACAAAGACTCACTGATTTAATCAACAGGACAGGAGATCACATCTATGATTGATAGCCTAGATTGCTGAATCTTTCTCCAGAATTAAGCATTAGTGGAGATCTAATTGAGATGAATGCATTTTTAAAGGGTTTAACAGGCTAGAGGCAGAGATAATGTTTCCCCCAGCAGGAGGGAATAGAATCTAGAACAAAAGTGGGATTACAGTCTCACAATAAAGGGGCTTATCCATGTCAGACTGTAAGGAAGAGAAATGTCATCACTTGGAGTTGGGAATTTTGAAATTCTCCATTCCAGAGGGTGCTCAGTTGTTGAGGAAAATCAAAGGAGAGATTGCTGATGTTTGGACACAGGGGTAGGGGTGGGGATGGGGTAAGAGAAATTAGATCTGCCACAATCTTCGTGAATGGAAAAGCAGGCTAAAGGGGCCGAGTGGCCTCCACCTTCACAAAAGTTAAAATGCAGGGTCGAAATAAAGAATCACTCGCTAAGACATTGAAGCTCATCAAATCAATGCGCTATTAGGGGAAGACTTCTCAACTGCAATGTGGTTTATTTACAAACTGGTGCTAGGTGCCATCCATCCCCACTATCTGACTCTCAACATTCAGGCAATTCCATTTTATTTACACTGTGCTTTGGTATTTATTCACTGGTACTTCGAGTACGTATTTGGAGAGATATAGAGAAAGCTGTTGGTCAAATTCACTGTGTAAATGAACACAAGATCTACTATTATAAAATCAAGCTGGAGATAGATAAGGTGACTGGCAGGTGTCTTTTCCCTACCTGAGGAGATTTCAAGACTACGCCGCATATTTTAAGGTGAGAGATGTAAGATTTTAGAAAACACATGAGCAACTTTTTTTTTTTAAACACACATAGCGGTTCATGGGTGGAATGAACTTTCAGAGAAAGTGGTGAATCCGGGTACAATTACATTGTTTAAAAGATGTTTGGATAAGTACATGAATAAGAAATGTTTGGAGGAATATGGACCAAGTGCAGGCAGGTGGGATTAGTTTAGTTTGGGAATATGGTTGGCACAGACTGGCTGGACCGAAGGGTCTGGTTTAGTGTTGTATGGCTCTATCAGTAGCTTGAGATTTGGAACTGACTGGATTGTGCTATGGAAAGTCAGCACAGGCTCAATAGGCCAAATGGCCTCCTCCTTTACTTATGCAAATTATCAAAAGTAGAGGCACAAGCTTTTTTTTGTGGTCTTGTAGTTCACATGACACAACAAGGCTCCTCCAACATCACCTCCCAAAACATGCAAGCTCCTCCACCACCAGAACGACAAGGAACAGTAGATACATGGGAACACCACCCCCTGCAAATTCCCCTCTGAGCCACTCACCATCCTGACTTGGAAATATATCGCCGTTCCTTCAGTGTCACTGGGTAAAATCCTGGAATTCCCTCCCTAAGGGACATTGTGGGTCTACCTACAGCACATGAACTGCAGCGGGTCAAGAAGGCAGCTCACCCCCACCTTCTCAATGTGATGCCCACACCCTCATGAATGAAAATGAAAAGAATCGCCAAGGTCCATGGAGTCAAAGAAAACTTGGGTGACCAGAGCGAGAGGTTTGAACAATGCTGCAAATCAATTCATACCAAATTAACATATCTCCTACTTCATTTTCAAACAACTGCCTTTCACATTTAACGTCTGCCCACATATTTCATGTCTCAGCCTGGTATATCATTTTTATAAATTAACTCCTACACCAAATTGTCAAATAAACACAAATTAAAAGCCATACCTAGTATTTTAATGCCTGCTGGTAGGTGTGCATTGACCTTATCCAACAGGTCTTCGATGAGCCAGAGTTTCAGAGAGACAATTTGACCAGCAGCAGAAACACCCTGGAAATTAGCAAAATAAGATGTCAACAAACTCCACATTATAAACTTTAATCCAAACTGACAATGGAGAAACTGGGGATGGGGCGTATTTTAGCTTTTCACTGCATTGACATCAGCTGACAGCAACACAGAGCAGGACATTCGACTCTATCCCACAGAATTCCCACCCAGAGAGTTAGTTACAATTTCCTCCTGTATTTCTAATGCAATGCATTTAAAATATATAAATTACAGACTATGCAGTCTGCCCTTGCAGAATAACTGTAAAATGCAAAGGATTTAAGGTAAGGTGGGAATGGTCATGAAGTCAAACTCAGACACTTGCCTCAGAGAAAAGGGGTTTGTACAGAAGAGCTAACCTGAGTCATTATTGCTCAGTTCTTTGTGGTCTTTTAAAGAGCAGGGTTAATTGTACAAGTCAAGGTTAAGTGTATTCAGGAAGGGATCACTCACTGGATATTCATCTGACTACCTTAACTGGTACACATGATGATCCGAATGGATTTCATCCAAGGGTCTTAAGAAGAGGTTGCTAATGAGGTAGCCAATCTTTGCTAGATTTTGGAAAGATAACATCAGATTGGAAGGTAGCAAATATAAACCCTCTACACCAGAAGGGATGGAGATAGAAACAAGAAATTAGGGCAGCATGGTGGCTCAGTGGTTAGCACTGCTGCCTCATGGAGTCAGGGACCTGGGCTCGATTCCACCCTTGGGTGACCGTCAGTGTGGATTTTGCACATTCCCCCCCCCCATGTCTGCCTGGGGTTTTTTCCAGGATCTCCGGTTTCCTCCTGCAGTCCAAAGACGTACAGGTTAGGGTGGATTCGCCATGCCCATTGTGTTCAGGGATGTGTAGGCTAGGTGCATTAATTAGGGGTAAATGTAGAGTAATAGGGCAAGGGGAATGGGTCTGGGTGGATCAGTGTAGACTTGTTGGGCCAAATGGCCTGTTTCCACACTGCAGGGTTTCTATGAATCAGCCAGTTATCTTGCTGCCTGTTGGTCATGCCAAAGGTGTTGGAACCAATCACTGCAAGATCCTTAGCCTTTGTCCTGCTGTTGAAGCCACTATGTTTATCCAGTTAGTCCAGCTGAGTTTCTGCTTCATGGTAACCCCGCAGGATGTTGATAGTGGGAGGAACTCTGCCATTAACACCATTGAATGTCAAGGGATGATGATTAGATTGTCTCTTGTTGGATATGGCCATTGCCAAGCACTGGTATCATGTGAATGTTACTTGCCACTTATCAGCCCAAACCTGAATTTTGTCCTAACCTTGCTGCATATGGACACAGTCTGCATCAGTATCTTAACTGTGTGAACATCCCCACTTCTGACCTTCTGATGGAGGGAAGGTCATTGATGAAGCAGCTGAAGATGATTGCACCTAGGACACTCCCCTGAGGAACACCAGCAGAGATGTCCTGGAGCTTAGATGTCTGACCTCCAACAACCACAACCATCTTCCTATGTGCCAGGTATGACTCCAACCAGCAGGGAGCTTTTCCCAAGATTCCACTGACTAGTTTTGCTAGAGCTCCTTAACGCCACAGACGGCCAAACGCTGCCAGCTGTTTTACAAGGAAAAGTTGGACGGAGTTGCTTCCAATGCAGTTTAAATTATACGATTAAAGTGTATAAAATCCTGAGACGTGCTGACAAGGTGGGTGTGGAATGTTTCTGCTTGTGCCTCTGCTGGTTCAGAACTAGATGGCGCTTTTCCAAAATAAAGCTCTCTCAAAAGCTGCAGTTTCCCAGTTATGGCATCATACTTGTGGATAGTTTTAGCATTTTCTCCAAAAGTACTTTCTGCGTTTTCTTGGAAAAAAAATAGTACACAGAGCAGATCTGCTCACAGCACTCTGAATGCAGTCTGGTCAGGCTCCTATAATTAACTGTTAAAAGGTGAATAATTAACAATGCAGAGATGATGAAATGTACTCAAGTGTGAATGAGACTGTCTACTCAAACATTCCACTAACAATTACAACACATCTCAGTTAAAAGATGTTCTGTTACACACAATTTAACTGGAAAACATGCTGAGTAAGCAAAACCTGTTTTGGTATTTCAAGAAAGAGAAAGTACAAATGGTACCTTGTCTGTCCGTGCACATCTCTGGAAGGACATCTTCCTCATATCATCACCGTGGTTCTCTGGGATACATTTGGCCTTTACAAGTGCCTTCACCAACTCATCCTCAATCGTTTTAAACTGGGATGATCCAACATTTCTCTTTTTAAGAGAATTGCAGAAAACATTTATTTGTTAACAACATAGAATAATGAGCCAGTTGTTATCCCACATTTTTACTGCTGATTACATTCATACAACAAGGAAGAGGTGCGCTAAAAAAAGAGACCATTCAGCCCAGATCTGTAATGGTCATATTCTAACTGACTTATTTCAATTCTGCACACTCAGGCTGATCCTTAATATTCCTTCAACTTTCTATTTAAGACAGCGACTTCTCTCCATGCTCCTTGCACCAGCTTCCCTTATCATTTAATCTCTTGCCCTCCACGCTATCACAGACCTTATTTTGCTCTTTCCACCTCACCAGTAACAGCCCCACACTGATCTCCTCCAACCCCTATCCTGTCCACCCCCAGTCCCCAAATCCACGTCCCCATTCCCTCTACCCCCATGACCCCATCACCACCCTCCCCAACCAAACCCACACTCCCCCCACCCAAGGCCCATCACCCAAAAATCATCCCCTGCCTCAGTACTTGCTTAAAATTTGTTATATCTTCAAGATCTTCTGTTCTGTTGATGGATCATCAATTTGAAATGTTATTTCTGTTTTCTCCCCAAGGTTATTGCCTGACCAGCTGAATAGTTCTAAAAACAGGAACAGGAGCATGTTATACAACTTGCCCCACTATTCACAATGATCCCAGCTAATCTTTGACATCAACATCACTTTCCACTTGCTCCCTGTGTCTCTCAATTCCTTTCAGTTCCATCTATTCCATCCTTGAATATAACTAAGCTATGCGCACCTACAGCAACCTAGGAAAAGGATTCCAAAGGATCACAATCTTTCAAGTGAAGAATGTTTTCCTATCCTGATCCTAAATGGCTGACTCTTCATGAGAATGTGGCCCACTGCTCCAGACACTTCAGTCAGAGGAAATCAACCAGTAGACATCCACTCTAGATGTGATTTCCCAAAGCCTGGCCATCATCGACAAGGCACAAGTCAGTAGTCCCCACTTGCCTGGATGGGTGCAGCTCCAACAACATTCAATAAACTCAATACATCCAGGACAAAGCAGCCACTTGAGCAGCTCCCCATCCACAAGCATTCACTCCCTCCATCTCTGAAGCTCGGGAACAGCAGTATGTACTCTACAAGATGCACTTCAGAAATTCATCAAGGTTCTTCAGGCAGCACCTTCCAAACCCACAAAGATCAAGGGCATCAGATACATGAGAACACCATCCCCTGCAAATGTCCCTCCAAGCCATTCACTACCCTGACTTGGAAATCTATCACTGTTGCTTCACTAGGTCAAAATCCTTCAATTCCCTAAGGGCATTGTGAACTTACCTAAACCAAATGAACTGCAACAGTTCAATGGGGCAACTTACCACCATCTTCTCAAGGGCAAATAATGTTGGCAAAACTCATATCTCTTGAATGAATTTTTTAAAAAGCTTGTCAAGTCCTCTAAAAACATTCCATGTTTCAAACAGCTCTCATTTGTGCCAGGTGTAGGCCAAGTCTCTGTTGGGTAGTATTTTGGGTAAGATTGATCACCTTTTCTTATTTTAGACTATTAACACAGAACAGCAAGAAACAAACAAGATGCAAGGTGAAGGTCTGAATTGGAAGAGGGCTCTTTCAAATGGACCAAAATGAACTGGAACCAATGACAGACAGGAAACACAGTAATGGAGCATCATGGAGATATTTCAGATGCAGAGTCAGTACATTCCAACACTGGAGACAGTAAAGAGAACCAAACAATGGTCCCTCGATGATGAAGGAGATAGAAAATATCACATAATAAAAAAGAGAAGTGTGTGCACCATATATCAGGAGAATTCTTCAATCAAAAACTATAGATTGAGAGAGAAAACGAAGAGGAAGGTAAGAGGGCAGAGAGAAAATATGACAGGAAAACAGCATTTAGCCTAACAGGGAATTTAAAAATCAGCTTCCTGTATATAAATAGGAAGCAAGTAATAGGAGGTTGTGTACTTCCTTCATTCATGGGTTCTGGGTGTTGCAGGCTAGGTCAGCATTTATTTCCTATCCCTCGTTGCCCAGAGGGAAGTTAAGAGCCAACCACATTGCAATGGGTGTAGAGTCATGTGCAGGCCAAACCAGGTAAGGATGGCAGTTTCCTACCTTGAAGGACATTAGTGAATCAAAGATTTTTACAACACTTGACAACGGTTGCACGTTCACCAGCTTTTTATTCCAGAATTTTAAAATTGAATTCACATTTCTCCATTTGCCAAGGTGGGAGTTGAACCCATGCTGCCAGAACATTAGCCTGGTGTTCTGGATGACTAATCCAGTGACTTTATCACTACAACACCACCTGCCCTGAACAACTCCCACTCGGGACAATGAGGGTGCCTCCATATTCTTAAAATTGACTGTTTCAAGAACACATTTGACAAAAGTATCGCAGAAAAGGCTGGTTAATAACATTGTGGTTGAGTGCTCAATATTGACTTGGATTTTAAAAAAAGTTCAAAACAACAGGAAACAAAAAGCTGTGGAGAATGGTTATTTTTCAGACTGGAGGATTCCTAGACAGTGGTGCTCCCAAAAGGTCAGTGCTGGGACCACTGCTTTTTGACCGACATAAGCTATTTGAGTATATTAAAGTTGTGCACAGAGTAAAATTTCAAAACTTGTGAAAGTTACCAAACTTGGAGGAGTGATAAACAGAGAGGACATTACCAATCAACTACAACAGGACAGCAGCAGGTTGGCGGAATGTGACAAATGGGGAGACGATGTGCGAGAGACAGCGAGACAGAACAGGCAATAGAGATGTAGCAGCCTGGTTCTAAACAGTATTCAGGAACCCAGGCACAGACTTGTATTAATTCTGAAGGTGACAAGACGAGAGAGAGAGCAAGTCAGCAAAGCAAAGGGGATCTCGGGTTTCTTAAATAGAGGTACTGAATACACAATTAGTGAGTTTATGGTGAGCCTTTCTCAAATTCTGGTTCGGCCACAAGTAGAGTACTGCACCTGGCTCTGGTCACTTTAGGAAGGCCAAGAAGGTCTTGGAGAGAGATCTACCCAAATGATTGAAGGGATGAGGGACTTTACTGACAGGGATAGATTGAGGAGGCTGGAGAATTTTATCTTAGAAATACTGAGGCTGAGAGGCAATTTGATTGAGATATACAAGCCTAGACAAGATAGACAAAGCAAAGATGTTCCCATTAGTTGATAGTATAAAGACTAAGGGACACAGCTATAATTTAAACTGGTGTAGGGGATGCAGAGAAACATGCTGTTTACGGGGACAATGGAACAGGAAACAATGAATACTTTCAGGTGGACACTTGCATTAAACAAACTCGCAAAACTCCAGGGATGAAGAGGGGAAATGGGATTGAGCAGACCGGACTGGTCTACAATGAGAAGTATGGATCTAATGCAGCAAGCATCTTGAATGAGTATCTCTACATATTCAATATTTCTGTTTCAGAGGAAGGCCAAGGTAGGGGGAAGTGGAGTGCCCACAATCCCACAGGATGAAAGTTGAGTTTTCGCAGAAAACGAAAGAAGTCTAGTAATTAACGACAGGTACCAGACACAACCCCATGAGAAGTTCAGCTCGCTGCTGCTGTGTGGCGGGACTTACAGCTCACACTACTTCAACAACACACAGCCAATTCTGAACACGCACTGAACTGGAAAGGCAACCTGGAAAATTTCTACAAGCTGCATCGCTCCAGATTATAGCACCGACCCACACGCAGGCCCTTTTTTCCCTTCAATTATTTATCCTCTACCCTTCAGACACTGTACATGGGGAATGGGGGAGGAGGGGGGGTCTGTTACACACTGTACACGGAGAATGGGGAGTGTTACACACTGTATATTGGGGGTGGGTACCTGCATGCCATGGTAGCCTTTCCCAGAGTAGGACAGCAGCAGCACCACCTTCCTCTTGGGGGGTTTCTGATTCACTTCTCCCCCGGGATCCTCCTTTAGCCTCTTCCCGGCGTCAGGCCTCTCCCCGGCCGATAGCTTCCGTTTCCCCAGCTCCTGCTCACCGCAAATCGGCTCCTCCCTGCAGGCCCCAGCCGCTGGAGCTGCCATGGACATGCCCAGCACCAACTCTGTTACACAAACACAGGGGGGAGAGAGAGAGAGGGTCAGTGTTACTGACACACACACACACACACACACGGGAGAGAGGGTCAGTGTTACTGACACACACACACGGGGGGAGAGAGAGAGAGGGTCAGTGTTACTGACACACACACACACACACGGGAGAGAGGGTCAGTGTTACTGACACACACACGGGGGGGGGGAGAGAGGGTCAGTGTTACTGACACACACACGGGGGGGAGAGAGGGTCAGTGTTACTGACACACACACACGGGGGGAGAGAGGGTCAGTGTTACTGACACAGACACGGGGGGGAGGGGAAGAGAGGGTCAGTGTAATTGACACACACACACGAGGGGAGAGGGGAAAGAGGATCAGTGTTACTGACACACACACACGGGGGGAGAGGGTCAGTGTTACTGACACACACACACGGGGGAGAGAGAGGGTCAGTGTTACTGACACACACACACGGGGGAGAGAGAGGGTCAGTGTTACTGACACACACACACGGGGGAGAGAGACGGTCAGTGTTACTGACACATACACACGGGGGGGAAGGGGAAGAGGGTCAGTGTTACTGACACATATAAACGGGGGGAAGAGAGGATCAGTGTTACTGACACACACACGGGGGAAGAGGGTCAGTGTTACTGACACACACATGGGGGGTAGAGGGTCAGTGTTACTGACACACACACGGGGGGGGGGGGGGGGGGAAGAGAGGGTCAGTGTAACTGACACACCGGGGGGGGGGGGGGGAGAAGAGAGAGGGTCAGTGTTACGGACACGCACACACGGGGGGAGAGAGGGTCAGTGTTACTGACACACACACGGGGGGAGAAAGGGTCAGTGTAACTGACACAGACACGGGGGGGGAAAGAGGGTCAGTGTAATTGACACACACACGGGGGGGGGGGGGGGGGAGAGGATCAGTGTTACTGACACACACACGGTGGGGGGGGAGAAAGGGTCAGTGTAACTGACACACACACGGGGGGGGGGAAAGAGAGGGTCAGTGTTACTGACACACACACGGGGGGGGGGGAAGAGGGTCAGTGTTACTGACACACACGGGGGGGGAAGAGGGTCAGTGTTACTGACACACACACGGGGGGAAGAGGGTCAGTGTTACTGACACACACACGAGGGGAAGAGGGTCAGTGTTACTGACACACACGGGGGGGGGGGGGAGAGAGGGTCAGTGTTACACACGGGAGGGAGAGAGGGTCAGTGTTACTGACACACACGGGGGGGGGGGGGGGAAGAGTGGGTCATTGTTACTGACACACACAGGGGGGGAAGAGGGTCAGTGTTACTGACACACACACGGGGGGGGAAGAGGGTCAGTGTTACTGACACACACACGGGGGGGAAGAGGGTCAGTGTGACTTACACACACGGGGGGGGGGAAGAGGGTCAGTGTTACTAACACACACACGGGGGGAAGAGGGTCAGTGTTACTGACACACACACACGGGGAAGAGGGTCAGTGTTACTGACACACACACACGGGGGGAGAGATGGTCAGTGTAACTGACACACACACGGGGGGGGGGGGGAAGAGAGGGTCAGTGTTACTGACTCACACACACACGATGGGAGTGAGGGTCAGTGTTACATATACACACACACAGGGGGAGAGAGGGTCAGTGTTACTGACACACACGGGGGGGGGGGGGAAAGAGGGTCAGTGTTGCTGACACACACACGGGGGGAAGAGGGTCAGTGTTACTGACACACACACACGGGGGGAGAGATGGTCAGTGTAATTGACACACACACGGGGGGGGAAGAGAGGGTCAGTGTTACTTACACACACACGGGTGAGAGAGGGTCAGTGTTACTGACACACACACACTGGGGTAGAGAGGGTCAGTGTTACTGACACACACACACGGGGAGAAGAGGGTCAGTGTTACTGACACACACACACGGGGAGAAGAGGGTCAGTGTTACTGACACACACACGGGTGGGGGAGAGAGGATCAGTGTTACTGACACACACACACGATGGGAGTGAGGGTCAGTGTTACATATACACACACACAGGGGGAGAGAGGGTCAGTGTTACTGACACACACACACGGGGGGGGGGGGGAAGAGGGTCAGTGTTACTAACACACACGGGGGGGGGGGGGGGGAGAGAGAGTCAGTGTTACTGACACACACACACGGGGGGAGAGGGTCAGTGTTACACACGGGGGGGGAGGGGGGGAGAGAGGGTCAGTGTTACTGACACACGGGGGAGAGAGAGGGTCAGTGTTACTGACACACATGGGGGAGAAAGGGTCAGTGTAACTGACACAGACACGGGGGGGGAAAAGAGGGTCAGTGTAATTGACACACACACACGGGGGGGGGGGGGGGGGAGAGGATCAGTGTTACTGACACACACACGGGGGGGGGGAGAAAGGGTCAGTGTAACTGACACAGACACGGGGGGGGAGGGGGGAAGAGAGGGTCAGTGTAATTGACACACACACACACACACGAGGGGAGAGGGGAAAGAGGATCAGTGTTACTGACACACACACGGGGGGGAGAGGGTCAGTGTTACTGACACACACACGGGGGAGAGAGAGGGTCAGTGTTACTGACACATACACACGGGGGGGGGGAAGGGGAAAGAGGGTCAGTGTTACTGACACATATACACGGGGGGAAGAGAGGATCAGTGTTACTGACACACACACGGGGGGAAGAGGGTCAGTGTTACTGACACACACACGGGGGGAGAGAGGGTCAGTGTTACTGACACATATACACGGGGGGAAGAGAGGATCAGTGTTACTGACACACACATGGGGGGAAGAGGGTCAGTGTTACTGACACATACACGGGGGGGGAAAGAGAGGATCAGTGTTACTGACACACACACACACGGGGGGAAGAGGGCCAGTGTTACTGACACACACGGGGGGAAGAGGGTCAGTGTTACTGACACACACACACGGGGGAGAGAGGGTCAGTGTTACTGACACACACGGGGGGGGGGGGAAGAGGGTCAGTGTTACTGACACACACACGGCGGGAGAGAGGATCAGTGTTACTGACACACACACACGGGGGAGAGAGGGTCAGTGTTACTGACACACACACACACGGGGGAGAGAGGGTCAGTGTTACTGACACACACACACACGGGGGAGAGAGGGTCAGTGTTACTGACACACACACACACGGGGGAGAGAGGGTCAGTGTTACTGACACACACACACACGGGGGAGAGAGGGTCAGTGTTACTGACACACACACACACGGGGGAGAGAGGGTCAGTGTTACTGACACACACACACACGGGGGAGAGAGGGTCAGTGTTACTGACACACACACACGGGGGAGAGAGGGTCAGTGTTACTGACACACACACACGGGGGAGAGAGGGTCAGTGTTACTGACACACACACACGGGGGAGAGGGTCAGTGTTACATATACACACACGGGGGGGGAGAGAGGGTCAGTGTTACATATACACACACACAGGGGGCGAAGAGGGTTAGTGTTACTGACACACACAGGGGGAAGAGAGGGTCAGTGCTACTGACACACACACGGGGGGGGGGGGGGGAGAGAGGGTCAGTGTGACTGACACACACACGGGGGGAAGAGGGTCAGTGTTACTGACACACACGGGTGAGAGAGGGTCAGTGTTACTGACACACACACGGGGGGAAGAGGGTCAGTGTTACTGACACATACACACGGGGGGAAGGGGAAGAGGGTCAGTGTTACTGACACACACACGGGGGGAAGAGGGTCAGTGTTACTGACACATACACACGGGGGGAAGGGGAAGAGGGTCAGTGTTACTGACACACACACGGGGGGGGGGGGGGAAGAGAGTGGGTCATTGTTATTGACACACACAGGGGGGAAAGAGGGTCAGTGTTACTGACACACACACGGGGGGGGAAAGAGGGTCAGTGTTACTGACACACACACGGGGGGGAAGAGGGTCAGTGTTACTGACACACACACGGGGGGGAAGAGGGTCAGTGTTACTGACACACACACGGGGGGGAAGAGGGTCAGTGTTACTGACACACACACGGGGGAGAGACGGTCAGTGTAACTGACACACGGGAGAGAGAGGGTCAGTGTTACTGACACACACACGGGGGGGTAGAGAGGGTCAGTGTTACTGACACACACACGGGGGGGAGAGAGGGTCAGTGTTACTGACACACACACGGGGGGGAGAGAGGGTCAGTGTTACTAACACACACGGGGAGGAGAGAGGGTCAGTGTTACATATACACACACACAGGGGGAGAGAGGGTCAGTGTTACTGACACACACGGGGAGGAGAGAGGGTCAGTGTTACTGATACACACACGGGGGGGGAGAGAGGGTCAGTGTTACTGATACACACACGGGGGAGGAGAGAGGGTCAGTGTTACTGACACACACACGGGGGTCAGAAGAGGGACAGTGTAACTGACACACATACACACACGGGGGCGGAAGAGAGGGTCAGTGTTACACACACGGGGGGGGGGGGGGGGGGAGAGAGAGGGTCAGTGTTACTGACACACGCGGGGGGGAGAGAAGGTCAGTGTAACTGACACACACACACACACACAGGGAGGGGAGGGGGTCAGTGTTACTGACACACACACGGGGGAGAGAGGGTCAGTGTTACTGACACAAACACACAGGGGGGAGAGAGGGTCAGTGTTACTGACACACATACAAATGGGAGAGAGGGGGTCGGTGTTACTGACACACACATGGGGGGGGGGGAAGAGAGGGTCAGTGTTACTGACACACACAGATGGGAGAGAGAGGGTCAGTGTCACTGACACACACAGATGGGAGAGAGAGGGTCAGTGTCACTGACACACACACACGGGGGTGGGGGGGGGGAAGTGTGGGTCAATGTTACTGACACACACACGGGGGAGAGAGAGGGTCAGTGTTACTGACACACACACTGGGGTAGAGAGGGTCAGTGTTACTGACACACACACGGGGGGCGGAAAAAGAGAGGGTCAGTGTTACTGACACACATACACGGGGGGGGAAGAGAGGGTCAGTGTTACTGACACACACACATGGGAGGGAGACAGGGTCAGTGTTAACACACGGAGGGGGGAGAAGCGAGAGGGTCAGTGTTACTGACACGCACACGGCGGGGGGAGAGATGGTCAGTGTTACTGACACACACACACACACACACGGGGGGGGGAAGAGGGTCAGTGTTACTAACACACACACACACACACGGGAGAGACAGGGTCAGTGTCACTGACACACACACACGGGGGGGAGAGAGGGTCAGTGTTACACACGGGGGGGGAGAGAGGGTCAGTGTTACTGACACACACACGGGGGGGAAAGAGGGTCAGTGTAACTGACACACACACATGGGGGGGGAGTGAGGGTCAGTGTTACATATACACACACACAGGGGGAGAGAGGGTCAGTGTTACTGACATACACACACACGGGGAGGAGAGAGGGTCAGTGTTACATATACACACACACAGGGGGAGAGAGGGTCAGTGTTACTGACACACACGGGGAGGAGAGAGGGTCAGTGTTACTGATACACACACACACGGGTGGGGGGGGAGGGGAGAGAGGGTCAGTGTTACTGACACACACACAGGGGGGGAAAGAGGGTCAGTGTAACTGACACACACACACACACACACACACACACACACACAGGGGGGGGAGAGAGGGTCAGTGTTACACACACGGGGGGGGAAAGAGAGGGTCAGTGTTACACAGACGGGGGGGGAAGAGAGGGTCAGTGTTACACACGGGGGAAGAGAGGGTCAGTGTAACACACGGGGGGGGGGGGGGAGAGAGGATCAGTGTTACTGACACACACACGAGCGGGGGTGAGAGGGTCAGTGTTACTGACACACACGGGGGGAAAGAGGGTCAGTGTTACTGACACACACACACGGGGGAGAGAGAGGGTCAGTGTTACTGACACACACACGGGGTGGGGGGAAGAGAGAGGGGCAGTGTTACACACACGGGGGTGGGAAGAGAGAGGGTCAGTGTTACACACACTGGGGGGGGGGGAAAGAGAGAGGGTCAGTGTAACACACACGTGAGGGGGGGGAAGAGAGAGGGTCAGTGTTACACACACGTGAGGGGGGGGAAGAGAGAGGGTCAGTGTTACACACACGGGGGGGGAGGGGGGGAAGAGAGGATCAGTGTTACTGACACACACACCGGTGGAGGGGGGGAAAGAGAGGGTCAGTGGTACTGACACACACATGGGGGGGGGGGGGGGGCGAAGAGAGGGTCAGTGTTACTGACACACACACACACACACACACACACACACACACACGGGGGTGGAGAGAGATTGTCAGTGTAACTGACACACACACACCGGGGGAGAGAGGGTCAGTGTTACATATACACACACACAGGGGGAGAGAGGGTCAGTGTTACTGACACACACGGGGAGGAGAGAGGGTCAGTGTTACTGATACACACACGGGGGGGGGGGAGAGAGGGTCAGTGTTACTAACACACACGGGGGGGGAGAGAGGGGGTCAGTGTTACTGACACACACACGGGGGTCGGAAGAGGGACAGTGTAACTGACACACATACACACACGGGGGGGGAAGAGAGGGTCAGTGTTACACACACGGTGGGGGGGGGAAGAGAGAGGGTCAGTGTTACTGACACACACAGGGGGGGAGAGAAGGTCAGTGTAACTGACACACACACAGACACGGGGATGGAGAGAGAGGGTCAGTGTAACTGACACACACACACACAGGGAGGGGAGAGGGTCAGTGTTACTGACACACACACGGGGGAGAGAGGGTCAGTGTTACTGACACAAACACACGGGGTGGAGAGGGGGTCAGTGTTACTGACACACACACAAATGGGAGAGAGAGGGTCGGTGTTACTGACACACACATGGGGGGGGGGGGGAAGAGAGGGTCAGTGTTACTGACACACACAGATGGGAGAGAGAGGGTCAGTGTCACTGACACACACAGATGGGAGAGAGAGGGTCAGTGTCACTGACACACACACATGGGGGTGGGGGGGGGAAATGTGGGTCAATGTTACTGACACACACACGGGGGAGAGAGAGGGTCAGTGTTACTGACACACACAGGGGGGGGGAAAAAGAGAGGGTCAGTGTTACTGACACACATACACAGGGGGGAGAGAGGGTCAGTGTTACTGACACACACAGATGGGAGAGAGACAGGGTCAGTGTTACACACACGGAGGGGGGAGAAGCGAGAGGGTCAGTGTTACTGACACGCACACGGGGTGGGAGAGATGGTCAGTGTTACTGACACACACACACACACAGGGGGGGGAAAGAGGGTCAGTGTTACTAACACACACGGGGGCAGAGAGAGGGTCAGTGTTACTGACACACACACACGAGAGAGACAGGGTCAGTGTCACTGACACACACACATGGGGGGGAGAGAGGGTCAGTGTTACACACGGGGGGGGGGGGAGAGAGAGTCAGTGTTACTGACACACACACACGGGAGGGGGAGAGGGTCAGTGTTACACACGGGGGGGGGAGAGAGGGTCAGTGTTACTGACACACACACACGGGGGGGAGTGAGGGTCAGTGTTACATATACACACACACAGGGGGAGAGAGGGTCAGTGTTACTGACATACACACACACGGGGGAAGAGAGGGTCAGTGTTACTGACATACACACACACGGGGGAAGAGAGGGTCAGTGTTACACACACGGGGGAAGAGAGGGTCAGTGTTACACACACGGGGGAAGAGAGGGTCAGTGTAACACATGGGGGGGGGGGGAGAGAGAGGATCAGTGTTACTGACACACACAGATGGGAGAGAGACAGGGTCAGTGTTACACACACGGAGGGGGGAGAAGCGAGAGGGTCAGTGTTACTGACACGCACACGGGGTGGGAGAGATGGTCAGTGTTACTGACACACACACACACACAGGGGGGGGAAAGAGGGTCAGTGTTACTAACACACACGGGGGCAGAGAGAGGGTCAGTGTTACTGACACACACACACGAGAGAGACAGGGTCAGTGTCACTGACACACACACATGGGGGGGAGAGAGGGTCAGTGTTACACACGGGGGGGGGGAGAGAGAGTCAGTGTTACTGACACACACACACGGGAGGGGGAGAGGGTCAGTGTTACACACGGGGGGGGGGGGGGGAGAGAGGGTCAGTGTTACTGACACACACACACGGGGGGGAGTGAGGGTCAGTGTTACATATACACACACACAGGGGGAGAGAGGGTCAGTGTTACTGACATACACACACACGGGGGAAGAGAGGGTCAGTGTTACTGACATACACACACACGGGGGAAGAGAGGGTCAGTGTTACACACACGGGGGAAGAGAGGGTCAGTGTTACACACACGGGGGAAGAGAGGGTCAGTGTAACACATGGGGGGGGGGGGGAGAGAGAGGATCAGTGTTACTGACACACACACGAGCGGGGGTGAGAGGGTCAGTGTTACTGACACACACGGGGGAGAGAGAGGGTCAGTGTTACTGACACACACACACACGGGGGTGGGAAGAGAGAGGGTCAGTGTTACACACACTGGGGGGGGGGGGGGAGAGAGAGGGTCAGTGTAACACACACGTGAGGGGGGGGAAGAGAGAGGGTCAGTGTTACACACACGGGGGGGGAGGGGGGGAAGAGAGGATCAGTGTTACTGACACACACCGGGGGAGGGGGGGAAAGAGAGGGTCAGTGGTACTGACACACACAGATGGGAGAGAGAGGGTCAGTGTCACTGACACACACAGATGGGAGAGAGAGGGTCAGTGTCACTGACACACACACACGGGGATGGGGGGGGAAGTGTGGGTCAATGTTACTGACACACACACGGGGGAGAGAGAGGGTCAGTGTTACTGACACACACACACTGGGGTAGAGAGGGTCAGTGTTACTGACACACACACGGGGGGGGGAAAAAGAGAGGGTCAGTGTTACTGACACACATACACAGGGGGGGAGAGAGGGTCAGTGTTACTGACACACATACACAGGGGGGGAGAGAGGGTCAGTGTTACTGACACACACACATGGGAGGGAGACAGGGTCAGTGTTAAACACACGGAGGGGGGAGAAGCGAGAGGGTCAGTGTTACTGACACGTACACGGGGGGGGAGAGATGGTCAGTGTTACTGACACACACACACACACGGGGGGGGAAGAGGGTCAGTGTTACTAACACACACACACACACACGGGAGAGACAGGGTCAGTGTCACTGACACACACACACACACGGGGGGGGAGAGAGGGTCAGTGTTACACACGGGGGGGGGAGAGAGGGTCAGTGTTACACACGGGGGGGGAGAGAGGGTCAGTGTTACTGACACACACACGGGGGGGGAAAGAGGGTCAGTGTAACTGACACACACACACGGGGGGGGGAGTGAGGGTCAGTGTTACATATACACACACACAGGGGGAGAGAGGGTCAGTGTTACTGACATACACACACACGGGGAGGAGAGAGGGTCAGTGTTACATATACACACACACAGGGGGAGAGAGGGTCAGTGTTACTGACACACACGGGGAGGAGAGAGGGTCAGTGTTACTGATACACACACACACGGGTGGGGGGGGAGGGGAGAGAGGGTCAGTGTTACTGACACACACACAGGGGGGGAAAGAGGGTCAGTGTAACTGACACACACACACACACACACACACACACACACACACACACACACAGGGGGGGAGAGAGGGTCAGTGTTACACACACGGGGGGGGGAAGAGAGGGTCAGTGTTACACAGACGGGGGGGGAAGAGAGGGTCAGTGTTACACACGGGGGAAGAGAGGGTCAGTGTAACACACGGGGGGGGGGGGAGAGAGGATCAGTGTTACTGACACACACACGAGCGGGGGTGAGAGGGTCAGTGTTACTGACACACACGGGGGGAAAGAGGGTCAGTGTTACTGACACACACACACGGGGGAGAGAGAGGGTCAGTGTTACTGACACACACACGGGGGGGGGGAAGAGAGAGGGGCAGTGTTACACACACGGGGGTGGGAAGAGAGAGGGTCAGTGTTACACACACTGGGGGGGGGGGAAAGAGAGAGGGTCAGTGTAACACACACGTGAGGGGGGGGAAGAGAGAGGGTCAGTGTTACACACACGGGGGGGGAGGGGGGGAAGAGAGGATCAGTGTTACTGACACACACACCGGTGGAGGGGGGGATAGAGAGGGTCAGTGGTACTGACACACACATGGGGGGGGGGGGCGAAGAGAGGGTCAGTGTTACTGACACACACACACACACACACACACACGGGGGTGGAGAGAGATTGTCAGTGTAACTGACACACACACACCGGGGGAGAGAGGGTCAGTGTTACATATACACACACACAGGGGGAGAGAGGGTCAGTGTTACTGACACACACGGGGAGGAGAGAGGGTCAGTGTTACTGATACACACACGGGGGGGGGAGAGAGAGGGTCAGTGTTACTAACACACACGGGGGGGGAGAGAGGGGGTCAGTGTTACTGACACACACACGGGGGTCGGAAGAGGGACAGTGTAACTGACACACATACACACACGGGGGGGGAAGAGAGGGTCAGTGTTACACACACGGTGGGGGGGGGAAGAGAGAGGGTCAGTGTTACTGACACACACAGGGGGGGAGAGAAGGTCAGTGTAACTGACACACACACACACACGGGGATGGAGAAAGAGGGTCAGTGTAACTGACACACACACACACAGGGAGGGGAGAGGGTCAGTGTTACTGACACACACACGGGGGAGAGAGGGTCAGTGTCACTGACACACACAGATGGGAGAGAGAGGGTCAGTGTCACTGACACACACACATGGGGGTGGGGGGGGGAAATGTGGGTCAATGTTACTGACACACACACGGGGGAGAGAGAGGGTCAGTGTTACTGACACACACGGGGGGGGGGGAAAAAGAGAGGGTCAGTGTTACTGACACACATACACAGGGGGGGAGAGAGGGTCAGTGTTACTGACACACACAGATGGGAGAGAGACAGGGTCAGTGTTACACACACGGAGGGGGGAGAAGCGAGAGGGTCAGTGTTACTGACACGCACACGGGGTGGGAGAGATGGTCAGTGTTACTGACACACACACACACACAGGGGGGGGAAAGAGGGTCAGTGTTACTAACACACACGGGGGCAGAGAGAGGGTCAGTGTTACTGACACACACACACGAGAGAGACAGGGTCAGTGTCACTGACACACACACATGGGGGGGAGAGAGGGTCAGTGTTACACACGGGGGGGGGGGGGAGAGAGAGTCAGTGTTACTGACACACACACACGGGAGGGGGAGAGGGTCAGTGTTACACACGGGGGGGGGGGAGAGAGGGTCAGTGTTACTGACACACACACACGGGGGGGAGTGAGGGTCAGTGTTACATATACACACACACAGGGGGAGAGAGGGTCAGTGTTACTGACATACACACACACGGGGGAAGAGAGGGTCAGTGTTACTGACATACACACACACGGGGGAAGAGAGGGTCAGTGTTACACACACGGGGGAAGAGAGGGTCAGTGTTACACACACGGGGGAAGAGAGGGTCAGTGTAACGCATGGGGGGGGGGGAGAGAGAGGATCAGTGTTACTGACACACACACGAGCGGGGGTGAGAGGGTCAGTGTTACTGACACACACGGGGGAGAGAGAGGGTCAGTGTTACTGACACACACACACACGGGGGTGGGAAGAGAGAGGGTCAGTGTTACACACACTGGGGGGGGGGGGGGGAGAGAGAGGGTCAGTGTAACACACACGTGAGGGGGGGGAAGAGAGAAGGTCAGTGTTACACACACGGGGGGGGAGGGGGGGAAGAGAGGATCAGTGTTACTGACACACACCGGGGGAGGGGGGGAAAGAGAGGGTCAGTGGTACTGACACACACCGGGGGAGGGGGGGAAAGAGAGGGTCAGTGGTACTGACACACACAGATGGGAGAGAGAGGGTCAGTGTCACTGACACACACAGATGGGAGAGAGAGGGTCAGTGTCACTGACACACACACACGGGGATGGGGGGGGAAGTGTGGGTCAATGTTACTGACACACACACGGGGGAGAGAGAGGGTCAGTGTTACTGACACACACACACTGGGGTAGAGAGGGTCAGTGTTACTGACACACACACGGGGGGGGGAAAAAGAGAGGGTCAGTGTTACTGACACACATACACAGGGGGGGAGAGAGGGTCAGTGTTACTGACACACATACACAGGGGGGGAGAGAGGGTCAGTGTTACTGACACACACACATGGGAGGGAGACAGGGTCAGTGTTAAACACACGGAGGGGGGAGAAGCGAGAGGGTCAGTGTTACTGACACGTACACGGGGGGGGGGAGAGATGGTCAGTGTTACTGACACACACACACACACACGGGGGGGGAAGAGGGTCAGTGTTACTAACACACACACACACACACGGGAGAGACAGGGTCAGTGTCACTGACACACACACACACGGGGGGGGGGAGAGAGGGTCAGTGTTACACACGGGGGGGGGAGAGAGGGTCAGTGTTACACACGGGGGGGGGAGAGAGGGTCAGTGTTACACACGGGGGGGGAGAGAGGGTCAGTGTTACTGACACACACACGGGGGGGGAAAGAGGGTCAGTGTAACTGACACACACACACGGGGGGGGGAGTGAGGGTCAGTGTTACATATACACACACACAGGGGGAGAGAGGGTCAGTGTTACTGACATACACACACACGGGGAGGAGAGAGGGTCAGTGTTACATATACACACACACAGGGGGAGAGAGGGTCAGTGTTACTGACACACACGGGGAGGAGAGAGGGTCAGTGTTACTGATACACACACACACGGGTGGGGGGGGGAGGGGAGAGAGGGTCAGTGTTACTGACACACACACAGGGGGGGAAAGAGGGTCAGTGTAACTGACACACACACACACACACACACACACACAGGGGGGGAGAGAGGGTCAGTGTTACACACACGGGGGGGGGAAGAGAGGGTCAGTGTTACACAGACGGGGGGGGAAGAGAGGGTCAGTGTTACACACGGGGGAAGAGAGGGTCAGTGTAACACACGGGGGGGGGGGAGAGAGGATCAGTGTTACTGACACACACACGAGCGGGGGTGAGAGGGTCAGTGTTACTGACACACACGGGGGGAAAGAGGGTCAGTGTTACTGACACACACACACGGGGGAGAGAGAGGGTCAGTGTTACTGACACACACACGGGGGGGGGGGGAAGAGAGAGGGGCAGTGTTACACACACGGGGGTGGGAAGAGAGAGGGTCAGTGTTACACACACTGGGGGGGGGGGAAAGAGAGAGGGTCAGTGTAACACACACGTGAGGGGGGGGAAGAGAGAGGGTCAGTGTTACACACACGGGGGGGGAGGGGGGGAAGAGAGGATCAGTGTTACTGACACACACACCGGTGGAGGGGGGGATAGAGAGGGTCAGTGGTACTGACACACACATGGGGGGGAGGGGCGAAGAGAGGGTCAGTGTTACTGACACACACACACACACACACACACGGGGGTGGAGAGAGATTGTCAGTGTAACTGACACACACACACCGGGGGAGAGAGGGTCAGTGTCACTGACACACACACACGGGGGTGGGGGGGGAAGTGTGGGTCAATGTTACTGACACACACACGGGGGAGAGAGAGGGTCAGTGTTACTGACACACACACACTGGGGTAGAGAGGGTCAGTGTTACTGACACACACACGGGGGGGGGAAAAAGAGAGGGTCAGTGTTACTGACACACATACACAGGGGGGGAGAGAGGGTCAGTGTTACTGACACACATACACAGGGGGGGAGAGAGGGTCAGTGTTACTGACACACACACATGGGAGGGAGACAGGGTCAGTGTTAAACACACGGAGGGGGGAGAAGCGAGAGGGTCAGTGTTACTGACACGTACACGGGGGGGGGAGAGATGGTCAGTGTTACTGACACACACACACACACGGGGGGGGAAGAGGGTCAGTGTTACTAACACACACACACACACACGGGAGAGACAGGGTCAGTGTCACTGACACACACACACACACGGGGGGGAGAGAGGGTCAGTGTTACACACGGGGGGGGGAAGAGAGGGTCAGTGTTACACACGGGGGGGGAGAGAGGGTCAGTGTTACTGACACACACACGGGGGGGAAAGAGGGTCAGTGTAACTGACACACACACACGGGGGGGGGGGAGTGAGGGTCAGTGTTACATATACACACACACAGGGGGAGAGAGGGTCAGTGTTACTGACATACACACACACGGGGAGGAGAGAGGGTCAGTGTTACATATACACACACACAGGGGGAGAGAGGGTCAGTGTTACTGACACACACGGGGAGGAGAGAGGGTCAGTGTTACTGATACACACACACACGGGTGGGGGGGGAGGGGAGAGAGGGTCAGTGTTACTGACACACACACAGGGGGGGAAAGAGGGTCAGTGTAACTGACACACACACACACACACACACACACACACACACACACACACACACACAGGGGGGGAGAGAGGGTCAGTGTTACACACACGGGGGGGGAAAGAGAGGGTCAGTGTTACACAGACGGGGGGGGAAGAGAGGGTCAGTGTTACACACGGGGGAAGAGAGGGTCAGTGTAACACACGGGGGGGGGGGGGGGGAGAGAGGATCAGTGTTACTGACACACACACGAGCGGGGGTGAGAGGGTCAGTGTTACTGACACACACGGGGGGAAAGAGGGTCAGTGTTACTGACACACACACACGGGGGAGAGAGAGGGTCAGTGTTACTGACACACACACGGGGGGGGGGAAGAGAGAGGGGCAGTGTTACACACACGGGGGTGGGAAGAGAGAGGGTCAGTGTTACACACACTGGGGGGGGGGGGAAAGAGAGAGGGTCAGTGTAACACACACGTGAGGGGGGGGAAGAGAGAGGGTCAGTGTTACACACACGGGGGGGGGGAGGGGGGGGAAGAGAGGATCAGTGTTACTGACACACACACCGGTGGAGGGGGGGAAAGAGAGGGTCAGTGGTACTGACACACACACACACACACACACACGGGGGAGAGAGGGTCAGTGTTACTGACACACACACACACGGGGGTGGAGAGAGATTGTCAGTGTAACTGACACACACACACCGGGGGAGAGAGGGTCAGTGTTACATATACACACACACAGGGGGAGAGAGGGTCAGTGTTACTGACACACACGGGGAGGAGAGAGGGTCAGTGTTACTGATACACACACGGGGAGGGGAGAGAGGGTCAGTGTTACTAACACACACGGGGGGGGAGAGAGGGGGTCAGTGTTACTGACACACACACGGGGGTCGGAAGAGGGACAGTGTAACTGACACACATACACACACGGGGGGGGAAGAGAGGGTCAGTGTTACACACACGGGGGGGGGGGAAGAGAGAGGGTCAGTGTTACTGACACACACAGGGGGGGAGAGAAGGTCAGTGTTACTAACACACACGGGGGGGGAGAGAGGGGGTCAGTGTTACTGACACACACACGGGGGTCGGAAGAGGGACAGTGTAACTGACACACATACACACACGGGGGGGGAAGAGAGGGTCAGTGTTACACACACGGGGGGGGGGAAGAGAGAGGGTCAGTGTTACTGACACAAACACACGGGGGGGAGAGAGGGTCAGTGTAACTGACACACACACACACAGGGAGGGGAGAGGGTCAGTGTTACTGACACACACACGGGGGAGAGAGGGTCAGTGTTACTGACACAAACACACGGGGGGGAGAGAGGGTCAGTGTTACTGACACACACACAAATGGGAGAGAGAGGGTCGGTGTTACTGACACACACATGGGGGGGGGGGGGGAAGAGAGGGTCAGTGTTACTGACACACACAGATGGGAGAGAGAGGGTCAGTGTCACTGACACACACAGATGGGAGAGAGAGGGTCAGTGTCACTGACACACACACACGGGGGTGGGGGGGGGAAGTGTGGGTCAATGTTACTGACACACACACGGGGGAGAGAGAGGGTCAGTGTTACTGACACACACACACTGGGGTAGAGAGGGTCAGTGTTACTGACACACACACGGGGGGGGGAAAAAGAGAGGGTCAGTGTTACTGACACACATACACGGGGGGGGAAGAGAGGGTCAGTGTTACTGACACACACACATGGGAGGGAGACAGGGTCAGTGTTAAACACACGGAGGGGGGAGAAGCGAGAGGGTCAGTGTTACTGACACGCACACACACGCGGGGGGGGAAGAGGGTCAGTGTTACTAACACACACACACACACACGGGGGGGGGGAAGAGGGTCAGTGTTACTAACACACACACACACACGGGAGAGACAGGGTCAGTGTCACTGACACACACACACGGGGGGGAGAGAGGGTCAGTGTTACACACGGGGGGGGGAGAGAGGGTCAGTGTTACTGACACACACACGGGGGGGAAAGAGGGTCAGTGTAACTGACACACACACATGGGGGGGGAGTGAGGGTCAGTGTTACATATACACACACACAGGGGGAGAGAGGGTCAGTGTTACTGACATACACACACACGGGGAGGAGAGAGGGTCAGTGTTACATATACACACACACAGGGGGAGAGAGGGTCAGTGTTACTGACACACACGGGGAGGAGAGAGGGTCAGTGTTACTGATACACACACACACGGGTGGGGGGGGAGGGGAGAGAGGGTCAGTGTTACTGACACACACACAGGGGGGGAAAGAGGGTCAGTGTAACTGACACACACACACACACACACACACACACACACAGGGGGGGAGAGAGGGTCAGTGTTACACACACGGGGGAAGAGAGGGTCAGTGTAACACACGGGGGGGGGGGGGGAGAGAGGATCAGTGTTACTGACACACACACGAGCGGGGGTGAGAGGGTCAGTGTTACTGACACACACGGGGGGAAAGAGGGTCAGTGTTACTGACACACACACACGGGGGAGAGAGAGGGTCAGTGTTACTGACACACACACGGGGGGGGGGAAGAGAGAGGGGCAGTGTTACACACACGGGGGTGGAAAGAGAGAGGGTCAGTGTAACACACACGTGAGGGGGGGGAAGAGAGAGGGTCAGTGTTACACACACGGGGGGGGAGGGGGGGAAGAGAGGATCAGTGTTACTGACACACACACCGGTGGAGGGGGGGATAGAGAGGGTCAGTGGTACTGACACACACATGGGGGGGGGGGGGGCGAAGAGAGGGTCAGTGTTACTGACACACACACACACACACACACACACACACACACGGGGGTGGAGAGAGATTGTCAGTGTAACTGACACACACACACCGGGGGAGAGAGGGTCAGTGTTACATATACACACACACAGGGGGAGAGAGGGTCAGTGTTACTGACACACACGGGGAGGAGAGAGGGTCAGTGTTACTGATACACACACGGGGGGGGGGGAGAGAGGGTCAGTGTTACTAACACACACGGGGGGGGAGAGAGGGGGTCAGTGTTACTGACACACACACGGGGGTCGGAAGAGGGACAGTGTAACTGACACACATACACACACGGGGGGGGAAGAGAGGGTCAGTGTTACACACACGGTGGGGGGGGGAAAGAGAGAGGGTCAGTGTTACTGACACACACAGGGGGGGAGAGAAGGTCAGTGTAACTGACACACACACACACACGGGGATGGAGAGAGAGGGTCAGTGTAACTGACACACACACACACAGGGAGGGGAGAGGGTCAGTGTTACTGACACACACACGGGGGAGAGAGGGTCAGTGTTACTGACACAAACACACGGGGTGGAGAGGGGGTCAGTGTTACTGACACACACACAAATGGGAGAGAGAGGGTCGGTGTCACTGACACACACATGGGGGGGGGGGAAGAGAGGGTCAGTGTTACTGACACACACAGATGGGAGAGAGAGGGTCAGTGTCACTGACACACACAGATGGGAGAGAGAGGGTCAGTGTCACTGACACACACACATGGGGGTGGGGGGGGAAATGTGGGTCAATGTTACTGACACACACACGGGGGAGAGAGAGGGTCAGTGTTACTGACACACACAGGGGGGGGGGGAAAAGAGAGGGTCAGTGTTACTGACACACATACACAGGGGGGGAGAGAGGGTCAGTGTTACTGACACACACAGATGGGAGAGAGACAGGGTCAGTGTTACACACACGGAGGGGGGAGAAGCGAGAGGGTCAGTGTTACTGACACGCACACGGGGTGGGAGAGATGGTCAGTGTTACTGACACACACACACACACGGGGGGGGAAAGAGGGTCAGTGTTACTAACACACACGGGGGCAGAGAGAGGGTCAGTGTTACTGACACACACACACGAGAGAGACAGGGTCAGTGTCACTGACACACACACATGGGGGGGAGAGAGGGTCAGTGTTACACACGGGGGGGGGGGGAGAGAGAGTCAGTGTTACTGACACACACACACGGGAGGGGGAGAGGGTCAGTGTTACACACGGGGGGGGGGGGAGAGAGGGTCAGTGTTACTGACACACACACACGGGGGGGAGTGAGGGTCAGTGTTACATATACACACACACAGGGGGAGAGAGGGTCAGTGTTACTGACATACACACACACGGGGGAAGAGAGGGTCAGTGTTACACACACGGGGGAAGAGAGGGTCAGTGTTACACACACGGGGGAAGAGAGGGTCAGTGTAACACATGGGGGGGGGGGAGAGAGGATCAGTGTTACTGACACACACACGAGCGGGGGTGAGAGGGTCAGTGTTACTGACACACACGGGGGAGAGAGAGGGTCAGTGTTACTGACACACACACACACGGGGGTGGGAAGAGAGAGGGTCAGTGTTACACACACTGGGGGGGGGGGGGGAGAGAGAGGGTCAGTGTAACACACACGTGAGGGGGGGGAAGAGAGAGGGTCAGTGTTACACACACGGGGGGGGAGGGGGGGAAGAGAGGATCAGTGTTACTGACACACACCGGGGGAGGGGGGGAAAGAGAGGGTCAGTGGTACTGACACACACAGATGGGAGAGAGAGGGTCAGTGTCACTGACACACACAGATGGGAGAGAGAGGGTCAGTGTCACTGACACACACACACGGGGGTGGGGGGGGAAGTGTGGGTCAATGTTACTGACACACACACGGGGGAGAGAGAGGGTCAGTGTTACTGACACACACACACTGGGGTAGAGAGGGTCAGTGTTACTGACACACACACGGGGGGGGGAAAAAGAGAGGGTCAGTGTTACTGACACACATACACAGGGGGGGAGAGAGGGTCAGTGTTACTGACACACATACACAGGGGGGGAGAGAGGGTCAGTGTTACTGACACACACACATGGGAGGGAGACAGGGTCAGTGTTAAACACACGGAGGGGGGAGAAGCGAGAGGGTCAGTGTTACTGACACGTACACGGGGGGGGGAGAGATGGTCAGTGTTACTGACACACACACACACACGGGGGGGGAAGAGGGTCAGTGTTACTAACACACACACACACACACGGGAGAGACAGGGTCAGTGTCACTGACACACACACACACACGGGGGGGAGAGAGGGTCAGTGTTACACACGGGGGGGGGGAGAGAGGGTCAGTGTTACACACGGGGGGGGAGAGAGGGTCAGTGTTACTGACACACACACGGGGGGGAAAGAGGGTCAGTGTAACTGACACACACACACGGGGGGGGGGGAGTGAGGGTCAGTGTTACATATACACACACACAGGGGGAGAGAGGGTCAGTGTTACTGACATACACACACACGGGGAGGAGAGAGGGTCAGTGTTACATATACACACACACAGGGGGAGAGAGGGTCAGTGTTACTGACACACACGGGGAGGAGAGAGGGTCAGTGTTACTGATACACACACACACGGGTGGGGGGGGAGGGGAGAGAGGGTCAGTGTTACTGACACACACACAGGGGGGGAAAGAGGGTCAGTGTAACTGACACACACACACACACACACAGGGGGGGAGAGAGGGTCAGTGTTACACACACGGGGGGGGGGGGGGGGTTACGGCCCCGAGTTCAGGTACCGTCCCTCCCGAGGATACAGCAATGCAGAGCCCGCCCGCCCGGGGCTCCGTGTCCCCCACACTCACCTCCCGCAGGCCCAGGCCCAGCCCCGGCTCCGGGATCGGCTACAGGCCCAACTCCAGCCGCAGGCCCCGCCCGGGCCCGGGCCCCGCGCCCTCCCGCTCCCGGAAACAGCGGCGCCAGAGCCGGCCAGAGCCGCCTCAGCATCGGCCGGCTCACACTCACTCACACCCGCTCACACTCACTCACTCCCGGCTCACACCCGCTCACACCTCACACTCACTCACTCCCGCTCACACTCACTCCCGGCTCACACTCACTCACACCCGCTCACACTCACTCACTCCCGGCTCACACCCGCTCACACCCGCTCACACTCACTCACTCCCGGCTCACACCCGCTCACACCTCACACTCACTCACTCCCGCTCACACTCACTCCCGGCTCACACTCACTCACACCCGGCTCACACTCACTCCCGCTCACACTCACTCCCGGCTCACACTCACTCACACCCGGCTCACACCCGCTCACACACACCCGGCTCACACTCACTCACACCCGGCTCACACTCACTCCCGCTCACACTCACTCCCGGCTCACGCTCACCCGGCTCAGAGTCACACGTGTGGCAGCTCACATTAGGTGAACTCACTGTGGAATGGAGTAACTCCTGCACACACACACACTCACTCACTCACCCACCCACCCACAGCAGCTGGGGTCCCTGAACCCACACAAGGTATAACACCTACCCATTTACCTCCTCCCTCCTCAGAACCCAAACACACTGCCCAGTGAAGCAGCACTTTATCTGCACTTCACTCAATCTGCTGCTGACAATGTGGTCTCCCCTACACCGGGGACATGAAATGCAGACTGGCTCACTGCTTTGCAGGACACCCACATTCTGCATCCTGCAAAAATGACCCTGAGCTTCCAGTTGCCTCTCCCATCCCATCCTGTTCCCTGGTCAACATCTCTGTCTCAGGCTCACTCCAGTGAAGCTCAACGCTAACTGGAAGAACAGCACCTCATTTTCCACTTGGGAACTCTGCAGCCCTCTGAACTCAATATCAAGTTCAATAACTTTAAAGCCTGATTCCATTCCCCGTGTTTTTTACCCACCTTCATACCCGGTCCTGTCATGATATGGATTACTTTAAACACAGCCTACCCATTTGCTGCTACCCTCAATTTCTCATTATCACTTGTTCAGCTATGTCTTCTGTCCTGGCTTATTACCAATATTCTTATCGTTTATTTACACCTTTCATCTCTTTGTCTCCACCTACCCACTCACCTCTTCCCAAAACCCCAGCCCCATCTTCAACATAAATACCATCACTTCCAAACTACTAGCTGTTCTGGTAAAGAGTCACTGGACCTGAAATGTTAACCCTGCTTTCTCCCCAAGATGCTGCCAAACCTGCTAAGTTGTCCCAGCAATTTCTGTTTTTGACTTGGTGTGAAATTTACTCTCACATGGAGTAAGATGCTCACACAGAGGGTAGTTCACACTCACTCACATGGAGTTACTCGCACAGAGAAATACACACTCACACATAGAGCAATTGACATGCAACAACTCACGCATGGGACAAATCAGTCACTAACCCAAGATCTGCCCTTATCAAACATCAGAGGGACAGTCAGAGCAGAGAAGCAGGTCATCAGCCCTCTCACATTGCCAACTGATTAAATATATTCCTCGATCTTCATCACATGGTATCCCACATTCCACAGTCATCTCATCCATCCTTGAGATGCACTGCCTTCCTACATCAATCAGGAAGCAAAAAGATGTATTACCCAATTGATTAGATTCCCTACAGTGCAGAAACAGGCCCTTCGGCCCAACTAGTCCACACCGACCCTCTAAAGAGTCACCCGTCTGGATGATATCTGACAGCCAACAGTTTCTATCCAATTTTTAATATTTTGTATCAGATAAGAGAAGTCATAGCATCATACAGCATGGAAACAGATCCTTCTGTCCAACCAGTCCATGCTGAAGATAATCCCAAACCAAACTAGTCCCACCTGCCTGCTCCTGGCCCATAACGCTCCAAACTTTTCCTACTCACACAGTTATCGGAGTGTCTTTTAAATGTTGTAACCGTGCCCAAATCCACCAATTCCTAGGAAGTTCATTCCACATGCGAACCACCCTCTGTAAAAAATTTGCTCTTCATGTTTTCTTTAAATCTCTCTTCTCCCACCTTAAAAATGTGCCCTGTAGTCTTGAAATCCCCATCCTAGGGAAAAGACAACTACCATTAATTCTATATCCTCATGATTTTATAAATCTCTGTAAGATCATATTTTAATGTCCTGCGCTCCAGTGAAAAAAGTCCCTGTCCAACCTTTGTTAATAACTCAAACCTTCCATACCCGGCAATGTCCTGGTAAACCTCTTCTGAGCCCTTAATAATATCTTTCCTATAACAGGGCGACCAGAACCCTAACTCTGTCCCTTCCTGCCCCACTCTGTATACTGTTATCGAAATAGCTCAAAGAGAGTAACAATCATTTGATTTTTCTCCACGCAGTAATGTTCTGGAGATTGGCCTTCCACTTCTGGAGACTCCAGATCAATTCTCAAGGATTAGCAACCCAGCCCCCATGCACATTGCAGCTCTTTGCAAGAGCAACCCACCTGGACCCACTCCCACCGCCCTGCTGATATCTTTCCCTTTGAATAATTATCCAATTCCTTTTTAAAAGGTACCACTCAATCTGCGTCCAGTGCCCTCCCAAGCATATTCATTTCAGAGAAGTATATTCCAATAAAGAAAGGGTAAACAAAACACTGGTGAGAGTCTGTCGATGATTAAATACAGAAAGGCTGAAGAACAAAGAAAATTACAGCAGAGGAACAGGTTCTTCAGCCCTCCAAGCCTGCGCTGATTCAGCTCCTCTATCTAAACTTGTCACCTATTTTCTAAGGATCTGAATCCCTTTGCTCCCTGTCCATTCATGTATTTTCTAGATACATCTTAAATGATGCTATCGTTCCTGCCCCATCACCTCCGCTGGCAACGCATTCCAGGCAACCACCACTTTCTGCATGAAGACTTTTCGCCATATGTCTCCCCAAAACGTTTCCCCTCTCACTTCGAACTCGTGATCCCGAGTAATTGAGTCCCCCCCTCTGGAAAAAAGCTTCTTGCTATCCACCCTGTCTATACCCCTCATGATTTTATAAGCCTCAAACAGGTTTCCCCCCCCCCCCCACCCCCAACCTCCTTCTTTCTAATGAAAATAATCCTAATCTACGCTACGTCTCTTCATAGCTAGCACCCTCCATAGCAGGTAACATCCTGGTGAACCTCCTCTGCACCCTTTCCAAAGCATTCACATCCTTTTGGTAATGTGGCGACCAGAACTGTACACAGTATTCCAAGTGTGGCCGAACTAAAGTCCTATACAACTGTAACATGACCTGCTGACTCTTGTACTCAATACCCCTTACGATGAAGGAAAGTATGCCGTATGCCTTCTTGACCACTCTATCGACCAGTGTTGCCACCTTCAGGGAATAATGGACCTGAACACATAGATCTCTCTGTACATCAGTGGACCTTTCCATTTACCGTATAGTTCGCTCTTGAATTGCATCTTCCAAAATGCTTCACCTCGCATTTGTCTGGATTGAATTCCATCTGCCATTTCTCTGCCCAACTGTCCAATCTGTCTATATTCTGCTGTATTCTCTGACAGTTCCCTTCACTATCTGCTATTCCACCAATCTTAGTGTAATCTGCAAACTTGCTAATGAAGTAACCTATACTTCCTCCAAATTATTTATGTATACCACAAACAACAGTGGTCCCAGCGTGGATCTCTGTGGGACACCATTGGTCACACATCTCCATTTTGAGAAGCTCCTATCCACTACTACTCTCTATCTCCCGCTGCCCAGTCAGTTCTCTATCCATCTAGCTAGAACACACTGGATCCCATGCGACTTCACCTTCTTCATTAGCCTATCATCAGATGGAGAAATTTATCAAACGCCTTACTGAAGTCCATGTACATGACATCTACATCCTTTCCTTCATCAATCAACTTTGTCACCTCTTCAAAGAATTCTATAAGGTTTCTAAGTTACAAAACCATGCTACCTATTGCTGATAAGCCTATTTTCTTCCAAATGGGTATATATCCTACATCTTAGTATTTTCTCCAGTAGCTTCCCTACCCTGACGTCAGGCTCACAAGTCTGTAATTATCTGGATTATCCCTACTACCCTTCTTAAACAAGGGACAACATTAGCAATTCTCCAGTTCTCTGGAACCTCCACCATTTTCAAGGATGCTGCAAAGATATCTATTGAAACTCCAACTATTTCCTCTCTTGCTTCCCTCAATAACCTAGAAAGTTCACCTTAATGCCTTTTAGAATACACAACACTTCCTCCCTCCTTATGCCGACTTGACCTACAGTAATTAAAGATCTATCCCTAACCCTAACATCTGCCATGTCCCTCTCCTTGGTGAATACCAATGCAAAGTACTCATTAAGAATCGCACTCATTTTCTCTGACTCCATGCATATCTTTCCTTCTTTGTCCTTGCGTGGGCCAACCCTTTCCATCATTACCCTTTTGCTCCTTATATATGAATAAAAGGCTTTGGGGTTTTCCCTAACCCTGCTCGTTAAGGATATCTCTTAATTCTTTTTAGCCGTCTTAATTCCTCATTTCATTATCTGGTTGCTTACAGGCTTTCGTTCCTATCTCCTTCCTGTCCACCAACCTCCTCATTTGGTTCCCATCCCCCTGCCACGTTAGTCTAAACTCTCCCCAACAGCAATAGCAAAAGTACCCCCAAGGACCATTGGTTCCAGATTGGCACAGGTGCAGACCATCCAACTTGTAATAGGCCCATCTCCCCCAGAACTGGTCCTAATGTCCCAAACATCTGAACTGCTCCCTCCTGCACCATCTCTCAAGCCCCGCGTTTATCCTGCCTATTCTTTCATTTCTACTCTGACGAGCACGTGGCACTGGTAGCAATCCTGAGATTATCCTGAGAGTTGAAAAAAGACGCTAATATTAACTGCAATGATAGCCATAAGGGAGCGCATGATCATCGAGAATATGAAGACATTAGGGAAAAAATGTAGAGGAATAATGCAATTAAATTTGTCAGTCAGGACACGGAGTATAGAAGTTGGGAAGTTATGTTACAGTTATACAGGACGTTGGTGAAGGCGCACTTGGAGTGTTGTGTTTAATTTTGGTCACCTTGCTATAGGAAGGATGGTATTAAACTAGAAAGAGTGCAGAAGAAATTTACAAGGATATTGCCAGGACTCAAGGGTTGGAGAGGTTGGACAAGCTAGGACATTTTTCTTTAGAGCGTAGGAGACTGAGGGGGTACCTTACAGAAATGTATAAGATCATAAGAGGGATGGGTGTATAAGATCGTGGATAGGGTGAATGCACTCAGCCTTTTTCCCCGGTTGGGGAATTGAGGACTGGAGGGCATCAGTTTAAGATTAGAGGGGAAAGAATAAAAGGGAACCTGAGGGGCAATGTTTTTACACAGAGGGTGGTACGCATATGGAATGAGCTGCCAGTAGAAGTGGTTGAGGCAGGTACATTAATAACATTTATAAGTTATTTGGATAAATCCATGGATAGGAAAGGTTTAGAAAGATATAGGCCAAGTGCAGGAAAATGAGGTCAGCATGAATGGACATTTTGGTCGGCATGAGCCAGTTTGGGTTGAAGGGCCTGTTCTCCATGCTGTAGGACTCTATGACTCTATAACTCTTAAATTATCAAGGAATATCAAATAAAATAGTGAACTATTTTACAAGCTAATAAATAGAAAAGGAATAAAAACAAAAATTGCTGGCTGGAAAATCTCAGCCAGTCTGGCAGCATCTGTGGAGAGAAAACAGAGTTAACATTTTGAGTCCAGTGTCCACTCAGAAGGGTCACAGGAGCTGAAACATTAACTCTGTTTTCTCTCTCCACTGATGCTCCCACACCTGTTGAGCTTTTCCAGCAATTTTTATTTTTGCTTCTGATTTCCAGCATCTGCAGTTTTTGGAGTTTTTTTGTTTTTATAAAAAAAAACGAAGGCTGTGATGGAAATAAAAGCACAAAGGGACAGACAGAATAAAATCACCAGGAATAATAGAGTTGGCAGAAAAATTAAATGATTCTTTCTTTTTGGTATTAACATGGAGGGAGCAGGTAAACTACCATTAATTGATAAGAAAATCAATGAAAGAAATGTATTTAAATTACAAAGGTAGATGTTTTGAATAAGCAAAACAAATTTAAAGATAACCAAGTGGGTTGCATCCACATATTTTTAATGAATACAGAGAAGAGGGCTCTTCTGGCACAGTTTAGTGTCCTTACCTCTGACCTGGATTCAAGTCTCATCTGATCCCAGACGTGTGGCATAATGTGTCTGAATACATTGATTATAAATATCTAGAAACAGCTGGAGATGTTCTGTGCCTCGTTTCTAAGGGAGGACGTGCTGGCCTTGGGGGGAGTCCAGAGGAGGTTTACAAAATGATCCCAGAAATGAAGGGCTTGTCATATGAGGGATGGTTGACGACTTTGGGTCTGTACTTGATGGAATTTAGAAGGCTAAGAAGGGATCTGATTAACCATCATAACTTCCCCGAAGTGTGTGCCCAAAATAATCCTGTTTGAGGCTGAAGCAGGGTTTTATACAGGCTCACCATAACACTCTTGCTTTTATATTCTACGCCTCGATTTATAAAAGCCCAGGAGTATGCCCTACACTCAGCTTGTACTGATTGTATTTTTACTCTTGCACAATGCAACATGTCAAGAATTGAATTGAATTAGGGTTAGGTGATGTAGAATTTACATCAACCGGAGTGAGTCGTTGGCATGCAACTAAAACAAGATGCTTCATTAATTGCATGAACGCATGCCAGATCATTACGCATGCAGGGATTCCTCAGTCTATTTGTTACATTGAGACTTTATTAATAAATGGACAGTGTTGACGATAATTATTTCATGATGTGTCACCTTGTTTTTGTTACATTGAGTTCCAAATTCCAAATGCTGGGCTGTCACAATGGGCCATTGTCCAAATCAGCATGCCAGCTGGGTTCCTGTAACTCAGGGCAGTGTCCAACATGGCTTACGGCTGAAACAGAATGTAAAATGCACTTCTATGCTCAACTCTGGATCTTTACATTTTGCCTGCAAGCTGTTTCAGGTACAATAGCCCACTAGATTAAGCTGGTTTGAGAAATTTCATGATTATTTACATCCTTGAGACAATAGAACACAGCAACCATCTGAAATGTTACCCACAGGATCACAATTATTAAAGCAAAATCTCAAGTGTGGTGTACTGTTTGTGGTTGTGGGTATTCTCCATTAACATCTCGCCCTTCTCCAACAGACAATGGAATTTGTGTCGCATGTTCCATCTCCTCTGAATTGGACGACAATGATGAGAATAAATAAGTTCCCCAATTTTTCATGTAGGGAGACCAGGTCAAGTTCAGATTTCTTGATCAGTTCAGCATCTCCAGTACTGGTTATTATTATTTCACCCATTTCTAACCTACCTCAGACGAACTGTTGTGGAAACCCTCATCCAGTTTTTTGTCATCTCTCATAATCCAATTGGTTCCAGATCAACTTGCCATTTTCAACTTTGTCAACTTTAGCTAATCCAAGATGTTACTGCCCTACCTAACCTCGCGTCAAGCTCCATTCACCATCACCCATCACACTGATGAGTGACTCACATTGGTCCAGCAATTCCTCAATCTTCTCATTCATGCCTTCAAACCTTTCTGTGGCTTTGTCCCTCCGATCTCAGTAACTGCTCATGACTCCACAACCCCGAACTCAGCATTCCTTCAATTCTGGCTTCTTGAACGTTTCTGATTTTCATCATGTTGACTTTTCTCTCTGGTGGTTGTTAATGTTTGAAATCCTCTTTTTGAGAGAGCAGTGAGGACCATATTCATGGCTAAGTTAGACAAATGTTTGATCCACCAGATAGTCTAGGATTGTGGAGGGATGAGGAAAACACGGCTTTAAAACCATAATTTAATGAGCTTGTTGTTGAAGGGAGAATGTTATCAGCTCATGTGGTCTGAAGGGATACCTGAGATCTAATAGAACATGGAAACAGATGATGGATATATTCATTATGGGGTTAATTGGGTGTGAATTGGTTATAAACATGGAGAGCTAGTAATCAGTGAGATGAGAGTTTATGAAGTGTGACTAATGGAAATAAAGCTCTCACTCAGAGTGTGTAATTGCAGTCATCTTGAAGGGTATGTAGGCTGGGTAATAATGAAGCAGAAGTAGGGCATTCAGCCCTTCGATAACATGTGATCATTTGAAACAAGAACAGTACAGATATTGAAGTCAGAAAGCTAATTAAAACTTCCCAGTGCCAACAAGGCGTGGTATTTCTTTATCAAAGATGGGCAATTATTGAGTCTGTCCCACCTTTCAATAAGATCATGGCTCAGCTGATTGTAATCTCAAATCTGCATTTCTGCCCACCCCAGATAACCTGATGCCCCCTTGCTTCAAAAGAAACTATATACCCCTGCCTTAAAAATATTCAGGAACTCTGATCCGTTGCCTCTACAGGAAGAGAGACCCAAAGATTCTCAACCCTTGTAAGAAAATGTTTCACTGAATGTCTGTTTTAAATGGCCTGCTTCTGAGTTTTAAATAATGATTCCAGCTCTACATTCTCGCATGAGAGAAAGCATCCAGTCCACATGCACTCTGTCAAGTTCCTCAGGATATGTTTCCTCTAAACCCCAGCGGATGCCGTCCAGCCTTCCTTCAATAAGAGATCAATACTGTGCACAGTCCTCCAGACATGGTCTCACTTGTGCCATGTATACCTGATGTGGAGGTGCTGGTTTTGGACTGAGGTGGACAAAGTCAGAAGTCACACAACAACATGAGGTTATAGTCCAACAAGTTTATTTGAAATTTCAAGATTTCAGATTGTTGCCCTTTTGTCAGATCACCTGATGATGGAGCAGTGCTTCAGAAGCTTATGATTTCAGATAAACCTGTTAGAGTATAACCTGGTGTTGTGTGACTTCTGACTATGTATAACTGATGCATAACTTCCTCACTTTGCTAATCAGTTCCCCTCACGATAAATGATAATATTCTATTAGCTTTCCAATTACTTGCTGTGCCTACTTGCTAACCTTTTGTCATGTATGCATGAGGACACACCCTCTGCATTCTCACACTGTTTAGACAGTAAGCCCCTTCTCTCATTCTTGCTGCCAAAATGGACAACTTCTTATTTTCACCCAGATCGACTATACTGGATCGACCACACCATTGTCCACTCACTTAACCTATCAATATTTTTTGTAACCACATCATCCTCGCCACTTACTTTCTGACTAACCTTTCTGCCGCTAACCAGAACTTCTGTCCCTTCATCTACATAATTTGCAAACATTGTATCCAGTTGAGGTCCCTGCACTAATCCCAGTGACACAACACGTATTGCATATTGCCAACCTGATTTACCCCTACTCTGCATTTCCTGTTAGCCAGCCGTCTTCCCTCTATGCCAATATATTATCCCTATACGAGGAGCTTTTATTTCCAGCAATCATTATCTTCCAATCTAATGGGACTGTCCCCGAGTCACAAGAGTTTGGAAAAGTCAAACTAATGCATTGACTACCTCACTAGCCCTTTCTTTAGGTTAATGTCTGTCAGGATGTGGACACTTGTTTTGTCAGCCTACAGCTCCAACAATTTACCCAGTACCAATTCTCTGATGATTGAGACTTTCCTGAATTCCTCCTTCCCTTCTATTTCCTGATTTAATGCTGGAATGTAACTTGTATCCTCCACAGTGAAGACAGATACCTATTCAATTCTCCTTATTTTCCATTCTTAATTCTTTGGTGTCAGTTTCCGACTGTCAACTGTCACTTTGCTAATTCTTTCCTCCTTTAAATATTTATCGAAATACTTCTGTCTGTTTTCTAGAGTTTTGAATTTTTCTTACTTGTTGGAATGCATTTATTCCGTGTTTTCTGAGAAATCCTCTTAAATGTCTGCCACAATGTTTCCATTGGCCCATCGTTTAACCAATTTTACAAATTAATTTTAGCCAGTCCTGCTCTCAGAGTTATACAGCACGGAAACAGACCTTTCAATCCAACTTGTCCATGCTGACCAGTCATCCCAATCTGACCTAATCTCATTTGCCAGCATTTGGCCCATGTCCCTCTAAACCCTTCATGTACCCATTAAGATGCCTTTTAAATGTTGCTATTGTACCTGCCCTCAGCACTTTCTCTGGTAGCTCGTTCCATACACACACCACTCTCTATGTGAAAAAGTTACTTCTCAGGACCCTTTTCAATCTTTTCCCTTTCACTTTAAACCTGTGCTCTCTAGCTTTGGACTCACCTACCCAGAGGGATAAGACCTTGTCTATTTACTCTATCCATGCCCTCATGATTTTATAAACTTCTATAAGGTCACTCCTCAGCCTCTGATGCTCCAAGGAAAAAAGCCCCCCATTCTATTTAGCCTCTCCCTATAGCTCATCTAACCAGTCCTGGCAACATCCTTGAAAGTCTTTTCTGCATCCTCTCAAGTTTAGCAATATCCTTCCGAAAAAAGGAAAATCAGAATTGTACGCAGTATTCTAAAAGTGGCCTGACCAATGTCCTGTACAGCTGCAAAATGGCATTCCAATTCCTATACTCAATGTTCTGACCAATGAAGGCAAGGTGTCAAACACCTCCTTTACCAACATGCCTACCTGTGACTCCACTTACAAGGGACTATGCCCCAGCACCCCTAAGTTTCTTTGTTCAGCAACACTCCCCAGGACCTTACCATTAACTGCTCTGGTTTGCTTTTCCAAAATGCAACACCTCACATTTATCTAAATTAAACTCCATCTGTCACTCCTTGGCTCATCAGCCCAACTGATCAAGGTCCTATTGTACTCTGAGATAATCTTGTTCACTGTCCATTACACCATCAATTTTGGTGTCATCTGCAAACTTACAAATCATGCCTCCTATGTTCGCATCCATATTGTTTATATAATCAATGAAAAGCAGTGGACCCAGCACCAATCTTGTAGCATACCGCTGGTCACAGGCCTCCAGCCTGAAAGTCAATCCTGTACCATCAACCTCTGTCTCCTACCTTTGAGACAATTTTGTATCCAATTGGCTAGCCCTCCCTGAATTCCATGTGATCTAGCCTTACTAACCCGTCTACCATGTGCAACCTTGTCAATTGCCTTGCTCCTCTCATAATTGCTCTTACTTATGTTTAGAGAATAATTAGTGTCTCTATCTTAAACTGAATGTAAAATCCAATATTACTACAGTCACTGATAGCTAGGCGCACCTTCATTCTCAGTCATTAATTAATTCTATCTTATTGCACAATACTAGGTTTAGTTTAGCCTGCTGTCTGACCAGCTCCAGGTCCACATCCATTCAAAAATCTGAAATCTTGAAAATGGTTTATGAACTCCTTATCTAGGCTACCCTTGCTCATCTGACTTTTCCAATCAATGTGTAGATTAAAATCTCAAATAACTATTGCTGTACCCTTCTGACAAACTCTCACTATATCCTCCTCTGTACCCCATACTTTTTTATTGCTCATATCTACCCAAACTGTTCCCACATCTTGGTTTTCTGAAATGAGGACTTTGCTCTCTTCAATGCTGTTACCAACATTAACTAACAGAGCTATCCTGCCACCCTTTCCTATTATTCCTAATTGTCTTGTACACTTCAAAATTCAGGTCAAAATCCATTTCATCCAGCAGGCATGTCTCTGTCATAGCTGCCAGATTAAATTTATTACTTCTACCTAATTTTCTAAACAACCTGATCAGGTATGTCATTGCATACCTCTTGAGCAGGTGAAACTTGAACCTGGGCCTTCTGGTCCAGAGGTTATGACATACCACTGTTCATCTGTTGTGTTTCCAATGCAACGTGTCATTCAGACACAAAGCCTTTAGTTTCATCCTTTTACTCTTTTTATAAATTCTAGTTGTATCTGTTGGTTGATATCACTATCCCTTCCTGTCCTGGTCTGTTTATCATTTCCAAATCGATACTTTTCATTTTTGGCCTAGACTCTACTCTTTGATTTGCTATATCTTTCCAAATTGATCTTTTGCCCTTTCTATTCAGTTTTAATCCTTTTAACTTCCTTGATTATGTGATTGGAAAGATCACCAACTCCCATACGGTTCAGGTGGAGACTGTCACATTGGTACAGATTCCATTTTCCCCAGTACTGGTGCCCCATGAACCAGAATCCATTGCCCCCCTACCCCAGGGTCGGGGCCACATATTCACTTCTCTACTCTGATCCATCCCATGGCCCAACTTTCATGTGGCACAGGCAGTAATCTAGAGATTATGGCCATTGACTTTCTGCGTCTTAATGTGTTCCTCATGTAAACTATGCAGCTCCTCCTACCTAGCCCTTCCTGTGTGATCGGTTTCGATACGGGCTATAACGACTGAGTCCTCTCCTCCCACTGCAAGCTCCTCTCCAGCCCTGACTGGATGCTGCGATGCACCTTGACATTACCAATGGAGGTCTTGTGGTTCAATAGATAGTGTCCCCTATCCCTGAGCCAGAGGCTGCAGGTCTGAGTGCCACTCCAGACCTTGATGTTCAAGGAAGGTGTTTCCACAACTGGAACTGTTTACCAATCTGTAAGCATTCCCAACACATGCACAATGGTATGTGGGCTCCCTGGTACCAGGGTCAGTGATATCTCCTAGCAGCTGCAGGGCATTCAGAAAGGGGAGGGTGAACAGCCAGCAGTCAAGTTACATGTCCATACCAATGACATGGGTGAAAAAAGAAATGAAGTCCTGCAGCAGGAATTTGCAGAGATAAGGAGTAGATTAAAGTGCAAGTGTCCTGAGGTTGTAATCTTCAGATTGCTTTCAGAGCCAGGTGCTGCAGAGTATAGGAGTAGGAAGATAGGTCAGATGAAACTTCGGCTAAAGGGATGGTATAGAAGGGAGGCTTTATATTTTTGGATGATGGGGACAGTTTCTGGGGTAGATGGAACCTGAAACAAAATGGGTCCAATATCTTTGCTGGAAGATTTGCTTGTGCTGTTGGGGGGAGAATTTAAACCAATTTGGCAGGGGGGAGGGGTCACAGAGCAGATGTAAAGTTGGGAGCAAGGTCCAGTCAGATATAGAAGGAATACTAGGACAACCCAGAGAAGACATAGGCAAGTTAAAGTATATGGGAGATCCAGAAAGCTAACTTTTACCTATTTTAATGCAGGAGCTTGACTGGTAAAGTGGATGAATTTAGAGTATTGATCAGCCTGAGGGAATAAGGTATTGTTGCAATCACTGAGACATGGTTGATGGAAGGACAGGGACTAACAGCTCAGCATTCAGGGTATAGAAGTTCAGGCTCAAAAAGGAGTGAAGGTAAGAGAGGTGAGGACATCGTATTGTTGATCACTGAAGGATGGTGTCCTCAAAGGGCCTTCAAATGAGGCCATCTGGGTAGAGCTCAGAAATAAAAAAAAGGTGCAATTACTTTTCTGGGATTGCGCAACAGGCTTCCTAACAGTCAGACAGAGATAGACAAGCAGATATGTTGGCAAATCATAGAAAGGTCTGAGCAAAGTAGGGTAATAGTTGCAAAGGGTTTTAAGTTTGCTAACCTTAACTGGGATCACATTAGTGTGAAAGGATTAGATGAGGTGGAATTTTCAAAGTGCACCCTGGAGTCCTTTTTGTGCCGGTCCTACTAGAGATGGGTCAGTGCCAGACCTGACCCTAGGGAATGAAGCCAAAGCCAACGACAAAATTCCACATGGAAGGTTGGTCCAAAGGATATGAGCCCATGGGATCCAAGGCAACTTGGCAAACTGGATACCAAATTGGCCTTCAAACAGGAGACAAAGGGTGATAGTGAAGTGGTGTTTATGTTGTTGGAAGCCTGTGACCAACAGTGCACCACAGGAATTGGTGCTGGACTCTTGCTATGTGTTATGTACATTAACAACTTGGACAGTAATTAGTAAGCTTGCAGGTGACATGAAAATAGGTGTATTGTTGATAATGCGGATCAGACTACAGTCTGATATTGATTACAAGAATTAGAATTTTTAAATTGAGACATTTCTGGACTTGGATATTTGCAGATCAATGAACTCAGTGGTGATGCATTTCTGGGATTAGTTGAGAGTTAGGACATAGTCTGATACTTGGAATGTCTTGGATTCTTCTATGGGGAAAAGTTGAACAGTGCTCCCTGGAGTTCAGAAGAGTCAGTACAAATTAATTGAAAAATAAGATCCGGAAGGGTCTTGACAGAGTGGACATGGAAAGGACATTTCCTGTTGTAGGGGAATCTAGAATCAGGGGTCACTATTTGAAAATAAGGGGTCACTCATTTAGAGCAGAGGTGAGTTGAAATCTTCTCTCAGAGTGAATCATGCATCTTTGTAACTCTGTTTGGAAAGGCAGTGGGAGGAGAGAACTTGAAAATTGTTCACCTTTCGAAGGGACTACATTCCAAAAGCTTGTGATTTCAAATAAACCTGTTGGACTATAACCTGGTGTTGTGTGATTTCTGACTTTGAATATTGTTAAGGAAAGGGGGATAGATTCTTCAGAAGCAAGACATGGAAGGTTATCAGTGACAGGCTGGAATGTGGTGTAATCAGATCAGTCATGATCCTATTGAATGGTGGAGCAGGCTCAAGGGGCTCAGTGACCTCCTCTTACTCCTTATGTTTATGGCAGAGGTGGGATCCACTAACATTACCAAGAATAATTTCCAGTTTATTAAACTAGATGAACTAATAGTAAGGCGTTAATTCAATTCCTTTTGCTTAATTTCATTGTCTTTCCATTTTAGCTTTAGCAATTCAAGATGTCCAGATACCTAAAACTAACTTTGAGGTGAATGAAGGAGACAGACTTTTCATTCCGTGCTCATTCAAAACAGATGAAGATATTCAACTGAACAACCTGCGACTGGAATGGGGAGCCATCACAGGGTCTAGCGGTTACTACAGACCCATCTATCGAGTGGTTGGCTCTGTACTCGAGCCTGTCACTGAGCCAAACCCGTATGAAGGCCGTGCACAGATGTTTATATCGCTCATTCCCAAAGGAAACTGTTCCCTGGTCCTCCAGCCAATTATAGCCACTGACGCTGGACAGTATGAGCTGAGGTTGTACTCTGAGGGTGAGGTAACAGTCAATGGACAAAAAGTCAATGTTGTGGTTACCAACAGAACAGGTAAGAACCAGAACACCTCTGTACAAGCTCCTGGGGGAGACAATGCTGCAAAGCTTAGCATCTTTCTTTCGCAATGAACAGTGGCATTTTGTAACCTAAACATCATCCTTTTGGAGCAAGTCACACTGACACCTTTTCAGTAAAGCCACAATGATTAAAGTTGGTTGTCTATCTCAGTGCCATACTCCCATTTTCTCTCTCTACATTGCTTGATACATTTAGCTTCTAGAAATCTATCCATTTTGTTCTGATATACAGGGACCCAGGCTCCATAGCCTGCTGTTGTAGACAATTCCACAGGCTGACCACATTCCAAGGGAAGACATTTTTCCTCATCTCAGGCTTAAATTTATATAAATGTCAGTTATATAAGTGATTCTGGTGTGAACATAGAAAGTTTGGTTAGTACGTTTGCAGATGACACCAAAATTGGAGGTGTAATGGACAGCGAGGAAGGTTACCTCAGATTACAACAGGATCTTGAACAGATGGGCCAATGGGCTGAGAAGTGGCAGATGGAGATTAATTCAGATAAATGCAAGGTGCTGCATTTTGGAAAGGCTAATCAGAGCAGGACTTATACACTTAATGGTAGTGTCCTGGGGAATGTTGCTGAACAAAGAGACCTTGGAGTGCAAGTTCATAGCTCCTTGAAAGTGGAGTCACAGGTAGATAGGATAGTGAAGAAGGTGTTTCCTTTATCAGTCAGAGCATTGATTAAAAGAGTTGGGAGCCCATGTTGCAGCTGTATAGGACATTGGTTAGGCCATTTTAGGAATACTGTATGCAATTCTGGTCTCCGTCCTATCAGAAGGATGCTGTGAAATTTGATAGGATCCAGAAAAGATTTACAAGGATGTTACCAGGGTTGGAAGCTTTGAGCTAAAGGGAGAGGCTGAATAGGCTGGGGCTGATTTCCCTGGAGCGTCAGAGGCTGAGGGATGACCACATAGAGGTTTACAAAATCATGAGGGGCATGGATAGGGTGAATATCCATGGTCTTTTCCACAGAGGGGGGGAATCCAGAACTAAAGAACATAGGTTTAAGGTGAGAGGGGAAAGATTTGAAAGGGACATAGGGGTAACTTTTTTATACAGAGGTTGGTGCGTGTATGGAATGAGCTGCCAGAGGAAGTGGTGGAGGCTGGTACAATTACAACATTTAACAGGCATCTGGATGGGTATATGAATAGGGAGGGTTTAGAGGGATATGGGCCGGGTGCTGGCAAGTGGGACTAGATTAATTTAGGATATTGGGTCTGAATGGACGAGTTGGATCGAAGGGTCTGTGTCCTTGACTCTGATTCTTTGACCTCCAGCAGTGCAGTGTTCAGTAAAAGGTTCGCGCAAACTCCACCCAGCTCTCTCTGTCTGGGGAAGACATTTTCGCAATCAGGTTAGTTAGTGTTGGCACTGTGGTTACTTTAGTGACTTGATGACTGTGGGAAATATCATCAGCATTATTTGTAGCTAAGGTTGTGCTTTGGCTGTAAAACTTGCCAGAAGAAAGATTTAGTGTCTTGGCAGAGAGACAGGTCTGAGCAGGGTTTTGTTTTGCTGATGGTATTGTACTCAGTGTCAGCTGGTGTTGAGGACTCCAGGCACAGGGCTGAAAATCAGGGATTGATCCAGAAGAGGAGACACATTGAAATGAGATGTTCACCCTGTTCTTGTCTGCACAGACACTGCCAGAACTGCTCAGGATTTCTATCACTTCCAGTTTCTGTTTCTGTTGTAATTCCACTCGTTTAGAGGGATATGGGCCGAGTGCTAGCAAATGGAAGTAGATTAATTTAGGATATCTGCTTGGCATGGAGGAATTGGGTTTGTTTCCGTGCTATACGGCTCTATGACTCTAAATGGCATGCTCCCTATCCAGAGACTTTGACCCCCATACAGTAGGTGTCTAGTTCTATAGTACTCCCTGACCAGAGGGAACATTCTCCCTGCTCCAGTCTGTCCAGCCTGTCTGTATTTTATATGTATCAATGAGATCCCTCTCATTCTACTAAACTCCAGAGAATACTAGCTCAGTAAAACCCAATCTCTGTTCATATAACAAGCCTGATGTCCCGGGAATCAGCCTGGTGAAACTTTGCTATGGTAACTATATCTTTGCTTCAGTATGGCGCAGTGATTGGAATGAGGTTGACCAGGTGGATCTTACTGAGTATGAGTTCCCTGATTGGGGCTGTTAATCTGGGTCAATCAGGGGGCCCTGGCTGACGAATATAAACAGGAGTCATACAGTCATAGAGTCATAGAGATGTACATCATGGAAACAGACCCTTCGGTCCAACTGGTCCATGCCGACCAGATATCCCAACCCAATCTAGTCCCACCTGCCAGCACCCGGCCCATATCCCTCCAAACCCTTCCTATTCATATACCCATCTAAATGCCTCTTAAATGTTGCAATTGTACCAGCCTCCACCACTTCCTCTGGCAGCTCATTCCATACACGTACCACCCTCTGCGTGAAAACGTTGCCCCTTAGGTCTCTTTTATATCTTTCCCCTCTCACCCTAAACCTATGCCCTCTAGTTCTGGACTCCCCGACCCCAGGGAAAAGACTTTGTCTATTTATCCTAGCCATGCCTCTCATTATTTTGTAAACCTCTATATGGTCACCCCTCAGCCTCCGACGCTCCAGCCTGTTCAGCCTCTCCCTATAGCTCAAATCCTCCAACCCTGGCAACATCCTTGTAAATCTTTTCTGAACCCTTTCAAGTTTCACAACATCTTTCCGATAGGAAGGAGACCAGAATTGCACGCAATATTCCAATAGTGGCCTAACCAATGTCCTGTACTCAATATTCTGACCAATAAAGGAAAGCATAACAAACGCCTTTTCAGTATCCTATCTACCTGCGACTCCACTTTCAAGGAGCTATGAACCTGCACTCCAAGGTCTCCTTGTTCAGCAACACTCCCTGGGACCTTACCATTAAGTGTATAAGTCCTGCTAAGATTTGCTTTCCCAAAATGCAGCACCTCGCATTTATCTGAATTAAACTCCATCTGCCACTCCTCAGCCCATTGGCCCATCTGGTCCAGGGAAGAGTCACAGGGAATTCTCCTCACTCTAGGGACTGGCTCTGAGCTGGCTGGTCAGAGTGCTTGTACTGTAAATAAAGAGTGAGTCGGTGACAGGATACCACCTCCATGGAGTTATTTCATAAGGAGACCAGAACTGTACACAATATTTCTGGTGAGCTCTCACTGAGGCTGTATCCAACTGCAGTAAGACCTTCTTGTTCCTGAACTCAAACCCTCTTGCAATGAAGATCAATACAACACTTGCCTTCCTACCTGCTCGCTATTAGTGAATGGTGTACAAGGACACTGAGGCCCGTTTATACATCAACATTTTGCGATGTATCACCATTTGAATAATACTCTGTCACTTTGATCCTTCTATCAAAGTGAACAACTTCACTTTTATCTACATTTTACTGCTTCTGCCACGTATCTGATCACTCACTCAACTATATCTAAAGCGTCCTGAAGCCTCTTTACATCCTCTTGGCCACCTTGTTTTGTATTACCTGGACGTTGCACATTCTCAGCATTGCCAGCACACTGCCCTTACCACCGGCTGTATAGTGAGCACATGAGGACCAGAAGGATGATGCTGAGATGATGTAACTCAGACTGCCGCTCTCAGGCTGAGCTGTAGTAAACACTTACCTGCCTGTGATACCAGTAATCCCCCACAAGCCCAAACCACCCATTCACCAACAGTTCCACAGCTTTCCTTCAATGTGTTACTACCACCGCCACAACAAAAGCATTTCCAAAATAAAACCACAACTTTACGACCTACTATTCCACACAGAAGTGGAGTGCCACAAGGATCGGGGCTGGGTCCTCTACTATTTGTCATTTAACTAAATGATTTGGATGCGAGCACAAGAGGTACGAGAGTAAGTTTGCAGATGACACCAAAATTGGAGGTGTAGTGGACAGCAAAGAGGGTTTCCTCAGATTACAACCAGATGGATCTGGACCAGATGGGTCAATGGGCTGAGGAGTGGCAGATGGAGTTTAATTCAGATAAATGCGAGATGCTGCATTTTGGGAAAGCAAATCTTAGCAGGACTTATACACTTAATGGTAAAGTCTTTGGGAGTGTTGCTGAACAAAGAGACCTTGGAGTGCAGGTTCATAGCTCCTTGAAAGTGGAGTCGCTGGTAGATAGGATAGTGAAGAAAGTGTTTGGTATGCTTTCCTTTATTGGTCAGAGTATTGAGTACAGGAGTTGGGAAGTCATGTTGCGGCTGTACAGGACATTGGTCAGGCCACTGTTGGAATATTGCATGCAATTTTGGTCTCCTTCCTATCGGAAAGATGTTGTGAAACTTGAAAGGGTTCAGAAAAGATTTACAAGGATGTTGCCAGGGTTGGAGGATCTGAGATCCAGGGAGAGGCTGAACAGGCTGGGGCTGTTTTCCTTGGACCGTCGAAGGCTGAGGGGTGACCTTATAGAGGTTTACAAAATTATGAGGGGCATGGATAGGGTAAATAGACAAAGTCTTTTCCCTGGGGTCAGGGAGTCCAGAACTAGAGGGCATAGGTTTAGGGTGAGAGGGGAAAGAGACCTAAGGGGCAACTTTTTCACACAGAGGGTGGTACATGTATGGAATGAGCTGCCAGAGGAAGTGGTGAAGGCTGGTACAATTGCAACATTTAAGAGGCATTTGAATGGGTATATGAATAGAAAGGGTTTGGAGGGATATGGGCCAGATGCTGGCAGGTGGGACTAGATTGGGTTGGATATCTGGTCGGCATGGACGGTTTGGACTGAAGGGTCTGTTTCCGTGCTGCACACCTCTATGACCCTAAGTCATGTCACTCTGCCTCAATCTCCCAGTGCACTGACTGCAATGTAGCTCGTAAGTCACTGGGGAGACGGTGGGTGGCCTGGTATGACACCCCTCCTCCCCACCCCCGCACCAGCTCGAGGGCTGCAGGACCCAGTTTCAGACCACAACCTGAGCTTTTTGGCAGACTGGCAGCATGCAAGCGTGGCAATGGTGGGAGGATCAAGTCCTATTGTTCTGAGAAAGCACAATGGCGTGGGTAGCTAACCTGTACAAATCCCCAGGTCAGACTGTGCTGAATTACCATGTGTCCTATGGCTTTCCCTTCATCACTCCTGTGTTTCATTGGGTTGGAAGGGTTGGGGCAGTCATCAGCTTGGATCAACAACTGAGGAACAGTTCTGAGGAACACAAGGAGGCCAATCGGCCCCTCAAGCTCGGTCCTATATTTAATGAGATCATCAATATCCTCACTCCTTCTGCCAGCCTTGGCTTGGTTTCCCTTAATTAACCTGCCCTGATAAAGTGTACGGATGTCAGATTTAAAATGATGCATTAAGCCGAGCGTCTATTGGTTTTAAATGAGAGAGAATTTCACAATTCTCTAACACACTTTCAAATGAAGACGGTGGTCCTATTTTCTCTTTGAAAAGCCCCTATTCCTTCACCAATGGAAAAACATTCTCTCCATCATGTTTATCAATTCCTTTCAATATATTTAAAGCCTTAATGTACACCCTAATATTACAGGACCCAGCAAGTATGAGCCTATAGTTTATGTCATTCGGAATTTAGTGATCCTTCTTGCAAGGGACTGGGTGGATAGAGATGTGAAGTGAGGATAGGGTTTAGTATCAGCTGGACTCACACCCAAAGGCTAAAAAATATCCCATGGCTCCTGAAATAGATACTCAGCGATAGCCACTTGAATCAATTAAACAAGTTCTTTCCTACGGGTGATGGAAAGAACATTAACAGAGGAGAAAATCCGCAGGAGCATAAGAACCTGGAGCAGGTGTCAGCAATTCAGCCCCTCACTTCTGTTCTGTCATTTAATATGGTTGGGGCTGATCTCATCTCAGCCTCAACCAGAGGCAAAAGGGAAGCCATTTTTTAATTTGCTCATGGAATGTGGATCTTACTGGCTAGGTCCTGCTTTATTACCCATTCCTAATTACCCAGAGGGAGGTTAAAAGTCATCCATCTTGCTGTGGATCTGAGCCACGCATAGGCCAGGCAGGTAAGGACAGCTGGTTTCCTTCCTTAAAGGACATTATGAACCAGACTGAATCTTATGTCAGTGAACGGTAGTTACATGATCACCAAAAGACCAGCTTTCTCTTTACCCCAGGTTTTGATTGAATTCAGGTTTCACTATCTGCCATATGGAGTGGAAGCAATGTTCATTAAACAAACAACAAACAACTGTGGAAACTGGAAATCTGAAACAAAACCAGACACTGATGGAAAACCTCAGCAGGTCTTCTGAACAAGGGTCACTGGACCCAAAATGTTAACTCTGCTTTCTCTCCACAGATTATAATTTTTTTTAGAACTAGAATCCCTACAGTATTGGAACAGGTTGTTCAGCCCATCAAGTCCACACTGGCTCTCCAAAGAGTAACCCGCCCAGACCCATTCCCCTACGTTTAACCCCTGACTAATACACCCAACCTACACATCCTTGAATACTTTGGACAATTTAGCGTGGCCAATTCACCTGACCTGCACATCTTTGGATTGTGGGAGGAAACCAGAGCATCTGGAGGCAACCCACACAGACAGTTAGCCGAGGCTGGAATCGAACCTGGGTCCCTGGTGTTTTGAGGTAGCAGTGTTAACTACTGAGCCACCATGCCACCCCCTGCAACTCCAGCAATTTCTGTTTTTGTCCTCAGGACATTAGCCTGAAATTTTGGATTCTATTCCATTGGTGTTACACATTGCCAGTTTGCCATTCCCAATTTTCAGGGCTGTAAGGAAGAGATGGGAACTGGATAGCTCTTTCAAAGATCCAAGATAGGCACAATGGTCTGAATAATTTCCTTCTGGGCTGTATTATTCTGGAAGTTGTCTTTTTCTCCAATAACACATATAAATCTGGTTACATTGTTTAGGTGCCAATACATGGAAAACAAATTCTGGCAAAGAAAGTGCAGCATTTAAAAAAGCATCAATGAAACACAAGGCTGAAGGCAATGACATTGAATCCTGTGATCAATTTGACAACTTTGATAAGCGCTTACTGACTTTAACAAAAGGAATAAAATCAGTATCGATAAGGACTGGTGTGTCAACGTTGGGACTGGAGATCATTGCAGGAGTGGTGACTGCCATCTTACTGATGGGGACAATTGCTGGTGTCGTGCTTTGGTATGTTCAGCTTTCTGCGCAGATTTCGCTTTGTCTCTTAGATTAGAGTTGATGGAGGTGCTGCTGGAGATATTATGTGGCTGCATCTCTATTTTCGCTATTTCTATAAACAAGTAGGAACATAGGAACCTGGAGCAGGAGTAGGAGTAGGCAATTCAGCCCCTCACTTCTGTTCTGTCATTTGGTATGGTTGTGGCTGATCTCATCTCCACCTTCCTGCCCACTCTCCATAACCAGTCATCTCATTACTGAATAAAAATCTGTTTACCTCCTCCCTCAATTTAGTCAATGAACCAACATCCATTGCATCGTAAATGGATAACCTACATTAAAGTTCATGTCAAATTTTGGCCCATTTACCGAATCTCTCCAAACCCATTTGTAAATTTCTTATTATTTCACTGCAACTTTCTTTCCCAACACAATGAAGTGCTCAGTGAGAGAATGGATATAAGAGGTAATTTGTGCAAATTTGATTTGATTTGATTTATTGTTGTCACATGTACCTGAGTGCAGTGAAAAATTAGGCAGATCTAACATACAGATCACAGGGTATTTACACAGATCGAGACAGACAAGCTGCACAGACAAGAGGTCTATTCAGCAGTCTAATAACGATGTGGAGATGCCAGTGTTGGACTGGGGTGAAAATGTGTTGCTGGAAAAGCACAGCAGGTCAGGCATGATCCAAGGAGCAGGAGAATTGACCTCTTGGACTTTAACCTCTTGGACTGGGGTGGACAAGGTCAGAAGTCAGATGACACCAGGTTATAGTCCAATAGGTTTATTTGAAATCACAAGCTTTCGGAGCGCTGCCCTTTTGTCAGATCACCTGATGAAGGGGCAGCACTCAGAAAACTTGTGATTTCAAATAAATCTGTTGGACTATAACCTGGTGTTGCCTGACTTCTGACCCAATGTAATCACAGCAGGAAAGATGCTGTTCTTGAACCTGTTGGTGTGCATGTTGAAGTTTCTGTATCTTGAAGACCTGTAATGTTGCTGTTTAAATCTCCAGCAAAATGTTCGACTGTAGCTTCCCAGTAAGAGACTGACTGCCTGGAATTCCAGACCAGGAATTCAGCTCCTGCTTCGGGACATGGGATCGAGAGAGTGGAGGAAAAGAAATTACGTGAAAATGGTGGTTTCACCTTGAGGGGATTTCTGTGATACACAGTCTTTTGTCTTATTCATCTATCGGGTGGGAGTGTTGTTGGCTGGGCCAGCATTTAGCGTTCACCTTTAATTGGACATGTGTGCCACTGAATGGCTTGCTAGGCCATTTCAAGAGGTAATTAGGAGTCAACTGCATTCCCTGTGCTCCTGGTTTCACGTGTCAATAATGGCAGTAGCTTTTTTCCCCAGAAATGACATTTAAGAACTAGATGAGTTTTTGTGACAATCATTTCACATTTATTTTTGACTTTTGATTCTAGATTTTTGAACTGAATTTAAATTCCACTATCTGCCACGATAGGATTCAAACCCAGGTCCCCAGAATATTTGAATAAAGACAAAATACAGCAGACACTGGATATCTGACAAGGAACCATTCTGGACTCGAAATATGAACTGTCTTTTTCTTTCACAGATGCTGCCAGACCTAATGAGTTTCTATAAGATTTTCTGTGTCTGTTTCCTTGGTCATGTCTCAGCAACAATATTACTGTTGCCTGCACCTAACCCTGATCACTGCAATTCAGCAGAGTCATTGGGGACATTTAAGCGACTGCTGGACATGCACATGGACAGCAGTGAGTTGAGGGGTGCGTAGGTTAAGTTACTATATTTTACATTAGGATTAAATCTCAGCACAACATCATGGGCCAAAGGGCCTGTTCTGTGCTGTACTTTTCTATGTTCTACGTTCTACCCATGCACAAGGATATGACCTCTGATGAATTTCAGCAAGACTGGCTTGTTTCAGATCTGATGCACTTCCTGTCTGTCCCAGTCTTGTGACAGACAAGCCATCATCACAACAGCTTTTTGGCTCAAGGGTGGTGATGCTGAACGTGCTGAATAGCTGAAAGGTAGTAACTTTTATTTTGAAAGATAAGACAAAGCACAAAGGTCTGTACTCCATATGAGATACCACTGACAGGAAGCTATAAAAGAGAAATACAGCATTGTGCTGGGAATAAGGTCAGCTTGTGTAAAGACAGGGGTTTAGTTGTAATAAGTTTGGGGGTGATTTTAACTGAATGCACCAGATGTCACACTGCACTCACCCAAATTATCCTCTGTTTGAATACCATAGCAACACATTGCACTCATCAATTCCAACCAGCAAGTGCAGTTAACATTCTTCAGGGCCTCTACTGAAACGGAATAGTAAGTGCAATGAAAACAAATCTCACCACAACATCCAAAACAAAACACTGCATCTGCTGGACATTTGAAATTATATATGGAAAGTGCTGGAGAAACTCAATTGGTCTGGCAGCATCTGTGGGAGAGAGAGAAACAGGGTTTATGTTTTGAGTCAGTCATGAAGAACAATGGCTGTTAGTGCAGTGACACCAATAATTTTCTGGGAATCCAGGTTCAAATCCTGCCACAGAAGTTGAATTCAATAAAACTCCGGAATTACAAATCAAACAATGACTTTAAAACTGTGAGGGGAATAAACCCATCTGGTTCACTAATGCCTTTTAGGGAAGGCAATAGCTAGCTTCCACGTGATTCCTGAATCTTAACTGCCCTCTGGGCAATTAGAGACAGGCCATCAATGCTGGCCAAGCCAGCGATGCCCAGATCCTGTCAACGAATCGAAAAAGGATTCTGCTCCGAAAGGGAAAAAGTGAAGACTGCAGATGCTGGGGATCAGAGCTTAAAAATGTGTTGCTGGAAAAGCGCAGCAGGTCAGGCAGCATCCAAGGAGAAGGAGAATTGCGTTTCGGGCATAAGCCCTTCTTCAGGAATGAGGAGGGTGTGTCAAGCAGGCTAAGATAAAAGGTAGGGAGGAGGGACTTGGGGGAGGGGTGTTGGGAATGCGATTGGTGGAAGGAGGTTAAGGTGAGGGTGATAGCCTGGAGAGGGGGTAGGCCGCGGAGAGGTCGGGAAGAAGATTGCAGGTCAAGAAGGCGGTGCTGAGTCTGAGGGTTGGGACTGAGAAAAGATGGGGGAGGGGAAATGAGGAAGCTGGAGAAATCTGTATTCATCCCTTGTGGTTGGAGGGTTCCTAGGCAGAAGATGAGGCGCTCTTCCTCAGTCTGGTGATGGAGGAGGCCAAGGACCTGCATGTCCTTGGCGGAGTGGGAGGGGGAGTTAAAGTGTTCAGCCACAGGGCGGTTGGGTTGGTTGGTCCGGGTGCCCCAGAGGTGTTCTCTGAAAAGTTCCACAAGTAGGCGGCCTGTCTCCCCAATGTATAGGAGGCCACATCAGGTATAGCGGATGCAGTAAATGATGTGTGTGGAGGTGCAGGTGAATTTATGATGGAGTGAGTGGTCTTTCCGGAACGCTGATAGGGGTGGGGAGGGAAATATATGGCGGAAATGACGGCGGATGATCTGATGTATCTGGAGGTTGGTGGGGTGGTAGGTGAGGACCAGTGGGGTTCTTTCGTATTGGCGATTGGAGGGACGGGGTTCAAGGGCGGAGGAGTGGGAAGTGAAAGAGATGTGGTGGAGAGCATCGTCAACCATTTCTTCCTTTCCCACTGAACCAACCAGTACCCTTCCACTGACACTCTCCTTTGAATGATTGAACTGGTCCTCACTCTTAACAACTTCTCCTTCCAATTCTCCCACTTCCTCCAAACCAAAGGAGTAGCCATGGGCACCCTAGCTATGCCTGCCTCTTCGTTGGATATGTGGAACAGTCCATCTTCCGCAGCTACACTGGCACCACCCCCCACCTTTTCCTCTGCTACATTGATGACTGTATCGGTGCTACCTTGTGCTCCCACGAGGAGGTTGAACAGTTCATCCACTTTACTAACACCTTCCACCCCGACCTCAAATTTACCTGAATCGTCTCAGACTCCTCCCTCCCCTTCCTAGACCTCTCCATCTCTATCTCGGACGACCGACTCAACACGAACGTATACTATAGACCGACCAACTCCCACAGCTACCTGGACTACACCTCCTCCCAGCGTGCCCCCTGTAAAAACGCCATCCCATATTCCCAATTCCTTCGCCTTCGCCGCATCTGCTCCCAGGAGGACCAGTTCCAATACCGAACAACCCAGATGGCCTCCTTCTTCAAAGACTGCAATATCCCCTCAGACATGTTGACGATGCTCTCCACCGCATCTCCTCCACTTCCTGCTCCTCCACCCTTGAACCCCACCCCTCCAATCGCCACCAGGACAGAACCCCACTAGTCCTCACCTACCACCCCACCAACCTCCAGATACATCGGATCATCCTTCGTCATTTCCGCCACCTGCAAACGGACCCCACCACCAAGGATATATTTCCCTCCCCACCCCTATCAGCGTTCCGGAAAGACCACTCCCTCCGTGACTCCCTCGTCAGGTCCACACCCTCCACCAACCCAACCTCCACTCCCAGCACCTTCCCCTGCAACCGCAAAAAATGCAAAACTTGCGCCCACACCTCCCCCCTCACTTCCCTCCAAGGCCCCAAGGGATCCTTCCACATCCGTCACAAATTCACCTGCACCTCCACACACATCATTTATTGCATCCGCTGTACCCGATGTGGCCTCCTATACATTGGGGAGACAGGCTGCCTACTTGTGGAACGTTTCAGCGAACACCTCTGGGACACCTGCACCAACCAACCCAACCGCCCCGTGGCTGAACACTTTAACTCCCCCTCCCACTCTGCCAAGGACATGCAGGTCCTTGGCCTCCTCCATCACCAGACCATGGCAACACGGCGCCTGGAGGAAGAGCGACTCATCTTCCGCCTAGGAACCCTCCAACCACAAGGGATGAATACAGATTTCTCCAGCTTCCTCATTTCCCCTCCCCCATCTTTTCTCAGTCCCAACCCTCAGACATCAGCACCGCCTTCTTGACCTGCAATCTTCTTCCCGACCTCTCCGCGCCCTACCCCCTCTCCAGGCTATCACCCTCACCTTAACCTCCTTCCACCAATCGCATTCCCAATGCCCCTCCCCCAAGTCCCTCCTCCCTACCTTTTATCTTAGCCTGCTTGACACACCCTCCTCATTCCGGAAGAAGGGCTCATGCCCGAAACATCGATTCTCCTTCTCCTTGGATGCTGCCTGACCTGCTGTGCTTTTCCAGCAACACATTTTTAAGTTCTGCTCCAAAAGGTCTATTTCTCTCTCAACACCTCTTAGCAAAGCCTGAGGTCCCAGTAAGTGCATATGGTCCTGCCCTCAGAGTCAGATCTTACTCTGGACCCCAGCCTCACACTCTCCCCATCAGGTCCAAAATAGCCTAAATACAACCTGACTCCATCCCAAACTGACCAGGAATCCTTGTGTCTTCTGGATTTGTTCTCCAATTTACACTCAAATCTCAGAAGTCACACAACACCAGGTTATAGTCCAACAGGTTTATTTGAAATCATAAGCTATCGTAGTGCTGTTCCTTTGTGAGATGAAGTGAAGACTTCACCTGACGAAGGAGCAGTGGTCTGAATGCTTGTGATTCCAAATAAATCTGTTAGACTATAACTTGGTGTTGTGTGACTTCTGACTTTGTCAACCCCAGTTCAACACCAGCACCTCCACATCATGGCTACTATCTATATTTAATCTATTTGCTCCATCTCACTCGATATCCCCCAAACTCCAAATTCCCAGATCTTCCAAAGCAAACAAACAGCCAGTGTCTGAAAGGAAATGCTGGGTTGCTTTATGATTCGGTGGAGGTTGTGTTAAAACCCCCAGCCCTCAGCATCAAAATTACTCAGATGTTCTTGTGTCGTCCAAACTCCTTTACAGCTGCTATTTCTACAAGGCCATGAAGGAGTTCAAAAAGAAGAGTGAGCAGAGAAGGAAGCGAAAGCACCATCGAAGGCCAAATCACTGCCATCACTCTGAAGAAGATCAAACAGTCCAAGGAGAGGAAGTGATGTTGCAAGTCGACACGCCAGACCTTACAACCTCAACATCACCACTGGAGCAGAGTGGATATCAGATAGTTTCCGATACCAACTCGTCATTGAACAGTTTCGAAATGATGAACAATAATTGACATTAGAGCTCCCCTCTCCACGTTCCTTGGGAGTCTGTTCATTCAGGCGTGCAATCTCCAATCACAGATGTGCTACTTCCACGTGAAACGTATTCAAGTTCAGTTTTAGGACCATGAAGCTGCAGCTTGTATTTCTGTATTTGTTTTCTCACCTGTACCAAATTGTAAACTTCACCCAACTACTGATTGGGCTGTACACATTTTAAAAAAAAACAAAATAATGAGAGATTATTACAATAAAATATTTATTTAAACTAGACTTTGAAGAACAGACTTTAACTGGACAGCGCTGGTGTATGTTTGTGAGACAGAGAGAGAGAGTGAGAGTCTGTATGTGTGTGTGTCTGTGAGTGTCTGTGTGTGTGTGTGTGTCTGTGAGAGTGTGTGTCTGTGAGTGTGTGTGTGTTTCTGTGAGTGTCTGTCTGTCTGTGAGTGTATGTGCCTGTAAGTGTGTGTGTCTCTCAGAAATCCTGCAATGCTTTGCGAAGAGGGAATTGCTTGGAAATGTGGCTTGATAAATTACTGTCAGAATCTGGTCAGACAGCTAGATCCACAATGTGAATTAGACTTTCACAATGTTTGTTGAGAGCACCTTTTCTTTATTAAGTAGAGATTTAAGATCACTCACATCAGCCCACGAAGTCAGTCAACCTTGGTTTAACATCTCATTTTAGAATCTCACTGCAGAAAAGGATGCCATTTATCCCAACATGCTGATGCTATTCTTTTGAAAGAGCTATCCAATGAGTCACTCTCCCTGCTGTCCTCTTCTCTTTTCCCTGAAAACCTTTCCCTTTTCAAAGGTTTGCTTGACATTTCATTTTGAGAGGAGCTGCTGAACTTGCTATCACCACCCTGTGGTGGCATCTGCAAGGTAGTAACTGGGCAATCTGCTGAGGTTAGATTCAGAGTCCAGAGTCACATATCGTGATCTGACAAATTTCTGAATCAAGCAAGAGTGGAGTACCATCTGATCCAACTTAACACTGTGACTGTTTACCATCGGTGTGACCAGTGGCTAATATAACCGATAGAAACACAGAACTGTTATTGTGCAGAGGAGGCCAGTCAGCATGTCTTGCCTGGTCTGATTCTATCCCCTAGTGCTAATTTCCTGCTATTTCTCCAACTCCCTGTAATGTAGTTCCCAGAACTGGGCAGAATATTCCAGCTAAGGTCTTGCAAAAAGTGATTTTCAATTCTGGGGAGAGGAAGCAAAAGCAGAAAAGAAAACCCAAAGGAATTGTCGAAGGAAACCAGAGGTGAGGTCTTCCTTCTTGGCGACTGAGATGTCCCAATCATAGCTTGAAACACACATACAGGTTGGAAAGTTATGTCCTCCCTCAGAGGAGATGGGAAGGAGGACGGAGATGTACCCGAGATCTAAATAGAAAATGACGGCATATCTCAGCTCTAGTCCTGAGGAAGGGTCACTCAACCCAAAACGTTAACTCTGATTTCTCTCCACAGACCTGCTGAGCTTTTCCGGCAATTCCTGCTTTTGTTTCTAATTTCCAGCATCCGCAGTTCTTTCGACTTTTACGATGACATCATGAGCATATCTCTTAAAGGTACACTGCATGTTATGTGTGAGACATAACACATTGTACTAATTAATGACATTTGCTCTTTAAAGTGGGGGGAAGGGAGGGTGGTGTGAATGGGAAAAGTTGGTAGTCCTGCCAATCAATACAATTTCTTCAAGGTTAACAAGGTCAGGAAATAAATGTTGATCTTTCCAGCAGCATCCACACACTCAGGATTAATTACAATATGTTTTGCATAGAAATCTCTTGTTCACCAATGCAGCAGCAACATTAATCCATCCATCTGAGTGCCTTTGTTAAAACAGTCCACAATAGGCTTGCATACAACACACGTTAAAGATGCACTTCTTAAGGTTAATAATGTACATAATTTGAAGGCTGACCTAAATGTGACCAACCAGAGAAAGGCCATGAGTGAGCAGAGAGCTGGATCTGAACACTATCAATATAAACACTTGTCAATAAAAGTACTTGTTTCACATATTAAAGAGCAAAAAGATACTCACAGCAGGTGGAGCCTTTCACACATTTGACAGAAACTCTGGAATCAAGGGAGGTTGTGACAGTAAAATCATTAAAACTGACTTTGAAACCCCTATTAAGGCAACACTTAATTTAAAAGACACAGGAGTAGATGATTACTTCAACTGAAAGAATAATGTGCGATGGGGACTAATGAGAGCTGGGTTTCCTGATTGAAAATCAATTGAAATAATTTGCAATGAAGCTTGCTCATCGTGAGTAAGGCAAGCGAGATGTTAGGATTCACGTCGAGGCTGAACCACTGTGATAATCCTGTCTCGTTATGAATGAGTGGTGGAGGCTGACATCAGAGGTCATGTACCATTCTGACCATTACATTGATATTGGAGCAATTGGAAGAACACATGGAACAATAGCCAGAAAGACTGCAGGGATGGAAAGATTAGATTACAAGGAGCGATTACATAAATCTGTTCTCACTGGAGAAAGGAGGTTGAGTGGTGAAGTGATTGCATTTTTAGGATTCTAGAGGGACTCGTTAAAATTGTCCATGACAAACTGATCTACCCTGTCTGAAACATTAGATCCAAAGCTGGACAGCTTCATTTCTGCCCAAAACAACATTTTTATTTAATTTTACATTTGGTTTGAACTTCTGATTTTTGTTACAGTGCCCTTTATTGCATTTTAGGCTTTATTGTTTATTTTGAGTATAAAGAGGCACTCAATCAAACTGGTAAGAAGTGTACGCTCATAAAGTTTCATTTTGCAAAGAAACCCAAGTCTGACTAGCGTTTACCTCCAGTATCTTGCTTCACCAACTGGCTTTGTTAAAGGGAACATCAAGTGACATAGCATCATATATATTACTGACTTAGATGGTAGAACCTTGTGTAATATCTCCAAATTTCCTGCTGAGCTTTTCCAGCAATTCCTGTTTTTGTTTCTAATTTCCAGATTTCACAAAGTTGGCTGGAAGGGTGAGCTGGGAGGAGCATTCAGAGATGTTTCAGTGTGATGTGGATGATTTGAGTGAGTGGGTGAATACATGTCCGATGCAGTATAATGTGGAGAAATGTGAGGTTATCCACTTGAAGAGCAAAATCAGGAAGGCAGATTATTATCTGAATGGCGATAGATTGGGAATAGGGGAGGTGCTGCAACAAGACCTGGTGTCCTCATACACAAGTCACTGAAGGCAAGTAGGGAGGAGAAAGTGAGGTCTGCAGATGCTGGAGATCAGAGCTGAAAATGTGTTGCTGGAAAAGCGCAGCAGGTCAGGCAGCATCCAGGGAACAGGAGAATCGACGTTTCGGGCATAAGCCCTTCTTCAGGAAAGGTAAGTATGCAGGGGCAGCAGGTCCCTTGGTGAGCACTGCTGGTTGGTCTTCATAGTGAGTGGAATTAAGTACAGGGGCAGGGATGCATTGCAACAATGATACAGGACTTTAGTGAGACAACGCCTGGAGCATTGTGCACAGGTGTGGTCTCCTTTTCTGAAGAAGGGTGTTCTGGCTATGAAAGGGGTGTAGTGATTCTTGGGATAGTAGGACTGGAGGATAAAGAGAGATTAGATCAGTAAGAGCATTATTAACTGGAATTTACAAAAATGAGGTGGTGATACCAAAGAAACCTGTAAAATTCTAATAGGACTAGATAAGGAAAACACAGGAAAGATGTTCCCAAACTAGCCACACAGTTTCAGAGTAGTTTATTTAGGACTGAGAGGAGGAGAGATTTCTTTACCCAGAGTGTGGAGAGCCTGTGGAATTCTGTGCCACAGGAAGGGGTTGAGGCCAAACATTGAATGTTTTCGAGAAGGACTCAGATATAGTTCCTAGGGTTAAAGGGATCAAAGGTTATGGGGAGAAAACGAGGTGTGGGATTGAGTTGGATGATTAGCCATGACCCTATTGAATGAGGGAGCAGACTTGATGAGCTGAATGCCTTATTCCTGCTCCTATTGTTTCTATGTAGAGGAATGGGAGTAGGCCATTCAGCCCCTCCAGTCTGTTCCACCATTCAATAAGATCATGGCTGATTTTTTTTAGATTACATTACAGTGTGGAAACAGGCCCTTCGGCCCAACAAGTTCACACCGACCCACCGAAGCGCAACCCATCCATACCCCTACATTTACCCCTTACCTAACACTACGGGCAATTTAGCATGGCCAATTCACCTGACCTGCACATCTTTGGACTGTGGGAGGAAACCCACGCAGACACGGGGAGAACGTGCAAACTCCACACAGTCAGTCGCCTGAGGCGGGAATTGAACCCGGGTCTCAGGCGCTGTGAGGCAGCAGTGCTAACCACTGTGCCACCCTGCCGCTCAGGGGTTATACTGCAGTTATACAGAACCCTGGTTAGAGCACTGTGAGCAGATCTGGGCCCCACCCATTTGGAAGGAGAGACTGGCCTTGGAGGGAATACACTGTAGGTTTACAGGAATGATACTGGGACCTCAGGGGTTACGTTATGAAAAGAAATTACACATAGTGGCCTAACTCCATATACCTGCGTTTGGTCCATATTCCTTAATACTTTTGTTGAACAAAAATGTACCCAACTCAGATATAAAACTAACAGAGCCAGCAGCATTCTATTTGTGGGAGTTCCAAACCTCTCCCACTCTTTGTGTGTCGAAGTGCTTCCTAACATCTCTCCTGAACACTCTGGCCCTCATTCTCAGACTGTGCCCCTAGTTCTAGAATCCCCAACCAGTGGAAACAGTTTCTCTTTATTTACTCTGACTTCTCCTTTTAATTTTGTGATGTCTTTGATCAGATCACTCCTCAACTTTCAATGTTATGGAAAAACAGCATCATTTGTAATCACCCCTGATAAGGGCAGCATGGTGGCCCAGTGGTTAGCACTGTTGGCTCACGGTGCCACGGATCCAGATTCAGTTCCAGCCACCGGCAACTGTGTGGAGTTTGCACATTCTCCCCATGTCTGTGTGGTTTTGCTCTGGATTCCTCCTGTAGTCCAAAGACATGCAGGTTAGGTGAATTGGCCATGCTAAATTGCCCATAGTGTTCAGAGATACGCAAATTAGGTACATCAGTCAGGGATAAATGTAGCGGAATGGATCTGGTTGGATTACTGTTCAGATGGTCAATGTGGACTCTTTGAGCTGAAGGGACTGTTTCCACACTTTTGGAATTCTGTAAGGTAACCCGTGAGGTCGCGGTATCATTCCTGTAAACCAACAGTGTACTCCCTCCAAGGACAATCTCTCCTTCCTAACGGGTGGGGCCCAGATCTGCTCGCAATGCTCCGAGTGAGGTCTAACCAGGGTTCTGTATAACTGCAGCATAACCCATGTATGCTTGTACTCCAATCCTTTCTATATAAAGGCCAGCACTCCATTCATTTTCTTTATTATTTTCTGCAGCAGTCCGTGACATTTTAAAGATCTACCCACCTGAACCCTTGGGTTTCTTTGGACCGCCACTTTATTTTACTTCATAGCATCTGGAAAGGAGCCTGAGGTATCTTGTAGCCCCTTCACTATGCCTTGTTGGTGTCTCAGTCAGCTTCACACAGTCAGGAAGGTGAGGTCACTGGAGCTGGGGAAATTGGACACAGCGTGGGAATTGAACTGATAAATCATTCTTCTCTTTCTCCATTTTAAAAGTTTAAAATTCAGTAGTCTGGTGAAAAGGTTAATAAGGTAGCTGACTCAGAAACAGTTATCAGTCAGTCACTTGAAGCCTGAATAGAGCCTCAGTAAAATTATAGATGCCCTACTTGCCATTCGGCCCATCAAGTGTGCACCGACTATCCAAAGAATATCCCACCCAAACTGAGCTTCCTATACCCTATCTCCATTACTTCTCATTAACTAGGCCAACCCATATAATTCACACATCCCTGACACCATCGGGCAATTTCCCATGGCCAATCCACCCTAATCCGCACATCTTTGGATTGTGGGAGGAAACTGGAACACCCAGAGGAAACCCACGCAGACACGAGAAAAATATGCAAACTCCATGCAGACAGTCACCTGAGGATGGAATCAAACCTGGGTCCCTATGGGGTGTTGTGCTGTGAACCAACCATCCTGCCCCAACAGGTGCTGTCTACTATTGAAGTTGAGCTAGTGTGGGTGGTCTCAGCTCACCCCAGTTCTGTTTATAAGAGGGCCTCATGAAAACACTCGCTAGGTAAGCTTCACACAGTCACATCCAGAGAGATCACATCTGGAGAGATCACATCCAGAGAGGGACACAGGCAGGTGAGAGTATTTAGTTTGGGGAATTTGGAGATAGAGTGGAAATTCAATGCAGAGAGGAAGAGGTCATTTTTGTTTGCTTTTTTCTTGGTTCATAGTTAATAAGGTTCAGGATCAGTATGTCCAGGATCAGGGACCCATCACAACACAGAGTGATATCACAGGAAAACTGTAAGTTGATTGGTTGGTAATGGTTAGTAATTTGACCATCTATTATAGATTACATTTAGATTGAAGGTAAACAGGGGAAATATTTGCAGGTCACAAACCAAAAGACTAGTTGGAAATATTTAAATCTCAAATTAAGAACTAAGTAATTAATATAGAGATGCAGAGCCAGGTGATGGAACATAGAACATAGAACATAAAAGAATACAGCGCAGTACAGGCCCTTTGGCCCACGATGTTGCGCCGATCCAAGCCCACCTAACCTACACTAGCCCACTATCCTCCATATGCCTATCCAATGCCCGCTTAAATGCCTATAAAGAGGGAGAGTCCACCACTGCTACTGGCAGGGCATTCCATGAACTCACGACTCGCTGAGTAAAGAACCTACCCCTAACATCTGTCCTATACCTACCACCCCTTAATTTAAAGCTATGCCCCCTCGTAATAGCTGACTCCATACGTGGAAAAAGGTTCTCACGGTCAACCCTATCTAAATCCCTAATCATCTTGTACACCTCTATCAAGTCACCCCTAAACCTTCTTTTCTCCAATGAAAACAACCCCAAGTGCCTCAGCCTTTCCTCGTACGATCTTCCTACCATACCAGGCAACATCCTGGTAAACCTCCTCTGCACCCGTTCCAGTGCCTCCACATCCTTCCTATAGTATGGCGACCAAAACTGCACACAATACTCCAGATGCGGCCGCACCAGAGTCTTATACAACTGCAACATGATCTCAGGACTCCGGAACTCAATTCCTCTACCAATAAAAGCCAGTACGCCATATGCCTTCTTCACCGCACTATTTACCTGGGTGGCAACTGATGTGTTGGAACTGCAGGATGTGAGAGCTACTGGACCCCAGTGTGGTTCACAGTGACCACATCTGCAGAACGTGTTGTTGTTTGAAGAACTTGAGCTCAGAGTTGCTGAGCTGGAGTCTGAGCTTTGAACAATGTGACACATCAGGGAGGGGGAGAGTTACCTAGACACTGTGTGTCAGGAGGCAGTCACAACCCATTGATTAACTACCTCGAATTCAGTCAGGGGTCAGGCTGACTAACAGCAAGACAGGTAGAGGGATCCAGGAGGTAGTGCCTTTGAGCTTGTCTAACAAGTTGGAGTTTCTTGCTGCGTCTGTGGATGAGAGTGGGGTCTGTAGGGAGAATGAGCAAGCTGACCATAGCACCAAGGTACAGGGAGCCATTCAAGAGAGGGCTGAAAAAGAGAAATGTCATTGTAATCAGGGATAGTATAGTCAGGGGAATAGACACTGTTCTCTATGGCCAGGAATAAGGGTACTGAAGGTTGGTGCCCAGGTTCAGGATATCATATCTGGGTTGCAGAGGAACTTGGCGTGGGAAGGTAATGATCCAGTTACCATGCTCCATGTAGGTACTTGTATAAAGAGGAAAGCAGAACCAAAAAGATAGTTATCTCTGGATTACTACTTCAGCCACAAGCTAATTGGCATAAGGTCAATATGACTAAAGAGATAAACACGTGGACCTTAGATTGGTGAGGGAGAAACAGGTTTGAATTCCTGGGATATGGGCACTGGGGAAGGAGGGAACTGTTCCTTTGGGCAGACTCCACCTGAATCAGGGACCAGAGTGCTGGAGAATCGCATAATCAGGGCTGTGGATACTGCACTTGTAAATACAGAAACCAAAATATGATGCTAAAATCTGCATTGAGAAAACATTGGAGCCAGTGAGTATGTCTTAACTAGGGCTCTGTGGGTAGCATACTCACCTCTGGGATAGGTGGTTGTGAGTTGAAACCCCACAGCAGAGACATGAACTGAAAAATTAGGCTGCAGTCCCCATGCGATATTGAGGGAGTGCTGTCCATTGGATGGAGTCATAGACTGAGTCTGTCAGCCACACTGGCTGGATATCAAAGGTCTATGGGTGGCACGGTGGCCCAGTGGTTAGCACTGCTGCCTCACAGCACCAGAGACCCAGGTTCAATTCCTGCCTCGGGCAACTGTCTGTGTGGAGTTTGCACATTCACCCCGTGTCTGCATGGGTTTCCTCTGGGTGTGCCAGTTTCCTTCCACAGTCCAAAGAAGTGCAGGTCATGTGAATTGGCCATGCTAAATTGCCCATAGTGTTAGGAGAAGGAGTAAATGTAGGGGGATGGGCCTGGGTGGGTTGCTCTTTGGAGGGTCTGTGTGGACTTGTTGGGCTGAAGGGCCTGCTTCCACACTATATGGAATCTAATCAGTCTCAAGGCCACTTTTTCAAAACAGAACTTAGAGTTGGTTTAGGTGTTTTTAATCAACGTTCAGAGATGTTATGAAACCTCTCTAGTGCAGGTGGGGCTTGAAACCAGGACTCCTATGCCAGAGCTAGGGACACTAGTAATTCTCCACAAAGACATACAGTCAGGGGTCAGGGACAAGAGGGTCTGATTACCAGCCAGACAAGTAGAGAGACCCAGGAGATAGTGCTGAAGAAGCCCTACTGAAACCCAGGATTAGACCACAGAGCTTTTAAATCTTCAGTCGAGCACGCTTTTCATTAAGTTTTTGGCTGAGTCCAATCCTGGTGAAAATGTGCCCTTCGAACAGACAACAGATTCTCCAGTAAATGGTGCAGGGCTGTTGTGGGATCTTGCTATGCACGAATTGCCTGCTTGCATTATCCCCTTGACAGCAGTGATTGAACTTCCGAAGATCTTTATTTGTGTCAAGAGCTTTCAAACTATTTGTGGTCATGAAATATTCTATACAAATGCAAATTATTCTCTGCAATGGACCATACAGTCACTGAAACCAATAGTGGGGTACTTGTTCCGTTAGGTTTGCTTGGATGCCTGGTTTGTGATACAGAGTGATACCAACAGTCTGGGTTCAATTCCCCAAGCTGCTGAGGTTACCGTGAAGGACTCTCCTTCTCAAACTCTCCCCCCACCTGAGGCCAGGGTTACTATCTGTTCTCTCTCTCTGTCTCTGTCTCTAATGAGAGAGTTGTCCCATAGTTTGACAGGACTGTAGTGATTCTGCCTGCTCATCAGCCAATTAGACAGTTGAAAGAGTCATTTCCAATGGGATTGTGATGTATTTGTACCAATTAAATCCGCCAGTGAGTTGTGTGTGAGAAATGGTAACTGTGTAAGGGTTTTCGACTCTCAAACAGGGTAGTTCCAGTGCAATGGCTTAACTTGATCAGGCATGAGGCTGTTTGTGTAAATATCAAGTACAGATTACCCAGGCTTTTTGTAATCAGAATATCCTTGATGTGTTCAAGGACTATGAGGACTGAAATTCACTCCGTAGACTGTGATTGTGACTTTGATAAGAATGGACAGGTTGTTGTATATTGTGTTGTCCTTCTGGTATGTCCCTTTGAGCAGCTTGATTGAAAACCATCAATTCCAGTCATGGCAGTCAGCTTCCTGATTGTGAAATGCTGCATTTCCACTTCTTCCAGCATCTGAGCTGCTCAGTTTCTTGAAGTGATTCCAGGAAGCAGTGTTGGCAGCTTGACAGACATCTGCCCAATTATTTTCAGAATCATTAGACTGTAGGGGCTGTACCATCATGCAGTTCCCTTCCACTAAGAGCACATCACTTGGCATTGTTTCCAAATCAGGCCAAGCTTCAGGAGTGCATCTAATGATATCATGCACAGTGGACTGACGAGGGGGCTGATGTGATGAAAGACTCCACAGCGACAGAATAACACTGACGGCAGAAATAAAACTTTGTGCTTCAGCAATCAGAGTGCATTTAAATGATCCATTCAGTTCTGACTATCTGACCATGCAGTGTTTAACACTTCCTGCTGGGCCTGAGCATTAATCACAAATCCCCATAAACAACAAAATTAAAAGAACATTTGGAGGGCAAATTCCATGGCCAGGGCTTCATGTAAAGACTAGCCCAAGCTATGCTGAAAGCATCAACACCCAGACAGAGACACAAACTCAATCAGGAAACATAATGTGCAATCACAACACTGTATACACTGAACTCATACTGTGAGAACTTCTGTGCTCATCAAGGTGATGAACCAGGACACCAGGAAAATTAGTAACAAATCATTCCAGGAATCTATTACGTAGTCCAGATGCCACCCAGTCCAGGTGTCATCAAATCCTGGTGTCTCCCAATCCGGGAGTCATTCAATCCAGGAGTCATCTAATCCAGGAATCATCTAATCCAGGAATCATCCAATCCAGGTGTCATCCAATCCTGGTGTCATCCCATCCCTGGAGTCAACCAAACCGGATGTCACCCAGTCCAGGGGTCATCCAAACCAGGAGTTATCCAATCCTGGTGTCATCCAATTCTGGTGTCTCCCAATCCTGGAGTTACCCAGTCCAGGAGTCATACAATCCTGGAGTCACCCAATCCTGGAGTCACCCAATCCTAGTGTCATCCAATCCTGGGGTCATCCAACCAGGTGTCCCCCAATTCCTGGTGTCATCCAATCCTAGTGACACCCAATCTTGGAGTTATTCAATCCTGAAGTCATACAATCCTGGGGTCGCCCAATCTGGGTGTCACCCAATCCTGGAGTCATCCAATCCTGGAGTTACTCAGTCCAGGAGTTACCCAATCCTGGTGTCAACTAAACCTGGTGTCCTCCAGTCCTGGTGTCATCCAATCCTGGTGTCATCCAATCCTGCAGTCATCCAATCCTGGAGTCACCCAATCCTGGTGTCATCCAATCCTGGAGTCACCCAATCCTGGTGTCACCTAATCCTAGTGTCGCCCAGTCCAGGAGTCATCCAGTCCCAGGAGTCATCCAGTCCTGGTGTCAGGAATAATTGGGATTCATTCTGGGGTAGGTAGGAACTCTACAAACATGATGGTCTACACCTGAACCAGAGGAGTACCAATATCTTGAGGGGGTGGAATTTGCTAATGATCTTCGGGAGGGTTTAAGCTAATTCAGCAGGGGGATGGGAACCAGAATTGTCATTTCAGAGTCCAGAAGGTTGAGAGTAGTGAGGTCAGAAATATGGTTTCAAGGTCGCAAGAGTTCACCAGCAAACAGGATGTTGGCTTGAAGTCTGTCTACTTCAATGCCTGGAGCATCCGGAATAAGGTGGGTGAACTTGCAGCATGGGTTGGTATCTGGGACTTCGATGTTGTGGCTATTTCAGAGACATGGGTAGAGCAGGGACAGGAATGGTTGTTGCAGGTTCCAGGATTTAGATGTTTCAGTAAGAACAGAGAAGATGGTAAAAGAGGGGGAGGTGTGGCATTGTTGGTCAAGGACAGTATTATGGTGGCAGAAAGGACGTTTGAGGAATCCTCTACTGAGGTAGTATGGGCTGAGGTTAGAAACAGGAAAGGAGAGGTCACCCTGTTGGGAGTTTTCTACAGGCCTCTGGATTGTTCCAGAGATGCAGAGGAAAGGAGATCAAAGACGATTCTGGAAAGGAGTGAGAGTAACAGGGTAGTTGTTATGGGGGACTTTAACTTTCCAAATATTGACTGGATATAACTTAAGTTCACGTCCAATGTGTGCAGGAGGGTTTCCTGACACAGTATGTAGACAGGTCAACAAGGGGAGATGCCCCATTGGATTTGGTACTGGGTAATGAACCTGGCCAGGTGTTAGATTTGGAGATAGATGAGCATTTTGGTGATAGTGACCAACAATTTGGTTATGTTTACTTTAGTGATGGGAAGGGATAGATATATAATGCAGGGCAAGAGTTATTGCTAAGGGAAAGGCAATTATGATGCGATTAGGCACACTGCGATTTAGGATGCATTGGGTGGGGAAGGAAACTGCAGGGGATGGGCACAATTCAAGGGACAGCTACTGCGAGTCCTTAATAAATATGTACATGTCAGGCAGGGAGGAAGTGTTCGAGCAAGGGAGCCGTGGTTTACTAAAGAAGTTGACTTTCTTGTCAAGAGGAAGAAGGCGACTTATGTTAGGATGAGATGTGAAGGCTAGGTTAGGGTGCTTCAGAGTTACAAGTTAGCCAGGAAAAACCTAAAGAGAGAACTAAGAAGAGCAGGAGGGGACATGAGAAATTGTTGGCAGGTAGGATCAAGGAAAACCCTGAGGCTTTCTATAGGTATATCAGGAATAAAAGAAAGACTAGAGTAAGATTAGGGCTAATCAAGGATAGTAGTGGGAAGTTATGCGTGGAGTCTGAGGAGATAGGGGAAGCGCTAAATGAATATTTTTCGTCAGTATTCACACTGGAAAAAGACAGTGTTGTCGAGGAGAATACTGAGATAAAGGCTACTATACTAGACAGGATTGAGGTTCACAAGGAGGAGGTGTCAGCAATTCTGGAAAGTGTGAAAATAGATAAATCCCCTGAGTCATATGGGATTTATCTGAGGATTCTCTGGGAAGCCAGGGAGGAGATTACCGAGCCTTTGGCATTGATCTTTATGTCATCATGGTCTACAGGGATAGTGCTAAAAGACTGGAGGATAGCAAACGTGGTCCCCTATTCAAGAAGGGAAGTAGAGACAACCCTGGTAATTACAGACCAGTGAGCCTTACTTTGGTTGTTGGTAAAGTGTTGGAAAGGGTTATAAGAGATAGGATTTATGAGCATCTAGAAAGGAATACTTTGATTAGGGATAGTCAACACAGTTTTGTGTAGGGTAGGTTGTGCCTCACAGACCTTATTGAGTTCTTCGAGAAGGTGACCAAACAGGTGGATGAGGGTAAAGCCATTGATGTGATGTACAGTATATGGATTTCAGTAAGGTGTTTGATAAAGTTCCCCACGTTACGCTATTGCACAAAATACAGAGGCATGGGATTGAGGGTGATTTAGTGAATTGGATCAGAAATTGGCTAGCTGAAAGAAGACAGAAGGTGGGGGTTAATGGGAAATATTCATCCTGGAGTTCACTTACTAGTGGTGTACTGCAAGGATCTGTTTTGGGGCCATTGTGTTTGTCATTTTTATAAATGACCTAGATGAGAGCGTAGAATTTAGGTTAGTAAATTTGCGGATGACATTAAGGTTGGCAGAGTTGTGGATAGTGCTGAAGGGTGTTGCAGGTTACAGAGGGACATAGATAAGCTGCTGAGCTGGGCTGAGAGGTGGCAAATGTGGAATTTAATGTGGAAAAGTGTGAGGTGATTCACTTTAGATGGAGTAACAGGAATGCAGAGTACTGGGCTAGTGGTAAGATTCTTGGTAGTGTAGAAGAGCAGAGAGATCTCAGTGTCCATGTGCATCGATCTCTGAAAGTTGCCATCCAGGTTGATAGAGTTGTTAAGAAGACATACAGTGTGTTCGCTTTTATTGGTGCAGGGATTGAGTTTCGGAGCCACAAGGTCATGCTGCAGCTGTACAAAGCTCTGGTGCGGCTGCACTTGGAGTATTGCGTACAGTTCTGGTCAGTGCATTATAGGAAGGATGTGGAAGCTTTGGAGGGGGTTCAGAGAAGATTTACTAGGATGTTGCCTGGTATGGAGGGAAGGTCTTATGAGGAAAAGCTGAGGGACTTGAGGCTGTTTTCATTGGAGAGAGGGAGATTGAGAGGTGACTTAATTGAGACATATAAGATAATCAGAGGGTTAGATAGGGTGGACAGTAAGAGCTTTTTTCCTCGGATGGTGATGGCGAGCACAAGGGGACATTGCTTTATATTGAGGGGTGATAGACATAGGACAGATGTCAGAGGTAGTTTCTTTACTCAGAGACTAGGGGGCGTGAAGCACACTGCCTGCAACAGTCGCAGACTCACCAACTTTAAGGGCATTTAAATGTTCATAGGATAGACATATGGATGAAAATGGATTGGTGTAGGATAGATGGGCTTCGGATTGGTTCCACAGGTTGGTGCAACTTCAAGGGCTGAAGTGCCTGTACTGCGCTGTAATGTTCTACGTTCTATGTTCAAACTATGCAAAGGAGCAGCAGTGTGTACTATCTACAAATTGTGCTGCAGAAATTCACTAAAGGTCCTCAGACAGCGCCTTCCAAATCCACGACCCCTTCCATCTTAAAGGGCAAGGACAGCAGATACATGGGAACACCACCCCCTGCAAGTTCCCCTCCAAGCCCCTCACCATCCTGACTTGAAAATATATCGCCGTTCCTTCGCTGTCACTGGGTCACCATCCTGGAATTCCCTCCTTCAGGGCATTGTGGGTCCATCTACAGCACATGACTGTAGCAGTTCAAGAAGGCAGCTCACCCCCACTCTCTCAATATCCTTGTGCATTTTCTGCACAATGTTTGTGTGCAGTGGTGTTCTGAGGATTCACTTTGATTTCTGGAGACTCAGGGGTAAGGTCTTCAGTGCTGAGGTCTTGCTGATCTCAGTGTTTCTTCAGATATCAGGTGTAAAGGCTTTGTGGGTCCAGGGGGTGGAGGTCCTATAACACACCAGTTGAGAAGTCAGACAATTGATGCAACCCTTGAATAACAGAAGTTTGACAATTGGAATAGTTGCACTGATTCCTGGGATAATACAGTGTGTGCGCAGGTTCTATTTATCCAACACCCTTATGCTTATTGGCTCATAGTCCAGCATTGCCTCAATTTTAAATCTGGAATTGTTTATTTTCCAGTCCCGTCCTCACTTCACTGTCTCTAATTGCTTAAATAATCACCTTCCCGAACACTTCAAGATTTCAGTGCCTTGCCCCAGATCTGTTTATTTTGAGTATCTCCAGTTTGAAACACACAACATTGGTAGACATGCCTTTAGCAGTCTGAGCCCTTGTCTCTGTTATTCCTTGCCCAAACCTGCCTGCCTTTCTACCTCTTTAAGTTGTTCCTCATTGAGCCATACAACTCAAAGGAAGCGTTTTGGCCCATCTGCACCATATTACATGCACCATGACAAATCAGATTAATCTGTTCGCCAGTCCGCATGACTCTTTGTGAAGAATTCTGGGATGTTCGTTATTGTTGATGTGGACAATTATTGCTCATTCATAGTTATCCGGAGAACATAATAATGCAGGTTTTCCACACTCTATAGTTTGATATCAGTGGTTGCTTTGATTTTGATGTTTAATTTTGATTTGACTTTGAATTTATTGTCATGTGTATTTTACATAAGACTGCACTTAAAATACAGTGAAAAGCTTTCATTTGTTACCACAATACAGTGTATAGAGTCATAGAGATGTACAGCATAGAAACAGACTCTTCGGTCCAAAACATCCATGCCGATCAGATATCCCAACCCACTCTAGTCCCGCCTGCTAGCACCTGGCCCATATCTTTCCAAACCCTTCCTATTCATATACCCATCCAGATGCTTCCAACCTCACAGTCCGGGAACCCCGCACTGCCCGATTCTACCTCCTTCCCAAGATCCACAAGCCTGACCACCCTGGCCAACCCATTGTCTCAGCATGCTCCTGCCCCACTGAACTCATTTCTATCTACCTCGACACCGTCCTATCCCCCCTAGTCCAGGAACTCCCCACATATGTTCGAGACACCACCCATGCCCTCCACCTCCTCCAAGACCTCCGTTTCCCTGGCCCCCAACGCCTCATCTTCACCATGGATATCCAATCCCTCTACACCTCCATCTGCCATGACGAGGGCGTCCAAGCCCTCTGTTTCTTCCTCTTCCGACGTCCCCAACAATACCCTTCCACCGACACTCTTATTCGTTTGGCCGAACTGGTCCTCACCCTTAACAATTTCGCCTTCGGGGATCCAAGATGGCGGCGACCCAGTAAGACTGAGTCTATAGTGCTCCTTCCAAGACTTGGGCACAGTGGGTCACCTACCCCCTACCAAGCTCACCAAACCATTTATAATAGTTTAGTAACTCAATTAGTTATGTAATATTACATTTAAACAACTTAATCCTAAGTTAAAATGACTAAAGGGAAGGGAGCCCGCAGCTCTCAGCAAGCAGGAACCCCTCCCCCACACTCTCCAGCTGCAGCAGAGGCGTCCACAGCCGCCCCGGGGGACTTACCAACAGTAACAAGCCTTGCAGAAATGCTTTCCAAGCTTGACTCGAAGATCGATGCTTTTATTGTCGAATCCAGAAACCGTTGGGAGTCGCTCTCGGCCGCGCTGCAGAAGCACGACCGAGAGATTGAAGAAATTCAACGCCGAGTCGGAGGGGCTGAGCTAAAGGCCGCGACCTCGGAGACAACCGCTCAATCGGCCGTGGATCAGGTCCGGACTCTCGAGCAGCGAATCCAGACCTTGGAAAATCATATTGACGACCTCGATAATCGAGGTCGCCGAAAAAATATTCGTTTGCTGGGCTTCCCGAACGGGAAGAGGAAGGCCAGCTTACAGCATTCCTGGAGCAGTGGCTGCCACAACTTTTAAATCTGCAAGCTGGATCAGGCCAGGTAAGGGTGGAATGGGCCTACCGGGTAGCAATACGCGGGCCCGGCTCGAACCAGCGCCCACGCCCGGTCCTGTTCCGGCTGCAGAGCTACAGGGAGAGGCAGATACTCCTAGAAGCCTCTAGAAATCTCGGAAAAGACCCCCAAGCTATGATCTACAAAGGATCCAAGATCATGCTATTTCAGGACTTTTCCCTGGCTCTGGTTCGAAAGAGGAAGGCATTCGACAAGGTGAAGAAGCGTTTAAGGGACTTAAATGTTCAGTACTCCTTACGCTACCCAGCGATGTTACGCTTTAACCATGAAGGATCCGTATATAACTTTGGATCACCAGAAAAGGCTAAAGAATTCTTGGACTCTCTTAGATAAACTGTAGGACATAATGGATGTTGGTCTGCCTTTCCCCCCACCCCGCTTTGGTTTATATCCCCTCCCTTTTTTTTCTCTTACCTTACTGCTTAATATTATCATGGGGGGTAGGGAGAGGGATTTGATTTTCTCCCCTCCCCCCCCCCTTGGAGTTGTTTTCTGTTATTATTTTATGTATATATGAGGGATGTATGTATATGTGTGTGTATGTGTGTATGTGTATGTATATATATATATATGTGTGTATGTGTATGTATATATATGTATATATATATATAAGCTGGGGGATTTGGTTAATGTTGGTGGGGGGAGGTGGTTACCTTATTCGATTTTACCTCTGTCTTTAGGAGCGGGGTTGTTTTCCATTCGTTATTTTGTATTATCATATTTAATTATTATTTGTTGAAGTGGTAATTTTATAGTTATATGTTTATATATGGTATTAACATTACCAAATATACCCAGGTGTTGGTATGGGTGGGGGTGGGGTGCTCACTGTTAACTCTAGCTTTGTATTATATTTGAATTCTCCTCATTTTATTGAGGAGTGCCTGGGTCAAGGGTGGGGCATTGGTTGGGAGAGGATATGAGGGACTTTTGGAGAGGAAGTGACGGCCCCTGGGAACAAGGGGGAAAGTCTCCACTTAGATACGTTTTATATTTTTTTTATTTAGAAATAGTTTTTTACTGTATTGTTGTGGATGTATTAAAGAGGCTTTATTTTTGTAAATTTTACATGTTCCACGCTCGGGATGTTCTGGATAGGGTTCCCCCTCCCGAGGGGTCTCGGATTGGCCCAGAGGATTATGGTTGATCAGTCGGTTAAGTGGTGCACCTGGAATGTCAAGGGGAGTAATTCGCCACTCAAAAGGAAGAAAATATTATCAAATCTTAAGAAGGAAAGAGTTGATATAGCTCTCCTACAGGAGACACACCTGTCAGATAAAGAACACTTGAAATTACGACAGGGCGGATTTGATCAGGCCTTTTTTTCTTCTTTTAGCTCAAAAAGCAGGGGAGTTGTTATTCTTGTTCGGAAGAATTTCCCTTTCAAAATCCTAAAGCAGATAAAAGACAAATCTGGACGATATATCTTGATTAAAGCCCTCATAAATGGAGAGGAATATGGGATTTTAAATTTGTACTGCCCCCCGGCACACCCCTTTAAATTTATAACGGAAGCCTTTTCAAAATTGATGGCTTTTGATGCCCGTCATATAATTATAGGGGGAGACTTTAATTGTATTATGGATCTGGAAATAGACAGGATTCCCAAGAGTACTGCAGGAGTATCTCCCAGATCTAGACAATTGATGGATTTGAACAAAGAATTAGGATTAGTAGATGTATGGAGATGTCTTCATCCACAGGGTAGAGATTTTTCTTTCTACTCTAATCCACATAAATGTCATACCAGAATTGATATGTTTTTTGCCCCCTCGATTTTTTTAAATTCCATATCATCCTGTAAAATAGGTAATATAGCAATTTCTGACCACGCTGCTGTATATATGGAAACTAAGGCGAGGAACAGTGGGACATCCCCTCGGCATTGGCGTATGGACCCCTTCTTAATGAAAGATAGTAAATTTGTAAAGTACTTCTCCCAAGAATTTAAAACTTTTTTAGAAATTAATTCAGGTACAGCTAGCAACCCGTCAATGATGTGGGAGACCATCAAAGCTTACACGCGAGGCTTGATCATCTCCTACTCAGCGACCCAGAAGAAATTAAAGGGAGAACAACAGCGTCTGCTTGAAGCCCGCTTAAAAGCGGCTGAAACAGCATACACTGATAGACCTTCTATTATTAAATTGCAAAGGATGACAGCTCTAAGGACAGCTCTAAACACTACACTTACTCAAACGGCTAAGAGGGAAATATTATTTGCAAAGCAAAGGTTATATGAATATGGCGATAAACCGGGTAGATACTTAGCATTTCTTGGAAAGGGAAAAAAGGCCCCTCAGACTATTATGTCTATCAAGGAAAGTACGGGTATTTTGACTCATGATCATAAAAAGATTAATGCGACCTTTAGAGAATTCTATTCTGAGTTATATAAATCACAGGATTGTGAAGATAGGACGAAGAGGATGCAGTCATTTTTAAAAAAATTGACTTTTCCAGACCTAACTCCGGAACAAGTATCGGTCCTAAATGCTCCTCTTACACCCCAAGAAATAGTTGATGCAATTAGGCAACTTCAAAATGGTAAGACGCCGGGCCCAGATGGCTTTCAAGCTGAATTCTATAAAGAATTTACAGAAATACTGGCTGGTCCACTTATGGACATGTATAACTATGCATATAGTCAGGGCTGTCTCCCGCCTTCGCTGAAAGAGGCAAATATCTCTCTTATCCTTAAAAAAGGAAAGGACCCAGAAGATTGTACATCATACAGACCAATATCCTTGCTAAATGTAGATTTTAAAATCCTCTCTAAAACGTTAGCACTGAGACTAGAAAGGATACTGCCACATATTATAAAGGAGGATCAGACGGGGTTTATTAAGGGCCGTAGATCATCCAATAATGTTAGAAGGGCTCTGAATATGATTCAAGCTTGTCATCAGGGAAAGATACCAGGAGTAGTGGTTTCATTAGACACGGAAAAGGCATTTGATAGGGTCGAATGGTCATATTTGTTTTACACATTGGAGAGGTTTAGTGTTGGACAGGTGTTTACCAAATGGATCTCAACATTGTATAGTGATCCCAAAGCAGTTGTGGTTACCAATGGATTAGGCTCGGATAGCTTCAGTGTGGGTAGGGGCTGCCGTCAGGGATGTCCCCTCTCGCCATTGTTATTCACGCTAATAATTGAACCACTAGCAGAAGCTATACGAGCTGATCCTAATATAACGGCCCCGAGGATTGGTACAGGTAAACATAAAATTACCCTTTATGCAGATGATGTTCTTCTATTCCTCAGTAACCCTTTGATGTCCATACCTCGCTTAATCCAAGTTATTAATACATTTAGTGCATTCTCAGGCTATAAAATTAATTTTTCAAAATCGGAGGCTATGCCAATGGGTGGCCTTGCTGTGATACCCCGCTTAGCGGACGGTTCCCTTTTTCCCTTTCGCTGGTCCCTGGAGGGCTTCTTATATTTAGGCATTTTTATTACTCCAGTATTTGGTCAGTTGTATAAGGCTAATTTTGTGTATTTATTGGAAAGGATAAGGCAGGACCTCCAGCGATGGGGAGACCTGGCAATTTCCTGGTTGGGTAGAATAGCATTAATCAAAAAGAATATCCTGCCCCGTCTCCTATATCCTATGAGAATGCTTCGGGTGATGCTGCCGAGGACGGCTTTATGTAAATTATACGGCTGGCTGAGTTCCTTTATCTGGAATTATAGGCGGCCCCTCATTAAGCTGAAGAAGCTACAGCTTCCACAGGCAAGGGGTGGATTGGACTTCCCAGATTTTAGGAAATATCAATTAAGTTCCCTATTAAGTTACATAGCTGATTGGGTCTTGTCTGATCCACAATCAATCTGGTTGGACATCGAGGCTTCTCAAGTAAAAATACCCACTTATTAACCTTTTATTCTCAGACAAGAGGAAAATCATTACAGATCACTGTAAAAACCCTATAATACTAAATACAATCAAGGCTTGGAATATAATGCGGCAAAATGAGGGTAATTCACAAAAAACATCCCCCTATGCACCGATAGTGGGAGCATGGGGATTCCAACCGGGGTTAACAGATGCCACTTTTAAACTCTGGAGATCCAGGGGTATCTCCTGTCTGGGGGATTTATTTAAAGATGGGGTCCTGATGTCTTTCGGACAGCTGCGTCAGAAATTCGGATTACCCAATGGAGACCTCTTTCGATACTTCCAAATTCGAAATTATATACAGAAGAAGACTACGTTATTAGATAGTCTTTATAAATCCGATAGAGAATGTAGTGTCCTACGACCAGTGGGGGTATCTTCCGTCAGTAATATTTATCATTTACTACATGATGAAGTATCGGGAGATATGGATAATCTGCTTAAAACATGGGATCAGGATCTGGGACTAGAAATCTCCACAGAAACGTGGAATGATATCTGGGAAAATGCTAGAAGAATTACTATCTGTAACAGAACCCAGGCTATCCAGCTGAAGATACTTCATAGGGCCCATATAGCACCGGTTCGATTGGCAAAATTTAAGGCAGGAGCATCTCCAATGTGTCCTAAATGCAAAATAGAGGTGGGCACTCTTGTACATTGCTTATGGACCTGTCATAAGATCCGTAGATATTGGACTAAAGTAGCAAGTACCCTGACAGAAATTTTAGGAACGGAAATAAACGTGGACCCCGTATCTCTCCTCTTGGGCTTTTCGAACTTTCCCTCCCTGGACACGTACGGGAAGAGACTATTTTCTATTCTTTCTTTCTGTGCAAGGAAAAATATTTTGGTGAACTGGGCGGCGGAGGGCCCCCCTGGACTTTCAAATTGGCACAGACTAATTATGGAATGTATTCCCCTTGACTTCCTTACAAATATGGTGCACCGAAAGACTGAATTATTTTATAAAATATGGCAGCCCTTTTTGAATTACATAAATACAGATATTTCGGCTATCCTAACAAGGGCTTTTATTTAATTGAGATTACAAACCTGGCTGGTCCGCGGCCCCTCGGGGGAGGAATCCCGCACGAATACGGGTTTTATTATATCTGATGCTAACACATCCCGAGCATGTAAGAGACTTAAATATACACCCTGGTTAGTTGTAGGTTAGATTAGTAGATAGTTGAGTTTTGTTTGTTTGTTTTTTTTTTCTTTTCGGTTTTTTTTTGTTGTTTTGTTTTTTTTTTGTCAAATTTTGGCTATTGTATATTTGAGCTAATTGTATATCAATGTTTATATCTGAGAGTTTTGTTTATTTTTGTAAACTTGTAAAAATGTTAAATTTATAATAAAAATATCTATTAAAAAAAAAAATTTCGCCTTCAAATCATCCCACTTCCTCCAGACCAAAGGGATACCCATGGGCACCCGTACGGGCCCCAGCTATGCCTGTCTCTTTGTTGGCTATGTAGAAAAGTCCATCTTCCGTAATTACACCGGCACCACTCCCCACCTCTTCCTCTGCTACATTGATGACTGCATTGGCGCCACCTTGTGCTCCCGCGAGGAGGTTGAGCAAGTCATCAACTTCACTAACACATTCCACCCTGACCTTAAATTTACCTGGACCATCTCTGACACCTCCCTCCCCTTCCTGAACCTCTCCATCCCCATTAATGACGACCAACTTGACACTGACATTTTTTTACAAACCCACCTGGATTACACCTCTTCCCATCCTACCTCCTGGAAAAATGCCATCTCATATTCCCAATTCCTCTGCCTCCGCCGTACCTGCTCCCAGGAGGACCAGTTCCACCACAGAACACACCAGATGGCCTCCTTCTTTAGAGACTGCAATTTCCCTTCCCACATGGTTAAAGATGCCCTCCAACGCATCTCATCCACATCCCGCACCGCCGCCCTCAGACCCCTCCCCTCCAACCCTAACAAGGACAGAACGTCCCTGGTGCCCACCTTCCACCCTACCAACCTTCGCATAAACCAAATCATCCGCCGACATTTCCGCCACCTCCAAACAGACCCCACCACCAGGGATATATTTCCCTCCCCACCCCTTTCCGCCTTCCGCAAAGACCGTTTCCTTCGTGACTACCTGGTCAGGTCCATCCCCCCAACAACCCACCCTCCCATCCTGGCACCTTCCCCTGACACTGCAGGAATTGCAAAACCTGTGCCCACACCTCCTCCCTCACCTCCATACAAGGCCCTAAAGGAGCCTTCCACATCCATCAAAGTTTTACCTGCACATCCACCAATATCATTTATTGTATCCGTTGCTCCCGATGTGGTCTCCTCTATATTGGGGAGACTGGACGCTTCCTTGCAGAGCGCTTTAGGGAACATCTCCGGGACACCCACACCAATCGACCACACCGTCCCGTGGCCCAACATTTCAACTCCCCCTCCCACTCTGCCAAGGACATGGAGGTCCTGGGCCTCCTTCACCGCCGCTCCCTCACCACCAGAGGGAGGAAGAACGCCTCATCTTCCGCCTCGGAACACTTCAACCCCAGGGCATCAATGTGGATTTCAACAGTTTCCTCATTTCCCCTTCCCCCACCTCACCCTAGTGTTCCAAACTTCCAGCTCAGCACTGTCCCCATGACTTGTTTGGACTTGTCCAACCTGCCTATCTTCCTTTCCACCTATCCACTCCACCCTCCCCCCGCCTCCAACCTATCACCTTCATCCTCTCCCCCACTCACCTATTGTACTCTATGCTACTTTCTCCCCACCCCCACCCTCCTCTCACTTATCTCTCCACCATTCAGGCTCTCTGCCTGTATTCCTGATGAAGGGCTTTTGCCCGAAACGTCGATTTTCCTGCTCCTCGGATGCTGCCTGAACTGCTGTGCTTTTCCAGCACCACTAATCCAGAATCTGGTTTCCAGCATCTGCAGTCATTGTTTTTACCTGCCTTTTAAATGTTGTAATTGTACCAGCCTCCACCACTTCCTCTGGCAGCTCATTCCACACACGCACCACCCTCTGTGTGAAAAAGTTGCCCCTTAGGTCCCTTTTATATCTTTCCCCTCTCACCCTAAACCTATGCCCTCTAGTTCTGGACTCCCCCACCCCAGTGAAAAAGCTTTGTCTATTTACCCTATCCATGCCCCTCATGAATTTATAAACGTCTGTAAGGTCAGCCCTCAGCCTCTGATGCTCCAGGGAAAACAGCCCCAGTTTGTTCCGCCTCTCCCTGTAGCTCAAATTCTCCAATATCCTTGTAAATCTTTTCTGAACACTTCCAAATTTCATTTAGGATAATTAAGAATAAGAGAAAAAAGTAGGAAAATACAGACTGAAGAGACTCCATCAGTCCTGAGCCAGCTCGTCACCGTCAATGATGCCCATGCAGTCATCCCTCTGCCATGGTCTCGCAACCTCTTGCACCGGACCCACCAACGTTGAAGTTACGTGTCTCACCACGGGGCCCACCTCAGTGACGTAGCTGCTTTGTTTGGAAGGGTGACCTGGAGGAGGGGAGCCAGGGCGTTAGTGGAAGGTAGGGTTCAAGGAGAGTCATGGCAAAGGGCAGGGGCTCGGGCAAATCACCAGGTACCAGCACTGAGGTAAATAATGGCTGGGCTTGGCACCAGAAACAGAAAACACGGACAGAGGCAGGAGTTTGAGGGAAGAGGCGTTCGGTGATGTCAGCGTGGGGAGATGTTGCACAGGGGGGTGTTAAATTCGTTGACAGTTTATGAGCCGGGATGGATTTTTTAAAACATTCAAGCTCTGATCAGTCTACCCTCATCATTTTGCTGAGCTACATTCTCACACTCTTCCAGAGGCAGTCTCAGACCATCAATGCAAACGGGTGGCATGGTGGCTCAGTGGTTAGCCCTGCTGCCTCGCAGCTTCAGGGTCCCAGGTTCGATGCTCAGCCCCAGGCGACTGTCTATGTGGCGTTTGCACATTCTCCCCGTGTCTGTGTGGGTTTCCTCCGGGTGCTCCAGTTTCCTTCCACAGTCCAAAAATGTGCAGGTCAGGTGAATTGGCCATGCTAAATTGCCCATAGTGTAGGTGCATTTGTCAGAGGGAAATGGGTCTGGGTGGGTTACTCTTCGGAGGGTTGGTGTGGACTTGTTGGGCCAAAGGACCTGTTTCTACACTGTAAGGAATCTAATCAAACAGACCTTGCAGTTTGAGTGCAGAACTTCTCCCTGATCAAGATCTCTTCCTCACTCCGTTGAATGTGCAGATGCTAGTTTGATAATCCTCCCATACGTTACAGGAGTATTCTGTGCTGAACACATCTAGCCCATTTTCTATTCATCAATTGTACATCATTCACACTAACCTTAGTCTCCATGATAGCAGTTTGAATCCAAGGCATTTTCTTTAAAAACTCTTTATTTTCAGTCTAGTTGACACAGAGTTTCCCTTAGACTTGGGTAGATCCTCTAATTCCCTCCAAATCTCTCTACACACGACACTGACACCATCATTCCATCAATATTCATGCTGCTGATGTCTTGTTATGTCAAACATTTCCCCTCCTTCAGTCATTGCCCTTTCAGTTTGTACTGATAACACAGCAGAACAGCAGCTTCCGAGAGCTGCTCCTCACCTCCTACGGTTAGCTACGCGGGGAGAGGAAAACCGACCAAAATCTCCGATTGACCAGCAACTGAGATTTAATCGAGGAGAAAGTAAATAAAGGGAGACTGTGCCCACAAGGAGGAGGGTTGATAAGCCGAGGGCAGAGTTTTGAGGCGATTGGCCAACAGCCAGAGTGGGAGATGCCTTCATTGCTGCCTCGCTTTATTCAATGGGACATAGTAACCTTACACAGCAAGCAATAATTAGAAACAGCTCCACGGAGATCTCTGCAAAGTGCTGCATTAGACCAAAGCCTGCAGCTCCCCGGATAATAACAAATATATCTAACTGTTCAGCTGGAATCTCAGGGTCTTTAACTGCAGCGAATGTTAAATTGCCTCGAAATGTCAACTTCAGTCAGGCATTCTTTATGAGTTTGACATAAAGGTCATGTTGAATCATTTTGTTCCCAGTTGTGTTTGTGGTTAAAATTGTAACATCACTGAGAACGGAGGTGGCAGTGAGATATCAGGCAATTCTGGATTGAGTTCTCTGAAAGAAATACAAGACTGGCTCCCCTAGCCAAGCTGTTCCAGTACAGTTACAACTCTGGCATCTACCTGACAATGTGGAAAACTCCTCAGGTATGCCCTTTATACAAATAAACAGGACAAATCCAACCCAGCCAATCCCTGCCCCATCAGTCTACTCTCGATCATCGGTAAAGTGATGGAAGGGGTCAGTGACAGGGCTATCAAGCAGCACCTGCTCAGCAATAACCTGCTCAGTGACGCCCAGTTTGGGCTCCCCCAGGGTCACTCAGCTCCTGACCTCATTACAGCCTTGGGTCAAACATGGACAAAAGAGCTGGATTCCAGAGGGGAGGGCAGAGGGACAGCCCTTAACATCAAGGCTGCATTCGACCGAGTGTAGCATCAAGGAGCCCCTAGCAAAACTGGAATCAATGGGTATCAGGGGTCAAACTCTACAGTCAGGGAGCCTGCCCTGAGATATCAGTGCAGGGTGTACACAATGGAAGCCTGGAGAAGCCAGCAGTGAATGGGAGTGGTCAGGATTCACTCCAGTGCGCACATCAGGAATTCCTGGCCTCTCGTTTCAGTAATAAGATTGAATAATAACAAGATGCATGTAAATAGATGCAACCAGGCTGCTGGCTCTTCACCAGCAAGATTCGCATTTCACCGTTCAACACTCGTTGGAGATTTGGGCTTCGTGTTCTCAATACCGAGGATCTCATTCCTGCCAATCTCATCCCAGTTTCCCAACATTCCCTGCAATTCCCACATTGGTGATGGAAGGTTCCATTCAACTGGGAATCATAAAGAAAGGTCTTCAGTCAGAGCATGTTGAGAAGGTGGAGCAGGAAGTGTTTGAAGTAAGTATTCATGGATATGTTTAATGAGGAGCTAAACCACAAGAGGCAGATGCAACAGAAGGATTGTGCTGATAAATTGACAGGAGGATCACCATCACAAAGGAGTCAGGCTGAATGGCCTGTTTCTGTGAATTTGAAATAAATTCTGCATTGTTTGAACCCACAGCAATTTCTTTTGTCTCAGAGAGCACAATTCTTTAACTCAAACAAACATTGCAACTCTCTCTTCCGTAACCTGACGGCATTTTCCACTGCTTCAGGCAGCCTTGCAGCTTCCTGTTTATCTCAAAGATTCACAGAACTGCCCTCCTGCGAGTGACTGAGTTGACATGTTATCTCTTAGTCACCCTGGGAGACTTGTTAGCCAGCACACACCCTACATGAATCTCTGTTGAGTGTGTGGAGGTCTAATCATGTCTAACCAGCTAAAGGGCAGACCTACAGATGCCTGTTAAAGCATTCTCTCCCTGGAGACAATCTCTTGTTCTTGCAGGTCTTTCCAACAATCTTGCATTGCTGGAAATATCATCTGACTCTCACACCTGGCAGCTCCGTCACAAGTTCCACACCCCACCACTCTCGCAGTCAGACTGAAACAATGAGAGGGGTCTTGTGGAGCTGTTGGGGGTTCTGGCCACTGGCTGGACAGCTGGAGAAACCCCCGTGTCATCACTGCCTCCCGAGCAACACACAGCCAGTGAAGAACCCAATGGCATTAAGACCGCTTTGGCACTGTGCTTTCTTTGCTTGCTGACTATTTTAAGCACAGTAGGCCTGTGACAGTTCTCATTGCTGTTTACCACATCAACGAATCCTCCTGAAAATCAGAATTATTGTATTGCAGAAGGAGGCCATTTGGCCCGTCATGCCTGCACTGATTCTTCAAACAAGCATCATTACCTCGTGCCAATATCCTGCTTTCTCCCCATATCCACTAATTATCACCAAATTCCCCACATGAATGCTTCCATTTAACCAGCTTCCACCATATCTGCAGACAGTGCATCCTAGATCTCAACTAAAAAAAAGACAAAGTCACCATAGCCCTACCGGGCCATTAGGCTGTTTTCTCATCAGAGGGAGAGACAACTGGGAGTGGTTTAACCTGGGGGGGGTCACCATTTCTCAGGCAAGAGGAGAGGTTCAGAAGGAGAGTCCTTCACGGTCCCTTCAGCCGGTGAGGGAACTGAACCCACACTGTTGGTGTTACTCTGCATCACAAACCAGCTGTCCAAGCTAAACCAACCCCCAGGCTCCATGCTATGGGAAAAGGCTTATTTTTGCACCTCCTGTTATTCTTTGCTCAGTTGTTTAATACACATTGCCTTGTTCCAAAACCTAATCTTATAATTTCTGAATAGCATCCTGTTAGACCACACAGCGTCAGCTACTGAAGAAACCACTTTATATTACTAACAGGACTTTGACTGAACAAAGAATTATGTTCTGAGTAAAAATGAGAGCTGGGGTGAGCTGGTTTAATTATTTAAAAGCTGCTCGTTAAGGTTGGTCATTTAGGGAACTGAAGACATTGAGAATGACAAGTATGCATGAGGCTAACCTATCATTCTGTCCCTGTGAAACAGCTTCTCATGAATGTGGATGTGAAATGAATAGGAATTTATTCTCCTGATTTTAACCTGTTAACTCCGAGAGTTTATAAATCACAGGACCAAGTAACAAACCAAATGAGAATGCTAACTATTTACAAACTCCCTCCCAGGGTAATGACATTATGGAGAAAGTGAAGACTGCAGATGTTGGAAATCAGAGTTGAGAGTGTGGTGCTGGAAAAGCACAGCAGATCAGGCACCATCCAAGGAGCAGGAGAGTCGATGTTTCAGGCAAAAGCCCTTCGTCAGGATTCCTGACAAAGGGCTTTTCCCCTGCTTCTCCTCGGATGCTGTCTGACCTGCTGTGGTGTATAGCCCTCAACTAAACTCATCCCACCTGCCTGCTCCTAGCTCATCTCCCTCAAAACCTTTCCATGTATTTATCCAAGTGTGTTTTAAACATTGTAATTGTAACCATAGCCAGCCATACGTGAACCACCATCGCTGTAAAAATGTTGCCCCCACATCTTTTTAAAATCTCCTTCCTTCATCTTCAAAATCTGCCCCCTCGTCTTGAAATCCCTCACCCTAAGGAAAAGAAAACTACCATTAACTTTTTCTATACCTCTCAGTATTTTATCAACTTCTATGGTTGCCTGTAAACCTCCTACATTCCAGTGAAAAAGGTCCTCGCCTTTGTTTATAAATCAAGCCTTTCATACCCAGCAACATCCTAGTAAATCTCTTCTGAACCCTCTTCCACTTAATAATCAGGATGTGGGGGTGCCAGTGTTGGACTGGTGTGGGCAAAATTAAAAATCACACAAGACCAGGCTATAGTCCACCAAGTTTATTTGGAAGCACTAGTTTTCGGAGTGCTGCTCCTTCACCGGGTAGCTAGTGGGGCAGGATCAGAGGACACAGAATTTATAGTAAAAGATCGAAGTGTCATTAAACTGATGTGATGTGTTGAACAAACCTAGATTGCTGTTAAATCTTCAATCACTTAGAATGGGGATGCAGGTTTCAATTGATTAATATGTAAATCCCAAAACTTCTTTCAAGTCACAGGCCCGAGATAAGATTAGATTAGATTAGATTACTTACAGTGTGGAAACAGGCCCTTCGGCCCAACAAGTCCACACCGACCCGCCGAAGCGCAACCCACCCAGACCCATTCCCCTACATTTACCCCTTCACCTAACACTACGGGCAATTTAGCATGGCCAATTCACCTAACCCCTGCACATTTTTGGACTGTGGGAGGAAACCGGAGCACCCGGAGGAAACCCACGCAGACACGGGGAGAATGTGCAAGCTCCACACAGACAGTCGCCTGAGGCGGGAATTGAACCTGGGTCTCTGGCGCTGTGAGGCAGCAGTGCTAACCACTGATAACATGGTTTTATCAGTATCTAAAGAAAAGTGACATTTCAGCTCACACACACACTCACACTCTCTCCCTCACACACACACAGACACATGTAAATCTATGGGGTGAATTTGCATTTGCAGATTTGTTTTCATAGAATAGAATCCCTACAGTAAGGAAACAGACCCTTCAGCCTGATAAGTCCAAACCGTCCGAACAGTAACCCAACCAGACACTATTCCCCTGCCCTATTACTCTACATTTACCCTTGACTAATGCACCTAATCTACATATCCCTGAACACTATGGGCAATTTAACATGGCCAATCCACCTGACCTGCACATCTTTTGCTTGTGGGAGGAAACCAGAGGACCCAGAGGAAACCCATGCAGACACAGGGAATGTACAAATGCCACACAGACAGTGAGCGAGGCTGGAATCAAACCCAGGTCCCTGGTGCTGTGAGGCAGCAGTGCTAACCACTGAGCCACTGTGCTGCCCTTGTATTTGCAGATACATTCTACTTTGTTCAAAAAGCACACAATCTGTCGGCAGTCAGTCCATACGACATTTTATAAATTCCTATCTTGGAAATAGAATCAATCTGACTCAAGATTGGGATACAGACTCTAGTCTCACACCTTTAATGTATTTGAGCTGATATGTTGTTTTATATATTGATAAAACCTTATGTTATCTCAGGAATGTAATTTGAAAGAAGTTCTGGGATTTACATGTTAATGAATCGAAATTGGAATGAAATTACATCCCCATTCTAAGTGATTGAAAACTTGATAACAATCTAGTTTTGTTCAATACATCGCATCAGCTGTATGACATTTTAATCTTTTACTATAAATTCCACGTCCTATGATCCTGCCCCACGAGCTATCTAATGAAGGAGCAGTGCTCTGAAAGCTTGTACTTCCTTCAGCCTCTCGAGCAGATTCTATCATTGTATTAGATCACAGCTAATCTATATCCTAGATTATTTATTTACCTCAGATTGATAATCCTTGATATTGCTGTGGTTCTGTTCGCCGAGCTGGAAGTTTTTGTTGCAAACGTTTCGTCCCCTGGCTAGGCGACATCATCAGTGCTTGGGAGCCTCCTGCGAAGCGCTTCTTTGATGTTTCCTCCAGTGTTTATAGTGGTCTGTCCCTGCCGCTTCCGGTTGTCAGTTTCAGCTGTCCACTGTAGTGGTTGGTATATTGGGTCCAGGTCGATGTGTTTGTTGATGGAGTCTGTGGACAAATCTTCACACAAACTTTGAATCCTTGATATCTTTAATATTGTTGTTTTCTCTCTAATTAGTCCCACTCGCCTGCTCTTTCTCACAGTCCTACGTTTTTGCATTAATGTATCTCATTCTTTTTTGAAAGTTCACATTTAATCTGTTTCCACTGCACTTTCAGAGGTAGTGCATTCCAGATCAAAACAGCTCGTTGTATGAAAACAATTCCACTCAATGCCTTTCTTATGTCCATTATTGTTAATGCTTGTCCCTTTGGTTTTCTCTGTCATTGGAGATAGTTTCTCTGAGTTTAGAAAAGGCCGTCAGACATGGGAGCGGATGTCGGCCCCGATGCCTTGAGGAAGAACGCCTCATCTTCCACCTCGGAACACTTCAACCCCAGGGCATCAATGTGGACTTCACCAGTTTCCTCATTTCCCCTTCCCCCACCTCACCCTAGCTCCAGCCTTCCATCTTAGCACCGCCCTCATGACCTGTCCTACCTGCCTATCCTACTTTCCACCTATCCACTCCACCCTCCTCTCTGACCTATCACCTTCATCCCCACCCCCATTCACCCATTGTACTCTTTGCTACCTTCCCCCACTCTCCCCTCTGACCTATCACCTCCATTCCCACCCCCATTCACCTATTGTACTCTATGCTACTTTCTCCCCACCCCCACTCCCCCCTCTCATTAATCTCTCCACTCTGCAGGCACCCTGCCTCTATTCCTGATGAAGGGCTTTTGCCCAAATGTCAATTTACCTGCTCCTCGGATGCTGCCTGACCTGCTGTGCTTTTCCAGCACCACTCTAATCTGGACCCTAATTTGGCCCATTGAGCCTGCTCTACTAGTCAATGAGATAATGGCTGATCTGATAACCCTCACTTCCACTTCCCTGCCTTTCCCCATAACCCATGATTCACCTTATTGATTAAAAAGCCATCTCAGCCTTGAGTGTATTGAATGACACAGCCTCAACAGCCCTTAGTAAAGAATCCCACAGATTCATTACCTCAGAGAGAAAAAAAATCATCCTCAGTTCTGCTCTAAATGGACATCCCTTTATCCTCTGGTCCTAGACTCTCCCACAAAGAGTTGAGAGTGTGTTGCTGGAAAAGCACAGCAGGTCAGGCAGCATCCGAGGAACAGTAGAATCGATTTTTTGGGCATAAGCCCTTCATCAGGAATGAAGGCTCCCATAAAAGAGGAAATAACCTCTCAGCATCTACTCTGTCACCCCAGTATAGAAATTCTTCACAATTTTGAACTCTCTATTGCACTCCGTGTAAACCTCTACTGCTCTAACAGGAATAATCGCAGTCTCTCCAGTCTCTCCATACGTACTAATGCCTCTCTTCCATGACAAATTTGCTTTATAGTTTCTATCTTCCTAAAATAGGGTGTTCATTATTTTCACTGAAAATTCTTTCTTCAAGGAAGTTTCCACAATGTCACCCAAATCATGGTGTGTGTAGACTCGGGTAAGATTGGAAGTTTGGAGACTGTATTTATTAATCGTTGAGTATTTAAATTGATCAGTGATTGTTCAAGATTTGGAGATCTCAACTTCAATTCAGACTTGATATAAATAAATCTTGCATTCTTTCCCTCAAGTGGAAGAATCACACTTCAACCAATCATCCTTTTGAAAATGCCTAACTTGAGAGTGTTTGAACCGACGGCAGAGGGGGAGTGAACATCACCATCTCAGAATTAATAGCCATTTCCAGGAAAGCACCGTTGCTCCAATAAATGTCTCCATCAAAAACGACCATCTCATCTTCATTTAATTGTCCAGTGATGTACAATCACTCCTATCCCGACAGGAGCCACTGACTCCCTTTATCCCAGTGATCAATTGAAATCCATTGACCAACTACTCTTTCCTGGTTCTAATCTTATTGAGTCAGATTTTCTTCCTGCCCTGGGATCCCTCCCTCTGGTACCATTGTCCATGAGGTGACAACAGGGAGTTCATGCAGAACGAGTAATCTAAAGAGCCAGGCTGAGGTCCTGCGTTCAAATCCCACAACAGCAATTGGTGGAATTTGAATGGGATTAATAAAATTTCTAATAAAATTTCGAATTGTAAAGTAATTTCATGGAAGTATCATCAACTTGCAAAAACCCATCTGGTTCACTAATGTCCTTTAGAGAAGGAAACCACCATCCTTACCCAATCTGGCCTACATGTGACTCCAGATCCACAGTAATGCAGTTGAGTCATAGGGATCTACAGCACAGAAAAAGGCTCTTCAGCCCATTGAATCTATACCAATTTAAAAAACAGCCACATAACTATTCTAATCCTGTTTCCCAGCATTTGGCCCATTGTCTTGTATGCCTTGGCACTGCATACACACATACAAATACAACTTAAAGATGAAGAGGGTCTTTGCCACTCTCACCCTTACAGCCAGTGAATTCCTTTTTTTTTAAATGGCAAATTTATATTAAATTCACATTTTACCATCTGCTAGAGAGGGATGACGAACCTTGTCTCCTGACGTTTTGGCTTATTAGCCCAGCGGCATTGCCAGTAGGTTCCTGCCACCTCTCAATCTTTCCCAGTAGGGAGGTGAGGATGGGTCAAGATAGGGATTGGAAGGGCTGAAAGAGTTGCGAGGAGGTCAAAGAGACCTCCTGGAGTTGTGCTATGAGCTAAAGAACAGGTTCTCTAACTCTGCAAAATCCCACAAATCCTCAGGGACCATTGTGACAACATTCCCATTTGCCTTGCTCTAGACCAAGTGGAATTGGTGCATCACAGGCCTTGGTTGGATGAAGGGGCAGGGCTATGATAGCTTACAAATTCAAGTAAGCCTGCTGCACTATAACTTGGTGTTGTGTAACTTTTGACCATTTCCACCCAGCGCACAGGACCGATGGGGAAACCACATCTCCAAGAACCCAAGAGTGAGACCAAGTAGAGGCAGTAAAATATAGTGTCCTCGCCCCCTTACAACCCTCTGGGACCTTGTGTTTTGGCTCCGGTTTTGGCTTTTTGTACAACACCACTCCCATTTACTTTGCTTGACCATTGATAGTCATACCCTCAACCAGAGAGGCATCACCTCTGGAATCCCCTTTTTAAATCTCACTCTCCTCCCACAAGAGCTCTCACCTGTTCCAATGTCCTCATGTTGCTCAGTATTAAATGATACCAGTCCTGTGAAGGAGGTCATGGTTACATTATGAAAGTAGTAAGACAGAGGCATAGACTATGTCTGGAGACATCTGTTGCTTTGGGGCCTTGGAGGGAAGTAAGGGGGGAGGTGTGGGCGCAAGTTTTGCATTTCTTGCGGTTGCAGGGGAAGGTGCCGGGAGTGGAGGTTGAGTTGGTGGGGGGTGTGGACCTGACGAGGGAGTCATAAAGGGAGTGGTCTTTTTGGAATGCTGATAGGGGAGGGGAGGGAAATATATCCCTGGTGGTGGGGTCCGTTTGGAGGTGGCAGAAATGACGACGGATGATACGATGTATCTGGAGGTTGGTGGGGTGGCAGTGAGGACCAGTGGGGTTCTGTCCTGGTGGCGATTGGAGGGGCGGGCTCAAGGGCGGAGGAGCGTTCTGAAAAGACCACTCCCTCCGTGACTCCCTTGTCAGGTCCACACCACCCACCAACCCAACCTCCACACCCGGCACCTTCCCCTGCAACCGCAAGAAATGCAAAACTTGCGCCCACACCTCCCCCCTTACTTCCCTCCAAGGCCCCAAGGGATCCTTCCATATCCGCCACAAATTCACCTGCACCTCCACACACATCATTTACTGCATCTGCTGCATTCGATGTGGCCTCCTCTATACTGAGGAGACAGGCCGCCTACTTGCGGAACGTTTCAGAGAACACCTCTGGGACACCCGGACCAACCAACCCAACCACCCCGTGGCTCAACACTTCAACTCCCCCTCCCACTCCACCAAGGACATGCAGGTCCTTGGACTCCTCCATCGCCAGACCATAGCAACACGACAGCTGGAGGAAGAGCGCCTCATTTTCCGCCTAGGAACCCTCCAACCATAAGGGATGAACTCAGATTTCTCCAGTTTCCCCACCTTTTCTCAGTCCCAACCCTCAGACTCAGCACCACCTTCCTAACCTGCAATCTTCTTCCTGACCTCTCCGCCCCCACCCCCACTCCAGCCTATCACCCTCACCTTAACCTCCTTCCACCAATCGCATTCCCAACGCCCCTCCCCCAAGTCCCTCCTCCCTACCTTTTATCTTAGCCTGCTGGGCACACTCTCCTCATTCCTGAAGAAGGGCTTATACCTGAAACGTCGATTCTCCTGCTCCTTGGACGCTGCCTGACCTGCTGCGTTTTTCCAGCGACACATTTTTCAGCTCTGATCTCCAGCATCTACAGTCCTCATTTTCTCCTACAGTGTTACTCAGTTCAGGGGCACTTAAGGCTTTGCCTGTAGGTTCACAGTCTGTGAATTATATTTTTTTTAACATGGCTTGGGATGTTTTATTTTCATGGTGCTGCAGAGATGTAGGTTGTAGTTGTTGGTGGAAACAGAACGTCTTAGAAATGTCAGGTTATTGTTTATCTGGAAGAGCTACTTTGCCCGTGTAAACGAGTGGAATTACAGCAGGAACAGAAACTGGAAGTGATAGAAATCCTGAGCAGTTCTGGCAGTGTCTGTGCAGACAAGAACAGGGTGAACATCTCATTCCAATGTGTCTCCTCTTCTGGATCAATCCCTGATTTTCAGCCCTGTGCCTGGAGTCCTCAACACCAGCTGACACTGAGTACAATACCATCAGCAAAACAAAACCCTGCTCAGACCTGTCTCTCTGCCAAGACACTAAATCTTTCTTCTGGCCAGTTTTACAGCCAAAGCACAACCTTAGCTACAAATAATGCTGATGATATTTCCCACAGTCATCAAGTCACTAAAGTAACCACAGTGCCAACACTAACTAACCTGATTGCGAAAATGTCTTCCCCAGACAGAGAGAGCTGGGTGGAGTTTGAGTGAACCTTTTACTGAACACTGCACTGCTGGAGGTCAAAGAATCAGAGTCAAGGATACAGACCCTTCGATCCAACTCGTCCATTCAGACCCAATATCCTAAATTAATCTAGTCCCACTTGCCAGCACTTGGCCCATATCCCTCTAAACCCTCCCTATTCATATACCCATCCAGATGCCTGTTAAATGTTGCAATTGTACCAACGTCCGCCACTTCCTCTGGTAGCTCATTTCACTCATGCACCATTCTGTGCGTGAAAATGTTGCCCCTTATATCACTTTTATATCATTCCCCTCTCATCCAAACCTATGCCCTCTAGTTCTGGATTCTCCCATCCCAGGGTAAAAGCCTTCTCTATTTACCCTATCCATGTCCTTCATTATTTTATAAACCTCTATAAGATCACCCCTCAGTCTCCGATGCTCCAGGGAAAACAGCCCCAGCCTATTTAACCTCTCCCTTTAGTTCAAAATCTCCAACCCTGGCAACGTCCTTGCAAATCTTTTCTGAACCCTTTCAAGTTTCACAACATCCTTCCAATAGGAAGGAGACCAGAATTGCACACAATATTCCAAAAGTGGCCTAATCAACATCCTGTATAGCCACAAGACCTCTGAACTCCTGTACTCAATACTCTGACCAATAAAGGAAGGTATATCAAATGCCTTCTTCACTATCCTATTGACCTGTGACTCTACTTTCAAGGAACCATGAACATGCTGTGTTCGCTTTGTTCAGCAACACTCCCTAGGACCTTACCATTAAGTGTATAAGTCCTGCTAAGATTTGCTTTCCCAAAATGCAGCACCTCACATTTATCTAAATGAAACTCCATCTGCCACCTCTCAGCCCATTGGCCCATCTGATCAAGATCCTGTTGTAATCTGAGGTAACCTTCTTCGCTGTCCAGTACACCTCCAATTTTGGTGTCATCTGCAAACTTACTAACTATACCTCTTACGCTCACATCCAAATCATTTATATAAATGATGAAACATAGTGGACCCAGCACTGATCCTTGTGGCACTCCACTGGTCACAGGCCTCCAGTCTGAAAACAACCCTACACCACCACCCTCTGTCTTCTACCTTTGAGTCAGTTCTGTATCCAAATGGCTAGTTCTCCCTGTATTTCTTGAGATATAAGCTTGCTAACCCGTCTCCCATGGGGGACCTTGTTGAACGCATTACTGAAGTCCATATAGATCATGTCCACCACTCTGCCCTCATCAATCCTTCTTGTTATTTCTTCAAAAACCCAATCACGTCCGTGAAAAATGATTTCCCACACACAAAGCCGTGCTGGCTATCCCTAATCACTTCTTGTTTTCCAAATACATGTACATCCTGTCCCTCAGGATACCCTGCAACAACTTGCCCACCACTGCTGTCACGCTCACCAGTCTATAGTTCTCTGGCTTGTCCTTACCACTTTTCTTAAATAATGGTACCATGTTAGTCAACCTCCAGTCTTCCGGCACCTCCCCTGTGATTATCGATGATACAAATATCTCAGCAAGGGGCCCAGCAATCACTTCCCTAGCTTCCTACAGAGTTCCAGGGTCCACCTGATCAGGTCCTGGGGACTAATCCACTTTTAGGTGTTAAGACATCCAGCACTTCTGCCTCTGTAGTATGGACATTTTCAAAATGTCACCATCTATTTCCCTACATTCTATACCTTCCATGTCCTTCTCCACAATAAACACTGATGCAAAATAATTTTTTAGTATTTACCCCATCTCTTGTGGCTCCACACGTAGGCCGCCTTGCTGATCTTTGAGGGGCCCTATTCTCTCCCTAGTTACCCTTTTGTCCTTAATGTCTGTGTAAAAACCCTTTGGATTCTCCTTAATTCTATTTGCCAAAGCTATCTCATGTCCCCTTTTTGCCCTCCTGATTTCCCTCTTAAATATACTCCTACTGCCTCTATACTCCTCTATATTGGGGAGACGGGCCGCCTGCTTGCGGAGCGTTTCAGGGAACACCTCTGGGACACCCGGACCAACCAACCCAACCACCCTGTAGCTCAACATTTCAATTCCCCCTCCCACTCCACCAAGGATATGCAGGTCTTTGGACTCCTCCATCGTCAGACCACAGCGAAACGACGGTTGGAGGAAGAACGCCTCATCTTCCGCCTAGGAACCCTCCAACCACAAGGGATGAACTCGGATTTCACCAGTTTCCTCATTTCCCCTCCCCCCAGCCTGTCTCAGTCAAATCCATCAAATTTAGCACCGCCTTCCTAACCTGCAATCTTCTTCCCGACCTCTCCGCCCCCACCCCAGTCTGACCTATCACCCTCTCCTTGACCTCTTTCCACCTATCACATTTCCGACGCCCCTCCCCCAAGTCCCTCCTCCCTATCTTTTATCTTAGCCTGCTGGACCAACTTTCCTCATTCCTGAAGAAGGGCTAATGCCCAAAACGTCGATTCTCCTGTTCCCTAGATGCTGCCTGACCTGCTGCGCTTTTCCAGCAACACATTTCCATCTCTGATCTCCAGCATCTGCAGACCTCACTTTCTACTCTTCTAAGGATTCACTCGATCTCTCCTGTCTATACCTTACATGTGCTTCCTTCCTTTTCTTAACCAAACCCTAAATTTCTTTAGTCATCCAGCATTCCCTATACCTACCAGCCTTTCCTTTCACCCTGACAGGAATATACTGTCTCTGGACTCTCGTTATCCTGTTTCTGAAGGCTTCCCATTTTCCAGCCATCCCTTTACCTGCGAACATCTGCCTCCAATCAGCTTTTGAAAGTTCTTACCTAATACCGTCAAAATTAGCCTTTCTCCAATTTAGAACTTCAACTTTTAGATCTGGTCTATCCTTTTCCATCGCTGTTTTAAAACTAATGGAACTATGGTGGTAATGCCAGCCTCTTGGCTAGCCCAGGATTTTCACTGCAGCGGCGACTGGATCAAAAGCTGCCTGGGCCCTCAGCTTGCAAAGGCTTTCAAAATCTCTTGGCTTGTCTTCCATAACTTAAAAAAACTCTTTAAACTGACTTCTTTACCAAGCTTTTAGTCCCCTACCCTAACATCTCTGCATGTGGTTAGTTTTGTTGGATGATCATCCCTGTGACACACTTCGGGATTCTTGGCTTCATTAAAATGTATTGATATAAACTTTAGCTGTTGTTGCAGAAACAGAAAGCCATGATCCTGTCTGCTTCTCAGGCAGCCCTTCATGACAAGTGGGATAAATATTTACCAGGACATAGTGATAAACTCCTCTGGTCTTCAAAATGTGCCTAGGGAACTTCTACATTCATCAGAGAGAGAGGATGGGTTTTAATGCTTCGTCCAAAGACACAGCTTCAGCAGAGCAGCTTTCCCTCGATGCTGTACCTCAAGGACTAACCTAAGATTTTATATCCTCAGCCCTGAAATGGAATTGAATGCTGAATCTCTCCTCATTCAGGGTTAGATTGCTATACTGAGCTAACACTGACACATACGCAGAAAGAATCAATGAGCAGGTGTAGGCACAATGGACCAAATAGTGTTCTGCTCTTTTGTCAGATTCTATGATTTACTTTCCAGTGCCCTCAGTTGGGAAGATATTTATCTCCTTGAATGCAAAGTCATCGAAGGAAGGTGCAGCCTGTGCTCTGATGCCACTGAACCATGTTGTCTGATACCCGACTCCTGCCAATGATGCAAATGAAGATTAACGGCAATTTTAAAAACTGCCCACTAACTTGAAAATCCTTACAATGGGGAGGTGATTGATCTGAGGTTGACACAAATACACAGAGGAGTTTGCTTCCTTTAAACACTAGTATAAGTCTTGGTGAAAAGACTCAGGTTAATTTGTTGGCAGAGATGACCTGGTCTGGGTGCAAATGGACACACTCACAGAATATATTCCAAACAAAATCCCATACCTTTACCTGAATTCACACCCCAGGGAAAATGGTTCCCCACAATGTCCCTGACAAAACCCTTACAGTATTTTAAACACCTTGACCAGCTCACCCTTCAATCTTTATTCATTTAAGAGAATATAAGCCAGATTTAAGCAGACCGCCATCGTAAATTTTGTAGAACTGACTGATGGATTCTGCTAAATCCTATCCCCAACTCATTTACAAGTTAAAGGAAGGTCCCATGACAAAAAAGCACACACTCTGTCCACATTGAGGTCGCACCAGTAATTGCACTGATAATTGCTATGTTCAGATCACTAACCAGTTCAATGGGATAAACATGACCATGTCACAGGGTCAAGGTCAAATAACCCCAATCCTCCCACATCTGAAATACTGCGGCCTAATTAAGGTGAACTTGCTCCAGATTAGTGAACTGAATAACGATGCAGTAATCAATTAACTGAGGTGCACCTATCATTTCTGTTAAAATAACTTTTTTTAAAAAAACACCTCATTGCCTGTAGTATACAGGAAGTTAAGAACTTTATCAACAGTTTAAAGCAGATTGTTATTTACATCATGTAACATCCTTGTAAAAGCTCCGACTCTGTGAACATACCTAGACTTCTAGCTAAACTTTGCTGTTGAGTTGTAAAATGATGCATGGGCTTACAATTATATAAATCTAAAAAACAGAACCCTGCAGATGCTGGAAGTTACAGCATAAGGTCAGGCAGTACCTGTGGAGTGAGAACCAAATTAACAGTATGGGTCAACGACCTTTTATCCTCATTGAACTACATTTATATAACAACATAAAACAGTAAAACATTCCCAAGGCATGGCATAGGAGTGTAAACAGTCCAAATGGGCCACATCAGGGGCATTAGTTCATCTGATGGATCTGGAGCTCGGGCAGACAGACACATGAACACAGAAAATACTCATATAAACTCAGTCCTCACAAGTAGATAATGGAGTGATCTTGAAACTCTCTTCAAAAGGTACTGGGAGCAGAACTGTCAAACGTTTCCAACTGTTTTATTTAGTTCTGTTCTGATTTTGTACAGGTCAAAGACAAAAAAAAGGTTACAGCACACACAGAAATAAAAACATAAATGAAAATGTTTCCAGCATTTTAACATTGTGGAATAACCAAACACACTTTGAACAGTTCCGACCTGAACGATGTAAGTCGAGAGCTGAGGATGAAGCTTTTAGGAAATTTATCAAACAAAAACTACACATCAATAACAAAGAAATTACCAAGGAACGGTTGTCTTGGAAACAGCTGATGTTTCGAGTACAGTAAATCACTCCAATTTGCTTGCAATCCTCTCTGGCTTGAAGCAATAAATACTAACTGCTAACATTTATCTTACACAATTCAGGGTTAAGTCAAATGTTTGGTGGCATTGATATCTTTGCAATATACATATATTTTTGTGTACACACAGTGGCTAATTTTCAAGTATTTATGCAAGATAGAGGGAAGAAAAGAAAATCATTGGTTGACAATGTGGCCTTGAAATTCATTATCCATTCAAGTGACAATTTGCTACAGTGTGGAACTGCAAGCACTCAATTATGTACACACACTTATCCATTCAAACCCCTCACCATTCTCATCCTCATGAGCTTCATTTACCTACTGAAACAAAGCAAAGTATTCACACACACCATCATGCACTCAGGTGCACACTCAATTATCTCACAAAAAACAAAACAATAAGTCCATGAAGAACAATCTATAGGGTGCGATTGTCTGTTGTTGTTGCTAGTTTGTGAAATTCTCTTCGGAAATGTCTCCCTGGCAGAGTTCAACCGAGAAAAGATTCGGGTGTGCATACACACACACACACATATACACTCTCTCTCTGTCAGCCCATACTGTGCAGTACCAACTACATACTGAAATTCTCAGATAGTGCAACACATGAACAGATGAGAAATGGCAGGGTGTGAGGGGGCTAGAAGGGTTGGGAGAAAGGAAACAGGGCTGACTGAATTTACACTTTGCATTCCATCCTTCTGTACTTAGATCACATGGGCCACTGCGTGGTTCAAGTTCATAACCATGTAAAGCTAATATAAAGTGCACCTCTACCTTACAGGCTAGTGGGGGGGGGGGGGGGGGGGGTTACTCGGGTGTGTGTTTGTGTGTGTGTGTGCACAATTAACACTTCAGACAAAAAAAGTGAGGAAAGTGCTTCAAGGCAGCATTCAATGGAAAACAACAAAAAAATCAACAGCTTAGTCACTCTGCAAATATCTCACTGACGTTTTGCAAGGCAAGTGTTTAATCTTCTTCTTTAGCAATCAACTAATGCTTTCTGTTTACTTGTTAATCACCAGACCACAAGGTCCAGGCTGAAGAGTCTTCATGTAGGCCCAAATGCAATGTCAGAGAGAATTCCCACGGCAAGTATTCCTCTTCCATCAGGTGCCTTGTGAAGAGCTGCTGAAGGCTCCTCTTCATCAGAAGAATTCCACGGAACACAGAAGGTGTTCCTGTAATGGGGCACAGTTCATGAGAGGAGAGGGGGGCGAGCGGAAGGGGAAAGAAGGTTTCCACTTCAAGTCCCCAGTGAGTCACTCGGTTCGCAGGATTACACGATAAAACTCCAAATCGCTCCGAGGGATGACTGGGATGGTTCGGATCCAGTATCCGGGATATCCTGGACACTGCAAGACCCAAGACGAGGGAAAGTGCTCCAGTGTGTAGCGTCACGCGCACAGTCCTGGCTGTAATGCAGACAGTCTGCGTTCAATGCTCTGTTTACCTAGTAACAAGACAGCCAATGACAGCTTCTGTTAGTTGCAGAGGAATAAAGCACAGTGGACCATCAGCTGATATGTTTGCATATGATGTACATTACTCAGTGATCGTGACTCCTTATGAGGACAGGTCCCCAATACAGTACTCAGCAACATTAGATTCCTGACCGTCAGTGACATGATAAATTTGGAAATGTCTTTTACTCGAAAAGGCCATTGAGATGTCAGTGGGACTGGCAGACAGGGGGCAGAGGACATTCGACACAGACAAGAATGAAGTGATTAATTTTTACAGACAGAATCGCAGGAAAGCAGTGTAAATGAAAGGGTACTATTCGAAAGGGGAGTTAAGGGAGCAGAGGAATCTCAGTGTACGTATGTGTGAGTCATTAAAAGTAAGAGAGTGGTGTAAAAGCATTTTTTAAAAATGTAGACTGGTCTTTATGGATAGTTTATGCCAAAGGGCCTGTCTCCATGCAAACGTGATGACTGCAGATGCTGGAAATCAGAGTCTAGATTAGAGTGGTGCTAGAAAAGCACAGCCAGTCAGGCAGCATCCGAGGAGCAGGAAAATCGGGGAAAAGTCCTGATGAAGGGTTTTGGCCGAAACGTCAATTTTTCCTGCTCCTCGGATGCTGCCTGACTGGCTGTGCTTTTCCAGCACCACTCTAATCTAAATTCTGTCTCTGTGCAGTAGGACTCTATGACTCGAGGGGCATTGAGTACAAGACCAAAAAGGTTATGCTGAACTCACAGAGATCTCTCCTAACCACACAGATCACCGAAGGCACTACAAAACCCTGGAGTAAGCGCAACTCAAACTTGGCCTCCCGATCCAGAGGTAAGGACACTACCACTGTGCCACACAAGTCCCAATTTTAGAAATTACAATTTGAGCTTCATCAAAAGTACTGCACCCCAGAGTACTTGGTACCTGGTTTCAGGAAGGTAAAGAGGGGACAGAAACAATTCTCGAGAAGGGTTTCAGGGATGAGGAACTTTAGTGCTGAGGATAAACTGGAGAATTTGTGGCTGTTTTCCCTGGAAAACAAAACCTGAGCAGAGATTTCAGAGAAGGTTTAAAATCAGGAAGTACCTGGTATATGTATGCAGGGAGTAACCATTCTCACTTGTTAACAGATAGAGAACCAGAAGGCAGAGATTTAAACTAATTGGTAAAAGAAGCAAAACTGAGAGAAGGAAAAGCATGTTCATGCACTGAGTGGTCAGGTCTGGAAAATACTTCACCTGTAGGTAGATTAGATTACTTACAGTGTGGAAACAGGCCCTTCGGCCCAACAAGTCCACACTGACCCCCAACCCACCCATTCCCCTACATTTACCCCTTACCTAACACTACGGGCAATTTAGCATGGCCAATTCACCTGACCTGCACATCTATGGACTGTGCGAGGAAACCGGAGCACCCGGAGGAAACCCACGCAGACACGGGGAGAATGTGCAAACTCCACACAGTCAGTCGCCTGAGTCGGGAATTGAACCCGGGTCTCTGGCACCGTGAGGCAGCAGTGCTAACCACTGTGCTACCATGCCGCCCTGATCCCAGGTACATCCCAGCCCAAACTTTCTAAAGAGAATTAATCTGTTCGACAGGATGGCACGCCCCCAGTGGCTAACCCTCTAACAGTGTGGCACTCCCTCAGCACTGACCCTCCAACAGTGCAGCACTCCCTCAGCACTGACCCTTCGACAGCGCGGCGCTCCCTCAGTACTGATCCTCCGACAGCGCGGCGCTCCCTCAGCACTGACCCTTTGACAGTGTAGCACTCCCTCAGTACTGACCCTCTGACAGTGCGGCACTCCCTCAATACTGACCCTCTGACAGTGCAGCACTCCCTCAGTACTGACCCTCTGACAGTGCGGCACTCCCTCAGTACTGACCCTCTGACAATGCGGCGCTCCCTCAGTACTGACCCTTTGACAGTGTGGCATTCCCTCAGCACTGACCCTCTGACAGTGCGACGCTCCCTCAGTATTGACCCTCTGACAGCGCAGCACTCCCTCAGTACTGACCCTTTAACAGTGCAGCACTCCCTCAGTACTGACCCTCTGACAGTGCAGCACTCCCTCAGTACTGACCCTCTGACAGTGCGGCACTCCCTCAGTACTGACCCTCCGACAGTGTGGCACTCCCTCAGCACTGACCCTCCGACAGTGCAGCACTCCCTCAGTACTGACCCTCTGACAGTGCGGCACTCCCTCAGTACTGACCCTCTGACAGTGCGGCACTCCCTCAGTACTGACCCTCTGACAGTGTGGCACTCCCTCAGCACTGACCCTCCGACAGCGTGGCACTCTTTCACAACTGCCCCTGTGATTGTGCAGTATTGGTTTATATCCAATACAACAGTATTGGCTTGAATTGGAGGAGTTCAGAGATAGAAGATAGAACAGTACAGCACAGTACACGCCCTTTGGCCCTTGATGTTGTGTTGACCTTTTATCCTACCCTAAGGTCAAACTAACCACATACCCTACATTTTACTATCATCCATGTGCCTATACAAGAGTCACTTAAATGTTGCTGAGTCGTGTGCAGGGATGAGGTGGCCGGATTGTGTGTCAATTGGGAGGGTTTATAACAGATGGTGAAGACTTGATGTATAAGTAGGAACTCTCTATATGCGTTGAACCTGTCCTCACCACCCTACCTTACAATGTCGAATTCTGAGCAGGCAGATGAGTGAAATGGAATTGGAATGTTTGCTTAATGAACCTGGTATTCATTGATTGCAGTTAAAATGTTTCTAACAAAACTTGCTCAAGAACAGTATGTTAATCATTGCAAACAAAATAATTGCACTTGGAAAGTTATGTCATTGTAAAACCGTGTTTAGTTTGTGCTTTCAGGATTACATTGAGTCTTGTTAGGATCATGAAGGGCATGTCCGTAAGACATCGGAGCAGAATTAGGCCATTCAGCCCATTGAGTCTGTTCCACCATTCGACCATGGCTGTCAACCCCATTCTTCTTCCTCCTCCCCGTAACCCTTGGTCCCCTTACTAATGAAGAACCTATCTATCTCTGTCTTAAAGATACTCAATGATTTGCCCTCCACAGCCCTCTGTGGCAATGAGTCCCACAGAGTCACCACCCTCTGGCTGAAGAAATTCCTCCCCAGTTCCATTCTAAAGGGTCTTCCCTTCACTCTGAGGCTGTGCCCTCAGGTCCTAGTCTCTTCTACAGGAAACATCTTCTCCACATCCATTCTATCCAGATCTCTCAGTATTCTATAAGTTTCAATCAGATTCCCAATCTCATTCTGCAGCCTCCACCACTTCCTCTGGCAGCTCATTCCATACATGCACCACTTTCTGTGTGAAAAAGGTGCCCCTTTGGTCCCTTTTAAATTTTTCCCCTCTCACTTTAAATCTATGCCCTCTAGTTTTGAACTTCCCCATTCCAGGGAAGAGACTTTGTCTATTTATCCTATCTATGCCCCTCTTGAGGTCACCCCTCAGCCTCCCACGCTCCAGGGAAAACAGCCCCAGCCTGTTCAGCCTCTCCCTATAGCTCAAACCCTCCAACCCTTGCGACATCCTTGTAAATCTTTTCTGAACCTTTTCAAGTTTCACAACATCTTTCTGATAGGAGGGAGACCAGAATTACACACAACATTCCAAAAGTGGCCTAACCAATGACCTTTACAGCCGCAACATGACCTCCCAACTCCTACACTCAATGCACTGACCAATAAAGGAAAGCATACCAAATGCCTTCTTCACTATCCTATCTACCTGTGATTCCACTTTCAAGGAGCTATGAACCTGCACTCCAAGGTCTCTTTGTTCAGCAACACTCCCTAGGACCTTACCATTAAGTGTATAAGTCCTGCTAAGATTTGCTTTCCCAAAATGCAGCACCTCACATTTATCTAAATCAAACTCCAGCTGCCACTGGCCCATCTGGTCCAGATCCTGTTGTAATCTGAGGTAATCTTCTTCGCTGTCCACTACACCTCCAATTCTGGTGTCATCTGCAAACTTACTAACTATACCTTCTATGTTCACATCCAAATCATTTATATAAATGACAAAAAGCAGTGGACCCAGTACTGATCCTTGTGGCACACCACTAGTCACAGGCCTCCAGTCTGAAAAGCAACCCTCCACCAGTACCCTCTATCTTCTACCTTCAAGCCAGTTCTGTGTCTAAATAGCTCGTTCTCCCTGTATTCCATGTGATATGCTAACCAGTGTACCATGAGGAACCTTGTCAAGTGTTTTACTGAAGTTATCCCCTAATCCTTCTAAACTCATTGAATACAGACAGACCCAGTGCCCTTAACCGTATCTCATATGACAAGCCCTTCATTCAAGAGTCATTCTTATAAACCTCCTCTGGACTCCCTCCAACACCAGCACATCCTTCCTTAGACACAGGGCCCAAAACTGCTCTTAGTATTCTAAATACAGTCTGACTAGAGTCTTATACAGTAAGTATAAGCAGTACATCTCTGTTCTTATATTCTAGCTCCCTTGAAATAAATGCTAATGTTGCGTTCCCCTTCCTAACTGCCAACTGAACCTGCATGTTAACCTTAAGAGATTTATAGTGTAGGTTTGCTCACTGAGCTGTAGGTTTGATATCCAGACATTTCATACCTGGCTAGGTAACATCATAGTGGCGACCTCCAAGTGAAGCGAAGCTGTTGTCTCCTGCTTTCTATTTATACCTTTCTCCTGGATGGGGTTCCTGGGGCTTGTGGTGATCAAACCTACAGCTCAGCGAGCAAACCTACACCCTAAACCTCAACCTGAGCTACAGACCTTCACAAACCTTGCAAAAACCTTAAGAGAATCTTGAACTGAGACTCCCAAGTCCCTTTGTGCTTCAGATTTCCAAAGGCTTTGCCTTTTTTGCAAATAAACTATGCTTGTATTCTTCATACCTAAGTATTCCATCTGCCCTCTGTCCTAACCTGTCCCCTGGACGGTAATGATTTAATAGAAGACTCTTACATTTGCTGATGTTTTCCACATCTTCCTGTTCCGTGATTATCTGAGAGAGACCCTCCATTAGCAGCAGTGCCTTGTGGTAGCGCTGGATACAGTCCTCTCCCTGCTGAAACATCTCATCCAATGCTGTAGACTGAACCTAAAATCAGACCAAAACACTACCATCATCCTCTTGCTTCAATCTCTGGGTTGGAGGTACCTGTCATTTGACTGATATGCAGGTGAAGGCCTTCCAGCCTCTAAACAAATTGCCCTTTAATCTGAAATTGCTGTAAAAACTCCACAGGTCAGGTAGCATGTATTGAGAGAGAAACTGAATTAACATCTCGAGTCTCGTGACCCTCTTCAGAAATGAAAGGACTTGTGAAGTGGTGGTTTAGTAGCTGCTGATGGAGAGAGGGGAGGAGGAACAGACAGTGAGGGTGCCCAGGGCAAAAGACAAAGCAGTGGTAAAGGAGTGAAAGAGATGTAAAATAGGTGCAAATGTTAGATTGGAAAGGAAAAAATATGTTATCTCTGCCAACAGCAAAGCTAATAAGACACAAACGAGAACCAGCTATGGGAGGGTCAGAGTGTGGAAAATGGAGGACAGGGTTCCTCCTGATAGTGAAACTCAATACTGAATCCTAGAGGCTATAAAATATTTCAGAGCAGAAGCTCTGTACTCCATTCTCCTTATATCCTCCACCTTCCTCATGTTGTCTTTACTCTCAGCAGAGTGAACACAGTTTTATTTTGCAATCTAACATTTACACATCTTTGTTTTTTGCAGCATCACCATCTGTTCCACTGGCTCCTCCTCCCCGTCTGTTAGCAACAACAAAACTACCACTTTCCAACTTCTCAGGGTCGCTGACTCAAAACATTAACTCTGTTTCTCTCTCCACAGATGTTGACAGCTCTGCTGAGTTTCTCCAATGTCATGTAAAAATGTGAGAGGCACATCTGGGGATAATCCTCCCCTGTCCCTCCCTAAGAATTTGAGAGTTAGAATTCGAGACCTTTCCTGCATCAGGGAAGCAGCATTCACTATGTGAGGCTGTCATTGTTCACACTATTTCCCTGACTATTCCCATTTCTGCCAATCTCTCCACATTCTCTCTCAGGTCTCTGGACCTGTATACCAGCTTGTCACAGACACAGACACTGAAAGGTCTCTTCCATATCTGAGTTTCTCATCTTTAAGGAGTCTGTCTTTAATGATTCAAGGTGAATAACCTTTAACTCCCCCTCGTTTATCTCCAGCTGCCATAGCCTTATCCCTGACTTAATCTGTCCGTTTGTAACTCACTATTTCCAACTACACAGTTAGTGTGTTGTCTCTTCAGTTTGTTTGGTATTAGGCAAGCAAACAAGTTGAGATGGAAGATCAGTCATGAACAGTCTTGAAGGACTGAATGGTCTCATCCTATGTGCTTCTATATAAATCTTTATCCTCTCATCTATGTGCAACTCAGCTCAGACTGTGGAAGCTGAGGGCTCAGTACTAATCCCTGGTGAGTAACATTCATCATGCCCACAGTTAGCTCCCAATACCATCTCTTGCCTTCCAGCCAGTTTCTAACAAGGCTGTCTGTAGCCCTCTGTGCTTTCACTTTTCCTCATTACACTGTTCAAACATTGCTATCAACAACATCTGGCAACACATTCTAATGCACTGTGCTAGTGAGGTCATCAGAATTCTGCTAGATTCATCAGAAATGACTGACCCTTCACAAATCCACCCTGGCACACTGCAGCAACTCGCAAGATCAGTCACCCTGACCCTAATGACATCCTCACAGCCAAAGGCAAACAGACACTGAAGTATTTACCAGATTTCTGTCTTACTTCTGGAGTGAGGTTAACAATTTTATCAAATACAATTCCGAACAAAGATTCAAAATAATGAGACAAATGCATTGGACTTTCTCCATTTGTTTTCTCTGATACATTTGGGTGGAAACCATCAAATCCTGGGGACAGTTTTCCTTAAGTCTCATTACTTTCTCCATTCCTATTCTGCACTTATTTTTAATCCACTCAGCTCCTTCCATCGATTCCTTTTTATGTTCCTTTGAATCGCTGAAATTTTATCCTTTCCTCCTTTGTGGAGACGATATTGTCATTAAAGTTTTGTGTATTTTGAACTACAGCTGCGTCTGTTCTTAATGGGGCCACATTTCCCTGCTTTCTGTATTGGTCTTTATTCTTTCATGGGATGTGGGCATCACTGGCAAAGCCGTATTTATTGCCTAGCCCTAATTGCCTTTAAGCTAAGTGCCCTTTTCAGAGTTAGTAGGCAGTTACTAGCCCCTTACAGAGGGTAGTTAAGAGTCATCACATCAGTGTGGGTCTGGAGTCACATGTAGGCCAGTCCAGGAAAGGATGGCAGATTTCCTTCCATTAGTGAACCAGGTGAGATTTTACAACAGTTAATAATAAATTCCTGGTCGGTGTCAATTAAATTTGGCTTTAATTACAGATTTTCTAAAACTGAATTTTCAAATTCTACCAGTAGCCAAAGTGGAATTTGAACTTGTGACCCCAGAACATTAAAAGCAAAATACAGAGGATGCTGAAACCTGAGACAAGAATGAAAACTCAGCTGGTCTGGCAGCATCTATAGAGACAGAGAGAGAAAGAGAGAGAGAGAGAGAGTGTTAACATTTCAAGTGCAGCAACCCTCTTTCAGAACTCCCCAGACGACCAGTCTGAGCCTCACAATCACGAGTTCACTGACATTAAGATGACACAACCCTCTGCCCTTTGTTCTCTCAAATATTTATAAAAGCTTTTGCTGTTATTTTTGCAAATGTTTCCCCACCTGGGACAATCTAGAACAAGATTAGATTCCTTACAATATGGAAACAGGCCCTTTGGCCCAACAAGTCCACACCGACCCTCTGAAGAGCGGCCCACCCAGACCCATTCACCTACATTTATCTCTGACAAATGCATCTAACACTATGGGCAATTCATCTGACCGGAACATCTTTGGACTGTGGGAGGAAACCCATGCAACTACAGGGAGAATGTGCAAACTCCACACAGACAGTTGCTTCAAGGCTGGAATCGAACCTGGGACCCTGGTGCTGTGAGGCAGCAGTGCTAACCACTGAGCCACCACGCCTATCTAACAAGAGGTGATAGTTTTGGGATAATGAACAGCAGATTTAAAACAGAGTTGAGGTGGAATTACTCCTGTTGAAGGGTCATGAACCTGTGGAATTCGCTTCCCCCAGAGTGCGATATATGCTGGGACATTGAGTAAATATGAGGAGGTAGACAGGTTTTTAATTAGTGATTGGTTGAAAGGTTTCAGGGAGCAGACAGGAAAGGGGATTTCAGGCTGAGATTACTCAGCCATGATGCTTTGAATGGCAGGACAGGTTCAAGGGGCTGAATGGCCTCCTCCTGTTCCTAGTTCTGATGCTCTCTGGCAAATTGTTTTTTTCTGATTTTGCACCATATTCATCTCTGGGCTGTAAACTCAAGGATAGGGACTCAAAAGAGAAACACAGGCCTAGTGCCAAGGGCAGAGCTGAGCCCTCTGCACCCTCCAACATTGTGCCCACTCTGCCTCATTCTCACCCCTGCAGCCCTCTCTGCTGCCTCCAGTCTTCCCTCCCTATCTCCCTAGCAGTAGGTGCAGAACGAGTCCTCAGTTGGCAAGGAGCAGTGTGAAAGTGGTTATATCCCGGGTAGGAGAGACGGAGATATTTTTACCATCTGTACAGTATGACTGTAAATCAGCTTTGCTGCAGTGATGCTGTTTATTCTGTCCATGAGCCGTTGTTTATGAATGAAAAAGCGCTGGAGTCTGACCGTGAGACAGCGACAGTGAGACACACAGGATTTGTAGTGTTCGTTCAGCTTCTTCACCACTGCAGAGATACAAAGATCCACTTTCTTACTTCAATTTTAGGTTCAAGTCACGTTCTATTCTGAAATCATTATTACTGAGATAACATACCCTCCGAGCCACTCACCATCCTGATTTGGCAATATATTACCATTCCTTTACTGTCAAAATTCTGGAACTCCCCCACTAAGGGACATTGTGGGTCTTCCTACAGCATATGGACAGCAGTGGTTCAAGAGTGCACTTTCATAGCTCCTTGAAAGTGGAATCACAGGTAGATAGGATAGTGAAGAAGGTGTTTGGTATGCTTTCCTTTATTGGTCAGAGTATTGAGTACAGGAGTTGGGAGGTCATGTTGCGGCTGTACAGGACATTGTTGAAATATTGCGTGCAATTCTATTGGAAAGATGTCCTGAAACTTGAAAGGGTTCAGAAAAGATTTACAAGGATGTTGCCAGGGTTAGAGGATTTGAACTATTGGGAGAGGCTGAACAGGTTGGGGCTGTTTTCCTTGGAGCATCGGAGGCTGAGGGGTGACCTTATAGAGGTTTATAAAATTATGAGGGACATGGATAGGGTAAATAGGCAATCTTTTCCCTGGGGCTGGGGAGTCCAGAACTAGAGGGCATAGGTTTAGTGTGAGAGGGGAAAGATATAAAAGAGACCTAAGGGGCAACGTTTTCACACAGAGGGTGGTACGTGTATGGAATGAGCTGCCAGAGGATGTGGTGGAGGCTGGTACAATTGCAACATATCTGGTCAGCATGGACGAGTTGGACTGTAGGGTCTGTTTCTGTGCTGTAAGTCTCTTTGACTCTCAAAAGAATACAGAGATTCCACCACCAGAGCTTATTTAGGATCTGAGGTACAGTGCTGCACTGCAGAATTGGAACATGATTGAAACTTAGGTTCATGACAGGGATATTAGTAACATTGCACAGTACATGGTGCAGCATCGCTGACTCCACCCTGGCCTCACGTTCAGACCAGGCACAGTGTTGAGCCACTTCAGGACTAGGCTGGAGAAGGTCTGGCAGCTCCCAGGACAGGACAGACCCATACAGGGCTGACAGCTCGGCTTCAAACCAATGGCCAAGAAAAAGTGAATCAACTGAGTGAGAAGGGAGAGTGGGATTAATTACAATACCCTTTCAAAGAACCAGCAAAGGCATGATGGGGGAATGGCCATCGTCTTTGTGCTCTCATTCTGGTACTCACTAAGTCCTGGCCAGATTTGCTGAGATGACTTGGTGAGATTTAATGCTGACTAAATGGTTTCTGTAACCTTTCCCAAACCAACCTTTTCCAAAACACACAGACTATATCCAGGGCGTTGTTGTCATGGAGTGTTCCACGCGAGCTGGTCCTTTCACTGCTTGTGACCAGTTTGGTACGTGAGCCAGGGGATTATCCACAGGGGGCAGAGCCAGCTCACCTTGTTTGACAGTTGATGATGGGCACAGCTTGCCAGCCTTGATCTGATTCTTGCTCATGTGTAAAGCTGATGCCAGGAGTTCCGTCACCTTCATATAGAGAACCAGCTGCTCTGCATAGCTGCAATCATCAGAAACAAACAGGAACAGGGCAGTCAGCAAGAGATACTGCGTGTGTGTGTGTGTGTGTGTGAGAAAGAGAGCGCGAGACAGAGAGAGAGAGAGAATGTGCACAAGTGAGAGAAAGGGAGAGAGTGTGTGTGTATATGAGAGAGAGCGTATGTGCGTGTCAGAGAGAGGAGATAGTGTGCGTACATGTGAGAGAGTGTGTGTGTGAGAGAGAGAGAGGGTGTGTGTGAGAGAGAGAGAGGGTGCATGTCTGAATGTGTGAGAGAGAGAGAGAGAGAGAAAGAGAGAGAAAAAGAGAGAATGTGCGTGTGTGTGAGAGAGGGAGAGTGTGTGTAGCATGTGTGCGGGAGTGTGTGTAAGAGGGAGACTATGCACACGTGTGTGCGTGTGAGGGAGTAAGTGTGTGTGAGAAAGAGAGAACATGTATGTGGGAGTGAGAGTGTGAGTGTATTTGTGTGCGTGGGAGAGAGAAAGGGGGAGGGGGGGAGGGAGAGAGAGAGAGGGCTGAAGATGTGCATCAGTCCAACGACACGTGAGTGCAACACTGCAGGTTCTTATTCTTGAAAGTAATTTCTGCTGATGCCTTGGAGTCAGATGTTTCTGATTCAATGTCAAAGATTCAATTTCTGTAAGGCCTTTAATGCAGAGAAACATCAGTTGGTTCTCAGCAGGAGTATAATCAGAAAAAGTCTAACTCTGAGTAGGGCAGGTGCATGAAAGATTGCTCTAGCAGGTCGGTTCAAGGAGAGTCTCAGTGAAAGACAGAGAGGAAGAGAGATTTAACGAGGGAGTTCCAGAGTTTAGGGCCCAGACAGCTGAAGGCACAGATACCACTGACACAGCGACAGGAATCAGGGATCTCCAGTTAGGGAGGGATGTAGGGGTTGGAGGGGGTTACAGAGATAGGGAGGGATGTAGGGGCTGGAGGAGGTGACAGAGATAGGGAGGGATGTAGGGTCTGGAGGGGGTTACAGAGATAGGGAGGGGGTATAGGGGCTGGAGGAGGTGACAGAGATAGGGAGGGGTGTAGGGGCTGGAGGGGGTTACAGAGATAGGGAGGGGGTGTAGGGGCTGGAGGAGGTGACAGAGATAGGGAGGGGTTGTAGGGGGTTACAGAGATATGGAGGGATGTAGGGGCTGGAGGGGGTTACAGAGATAGGGAGGGGGTATAGGGGCTGGAGGAGGTAACAGAGATAGGGAGGGGTGTAGGGGCTGGAGGAGGTGACAGTGATAGGGAGGGATGTAGGGGCTGGAGATGGTGACAGAGCGATTTGGGAATGAAGGAATGGAGGGGTTTGAAAAACAGGTAGTAGTGTGTGATGTACTGGGCCATCCTGAATGACACTGAGCTGATACTGTAGATGCCGGAACCTCTTGCCCCCTGTCTTTGAGACTCACCTCCACTCCTTACTCAGCAGACTAATCTGATCGGCGACCACACTCTCCTGGAGCTGGCTGGCCGAGCTGACTGAGCTGCAGACCATCTCAAAGGGGTTACCCTTAGCCGAGGCTATCTCCATTACACAGCGAACAAAGACCAGGGTGAATCGCAGGTTCTTCAGTATCTCGGTGTGTTCCTGCTGTGGATGACACAGACTCTTGATATAAACCCTGGAACTGACAGACACTAAACCCAACAACCAGCTACATGGAAATCAAACAAACAACTGCGGACTCTGGGGGTCGGAAACACATTACAACAGAAATCGCAGGAGAAACTCAGCAGGTCAGGCAACTTCTGTGGAGGAAAGCAGAGTTAATATTTTGAGTGTAGTGACTGGCCACACTAGCTGTGTAGTCTTCATTATTAAAAACCTGCTATTTGCAAAAGACAAGTCAATGCTTAAAGTTATGAGTCTGCTGTATTTGATTTAATTGAGAATATGTATAAAACTGTAGCACAGCACAGAAACAGACCCTTCGGTCCAACCCGTCCATGCTGACCAGATATCCCAACCCAATCTAGTCCCACCTGCCAGCACCCGGCCCATATCCCTCCAAACCCTTCCTATTCATATACCCATCCAGATGCTTTTTAAATGTTGCAATTGTACCAGCCTCCACCACATCCTCTGGCAGCTCATTCCATACACGTACCATCCTCTGCGTGAAAAGGTTGCCCCTTAAGTCTCTTTTATATCTTTCCCCTCTCACCCTAAACCTATGCCCTCTAGTTCTGGACTCCCCCACCCCAGGGAAGAGACTTTGTCTACTTATCCTAACCATGCCCCTCATGATTTTATAAACCTCTATAAGGTATAAGAAATAAAATGGTTTGTCGCTATCACAGCTCCCAATCTCCCCAGCGTTCCCACATGGAGAGCATCATTGAGGTTTTCCCGGGGATGGGATGTGGGAGTTAGATTTGGTAATTCCCCTAATTATCATGGAACTGAATGTCTTGTTCTGCCATTCCAAAGGCTCCATTTAAAAGACAACCATATTGCTGTGGGTCTGGAGCAACATGGAGGCCAGACCCAGGTAAGGCTGGCACATTTCCTTCCCTGATTGCCATTGGTGACCCAACTGCATTTTTAAAACACAGTCACCATGAGGCAAAATTATCCCAATATTGTTGAAGTCAAAGTTCACTGTGTGTCATCGTGGGATTTAAAGTCTGATCCCCTGAACACCTGCAGGTCAGTGATATTACCACGACCACCTTCAGGACAGATGCCATGCTAACTGGTCAGGAGTACATCTCAGTTCATTTGGATAATACTTGCTTGTTTCTGAGTCAAGGGTAGTGGAGTACGTCCCACCCCAGACACGTTAGCTAATAAGTGGGGCAGGCAGTGCCGAGGGGGTGCTGCACTGCTGGGACATGCTGACCTTCAGATTATCCCTACTTTCAAGGTGAATGGAACAGATCTCAGAGCCCTGTTGAAATGAAAAGCAGGGCATTCTTACTGATAAATTGGGCCTTTATTTTTATCCCTGCCCCAAATACATAAGATCCATAGGAATCTAATTGCAGTTTATGGGGTTTTACTGTGCGCAAATCATGTTCTTGTTCTTCATTCATTCAACGTGGGTCTCACTGGCTGGGCCCACCATCCCTAGTTACCCCTTGAGAAGGTGGGGGTGAGCTGCTTTCTTGAACCCTTGCAGTCCATGTGCTGTAGATAGACCCACAATGCTCTTAGGGAGAGAATTCCAGGATTTTGACCCAGTGACAGTGAAGGAACAGTGATACATTTTCATGTCAGGATGAGGAGTCGCTCAGAGGGGAACTTGCAGGGGGTGGTGTTCCCATGTATCTGCTGCCCCTTGTCCTGCCTGATGGAAGTGGTCGTGGGTTTGGAAGGTGCTGTCTGAGGATCTTTGGTGAACTTCTGCAGTGTATCTTGTAGATGGTACACACTGCTCTGTCAGTGGTGCAGGGAGTGGATGTTTATGGATGTGGGGCCAATCAAGCGACTGCTTTGTCCTGGATGGTGTCAAGTTTCTTGAATGTTTTTGGAGCCGGATAAGTTACACTCCTGACTTGTGCCTTGCAGATAGGCTGTGTGGAGTCAAGAGATGAGTTACTTGCTGCAGGGTTCCTAGCCTCTGACCTGTTTTTGTAGCCACTGTGTTTATGTGGCTAGTCCAACTCAGCTGTTGGTCAATGGTAACCCCTGGATGTTGACAATGGCAATTTCGCATTAGGGAGGCCATTGGATGTCTGGGAGCCATGGTTAGTTTCTCTCTGTTTTGAGTTGGTCCTGGCCTGCCACTTGTCTGGTGCGAATCCTTCCTTGCCACTTTCATACACTGCAATGGTGGCTGCAATGCAGAGAAAGACTATTATTGGCTGCAAAGTGGCATCCTGAGGTTGCGAAAGGCACCGTTGGAATGCAAGTCTTTCCTTTTCCAAAAAAAACACCTTGAAATAAAACATCCCACAGTAACAGCTCCGGATCTCCCCTACAGCAACATCTCAGTATCACACCCACAGTAACAGCTCAGTATCTCCCCTACAGCAACAGCTCAGTATCACACCCACAGTAACAGCTCAGTATCTCCCCTACAGCAACAGCTCAGTATCACACCCACAGTAACAGCTCAGTATCTCCCCTACAGCAACAGCTCAGTATCACACCCACAGTAACAGCTCAGTATCTCCCCTACAGCAACATCTCAGTATCTCCCCTACAGCAACAGCTCAGGATCTCCCCCACAGCAACATCTCAGTATCTCCCCCACAGCAACATCTCAGTATCTCCCCCACAGCAACAGCTCAGTATCACACCCACAGCAACAGCTCAGGATCTCCCCCACAGCAACATCTCAGTATCTCCCCCACAGCAACAGCTCAGTATCACACCCACAGTAACAGCTCAGTATCTCCCCCAGAACAACAGCTCAGTATCTCCCCTACAGTAACAGCTCAGGATCTCCCCGACAGCAACAGCTCAGTATCACCCCCACAGTAACAGCTCAGCATCTCCCCCACAGCAAGCAGCTGTCTTGAACCAAACCAGGTGGATAAACAACATAGCACCTCTGAGCAATCAGCAACTCGGCAGTTCGCCTCCATCTGAATTGTACAAAGGAGGCAGGGTCCCTGTCACTGAGGGGATGTCAGCAAACTCACCACCCCACCCCACACCCCAGGCAGCTGCTGAAACACATCATCAATTAGACAGAGCTGACCTTATAGAGGTTTATAAAAACATGAGGCGTATGGATCGAGTAAATAGACAACGTCTTTCCCGGGGGTTTGGGGGTCCAGAACTAGAGAGCATAGGTTTAAGGTGAGAGGGGAAAGATTTAAAAAGAACCTAAGGGCCAACATTTTCACACACAGCGTTATAGGTTTTTGTTCAGCACTCATCAGAACCAACACAAGAATGCCAGACTTCAAAGTGAACAACAACTTAGTCCTGCATGAGAAAAGGGGGGCCAACTGGTTGGAAAATCAACTCTGATTGTTGAAGGAGTTGCCATGGAGCATGCACAAGGGAACTATTGGCTCCATCCCTCCATGCTTTTGTTTAATGGTAAATTGTAATTGTAAAGCCAGGACAAGTTGCTTTTGTGTGCAGAGGAGTCTTTCTAGCTTCCAACGTAAATTATCACACTGAGCCTAACTGTGATCCATCTTCCTTTTTCTTATACTTGCTGGGGATGTGGGGGCATTAGTGAGAATGGCATTTACTCTGCATGTCCCCAATTAAGAGATGATCACATTGGTGTAGGGACTGAGTGTCACGCACAGGCCACACCAAGCACGGGACACGAGGTTTCCTTGCCTCGGGTCATTACTGAGCTGGCTGGGTTTTACAGGCAGTCTCAACGCGCTCCTGTATTTTTTGTAGTCTTTACACCAACCCGACAGATTCACAGTCACTTTGGCCAAGAGCAGCCCTTTGATTTTATTTTTAAGAACCATGAATTCAATTTTTTTATTTTTCGAGAAGAATTTGAACTTTTGTTTTCCGGGTTCCTAGTTTGGTGACACAACGAAAGAGAAAAGTTTGGCTGTGTTGTCACCTTGCCATGACATTGGAAACGCTACAGCCAATGAGTGCACAGCAAGATACCGCAAACGGTAAGGAGGTAAATGATCAGAAAATCTGTTTTGGCTGCTGGCTGAAGGTGAGACACGGGCCTGAAAACATTCAGCAGGAGTCGACCACAGCCGGAGTTGGGAATCACAGAAATTTGCGATGACCTACAGAGTTTCCTCACAATTCTCCATTTCTGGGATAGGTATCTCCCGTGGGTAGACTGAGCTGGCAAAATGACCTAGACATCACCACCCCCTCCCCCCACAGCGAGACATAAGTAGTGCCACACTAACGTCAGCACCTTCAATGACACCAACGCCTGAGCACACCATTAGATGGTTTGAAGAGATTTTCTGCGGGGTTCAAAGATGAACGGTCACTATTTCACTGATGACCCAGGGAGTTCTCCACTGTCTTTTGGACTGCACATGCTGAAAGCTAGAGTCAGTAGATGTGAAGGCGGAAGAGCACAGGAGGTCAGACAGCATCCGAGGAGCAGGCAAGTCAATGTTTCATGCTGTTTCCAGCTTCACATCTATTGCGCTCTCCTCTGTTTTCTGGTCAATATTTATCCCTCAATGGACACAATTGAAATCAGATTATCTGCTGATTTATTAGATTGTTCTCAGTGGGATCATGCTGTGTACAAATGGGTTGCTGCATTTCCTTTGTCACTCTTCAAGAAACAGCCTTGGTCGGACTGTGAAAGGCTTCAGGATGTGCTAAGGTCGTGAAAGGTGCCATACAGACACAAATACACACATTCCCAGTCTGACTCAAGATTGGGATACAGACAGACTCTAACCTCACACCTAGTGAGATGTCACCTTTTTTTATACTGATAAAACATTAAGTTATCTCAGGAATGGGACTTGAAAGAAGTTTTGGGTTTTGCATATGAATCATTCTAAAACCTGCATCCCCATGCTAAGTGATTAAAGACTTAACGGCAATCTAGGTTTGTCTAATACATTGCATCAATTGTATGGTACTTTGATCTTTTACTATAAATTCTGTGCCCTACTATCCTGCCCCACGAGCTATATAACAAAGGAGCAGCGCTCCGAAAGCTAGTGCTTCCAAATAAACCTGTAGGACTATAACTTGGTGTTGTGTGATTTTTAACTTTGTTAAAATAAAACCAAAGGTCTAGGGAGGGTTGAGGTGGGGGTGAACTGCAACCATGGAGCTCTGGTAGCTAAAGGCACAGTTCCCAGAGTGATTCACAGTGGAGTAGTTGAGAGGACAACGTGAGAGGAATACAGAGAGAGGATTGTGGGGCCAGAGCAGGTTCCTGAAATAGGGAGGGATGATGGGAACTGAACTCCTGCCTGACCAGGAGGCCACTGTGAGTCATAATGAGAGAATGGAAGCCCGAGTGAGACAGGGCACGGAGAATACGGATGGAGGAAGAGGAGAGTTTCCAGAACTTGCCAGAATGATTCGAGCACTTATCACTGGACAAAAAAATTAATGGGATGAAAATGCATGCAAAATATCAAATCCATCCTTAAAAGAGAAAATGCTGGAGAAACTCAACAGCATCTATAAAGAGGGAAACAGAATTAACGTTCCGAGGTTAATATGACTCTCAGCTTCTGAACAGAGGCTGCCAGGCCTGATGATAATTTCTATCATTATTTCAGACTTCCAGTGTGCAGAGTCTTTTGATGTGTTTTGTTACTGCGGTGTCATCTGTAATTCACCTTTAACCTCAAGATGAGTAAGTAACAGCAGTGTAATCGTGAGTATAGCTGCTTTCCAAGTAGCTGAGCCAAGTTCAATTCCTGGCTGTCTCCCTGCCTGAAGGTGTAAGGGCTGGTTGGCTGGACAGCTGCTCTGTGATATAAAGCACTCACCAACAGCATGGGTTCAATACCCACACCAACTGAAGTTATTGTGAAGGACTCTTCTTCTCAAACTCTACCCTCACCTGAGGAGTGATGATCCTCGAGGTTAAACTGGGACTATGGCAGCTTTAGAATAGAATAGAGTTCCTACAGTGTGGAAATAGACCCTTCGGACCAACAAGTCCACACCGAATTTCCAGAGACCTCCCACTCAGACCAATCGCCTACTGCTCGACGTTTACTCCAGACTAATACACCTAACCTACACATCCTTTACACTATGGGCAGGTTTAACATGGCCAATTCACCTAACCAGCACATAGAGTCATAGAGATATACAGCATGGAAATAGACCCTTCGGTCCAACTTGTCCATGCTGACCAGATATCCTAAATTAATCTAGTCCTATTTCCAGCACTTGGCCCATATCCCTCGATACCCTTCCTATTCATATTCCCATCCTGATGCTTGTTAAATGCTGTAATTGTACCAGCCTCCACCACTTCCTCTGGCAGTTCATTCCACACATGTACCAGCCTCTGTGTGAAAATGTTGCCCCCTAGGTCTCTTTTATATCTTTCCCCTCTCACCCTAAACCTATGCCCTCCAGTTCTGGACTCCCCCACCCCAGGGAAAAGACTTTGTCTATTTATCCTATCCATGCCCCTCATGATTTTACAAACATCTAAAAAGCCACCCCTCAGCCTCTGACACTCCAGTGAAAACAGCCCCAGCCTGTTCAGCCTCTCCCTATAGTGCAAATCCTCCAACCCTGGCAACATCCTTGTAAATCTTTTCCGAACCATTTCAAGTTTCACAACATCTTTCTGATAGTAAGGAGACCAGAATTGTAAGCAAATATTCCAACAGTGGCCTAACCAATGTCCTGTACAACTGTACCATGACCTCCCAACTCCTGTACTCAATACTCTGACCAATAAAGGAAAGCATACCAAACGCCTTCTTCACTATCCTATCTACCTGCGACTCCACTTTCAAGGAGCTATGAACTTGCACTCCAAGGTCTCTTTGTTCAGCGACACTCCCTAGGACCTTACCATTAAGTGTATAAGTCCTGCTAAGATTTGCTTTTCCAAAATGCAGCCCCTCGCATTTATCTAAATTAAACTCCATCTGCCACTTCTCAGCCCAATAGTACATCTGATCAAGATCCTATTGTAATCTGAGGTAACCCTCTTCGCTGTCCACTACACCTCCAATTTTGGTGTCATTTGCAAACTTACTAACTGTACCTCTTATGCTCGCATCCAAATAAATGACGAAAAGTAACGGACCCAGCACCAATCCGATTGCGGGAGGAGACCAGAGCAAACCCGCTTAGATACAGGGAGAACATGTAAACTCCACACAGAGAGTCACCCAAGGTGGGAACTGAACCCAGGTGCCTAGCGCTGTGAGGCTAACCACTGAGCCACCATGCCACCCTCTACCTAGAGGTTTAAAGTAACCCTTTGCCTGAAAATTCTATCTGTTGGCACATGCTGTTTTATACAAAAATCTTTAAACTTTAAGCACCTCCATCAGAGTTTCTTCCGGTAGTTCTGGTGCTTCGAAGGTCACCATTGTCTCCATGTTTGTGGTGATGGTGTCAGGGTATGTGTACCGGAGACTTGGGGGTCCCTCATACGCTGTCGGAGGGGACTCTGCGCTGGTCCCTGCTGGTGAACACTGGAACACTGGACTGCTGCTGGAGCCCACTGAGCTCATCGAACTGGAGCAGCCAACTGTGGCAGGACGACAAACAGGCAGAGACACAGGTGAAGCATTTCAAAGCCAAAGGGGAGGATGGTGGGGAAGTCTCTGAGCTGGTCCTCCAGACGCTCAGGCTGATGTTCTGAGGATGTGGGCTCGAATCCCACCACAAGCAGCTGGTGAGATTGCAATTTAATTCAAAAAGATCTGGAATGGAAAACTGTTCCCAGCAGTTACCATGAAAACAATTGCCAATTCTTGCAAAAACCCATCTAGTCACCCTTCAAGGAAACAATCTGCCATCCTCAATAATATCTGAACAAACTGCAGATGCTGTAAAACAGAAACAAAGATATAAATTACTGAAAAAACTCAGCAGGTCTGGCAGCATCTGTACAGAGAAACAGAGTTAATGTTTGGGGTCCAATGAACCCTCCTCAGAATTGGGGAAGGGGAGGTTGCAAGAAAGGGTCACAGTGTGAAACGTTAACTCTGATTTCTCTCCACATATGCAACCAGAGCTTTTCCAGCAATTTCTGTTTTTGTATCTGCTTTCCTCACCTGGTCTGGCCTACATGTGACTCCAGACCCACAGCGATTTGGTTGACTCTTAACTGCACCCCCTGAAATGGCTTAGAGAGCTACTCAGTTCAAGGCCAGTGAAGGAGGGGCAATAAACACTGTCTCGACAGTAACATCCCATGAACAAAACATGAGGAGAAAGCTTTTGGCCAATACTGGAGCCCGTGGCTGTGTTGGAATGTCTTCAGTACACGTAGGCTCTGGCCTGATTGCTGATTGGCTGATTGTAGGCTTCTGTTTGTCTAAAAACAAACAGCAGACTTGTATTAATCCAGCTGTTACCTTGCAATTAATTCACAGCTGATTTTCCAGTAAATTGCTTGAGTTTAAAGATTTAAGAATTATTTACAAATGATTGTAAAATTATTTTCCTAGATAAATAGGAGATATGTGTAAAATGCTTGGATGGCTTTTCATTTAATACTCGCTCTCAGGATGTGGGTGTCGCTGACTGGCCCCAGCATTTACTGCCCGTCCTTAGTTGCCCCTTGAGAAGGTGGGGGTGAGCTGCCTTCTTGAACCGCTGCAGACAATGTGCTATAGGTAGACCCACAATGTCCCTGAGGGAGGGAATTCCAGGATTCTGACCCAGTGACACTGAAGGAACGGAGATATATTACCAAGTCAGGATGGGGAGTGGCTCAGAGGGGAACTTGCAGGGGGTGGTGTTCCCATGTATCTGCTGCCCGTGTCCCTCTAGATGGAAGTGGTCGTGGGTTTGGAAGGATCTTTGTTGAATTTCTGCAGTGCATCTTGTAGATGGTACACACTGCTGCTCCTGGGCATCGGTGAATTTCTGCGGCACAACTAGCAGACAGTACACACTGCTGGTACTGAACCCGGGGGTGGAGGGAGTGGATATTTAAGTTAGTGAATGAGATGCCAATCAAGCAAATTGCTTTGATTTGAATTTAGATGTAGTTCATTTATAACTCACAGCTGAATGCACTCCTCAGGAATGTTTCGTTCTGGCAGTAACAAGGATATAAATGAGGAACTTCACAGCGTATTCTATTGACTTTGTGTTAAATATTAATCTGCTGAAGAAATGCACAGTCGGTTAGATATAGAAATCAAACAGGAAGGTGATGTTGCTGACATCTCTAATGCTCAAAAAGGATTCCCATTGTGGACTCCAACAGCCTTAATAAAAGCGAACTGCTGGAGAAACTCAACGGGCCTGGCAACATCCATGGAGAGAGAAAACAAAGTTAATGCTTCAAGCCCAGCAATCCTTTTGGAGAGCAGTTCTGATCTAGGGTCACTGCACTCGTAAAGTTAACTTTTTTTCTCTCTCCAAAGGATGCTGCCAGACCTGTTGAGTTTCTCCAGCAATTTTGGTTTTTATTTCGGGTTTCCAGCAGTTCTTTGTTTTGTATTAGCTCAGAAGTGGAGTTGAGGATAAAAAGGAACGAGAGACTGAAGTGATGCTGAAATTTTAGTAGAATGCACACGAATAATAGAGGGGTTCAAATGGCTAATTTGTGAAGACTAGCTGCATAAAACCAGCTTATATTCCTTGGAGTTTTGAAAGGTGAGGTGTGATGTTATTAGACATAAATTTAGTTGTGGAAAATTGAGAGGGCTATGGGGAAAGAGCTGGCAGTGGGATAGACTGAAATCTCTTTCCAAGAGCCAATGTAGATGATGGGCTGATTGGTCTCCTTCTATGCTGTAAGATTCTAACATCTGAAATGCGCGATAACTGGCTGATTGTAACAAAGACCTAACTAAGCCTTTTTTCAGGAAGGAAGCAGCCGAACCCCTGATGGAGGGGTAGAAGACAGTGATGGGTTGAAGTAAGGAATCAGGGAATACCTGCTTCCCAGGAGTGGAGTGGATTTCAAACAGGTCACGTGAAGGAAATAAACTTAAAAGCTATGGGAGCTGAGTGGAGGAACAGGGCTCATTGGATGGGTGGACAATAACAGCCACATTTAATGGGTCAAATGCTGTTATTATTTCTATTTGTTCAAGACTGGCCAGGACAGACCATTCCTTATTGCCCAGACGGCATCTAAGAGTCGACCACATTGTTGTGGGTCTGGAGTCAATGTAGGCCAGACCAGATAAGGACAGCAGAATTCCTCAGAGTACAGATGTGAACCAGATGGGGTTTTATAGCAATCACAGCAGCTATATGGTCATCGTCAATTTTTAATGCCAGATTTTTTTACTGAATTCAAATTTCGACACTGGACTCAAACCCTGGGACAGTATCCGGTGGATGTGGATTGCTAGCACAGTGACATTATCACCATTTGCTCTAAATGATTCCGTGAGCTTCTGAATTGGGCCTTATGTGTGACTCAAGCCTATTCCTGTTGCCAGGGCAACTGATGATGGGCTAAAAACGTAATGTCGCCCACATCCTGGAAATGAGAGAAAACAATATACAAAGCCTTCAGCTTTGCTCTGTGCGCTCTAAGTCTGACATTTAATGTTTATTTGGAGAAAGGATGATTCACAGCAGTTTTCTCACTCAGCGTCCAAAAACATCCCTGAGAAAGCACATCACTGTCCGGAGAGGACAGAGGGAAGGTGACCCACCACACTGTGTCACCAATCCTCCTGGATTGCCTCAGCATTGACAGGCATTACTGATTATTCCAGGCCAGGCAGGATTGTAGACCACGGTCACGCAAAGTCTTACGGGGGAAGGAAATTTGTGGGGGAGAATGGCCTACTGTTAATTGGCACTCTGGCTTGTCATTTGGTTGCTTTGTTCATGGGGCAATATCAATGTTTTTGATAATTGCCCTCCAACTGTATAGTTTGTAGGACCATTTCAGAGGGCAGTTAAGATTCAACCACATTGCTGTGGGTCTGGAGTCACATATAGGTCTGAGCAGGTAAGGATGGCAGTTTCCTTCCCTAAAGGACATTAGTGAAGCAGAGGGGTTTGTACAACAATCAAAAATAGCTACATGGTCACATTAGGCTAACCTTTAACTCCAGATATTTATTGATTCACCATCTGCCATGGTGGGATAGGAACCCTATCCCCTGGACATTAGCCTCGGATTCTGGCTGACCACAACAACCCTGTCCCCAGTAACAGGACAAAACAATCACAGCGGCTTCAGGAACTGTGTTTTCTTTACTATTTTCTTTCAAATGTCCCAGTTCAGCTACCAACCCAGTGGAAGGCCATGTGCTTGCATTGGATTGACCCTGATTAACTTGGTAAGGTGCTACATTGGACTGTCACTACCTTGTGCAGGAAGGCTGCCCAGGGAGCTCTCACAATGCCAATGTCTGGCATCCAGCAGACTTGAAGGAGGTACAGCCAGATAACCACCTACCTCTGCTAGCTTGACCCAAACTCAAGAGGTTCTGGTTCAGTCACAGGGACACTATCCACCATGAACACTTTATTAGTCAAAACATATATTGGAAAAGGGGAAAGTAACAGCCATTCGATTGGCAACCAAGGATCAGCCGATGAGGTGAACAGAGAGTTTAAGTAGTTTCTGATCGTTGGGCGGAGAATGGGGACATAATGATCATGGAGTCCCATGCAATTAACAATGGGTGGAAGGTTGGTTTGTGAAACAGATGGTGTGTGGGTTCAGTTCCTGCATCAGCTGAGGCTACCATGAGAGACTCTCCTTCTCAACTTCGCTGGAGGTATGGTGACCCTCAGGTTAAACCATCACCAGGACCCCCCTCCTTCTCTCTCTCTCTCTGTAATAAGAGAGCAGCTTATGGTGATACAATGGGAGGGAGGGGGCAGTGGGAGGTCATGCAATGAAACCTCTAGAATGGATAGGTTGAACATTGCTCCCAATGTGGGTGACTCAAGAACAACGAGTCAACGGCTGCCCAATCCCTTACTTTTTATACAGGCTGAACAAAATAAATCAGGAGCGATCATACCTGAAAACATTCGCATTCTGCCCGAGTGCGGGGAGGTGTCACTGGGCGGAGAGCCCACGGTGAACACCACGGGGGCTGGACTGCTGGAGTAGGCTGCCCCTATCCCTGAAGACACGCAGCCTCTGGGAGGACCTGGAGTTGGGGAGAGAGATGGAGACAATAACTCTGTCAGAGATTCCTCAGAGCACCGACAAACAAGGGTCATCACAGGGACTCCCAGAACCACACACAGTAAACCCAACAGAGGTGAAAGGTCATTGTAGCCATTCTTTTGAAACCTTAGGCCATTCAACTGCTCACAACACATCCATCACTCCAACAGATCAACAAGAACCTGTATTTATCTAGTGCTCTAGTGATAAGGAACATAAGAGGAACATTAACAAACATAATTTAACACTTAGTCAAAGACTGCGGTGCTGGAAAAGCACAGCCAGTCAGGCAGCATCTGAGGAGCAGGAGAATCGACGTTTCGGGCATAAGCTCTTCAGCCCTCACTTTGTCCTCCACAATTTGACACTGAGCTGCATAAAGGCATGTTAGGGGAGGCTGATGTTTGGTGTCGGGGTTAGATTGTAAGCAGTCTCAGAAGAGTGAGAAAGAGTCAGAAAGGTTTTGGGAGGAAATTCCACAGCTTAACCCCTCAATATCTGACGGCACAGCTCTCAGTGTTTGAGCAATCAGAATTTGGGATAGAACACAGGAGTAGAACTTTCAGCCCTACTCTACCAGAAGACCATAAGATATAGGAGCAGAATTAGGCCATTCAGCCCAGCGAGTCTGCTGCACCATTTGATCATGGCTGATATGTTTCTCAATCCCATTCTCCTTCCTTCTCCCTGTAACCCTTGATCACCTCCTCCCCCCCTTACTAATCATTAACCTATCTATCTCTGCCTTAAATAGACTCAATGACTTGACCTCCACAGCCCTCTGCGGCAATGAGTTCCACATCCACTGGCTGAAGAAGATCCACCCATCTCAGTTTTGAAGAGTCATCCCTTCACTCAGAGGCTGTGTCCTCAGGTCTGAATCTCTCCAACTGGAAAAATCTTCTCCACGTCCACTCTATCCAGGCCTCTCAGTATTCTGTAAGCTTCAATCAGATACCTCCTCATCCTTCTAAGCTCTATCGAGTACAGACCCAGAGTCCTCAACCACTCCTCATATGATAAACCCTTCATCCCCAGGATCATTCTTGTAAACCTCCTCACGACCCCCTCCAACATGAGCACATCCTCCCTTGGATACAGAGCTCATAATTGCTCACAATATTCCAAATGCTAGATCATAGCTGATTATCTGTCTCAACAACATATTCCCACACTAGCCCCATCTCCAGCAATGTCATGACTAACGAGTCATAGTCATAATCACAGAGAGGCACAGCACAGAAGCAGACCCTTCGGTCTAACCCGTCCATGCCAACCAGATACCCCAACCCAATCTAGTCCCACCTGCCAGCACCCGGCCCATATCCCTCCAAATCCTTCCTATTCATATGTCCATCCAAATGCCTTTTAAATGTTGCAATTGTACCAGCCTCCACCACTTCCTCTGGCAGCTCATTCCATACACGTACCACCCTCTGCGTGAACAAGTTGCCCCTTAGGTCTCTTTTATGTCTTTCCCCTCTCACCCTAAACCTATGCCCTCTAGTTCTGGACTCCCCGACCCCAGAGAAAAGACTTTGTCTATTTACCCTATCCAAGCCCCTCATACTTTTGGACTCCCCCACCTGAGAGAAAATACTTTGTCTATTTATCCTGTCTATGCCACTCATCACTTTATAAACTTCTATAAGGTCACCCCTCAACATCCGATGCTCCAGGGAAAACAGCCCTAGCCTGTTCAGCCTCTCCCTGTAGCTCAATCCTCCAACCCTGGCAACATCCTTGGAAATCTTTTCTGAACCCGTTCAAGTTTCACAACATCTTTCCGATAGGAAGGAGATCAGAATTACACGCAATATTCCAACAGTGGCCTAACCAATGTCCTGTACAGCCGCAACATGACCTCCCAACTCCTGCACTCAATACTCTGACCAATAAAGGAAAGCATATCAAACACCTTCTTCACTATCCTATCTACCTGCGACTCCACTTTCAAGGAGCTATGAATCTGCACTCCAAGGTCTCTTTGTTCAGCAACACTCCCTAGGACCTTACCATTAAGTGTATAAGTCCTGCAAAGATTTGCTTTCCCAAAATGCAGCACCTCACATTTATCTAAATTAAACTCCATCTGCCACTTCTCAGCCCATTGGCCCATCTAGTCCAGATCCTGTTGTAATCTGAGGTAAACCTTATTCGCTGTCCACTACACCTCCAATTTTGGTGTCATCTGCAAACTTACTAACTGTACCTCTTATTCTCGCATCCAAATCATTTATATAAATGACGAAAAGCATGGAACCCAGCACCAATCCTTGTGGCACTCCACTGGTCACTGGCCTCCAGTCTGAAAAATAACCCTCCACACTACCCTCTGTCTTCTACCTTTGAGTCACTTCTGTATCCAAATGGCTAGTTCTCCCTGTATTCCATGAAATATAAACTTGCTAACCAGTCTCCCATGGGGAACACTGTCGAATGCCTTACTGAAGTCCATATACAAATCTCTCAACCTCTTTCTTGAACCTACTCAGCCACCACATCCCTCTGGAATACAGAATTCCAAAGACTCACCATCCTCTGAGTGAAGACTTTTATCCTCATCTCACTCTTCATCACCTGTCCTTCTGCCAAGGGTGTGCCCAGTTATGGACCCCACAGCCAAATGGACTCATAATTCCTGCATCTACTCATTCTCACCCATTTAAAATAGCTTATGTTTCTATGAGATCATCTTCCATTTTCCTAAACTCCAGAGAACATATAAACGTTGAGAAACTGTCGGAGAATTCGCGACTCCTCTGTTTCTCTGTGACAGTGCCTTATTTCCAATAAATCCAGAATAGTGAGGGAAAAAACCCACCAAGCCTGGCCAGTCTTTCAGTGTTTGTGTGATGTACATGACTGAGTAAGTGTACTGGAGTGTGTGAGAGAGAGAGTGAGTGAGAATGTGTGTGTGAGATAGAGTGTGTTTGTGTGAGAGTGTGTGCGTGCAAGAGTGTGTGTGTGACAGTGTGTCTGAGAGAATGTGTGTTTGAGACTGTGTGTGTGTCTGTGAGTGTGTGTGAGAGAGAGAGTGTGTGAAAGCTGTATGTATGAGAATGTGTGTGTAAGAGAGTTTGGATGTCTGCACCTGTGCGTGTGTGTGTACATATGAGAGTGTGTGCGTGTGAGAGTGAGTGTGTGTGTGTACCTGTGTGTATAAGTGTGCGTGTGACAGCAAGTGTGTGTGTGCACCTGTGTGTGTATGAGAGTGCATGTGTGTGAGTGTGAGTGTTATGTGTGAGAGTGTGTCTGTGTATGAGAGAGTGTGTGTGTGTGAGTGTATGTGTGAGAGTGTGTGCGCATGTGTGTGTGTAACAGTGTATGTGTGACAGTGTATGTGTGAGTGTGCGTGCATGCACCTGTGTGTACAAGTGTGTGTGATTTGTTGGTAGTTGGGGAAGCCAGTTGAAAATGTTATAAAATCCAATGTTTTAACCTTGAAGAAATGGAACCAAAGCCAAAACTCTGAAACCAGCACACACCGGGAGGAACAGAAAATGCCAGGTCAGACTGTTTCAACTTCAACCTGATGCTCAACAACTCCTGAATTTATATGGCACCTTTCACATACTAGATGTTCCACTGGAGTGGAACCAGGCAAAAAACAGACAACAAGTAACATGAGGAGTCATTAGGGATGGGTCACCTGAAGGCATGGTGCAAGAAGAGGTTTGAAGGAGGTAGTGAGATACAGAGGACCAGGATCTCGGTTGACGAATGCCCAGCCAAGAACAGCAGAGCTTTTCAGATCATGCAAGAATCCGCAAGTTACATCCTGCAGCTCAAGTTAAAACGGATGCCTGGAGACAGTTTTTTATGAGCAGATACTTGGGACTCCCTACCTGTTACATCCATTGGCTTCTCGGTGTTCAGGCTATCGTAGCTGACAGGGTCCAAGTTGGGTCCCCCAAATGCCGCCTTCAGCAGTAGATCAGACAGTTTGCCAGCGCTGAGAGACCTGAGGAAATTCATGAGCATTTGGAACACAGGATACATCATCCTTGGTAACACCTTCCTCATCCTTCTCACACATTCATTCAACATCAGAAGCAGCAATACATCAGAGAATAATTACAGGCTTCCTTTGCTTCAAGAACACTTCATTTGACCAGATAGATGTTTGACTCATTGTCTGAAACTATAATCTCTCAAAGTTTGGGAGAAGATTTGTAGCTCGGGTGCTCGTTGTTGTGGTTCTGTTCGCCGAGCTGGAAGTTTTTGTTGCAAACGTTTCGGCCCCTGTCTAGGTGACATCCTCAGTGCTTGGGAGCCTCCTGTGAAGCGCTTCTGTGGTGTTTCCTCCAGCATTTATAGTGGCCTATCCCTGCCGCTTCCGGTTGTCAGTTTCAGCTGTCCGCTGTAGTGGCCGGTATATTGGCTCCAGGTCGATGTGTTTGTTGATGGAGTTTGTGGATGAGTGCCATGCTTCTAGGAATTCCTAGAAGCCAGGGAATTCCTAGAAGCATGGCACTCATCCACAAACTCCATCAACAAACACATCGACCTGGAGCCAATATACCGGCCACTACAGCGGACAGCTGAAACTGACAACCGGAAGCGGCAGGGATAGGCCACTATAAATGCCGGAGGAAACACCACAGAAGTGCTTCACAGGAGGCTCCCAAGCACTGAGGATGTCACCTAGACAGGGGCCGAAACGTCTGCAACACAAATTCCCAGCTCGGCGAACAGAACCACAACAACTATAATCTCTCCACTGTCTACCACAGTCTCAGGCAGTGCACTCCAGATCCTCAGCACTCACTACGTAAAAAAAACCCTCATACTGCATCTGTCTTGTGTGTAAATCACTGTAAACCTGGTTACACAATATACAGGCAGTAGTGGTGTTACTTGACTAGTTATTCAAGTTCTTGACTAATATCTTAGTGATATAGGTTCAAGTCCCATCATAGAGAAATTTGAATTCAACCAGAGGCTGGATTTTTTTACACAAAAAATATATTTGCTCAACGGTGACCATTGTTATAAAAACCTATCTGCTTCATTAGGGAAAGAAATCTACTGTCCTTCACCAGTCGGGCCTACATGTGACTTCAGGCCCACAACAATATGGGTGACTCAACTGCAGTCTGCAGTCTAGACAGCCACGCAGTTAAAGGGCTATTGAGAAGGGACAACAAATGCTGGCATTATCAATGATGCCCACAGCCATTAGGACATGGACATCACTGGTTGGACCCAGTATTTATTGCCCCGTCCCTAGTTTTCCCCTTGAGAAGGTGGGGATGAGCTGCTTTCTTGAACTGCTGCAGTCCATGTGCTGTGGGCGGACCCACAATGACTGGGAGGGAGGGAATTCCTGGATCTTGAACCAGTGACAGTGAAGGAACGGTGATATATTTCCGAGTCAGGATGGGGAGCGGCTTGGAGGAGAACTTGCAGGGGTGGCGTTCTCATCATTCTTCAGACATTGGACAAAAGTTCTGTTTATTTAATCTCCCTAGACCCTTCAACATTTTAAACATCTCCATTAAATCTCCTCTTAACCTTATCTTAGGAGATCAACCATAGCTTTTCCTGTCCATTCATGTAACTACACCAAATATCTTCAATGTGCATCCTCTGATTACCAATCCAGCTGCAAAGGGGAACAGTTTCTTCCCATTTTTCTTTTTATCAAAATCCTTCCTCATTTTAAAATAGTTTATTTACATTGCTTCTCCAATTCTCTTTTGTGCAATATTATGCAATAATGGTCAGCAGCGGATCCGAATTAACAAAAGAAAACCTCTCTCCAGACATTCAGCAGCACCGTGGAAGATGGTGGTGTAGTGGGAATATCAGCGGATTAGTGAACCAGGCTGCTGCTCTCGGGATGTGGGTTAAAATCCCACAATGTGCAGCTGAAGGAGTCTAATACAGTCAATACATCTGGAGTTGGATGAATGTTGTACAAAGTCATCTGGTCACTAATACCCTTTAACAAAACTGTCAACTCTTAAATGGCTGAACAAATCGCACAGTCCAAGGTATAGGTAATAAGTGCAAGCCTTACCTGTGCTGGCCACTTCCCACAAGTTCCAAATTAAAAATACTCACCATTAAATTAATGACTGATTTACCTCTGTCGAGGTATATGCAGGGTAAGAGGGTGGGAAAAGTGGAATGCTCTTCAGAGGGTCAGTGTGGACTCAATGGTCTGAATGGCCTCTTTCCACATTGTAGGGATTCTATGAATGAAGGAGGCCATTCAGACCATTAAGCTCGACTCATCACAACATCCAACTACAGTTGTATTTGTAGTTAAGCAGAGCTTGGACTGAACTGTTGGGTGAGTTTTCTGTCACCATTTTCTTTCAGGATAGGCACCTGAATGGTCTTATAAGTTTCAGACAAATTAGGCCACTGACTGGTCCAATCAGAAACGTCTCTTGTTTTGGACGGGAAATGGTTTACTGCATGTTAGTAACCAGTTACAGGTTACACGAATATAAGGAGGCAATGGTCTAGTGATATTATCACTACAGTATTAATTAGAGATCCACAGAATGTTCTGGGGACCTGGGTTCAAATCCAACATTTGGAACTTGAATCTAACAAAATTCTGGAATTAAGAATTGAATTAAACCATTGTTGATTGTCAGGAAAAATCCGTCTGGTCCTTTAGAGAAGGAAACTGCCATCCTTACCTAATCTGAGCTGCACGTGACTCCAGGCCACAGCAATGTGGCTGACTCTCAACTGCCCCCTAGGCAATTAGGGATAGGCAGTAAATGCTGGTTTAGCCAGCGACACCTACATCCCATGAATGCATTAAAAAAGGAATGATGGGCATTGGTACAGAGACAATGAGGAGGGCCTGAATGTTTGATCTTACTCCTTAAAGATCCTAAGCTGTGAATCCATATGAGGTCATTATCATAGTGGGAAATGCTCATTGGCTCACTCTTCAACGTTAATAACACACACAAGTCTGTCCTGAAAAAATCAAGTTTTCACCTCTACTTCTTGTCTTCTCATATCCATCAGGAATATACAAGGACATTCACTAAACAATCCTGGAAAGAACTCAGGAATTTTATTTTAAACTAAGAGACAGTGATGTGAATGTCGAACTTCCTACCATAGGGAATAGTTGAGGCAGTTGGTGTAGTCACATTTAAGGGACAGGTTGCTCAGGGGACAAAGGATTAGAAGAGAATGCTGACAAAATGAGAAGAGGTTGGCAGGAAGTTTGTGCACAGCATAAATACCAATACAGACGAGTTGGGCTGAATCGCCTGATTCAGTGTTATACAGTCTTGGGAATTCTATATAAAGTATTAGAACATAGAACATAGAAGAATACAGCACAGTACAGGCCCTTCGGCCCTCGATGTTGCGCCGATCCAAGCCCACCTAACCTACACTAGCCCACTATCCTCCATATGCCTATCCAATGCCCGCTTAAATGCCCATAATGAGGGAGAGTCCACCACTGCTACTGGCAGGGCATTCCATGAACTCACGACTCGCTGAGTAAAGAACCTACCCCTAACATCTGTCCTATACCTACCCCCCCTTAATTTAAAGCTATGCCCCCTTGTAATAGCTGACTCCATACGTGGAAAAAGATTCTCACGGTCAACCCTATCTAAACCCTTAATCATCTTGTACACCTTTATCAAGTCACCCCTAAACCTTCTTTTCTCCAATGAAAACAACCCCAAGTGCCTCAGCCTTTCCTCATACGATCTTTCTACCATACCAGGCAACATCCTGGTAAACCTCCTCTGCACCCGTTCCAGTGCCTCCACATCCTTCCTATAATATGGCGACCAAAACTGCACACAATACTCCAGATGCGGCCGCACCAGAGTCTTATACAACTGCAACATGACCTCAGTACTCCGGAACTCAATTCCTCTACCAATAAACGCCAGTACGCCATATGCCTTCTTCACCGCACTATTTACCTGGGTGGCAACTTTCAAAGATCTGTGTACATGGACACCAAGATCCCTCTGCTCATCCACACTACCAAGTATCCGACCATTAGCCCAGTACCCCATCTTTTTGTTACTCTTACCAGAGTGAATCACCTCACACTTAGCTACATTGAACTCCATTTGCCACCTTTCTGCCCAGTTCTGCAGCTTATCTATATCCCGCTGTAACCTGCCATATTCTTCCTCACTGTCTACAACTCCTCCGACTTTCGTATCATCCGCAAACTTGCTCACCCAACCTTCTAACCCCTCCTCCAGGTCATTTATAAAAATGACAAACAGCAATGGTCCCAAAACAGATCCTTGCGGAACACCGCTAGTGACGGCACTCCAAGATGAACCTTTACCATCAACTACTACTCTCTGTCTTCTTCCAGCCAGCCAACTCCTAATCCAAACCTCCAACTCACCCTCAATGCCATACCTCCGTATTTTTTGCAGTAGTCTACCATGGGGAACCTTACCAAACGCCTTACTAAAATCCATATACACCACATCTACCGCTTTCCCCTCGTCCACCTCCTTAGTCACCTTCTCAAAGAATTCAATAAGGTTTGTGAGGCACAACCTGCCCTTCACAAAACCATGCTGACTATCCTTGATCACATTATTCCTATCCAGATGTTCATAAATCCGATCCCTTACAATTCTCTCTAAGATTTTGCCCACAACAGAAGTGAGACTCACCGGCCTATAGTTACTAGGGTTATCCCTACTCCCCTTCTTGAACAAGGGAACCACATTTGCTAGCCTCCAATCTTCTGGCACTACTCCTGTAGACAACGAGGACATAAAAATCAAGGCCAATGGCTCTGCAATCTCCTCCCTTGCTTCCCAGAGAATCCTAGGATAAATGCCATCAGGCCCAGGGGACTTATCTATTTTCACCCTTTCCAGAATTTCCAACACCTCTTCTCTACATACCTCAAAGCCATCCATTCTACTTAATTGTGACTCAGTATTCACATCGGCAACAATGTCCTGTTCCTGAGTAAATACTGAAGAAAAGTATTCATTCAGTGTCTCCCCAATCTCTTCAGCCTCCACACGCAACTTCCCACTACTATCCTTGACTGGACCTATTCCTACCCTAGTCATTCTTTTATTCCTAACATACCTATAGAAAGCCTTAGGGTTTTCCCTAATCCTACCAACTAAGGACCTTTCATGTCCCCTCCTTGCTGCTCTTAGCTCTTCTCTGCTGGTGATCATTCTCTGCTGGTGAGGGAAGAACATGAGACCTGAATGTGTCTTTTACTAGCGTCATATCATCACCTTTGTGGCCTGGTCTGATCTTATAGGGACTGTGGCTGTTCAGCTGCTGGTTCGGGTTAATTTACAAACCTGCCAAACGGTCCCTTCATCTCATCGACAGGTTTGAGTCCGACGTTGATGTGCTGGTTTTGGAGGGGGGTCAGAGTTGGCACTGTCCTGTTGCGAGCTGGAGCTGGAGTCAGGGAGAGGCCCTGGTGAGTGAGCAAGGTGACTAGGTTAGGAGAGCCAGGGGACTCGGAGAATTCGAAAGGAGGCTGAACCTGCAAAAACAACATCATGGAGTTTACAGTTTTGTCAAATTCAAGACTTTTTAACAGAGTTTCCAATAAAGGGCACATGATTCTGTAAACCTAGGATTTTCATATAAAGGTAAGGTAAAGTTGCCACAGTTCAACAGGGAGCTTATTAGATGCAGAGAGATGGATGATTGGATGATAGTTTAATCTGAGGGTCACCATGCAAGTGGGGGGGGGGAGAGGTTGAATCCTTTGTGGTAATCCTCAACTAGTGTGGGAAGTGAACCTATGCTGTTGGTATCAATCTCCATCACAAGACCAGCCATCCAGCCAACTATGCTAAACCAAACCCTTCTCCTCATTAACAACCTACACAACTTCAACGCTCTGTGATTTTACAATTTGTTGAGCTTTGGATTTCATTGATTAATGTCGTGATTTCTACATGGATCAAAGATCAAGTCCCGACAGGGATCCATGGAGATACCAGGAACAAATGGAGCTCTGGTGCAAAACCTCCAACTCCACGTTTGCCTGACACAACAGGCTCCCCTCCCCGTGCAGTCTGTGTCTGGTCTCATCCCCCTCTGGGGAAAGCTGCCCACTGTCCCCTTGTCTCTGCTGCGCTGCCCTGCAGCCCATCACTAACTTGTTCTCCCCTCACTCAAACCCGCACCCGAATCCTCTGGCTCCTCTCCCTGCCTGGAGTTGCCAACCCTGCAGCGAAGGGATAGGGGGAAGCAGACAGGAAAGGGGAAGTAAGGCCATAATCAGAACAGGCATTGAGTTCAAAACCTGAAGATATTCTCCATTCATCTGAAAAGTGAACCAACCTCATATTCTTATGCCTTCAAAACTCATAGAATCCCAACAGTATGCATAGAGGCCATTTGGCCCATTGAGTCTGCACCAACCCTCCAAAGAGCATCCCACCTAGACCCTCACCCTATTCCCACCTTTACCATGGCAAACCCACCTAACACTATGGTGATTTAGCACGGCTAATCTACCCTAACCTGGACATCTTTGGGGTGTGGGAGGAAATCGGATCACACAGAGGAAACTCACGCAGACACAGGGAGAGTGTGCAAACTCCACACAGACAGCCATAGAGTCACAGAGATGTACAGCACGGAAACAGACCCTTCGATCCAACTCATCCATGCCAACCAGATATCCTAACCTAATCTAGTCCCATTTGCCAGCATCTGGCCTATATCCCTCTAAACCCTTCCTATTCATATACCCATCTAGATGCCTTTTAAATGCTGTAATTGTATCAGTCTCCACCACTTCCTCTGGCAGCTCAGTCCATAAATGCACTGTCCTCTGCATGAAAAAGCTGTCCCTTAAGTCACTTTCAAATCTTTCCCCTCTCACCCTAAACCTGTGCCCTCTAGTTCTGGACTACACCACCCCAGGAGATGGAATTAAACCTAGGTCCCTGGCGCTATAAGGCAGCAGTGCTCGACACAATGCCAACTTGGAAAAGGAATTCTGCAAATTCAGCGAAAGGGAGTCCACCTCAACATGAGCTCCTAAGGAATAGGAACCAACCCTGAACAGCGGTTTCTGGACTCAACCAAAAATCTTGTGAATTAATGCGTCCATCTTCAATTTTTATGTTTGCTGGGATTTAACTTCTTCCCTTTCCCCCTTTTTTTTGTTTCTTCCTTGAAAGCCTGTTTGTGAGTATGTGCTACAATAACCATCCCCCAGGTTCGAATCTGTGAATAAACCATTCTTCTGTTTTAACTCTAAAGGGTTTGCTGAGGATCATTTTAAAATTGGATTGCACCAACAGAGGGCTCAGGGGAGAATAAAAGGGAAAAGAAAGAAGAATTCTTTTTGAAATGAAAACTCTGCTTATGAACAGAAGAGAAGAAAACTCAATTCGTCTTACTCTTCTTGTCATACAGTTGAATTCTGTGAAACAATGGCAATCAGGCTGGGTTGTGTCAAAACTGATAAATGATTTCGATTGGACAGTTTGGGGGCGTCCAGGGAGTTAAAGAAGGATAAAACCAACATTAATAAAAGCAGGGTATCTGATCGTTATCCCACGGCTGATTGTGGGATCTTGCTGTGCACTGCTGACTGCCAGGTTTGCTACATTACAACAGTGACTGCACAGGTACTGCACTGGCTGTAAAGTGCAGTGGGATGTCTTTGAGATTGTGAAAAGCACAAACGAAATGCAAGGCTTCCTTTTTAAATCAATATTTTAGCAAAATTAATGGCACAATTTGTATAGAAATCATTGAGCAGAGAAGATGTCCTTCAGCCCATTGAGTCTGTGCTGACAAATCTACACCAGTCACTCTCTCCAGCCTTGAATATTATTTCAGAAGTCACATGACACCAGGTTATAGTCCAACGTTCTGAAAACTTGTGTGATTTCAAATAAACCTGTCGCACTATAACCTGGTGCATTGTGACTTCTGACTTTGTCCACCCCAGTCCAACACCAGCACCTCGACATGTTGAATATTAAGAAGGAAAGCTAAACAGTATAGTGTTGGTAATCTGAAATAACAACAGAAACTGCTGGAGAATACTCAGCAGTTCCGGCAGCCGCTATGGACGGAGATGCAGAAATGTTTTAGGCAGAGACGACCTAATTTACAGTGAAACAGAGTTTTCCAATTGGGTGTTACCTTTGTCGGGGAACCCACGATGGTTGGGAGTGGACTCCGCTGAATTAATTCCGAGAGTTTGGGAGAGGATCTCATCTGTCTGCAAGGCTGCAGGAGATGGCTGTGTGGCATATAGGTCACCATCGGCTCAGAGTACTGTTTCCTCATCTTCTGCTGACACTGGTGTGTGTCCGAGAGATTTGGAGCGCTGTGTAATCTGGGTCTCAATCCGCGCTGCTGGTGTGGCTCTGTCAGGAAAAGGCCTGTTTGTAACAGGGGAAATCAATCCATTAGCTCAAAACGGCCCACATTTAACACAGCCTCAGAGCAACAGTATGGCGGTGACACAGTAAAATGGTGAGATCTCTGGCAGGAGCAGATTTTTGGGCCACCTTCTTTTCATTCGTTCAGGGGATGTGGGTGTTGATGGCTGGGCCAGTCTTTATAGCCCATCCCTAATTGCCCCTTGAGAAGGTGCTGGTGAGCTGTCGCAGTTCATTGAGTGTAGGGCCACACAAGGTCCTGTTATAGAGCCACAGAGATGTACAACACAGAAACAGACCCCTTGGTCCAACTCGTCCATGCCGACCAGATATCCCAGCCCAATCTGGTCCCATTTGTCAGCACCTGGCTCATATCCCTCCAAACCCTTCCTGTTCATATACCCATCCAGATGCCTTTTAAATGTTGCAATTGTACCAGCCTCCACCACTTCCTCTGGAAGCTCATTCCACGCACCAACTTCTGCGTGAAAACGCTGCCCCTCAGGTCCCTTTTAAATTTTTCTCGTCTCACCCTAAACCTATGCTCTTTAGTTTTGAACTCCCCTACTCGAGAGAAAAGACCTTTCCTGTTCACCTTAGCTATGCCCATCGTGATTTTATAAACGTCCATTATGTCACCCCTCAACCTCCTGCACTCCAGGGAAAATGGCCCCAGCCTATAATGTGGGCTGAAAATGTGTTGCTGGAAAAGCGCAGCAGGTCAGGCAGCATCCAGGGAACAGGAGAATCGACGTTTCGGGCATAAGCCCTTCTTCAGGAATGAGGAAAGTTTGTCCAGCAGGCTAAGATAAAAGATAGGGAGGAGGGACTTGGGGGAGGGACGTTGGAAATGTGATAGGTGGAAAGGGTCAAGGTGAGGGTGATAGGTCAGACTGGGTGGGGGCGGAGAGGTCAGGAAGAAGATTGCAGGTTAGGAAGGCGGTGCTGAATTCGATGGATTTGACTGAGACAAGGTGGGGGGAGGGGGAATGAGGAAACTGGTGAAATCCGAGTTCATCCATTGTGGTTGGAGGGTTCCTAGGCGGAAGATGAGGCGTTCTTCCTCCAGCCGTCGTTTTGTTGTGGTCTGGCGATGGAGGAGTCCAAAGAACTGCATATCCTTTCTATCTCAGGCGACCGAATCAACACGGACATCTACTACAAACCGACCGACTCCCACAGCTACCTGGACTACACCTCCTCCCACCCTGCCCCCTGTAAAAATGCCATCCCATTCTCCCAATTCCTTCGACTCCGCCGCATCTGCTCCCAGGAGGACCAGTTCCAAAAACGTACAACCCAGATGGCCTCCTTCTTCAAGGACCGCAATTTCCCCCCCGACGTGGTCGACGATGCCCTCCACCGCATCTCTTCCAATTCCCGTTCCTCCGCCCTTGAACCCCGCCCCTCCAACCGCCACCAGGACAGAACCCCACTGGTCCTCACCTACCACCCCACCAATCTCCATGTACAGCGCATCATCCGCCGTCATTTCCGCCACCTCCAAACGGACCCCACCACCAAGGATATATTTCCCTCCCCTCCCCTATCAGCATTCCGTAAAGACCACTCCCTCCGTGACTCCCTCGTCAGATCCACACCCCCCACCAACCCAACCTCCACTCCCGGCACCTTCCCCTGCAACCGCAGGAGGTGCAAGACTTGTGCCCTCACCTCCCTCCAAGGCCCCAAAGGAAACTTCCATATCCGCCACAGATTCACCTGCACCTCCACACACATCATCTATTGCATCCTCTGCACCCGATGTGGCCTCCTCTATATTGGGGAGACAGGCCGGCTACTTGCGGAGTGTTTCAGAGAACACCTCTGGAACACCCGGACCAATGAACCCAACCACCCTGTGGCTCAACACTTCAACTCCCCCTCTCACTCCACCAAGGATATGCAGGTCTTTGGACTCCTCCATCGCCAGACCACAACAAAACGACGGCTGGAGGAAGAACGCCTCATCTTCCGCCTAGGAACCCTCCAATCACAAGGGATGAACTCGGATTTCACCAGTTTCCTCATTCCCCCTCCCCCCACCTTGTCTCAGTCAAATCCATCGAATTCTGCACCGCCTTCCTAACCTGCAATCTTCTTCCTGACCTCTCCGCCCCCACCCCAGTCTGACCTATCACCCTCACCTTGACCTCTTTCCACCTATCACATTTCCGACGCCCCTCCCCCAAGTCCCTCCTCCCTACCTTTTATCTTAGCCTGCTGGACAAACTTTCCTCATTCCTGAAGAAGGGCTTATGTCCGAAACGTCGATTCTCCTGTTCCCTGGATGCTGCCTGACCTGCTGCGCTTTTCCAGCAACACATTTTCAGCTCTGATGTCCAGCATCTGCAGACCTCACTTTCTCCTTCCCAGTCTATAATGTGCCTATGTTTGTATTCAATTCCACTCGCAATCACCAACAATATTCTACTAATTTTCCAATTACTTACGGTATCTGCATTCTAACCTTTTGTAATTATTCACTAGGACAATCAGTTCCTTCCACATTTCAGAGCTTTGCAATCTCTCACCATCCAGATAATATATTTTTCTTTATTCATCCTGCCAAACAGCGAATTTGCATTTCCCTCTATTTGCCTAATCATTGCCCGCTCACTAACCTACCTCTATCCCTTTAGTCCCTTTCCTACCTATCATTTGGTCATCAGCAGATTTAGCGACCTGACACGCAGTCCGTCCATCCAAGTCATTTATAGAAAATGTAATGGTCCAGCACTGACTTTGCCAAGCAAAAATTGACCCTTTTATACCAACTCTGTTTGCTGCTAGCTAGCCAATCTTCTCTCCATGCCATTATGTTATCCTTCACATGTAAGTTTTTATTTTCTGCAGTAACCTTTGATGTGTCACCTTAACAAATGCTTCACGGAAATGTAAGTACGTACACCCATTGGTTCCCCTTTATCCACAGTGCATTTGCAAATTCTTTGAAAATCTCTAATACATTGGTTAAACAAGATTTCCCTTTCTCAAAACCATGTCGACTCTGCCTGATTACTGGAATTTGTTGAAGTGCCCTGTCATAATGTCTTTATGAATAGCTTTGACCATGTTCCTTATGACAGATGTTAATTAGTCTGTAGTTTCCTGATTTCTCTCTCCCCTCTAAGTAAAGAAGTTACATTCACAATTTTACAATCCAAGGGAACCTTCCCTGAAACTAGGGGACTTTGCAAAATTAAAACCAATATATCAACCATCTCACAAACTGCTTCTTTCAAAATCTCTGGGTATTGTCCACTTGGACTTGGACCTCATCAGCCCACAGCTCCAAAGGTTTGCTCTGTATCACTCCCCTGGGAGAGTGTAGCTTTCTTGCCTTCTTCCATCACTTGCATTTCTTGATATGTAGCTACTTCTGGGATGCTACTTATATCCCTATCATGAAAATATTTGTTCAATTCCTTTGCCATTATCTTTATAATCCATTACTAATTCCCCAAATCACTTCCTACCGGTGCTATGCTCACTTTATTAGCTTATTTCCACAATAGTTATAGAAGCTCTTACTATTTATTTTACTATTTCTAGCTTGCTTTCTCTTGTTCTCTAATTTTCCCTCCATATTAATTTTTTTAGACATTCTTTATATTCCGACCTGCCACCTATTTTTGCGCAATTATTTTTTTTCCTTTAATTTTGATACCAGGACATGGGTCCTCGCCTTAGAAGTTTATTTTCTCAGTGGAATGTATCTGTCCTACCTATTCTGAAATATCCCTGCCATAGTTTCTCTCCTGTCCAATTATTCAACTGAAGTTGCCAGCTCACTTCAGCCAACATTGCTTCCATGCCCTCATCATTGCCTGCATTTAAGTTTAAAATACTAGTCTTAGATTCACTGTTATCTCCGTCAAGCTGAACATAAAATGTAATTGTGTTGCTTCCTTTGGATGCTTTCATTATTAGGTCATTCATTAACCCTATCTTGGTGCACAATACCAATCAGTGTGGCCACCTATCTGCTTGGCTGTAAAAAAGAAACCTAGAATCTTGGAAATTATCCTGAGAGTAATCTATGAAATCCTCTGCCAATGAGATTGACAGCTGAGGGACTTGCTCACCTGGTGAGGTGTGTCTAACCCGTGCCTCTGATCCAATAGGAGTGGCGCTAGCAAACTGATCCAGTTGCTCAGGGATTGTGCCAACTTGAACACAGAAAAAAGAAAACATGACCAGGGCTGTGAATTTTGAGAAAAATTACTCAGTGGCGCGAGGAAAACAGTAATAAACATTTTAGTTCATGTGCCATCACAATCCTTAACGTTTCATTGTGAAGTCCCATCAGTGAATGTTTAAGAACAGTAGCACTGGTTGTATAGTGCTGAATGAAATGTAGATTAACCCCCTCACAATATGATTACTTTTGCAGCTTGAATTTCTAGAACCCTAGCCCTAAGCTTGAATTCTAGAAGAGCAGGGTGAATCTTTAACTTGGTGGGAGGGGTTGTTGAGGAGCAGTTGGGGGTGGGGGGAGGGGGGGTGATTCCCATGAGAAGGTTTGGAGAATGACTTGAAGGTTTGAGGTGGAGAATGCATTTGAGCGATCGGTGACTCTCAGGACCTCTCCTCTATGCAGCCTCTCGCTGTGACTTGGAGGTTGGGAGACGGCGCAGGGGTGGGTGGGTGTGATAATACTGACAGTGGTCTACTCCCCTACCCCACAGAGGATACCATCAGGAGCAGTGCACAATGCTGTGATTGCACGTGGAAGAAATACTTGTCCTGAGAGGGGACAATGGGTTGTTGTGGCCCGGGGGCCAATCTTGGTGAGGGGGTAGGCATAGAGTGACCGAAGGCAAGCCATGCCATTGCTACCGTGGGTGACAGAGTGCCATGATAAGGAGATACCCTCCACAATGGGTTTGATGGGAGTCATCAAGGTTTTCTGAGCAGCTTCCCCATGTGACTCAGACCACAGCCCCATAGCTTGCTGCTGATCCAACAAACATTGAGGTCACTCAGTTTGCCTCCAGGTGCAAGGACTCTTCCCCCACACCCTCCCATCACTGGTTCCTCCATGCTCCCTTCCACCCTCAACTCCTTGCCAGGTGGTAAAATCCAGCCCATGTTTACTGAACCTGTTGGAACACTGACCCGAACACTGTTGGAGACACTCAGAAAAGTGATTGGAGTGCTGGCCTTTATATAGAGAGGATTGGAGTACAAGGATGCAGGGGTTATGCTGCAGTTATACAGAACCCTGATTAGACCTCACTCGGAGCACTGTGAGCAGATCTGGGCCCCACCCATTCGGAAGGAGAGACTGGCCTTGGAGGGAATACACTGTAGGTTTACAGGAATGATACTGGGACCTCAGGGGTTACGTTATGAAAAGAAACTACACATATTAGGCGTGTTTTCTTGAAGGGGCGATCTGATCGAAACCTTCAAAATATTAACAGAAAAAACATGGACAGATAAAGAGAAACTGTTTCCACTGGTTGGGGATTCTAGAGCTAGGGGCACAGTCTGGGAATGAGGGCCAGAGCGTTCAGGAGAGATGTTAGGAAGCACTTCGACACACAAAGGGTGGGAGAGGTTTGGAACTCTCTTCCACAAACTGCAGTGGATGCTGCATCAGTTGTTAATTTTAAATCTGAGACGGGTATATCTTTGTTAAGCAAACGGGTAATAATAAGGAATATGGGCCAAAGGCAGGAATTAAGCCACAAATCAGCCAAGATCTCATTGAGTGGTGGATGGGCTGAATGGCCTACTCCTGTTCCTATGTTCCTATTGCCCCCTGAGCATTTTGAACCCACTGATTGTCCATGTCAAGGCTCCGGATTCTAACCATGGCCTACCTTGTGGTGACGGCAAGAAAGATTTCACGTTTCCGGAAGACAATCTTCGGAATGGTGTTGATGGCTGTTCTCCAGGATGTGGAGGGGATGCCCCTGTCCTGCTGAAACCCAAGGGACTGGTATTGCTCGGCCTTCGAACCCTTCCGGACCTGAGGGGATAAACAAATGTAACTCTGAGTCAGACAAGGAACTGAAGAAGCTTTGTCTTCCCTTAGACTTTGAATCCTGAAGTATCACTCTCAACAGTGATTCCATCGACTTGGAATGTCAGGGAATAAAATGAAGACAGTGTGGCTAATTGTCTGGGTTCCCTGTTCACTACCCGGATCTTTCATTGGCAACATGAGGAAATGATGGAGCTATGCAGCGCAGAAGCGGCCACTCTGCCCATCATACCCCCATTCTGCCCAGCTTTGAAAGAGTTTCCAATTAGTCCCACTATTCCCTTGCAGAACCCTGCACTTCTCTCCTCTTCAACTGTTCATCCCATTCTTTGTGAAAGTTGCTATTTTATCTGTTTCCAGTGGGGTGCATCTCAGATTATTAAAAGCTTACTGCATAATTCTCATCTTCATTCCAAAACTTCACCAATGGACTAAATTAGAACATCAGAACTGGGAGCAGGAACAGGCCGCCTGGCCCATCGAGCCCGCTCTGCCATTCAGTCAGATCATGGCTGATCTTCTTGTGGCCTCAGCTCCACTTACCCACCCTCCTACGTAACCCTTCATTCCTTTACTTTTCAAAAAATGACTGATCTTAGCTTTAAAACTATTCAGTGAGGAAGCCTCAACTACTTCACTGGGCAGGGAATTCCACAGATTCACAACCCTCTCGGTGAAGAATTCATGAAAAATTCTGCCAGACATTTCGGGAAGGACATCAGCCATCCTTACCTGGTCTGTGTGTGACTCCAAACCCACAGTAATGTGGGTGGCTCCTATCTGCAATGGGTTTAGCAAATCACTCAGTTCAAAGGATAGGCGTCAAATATTGGCCCAGTAGTGACAGCCAAATCCCATGAGAGAGCTTTAAATATGGTCTGGAACAAGTGGCACTATAGCAAGTGTGGTCTCTGTTAAATAACTGCAGATTCAGCAGGTTGCTACTGGGGATGGAAAATATAAGTGATGAGAAAAGGTTGGACAGGCTTGGGTTCTGTTCATTGGAGCACATAAGACCGAAGGGCCACCTGATTGAGGTGTACAAGATTGTGAGGGGCATAGGCAGGGTGGACAAAGAGCAGCCGTTCCCCCGAGTTGAAGGGTCAGTCACGAGGGAGCATGGGGTCAAGGTGAGGGGCAGGAGGTTTAGGGATTTACCCAGAGGATGGTAATGGCTTGGAATGCACTGCCTGGAGGGTGGTAGAGGCGATTTGCCTCACATCGTTTAAAACATTCCTGGATGAGCACTTGGCACGTGATAACATTCAGGGCTATGGGCCATGTGCTGGTCAATGGGATTAGGTTGAAAGTCAGGTGTTTCTCATGTGTCAGTGCAGACTCGATGGGCTGAAAGGCCTCCTCTGCACTGTATGATTCTATTCTAAGTGTGAGGTGATACATTTTGGAGGACCAAATGCAAGAGGAAAAGGTAGGCCCCTTCAGAACATTGCTACAAACAGGATCTTGGAATGACTGCATTGAATGTTGGGTTAGGATCCAGGGGCCAAATCGCCTTCTCCTGATACTATCCCAAATACTCAAATATTCAAACGATTGCAAGTGGCAACACAAGGGGATAAGGTGATAGAGAAGACTGCCTTAATTGGTCGGGGCATTGAAGATAAAAATTGGCAAGTCATGTTGTAGCTATATAAAAATTTACTTCAGCCACACCTAAAGTATTGTGTGCCGTTCTGGTGCCGCACCATAGGAGGAGGTGGAGACGGTGCAGAAGAGGTTGACCAGGATGCTGTCTAGATTGGAGTGTATTAGCTATAAGGAGAGATTGGATAAACTTGGATTGTTTTCACCAGAGGTAAAAACAAGGACTGCCGATGCTGGAAACCAGATTCTAGATTAGAGTGGTGCTGGAAAAGCACAGCAGGTCAGGCAACATCCGAGGAGCAGGAAAATCGACGTTTTGGGCAAAAGCCCTTCTCAGCTCCTCAGATGTTGCCCGACCTGCTGTGCTTTTCCAGCACCACTCTAATCTAGAATTTGTTTTCACCAGAGCATGGGAGGCTGAGGAGATGACCTGACAGAAGCCTATAACATTATGAGAGGCATGGATAGGGTGGATAGTTGGGAGTCTTTTACCCAGGGACATAGGTTTAAGGTGGGGGGGGGGGGGAGTACTTAAAGGAGATGTGTGAGGCAAGCATTTTACACAGAGGATGGTGAGTGTCTGGAAAGCACTGCCAGGGGCAGGTGTCAGAAGCAGACATGATAGCAATGTTTAAGAGGGATTTAGGCAGACACATGATCAGACAGAGAGTACAGGGATATAGACAAACAACACCAAAGAACTGTGGATGCTGGAAATCAGACAAAAACAGAAGTGCTGGAAAAACTCAGCAGCGAGAAAGCGGAGTGAAAGATCTACTGACCTTTCTTCTGAACTGATTGTACCCAGGAGAAGTATATCTCTTGAAGACGTTGGGGATATGTTGCTGGTGTCAATAATCAGTGGAGATCGAGGCCAGGGAGAGAGAGAAAGAGAGAGAGAGAGACAACCAGTTGGTCAATGATAAATGTCAGTCTGGGAGAATGAATAGCTGTTAATGGGGACTGTTAGTGGCTAACAATGGATTGTGTGTGGTAGCAGCCCATGTGATAACAAGGCCCAGTGTGTGGGGGTTGGGACAAGAACATGGCAGAAGGTGCTCAGGCTGGGAAATGAGGGATACGATGTGAGGTGTGAGGGATATAGACCATGGGCAGGTAGATGGGATTAGTTTAGAATGGCACCATGGTCAGTGCAGACATGCTGGGCAGGAGGGTCTGTTGCTGTGCTGTACTGTTCTTTGTTCTAAAGCCAGAGGGAGACACAGGGAATATTTCTGTGTAGGGGGCTGTTGTGATCTGGAACACTCTGCTTGAACATATGGTGACTCACAAAGAGCTGGCAGCAGAGAACTGGATACGAGCTCACAATGGAAACATTTCCAGGACTATGGGGAAAGGGCAGGGGACTGGCACTAGCAGAATTGTTCTCTCAAACAGCTAGCGAAATGCACAATGACCTGAATCGCTCCCTTCTGTGCTGTGCTGTTTTCTCAGTCCTCTGTGGGATTTTAGAGATCTGGAAACTGAAAGGGCAATGGTATTGACTGATCACAAAATCATATGACCACCATGTCAGGACAACTTGGGAGGGGCAATACATGGCAGTTCCATTTGAGTTGAACTAAAAGTCTACCGGCTGGGATGACTAATTGGAGGTCAGACGGTAGTTTTCTCCCACTCTGACCCAGAGAACTTTGCCAGCCAACAGCTCAGGGGTCAAAGGTGGTCTTTTGATCAACCATATGATGTGAGCTAGTTAAACTCCTACAATGCTCTTGTATACACCAAGTGTTCCTCAAACATCAACTCTTGCAACAAGAGGAGACTGCCCTTCCTCAACAGAACCCACCCAGTTTCCACTCCATTAGATCCTAAAAGGACAAAGCTCAGGTATGATGGTTCCCTGAGCAATGAATGAAAATGTCTCCCTTACCCCTTGGAACACAGCCCGTTGGTATCAATATATGATCCGTATGAACTTCTTTCAGAATGGTTTGGTAAATTCACTCTTACCTGTATAACTCGCTCAGATTTCACTGGAAGACCAGGCTCCTGCCAGACGGAAGTGGGCTTTGGCTTGAAGCACAGGTCATTTGTTACACAGGCTCCTGCCACTCACTGGGAGGACTCACCTTGGAGAGCTGCAGGCCTTCGGAGCCTGAAGGTTCTGCTCTATTCGCTGGTAATTGAGAATCTGTGTAGGCACAGGGATAGGGACAGTGTCTCCATAGGTGCTGACGGATTCCTGGCACAGCCGGCTGCAAGGCACAGGAAGAGTTTACGTCATGAGATGCTTATAAAGGGTGCAACAGGAGGGTTTATCATACAGCACTGCTCATTACATGAACCCCTGCTCATCACTGCACTGACAGAATAGGCAGAGCCTATATCCCTGGAACTAAAATGGTGAGAGATGATCCCACTGAAACCTAAAGGTTTTTTGGCAGCTTCCCAGCACAGACACAGTGAGATTGTTTCCTCCTGGATCGAGAGCCTGTTTCCATTAGGAGTCACTCAGTCCCTGGAGCCCGCTCCACCACTCAATAAGATCACAGCGGATCCAAATACTCCACGTTCCCAGCTACCCCCAACAGCCTTTCCCAGGGTCACACTCTCAGGAGAATGGGGCGGCTGTGTACGACTGAGATGGTGAGAAATTTCTTCATTCAGAGAGCAGTGAAACTTCACCATTCTCTACCTCCAAGGGCTGTGGGTGATCAGCGCATTGATGTGTGTGCAAGGTGGAGGTTGGTACGAAGAAAGCTACCCCGTAGGAAGATGGAGGTGAGGTAATGATCAATCATGACTGCACTGAATGTTGGGTGAGGCTCCAGGGGCCAAATAGCCTCCTCCTGATCCTATCCCAAATACTCATATGTTCAAACCGATCAACAAACACATCGACCTGGACCCAATATACCGGCCACTACAGCGGACAGCTGAAACTGACAACCGGAAGCGGCAGGGACAGGCCACTATAAATGCCAGAGGAAACACCACAGAAGCGCTTCACAGGAGGCTCCCAAGCACTGAGGATGTCACCTAGACAGGGGACGAAACGTTTGCAACAAAAATTTCCAGCTCGGCGAACAGAACCACAACGAGCACCCGAGCTACAAATCTTCACCCAAACTTTGATCACCTACGGGCAAGAGACGCTAAGACAAGCCAGAAAATGGGAATCCTGCGCTAACCGCCTAAGCGCCACATACGAACAACTCCGGTTCCTGCATGAATGCCGAAAACTCACCAGAACGAAGGACCCGATACCCAGCATGAGCAAAACTAATGTAGTGTACAAAATCCCATGCAAGGACTGCACAAAACACTATATAGGACAAACAGGAAGACAGCTAACGATCCGCATCCATGAACATCAACTAGCCACAAAACGACACGACCAGCTATCCCTAGTAGCCACACACGCAGACGACAAGCAACATGAATTCGACTGGGACAACACTACCATTATAGGGCAAGCCAAACAAAGAACAGCCAGGGAATTCCTAGAAGCATGGCACTCATCCACAAACTCCATCAACAAACACATCGACCTGGACCCAATATACCGGCCACTACAGCGGACAGCTGAAACTGACAACCGGAAGCGGCAGGGACAGGCCACTATAAATGCCGGAGGAAACACCACAGAAGCACTTCACAGGAGGCTCCCAAGCACTGAGGATGTCACCTAGACAGGGGACGAAATGTCTGCAACACAAATTCCCAGCTCGGCGAACAGAACCACAACAAAATAATAGTGCTATTCATAATTCACTCAATTGTTAATTAAGTCATAGATGCTGAGCAGAAATACCTCAATATTCATAGCCCCTTACAGAACCTCAGAGTGTGTTCCAGCCAACGGAATGCACTTGAAGTACCTGTTATCGTGTAGGAAATGCACAGCAAGTGTGGGGGAATGGATAGGATAAATATACAAGGTGTATTCCCCACGGTGGTGGAGTTCAAAACTAGAGGGGCATAGGTTTAAAGTGAGAGGGGAAAGATTTAAAAGGGATCTGAGGGGCAACTCTTTCACACAGAGGGTGGTATGTGTATTGAATGAGCTGCCAGAGGAAGTGGTGGAGGCTGGTACAAATACAACATTTAAAAGGCACCTGGATGGGGACATGAATAGGAAGGGTTTGGAGGGATATGGGCCAAGTGCTGGCAAATGGGACTGGATTAATTCGGGATATCTGGTCAGTATGGATGAGTTGGACCGAAGGGTCTGTTTCCGTGCTGTACATCTCTATGACTTAAGCTTCCATAAAAATTGATGTAATAAATGACCAGATTGTAGGGCATTAAGGGAATCAGGTTCAGGGACAAATATAGACAAGGACATTGGTGAGAGCTTCCACACTATTCCTCACAACTTTGGGTGGGCTCTTTCCATTCAACTGAAGTCAGCAGCTGGGCATTAGTCTAATGCCTTACCCAAAAACAACACCACCGACAGTGTAACACTCCTTCAGTACTGACCCTCCGACAGTGCGGCACTCCCTCAGTACTGACACTCCGACAGTGCGGCACTCCCTCAGCACTGACCCTTCGACAGTGCGGCACTCCCTCAGCACTGACCCTCCGACAGTGCGGCACTCCCTCAGCACTGACCCTCCGACAGTGCGGCACTCCCTCAGAACTGACCCTCGACAGTGCGGCACTCCCTCAGCACTGACCCACCGACAGTGCGGCACTCCTTCAGCACTGACCCTCCGACAGTGCGGCACTCCCTCAGCACTGACCCTCCAACAGTGTGGCACCCCCTCAGTACTGACCCCCCCAACAAGTGCAGTGCTCCCTCAGCACTGACCCGCCGACAGTGCAGCACACCCTTGGCACTGACCCTCCAACAGTACGGCACTCCCTCAGTACTTACGCTCTGTCAGTGCAGAACCCCCTCAGTACTGACCCCCCAACAGAGTAGTGCTCCCGCAGCACTGACCTTCAGCCAGTGCAAAACTCCCTCAGTACTGACCCTCCGACAGTGCAGTGCTCCATCAGCACTGACCCGCCGACAGTGCGGCACACCCTCGGCACTGACCCGCCGACAGTGCAGCACTCTCTCGGCACTGACCCGCCGACAGTCCGTCTCTCCCTCAGGACTATATCAGGTGACTGGGTGTGGTTTGAATATACCATCCCCTGAATTGTTGACAAGAGGGTATTGTATCTAATGCTAGGGGTGACACAGAGGCTCAGTGGTTTGCACTGCTGCCTCACTGCGCCAGGGACCTGGGTTAAATTCCAGCCTTCACAGGCAATCGTCTATGCGGAGTTTACATCTTCTCCCTATGTCTGCATGGGTTTCCTCCCACGGTCTAATGATGTGCAGGTTAGGGTGGATCGGCCATGGGACATTGCCTGTAGTGTCCAGGGATAGGTGTGTTATCCATGGGAAGCAGGGTGACAGGGATAGGGGAGGGTGAGTCGAGTGCGATGCTCTTCAGAGAGTTAGCGTGGACTTGATGGGCCGAATGGCCTGTCTCTACACTGGAGGGATTCTATTCAATTAAAAACCTGCTCAGTTAAAGAACCCAGCCACACAGCCAAGAACACAAACTGTTAAAAATTTAGCTGTGAGATTTGAAATGCCTGGCAGACACACCGTTGGCAAATTTCTAACTTGTTAAATGTCAGGAGTTGGGGCAATGCTTTTGAGAAAATGTCAGCAAACTCATATGGCAGGAAGAAATCTTACTAAAACCTGCGATTTGTCCAACATGGCAGAGGTCTTACCCGGAGGGGCTTGGTGAACTGCTGCACGACCCAGATGGGGATGATGGTCTCCCGTGACTTGCTAACCCTGCTGAGGTCAGGACTGAGCCACTGGTAAACAGACAGCAGAGAATGAGAGAATTACACACAAAACAGAGCATCACAGTGACACTGGAACTGAGTAATGCTGACGAGTGAAACACAAGGCTTTTCAATGCAGACACTGACTAAAAATAAAGATATGCATTCATATAGCACCTTTCACAACCAGCGGACATCTCAAAGCACTTTACAGCAGTGAAGAACATTTGAAATGTAGGCGCTATTGTAATGCAGCAGATAGAAAACCAATTTATCCTCAGCAAACACTCACAAACAGCAATGTGATAATAAGCAGGTCATTCACTGGGTTGTGATGGCAGGATTAAATACTCTCTCGGGAGCAGGAACACAATGACATGACCTACCCTTCTGTAAGACTGATGCATGGGAGGTTTCACCCCCACCAAACAGCCAAAAAGCATCTCAATATACTGTTTCATAAGAAAGTAAAAATTCCCACAGGTTCCTCAGCACTGACCCTCCAACAGTACGGCACTACCTCAGCACAGACCCTCCAACAGTACGGCACTCCCTCAGTACTGACCCTCTGACAGTGCGGCGCTCCCTCAAGCTGACCCTCTGACTGTGCGGCGCTCCCTCAGTACTGACCCTCCGACAGTGCGGCGCTCCCTCAGCACTGGCCCTCCGACAGTGCGGCGCTCCCTCAGTGCTGACCTTCCGACAGTGCGGCGCTCCCTCAGTACTGACCCTCCAACAGTGCGCCGCTTCTTCAGCACAGACCCTCTGACAGTGTGGCGTTCCCTCAGCACTGACCCTCCGACATTGCGGCGCTCCCTCAGTACTGACTGTCCAACAGTGCAGCACTCCCTCAGCACTGACCCTCCGACAGTGCAGCACTCCCTCAGCACTGACCCTCCGACAGTGCGGCACTCCCTCAGCACTGACCCTCCGACAGTGCGGCGCTCCCTCAGTACTGACCCTCCGACAGTGCAGCACTCCCTCAGCACTGACCCTCCGACAGTGCGGCGCTCCCTCAGTACTGACCCTCCGACAGTGCAGCACTCCCTCAGTGCTGTTTTGAAGTGCCAATGTTTTGATTAGCTGTATATCTCAGAGAGCTGTGATGTTCAGTCAGTGAGCATGATGGTAAATCTTTGGGATTTTCGGATACAAAGGAGATTAAGGAACATGGGGATGATGATGGGTAGCGGGGCTGGATATTCACTCCTGCCCCGATCACTTTCCGATCACGTTTAGGGAGTTATGCCTGGTCTCGAAGAGAAGGAGAACCAGATGAAAGCAGACAGATCAGTATTGAGCTGAGCTCAGGGTGACGTCTGTAACAATGATCAATACAGAACTGGCTCTTGTCAAAGAGCCTGGGGAATTTAGATTAGATTAGATTAGATTACATTACATTACAGTGTGGAAACAGGCCCTTCGGCCCAACAAGTCCACACCGACCCGCCGAAGCGAAACCCACCCATACCCCTACATTTACCCCTTACCTAACACTACGGGCAATTTAGCATGGCCAATTCACCTGACCCTGCACATCTTTTGGACTGTGGGAGGAAACCGGAGCACCCGGAGGAAACCCACGCAGACACGGGGAGAACGTGCAAACTCCACACAGTCAGTTGCCTGAGGCGGGAATTGAACCCGGGTCTCAGGCGCTGTGAGGCAGCAGTGCTAACCACTGTGCCACCGTGCCGCCCACAATTTGTGTCCAGTTTCCCACTGCATTCGACAGAGACCAACAAACATTACCTGCTGTAATTCAAGCTGTCAATCAGTGTCCTTCCTGCCATTGTGTCACTCAGCAGCTCACCTGAAAAACAACACATCAAATAAACACACTCTCCTTTCAAAAACCCAATTGACAAAACACTCACGGATGAGTCAGAATCATTTGCAACACAGCAGGAGGCCATTTGGTTCATTGAGTACATGTTGGTGTCACCTCTCTGTTTTATCCCCAGGGACTGCAACTTTACTGCCCCACAAGTTCACAGAGTGATGCACCACAGAAAAAGCCTTTCAGCCCATTCTTTCCAAATCTTCCTCATTGTCTGCAAACCCACCCTCATTGGGAGCAGCCCCCAGCTCAATTTTTTAGGTCACGTCTGCTCAGTGGTTAGCACTCCCGCCTCGCAGCTCCAGGGACCCAGGTTCAATTCACCATTGAGTAACTGTCTGTGTGGAGTTTACACATTCTCCCTGTGTCTGTGTAGGTTTCCTCCCACAATCCAAAGACGCACAGGTTAAGGTGGATTGGCCATGCTAAATTGTTCAGGGAAGTGCAGGCTAGTTGGATTAGCCATGGGAAATGCAGGTTTACAGGTCTGGGGGTGGGGAGGGGTGGGTCTGGGTAGGATGCTCTTTGGAGGGTCAGTGTGGATTTGATGGACTGAATGACCTACTTTCACACTGTGGGGATTCTATGATGATCCCTTGATTACCTTACGCAACAAATAACCAGCGATGTCAGCAGTTTCACAGACTGGCCAGGATTCTCAATTCTCTCCCAGGTACAAGTCTGAGCTTGGAATCACAATATTTATTGCTGCTTTGCTGGATTTAGTTCTTTCCAATTTCAAAGGACACAAGTTTGGACATCTTCACAACCAATCACCATGTTAATCACTCCGAAAACATAAGGAGATAATGGATGTATGCCACAATTCACTGCTGGGCTACTCAGGACTTTGTACGATGGTAACCAGCCCACGTTTGCCCCACTTTGATAAGGGGGCAGACGTGAGGTGCACACGTCCACCTGTGCACTCAATTTTGACAATCAGTTCGGATCAAAGACATTACAAGGACAATTTGCATTTTTTGGGACCTTGAATATTACAACACAAGGGAAATTAGGGGCATACAATAAATACTAATACCACAAACTAAACAGAAAACGGTTTAATGGTGTGTCACAGCTGTATGAGCAAACAAATCTGACACCAAACTTGAGGAAGTCTTTGACTGCTGCAAAGTCAGAGAGTTGTGTGAGAGGGAATTCCAGCGCTGAGGACTCAGTGTTAGTATTATGCCTTTTCAGCTCTGTTAGAATCCCTACAGTTTAGAAGTGGGCCATTCAGCCCATCGAGTCCTCACTGACCCTCTAAAGAACATCCCACACAGACCCATTCCCTGACCCTGCATATCCATGCCACAGTAGGGCAGTTCAGCTTGGCCAATCCACCTGACCTGTGGGAAGTGTGGGAAGAAACCCATATAGACACAGGGAGAATATGCAAACTCCGCACAGACAGTCACCTGAGGGTGGAATCGAACCCAGGTCCCTGGTGCTGTGAGGCAGCGTGCTAACCAAATAAGACACTATGTGTCCCTAAATCTGTGGACTGCAATGAGAACACACTGCTTTTAAAAACAGGGATTTACCAGGATGGCTGAATAATTTCACAGCAAGGAATTTGATTACAATTGTGCAACTCTGATTTAGTGACTGTGGGCTCCTGCAATGTGCCAACAATCAGGAGCTGAGGAGTTATTTACAAACAAAACTGTTTGGCTTTCAGCTGATGGAGTAAGTTGGAACAGGAAATAAGTTACAGAGAGAGAGAGACATACACACACAGACAGAGAGAGAGACAGAGAGAGAGAGGCACAAAGGGGTTGTTCTGTTGTTGCCTCCAGCAGAAGCTGCCTATTCTCTGGAATGAAAATCTCAGTTTAAACTTGAAGAATAACCCTTCCCTTTCCTGCGGCAGTTGCTGTGACTGTTGAATGGATAAATCAGAGACATTTTCCAAATGAATTAGTCCCTCTACTTTTCACACACCAGTGGATGCTTCCAGAAAAAGGCAACTGAACACCATGCACCTGGCTAGCTGCAGACGGATAATCTCAACATCAGAATTGGGAAGAGACCACTGGATGGACTTTATGGTTAATCTACTTTGACCAATAATCTACTTTCCCCATTTGTTTGTCAACATATGCATGTTTACGTGTGTTTGTACGTGCCTGTATTTGTGTCTGTACTCATGTGTGTGTGTGCCCATGTGTCATTACGCATGATTGTGTGTGTGTGTGAGAGAGAGATTGTGGGGGTGTGTGTGTGAGTGATTGTGAGTGTGTGATTGTGTGTGTGTGTGTGAGAGAGATTGTGTGTGTGATTGTGTGTGTGTGATTGTGTGGTGTGTGATTGTGTGTGTGATTGTGGGTGTGTGTATGTGATTGTGTGTGTGATTGTGTGTGTGAGAGTGTGTAAAGAGAAATTTAAAAGAACTTTCGAATTTTGGTTAATAGTTTTTATAATAGTTTTATATCTGTTTGCTTGTAGCTGTGGTCTAACTACTTACAATAACAATAATTCTTGTTTAGTTAGAAACCTACTTTGTGCTTTCTATCAACTTTGGTCTGAAAGTCAGGGAAATTGGGAAGTGTATGTATCTTAAAAAGAAATTAGGTAGGGCTCTGGGAACAGTGGGGAGTGGTTTTGAGGGTGTTACCCAGGGATGGGGGTGATAATGTGAGGGTCCTGCAGAAAGCAGACTTACCAGAGTACTGCGTGGGGCTGTTGTAAGGCACCAGCACAAAGTCATCGATGTCACAGGAGGAATTCTTGCTGCTGCCGCTGCCTGAATCCCTAGAGCCCTGCAGGAAGGCTGGGCTCTCCTGGGTAGGGGGACTGATAACCTTCTCAGAGAGCTGGTGCACATCGGCTAGTGACTGGGTACAAAGGAGAGGAAAGTGTTAAAGGGACATCGGCATCAACACAGCAACATTGCTTCAGCGACCCTTGGTGTGGAGTTCATCTGTCAGTGTGAATCTCCAAAACAACCAAAATCAACACAAAGAGAGAGGGAAGGAAAAAGAGAAATAGGATGAGCAGTCACAACAGTAGCACCTGGAGATATTGGGGGTGGTGTGGCACAGTGATGGGTACACACATAAGAGTAGTTACTGCAATACTAACCCAAATAATGTGAGTTGATTTGCTAAGAGTTTAAGAAAGTGAATTCCATTCATATATTGTGGGTCTCCGTAGAAGTACCTACAAAGGTCACAGAATCCCTACAGTGCAGAAAGAGACCATTTGGTCCATTGAGTCTGTGCTAACCCTCTGAAGAGTATCCCACCCAATCCCTGGGACCCTGCATTTCCCAAGGCTAACCAACCTATCCTACACATCTTTGGATTGTGGGAGGAAACCCACACAGTCACAGGGAGAATGTGCAAACTTCACAGTCAAACATTTGAGGGTGCAATCAAACCCTGGTGCTGTGAGGTTGCACTGAGCCACTGTGCCACCCAAGTTACTGAAGGGTCATAAAGACCACAAGTTCAGGAATGACTTTTAGGGAAGGCAAGGTGCCATAAGACCACCAGAAATAGGAGCATTAGAAGACCATTCAGCCCATTGTGTCTGTGTCACCATTCAGTACTATCAGCCCACTTGCTCTCCATATCCCCTCAAATCCACATGGGACTAAAATCTGTTTATCGTAGCTTTGAACATATTCAGCAATACCCACAGCCTCTGGGGACAGAGTTCCAAAGATACCTGACCTTCCCGAGCGAAGTCATTTCTTCTCATTTCACTCCTAAATGATCGCCCTCTAATCCTGAGCCCACATCCCCCCCCACCCTGTGTCCCAGATTCTCTAACCCCCCTCAGGGAGGGACGGGAGAGTGCATTGTGTCAGTGTCCATCCTGCCTAGCCCCATGAAGGTTTCAAGGAGATCACCTGTGCATCTTCTAAACTCCAAGGAACACTGACCCATTTCCTCAGCCCCTCGTCACAGAACATCCGTCTCATCCCAGGAACTCATTTAGAAACTGTTACTGTACTATCTCCAACCCAAGGCTTTTAGTTCCTTCAAAACTGGAGATCCAGCCTAGACTTTTATTCCTGTCCTTTGAGCTCACTTCCTCCTCTCCCCACTTTGAGACCATGGCCCTGGGTTCTTGCCCACGTGCCAGAGGTGGGCACACTACCAGCTCTTTCCCAAATTCCCTCCACCATCATTCCCAGCCCCTTCTTCCGTGCAGCACCCTGCCCCTCCCCCACCTCGCCCGAGTCCCCCACACTCTGCTGGGACTTACTGGAGAACAGTGAGGATTCACATGGACTTACTGGAGATGAAGCAAGGTGGGAGGTGGAGGAGCTGCTGCAGGAACTGGTGGAGGCTGAGCTGGCGTAGACTGGCATAGGCACTGGGACAGCTGTCAGCAGAGAGCAAAGCCGTGAGTTACCATCATCATCGCGAATGTCCTCTTACACAAAGCAGTTACACAGCTCCATTCACCACATGCAGCATATAAAGTAGCACAGTAACATCACAACCACTACACCGGGGAACTGATAGCCTAGTGGGCTTATTACTAGGCTAGTAATCAAATCACCCAGCTAATGTTCTGGGCACACGTGGTCAAATAGCACTGTGCCAGATGGTTAAACGTGAATTTAATAAATGAAGATAACCATGAAATTGTTGGTGGGGGAGTTCCCATCTGGCTCACTAATGTCCTTTAAGGAAGGAAATCTGCCATTCTTATAGGTCTTTTTTCTTTATTTACTCAGTCATGAGATGAGGGCATCACTGTTTAGGCCAGCATTTATTGCCCGTCCCTAATTGCCCAGAGGGCAGTTAAGAGCTGACCCCATTGCTGTGTGTCTGGAGTCACAATTAGGCCAGACCAGGTAAAGACAGCAGTTTCCTTCTCTAAAGGGCATTAGTGACCCAGGTGGGTTTTTCTGACAATCGACAATGGATTCATGGTCATTATTTGACAGGTAGTCCCAGATTTTGCCTCCATGTGTCTTCAGACCGACAGCCTCTGGGCAATAAAATGCAGGCCCAGCAGTAATGCCCATATCCCGGGAACAAATTCTAAAACAAAATCCAACAAACAGTCATGTTAAAGATTATCAAGTACAGATTATCTGGTCACTGTTTATGGGATCTTGCTTTGTGCAAATTTGCTGCAGCATTTTCCCATGTTGTCACAGGGATTACTTTCCAAAAGTACACCTTTGGCTCTGAAATGTTTTCGAGACATCCTTAACTCATGGACGGCACTGCCAAAACATATTCGTTAATGTTTTCCTCACCCTTTCCTTCCAAAAGCACCACTTGCCAGAAACCGGTTCCTGTTTCAGGGTAAGTACTCCCACCTGTCACCTCACCCCCTCCAGCAGCACCCAGGGATGCCACTGTATCTGGCTGCCAATTGGGAGAGGCTAAACTACACGAGAGGGTTGTGAGGCTGAAACACAGACAGCAGGGTCAAACTATCGCAGATGGCCTCTGCAGCATCAAGTCGGATCATTGCACATACGTCAGCTGCCAACACAGATCACCCGCTGCCCCACTTACATTTCTTCATCAAAGAACTGGCATCTAAAAATGGATGATGAAAAAATTCACCTGTGGAAAGAAACACAATGGGGAAAAAGATGTCAATTGCATTGGGTAAGTGCTGGGGAAACGTTCCATCAACATCCAGATGAGCCTAGATCAGCTTCTTGTTAAAACCGCTGTAAGATATTCTTGTAGAGAAAACGTGTGAGAGGAACCATCAAACTACTTTCAATTGTTTGGAGCACAAAAGCCGTGTTCTGATTGTAGGATCCAGCCGCTAAGGAGTTAACAGGATGGCTTCCTCAAGAACAGGAGGAGGTCATTTGGCACTGAGATGGATTTTTAACCAGGAAGGGAATTGAGGGTTGTAGGGATCAGGCAGCAATGTGGAGTTGAGGGTTATCAGATCAGCCATTGAATGTGGGAGTAGACTTGCTATGGACACATTAATAGGCAGAAGTGGGGACAGCAGATGCTGGAGATTAGAGTCAAGATTAGAGTGGTGCTGGAAAAGCACAGCAGGTCGGGCAGCATCCGAGGAGCAGGAAAATCAATATTTCGGGCAAAAGCTCTTCATCAGGAAGCCGTCCTGTTAACTCCTTAGCGGCTGGATCCTACAATCAGAACACGGCTTTTGTGCTCCAAACAATTGAAAGTAGAGTGATGGTTCCTCTCACACATTTTCTCTACAAGAATATCTTACAGCGGTTTTAACAAGAAGCTGATCTGGACACATTACTGTCAGCTACATAGAACTTCAAACTGGTTAGCTCTCCCAAAGACACTCCTGTATATCCTGATGGGTGGAGCTTCTCTCACAATATCTGTTAACCCTTTCAGGTACTATCTGCCTTATGTAGTGTATTCAGAGACTGAAGGGTGTTTGAACACTAAAAGAATTGAGGGTCACAGGGATAAGGCAGGAAGGTGGAGCTGAGTGGAGGATCAGCTGAAAGTGATTTGACTCAATGTGGGACCAGGTTTGGAATGGGGGATGGGGGAGAATGGTTGATTTCTGCTCCTATTCGTTAAGCTGTATCCAGTGAGAGGGAAAACTGGTCACTTACTGAATTCCATGCGGTCCTTATGGTTACGGAGCAGGAGACCCAGGAGTAGGTGACGCAGCTGGCTGGACGTCTCTCTTGGAATGCTGTTGGCAAGAGAGAAAACAAATGACATAAGATTCAAGTTCAAGCCCCAGGCTTCCACATGAACTCTGCTCTGAATGGTCTTACATCTCATAATTCGCCAATGGACAGTGCACAACAACGTACATTTCACTTCCATAGAAATGACAATGCAGAACCTGCAACTACAGCCTTCCTCTCACACTGACATCATCTCACTCTCTCCCTCTTATTCCTTCCTCCCTCATCTGTTTATCCAGCTTGTGCTGAAGAGAATCTCTACGATTCACTTCAACTACTCACACCTGGTAGCAAGTTCCACAATCTCATCATTTTTTTTCAGAGAATGGAGTTTATTCTGACATTACCTAGATTTATTAATGACCGCCTTATATGTATCAGCTCCAGTTTTGGAATTCCCTTTCAAGTTGAAATATATTACACATTCACAGTCATTTTCAGCACAGAAAGAGGACATTTGGCCCATCACATCCATGTTGGTGAATAAAGATCTGACTACACTAATCTCACTTTCCAGCCCATGACCCATGACCTTGGAGGCTAAGGACAAAACAAGTGATTATCTAAATATAGCTTATATGTTACAAGAGCTTCTGACACAGCCACCCTGAGGCAGAGACTTCCAGACTCCCACCATCTTCTGGATGAAAAAAGTCTTCTCAAATCTCCTTTAGCCTTCTACCTCATGTCTTACATCTCTGTCCCCTGGGTATAGACCCCTCTACTAATGGAAAAGTGTCCCTCCCTATCAATCCTATCTTACACATCTCTATTAAATCCCCTCCCCAACTTTGCTACTATGAGGAAAACAATGCTAGTCTCTCCAATCTCTCCCCAGAGCTCAGACCTTCCCTCCAGCCCAGGCAGTATCCTGGTAAACCTCCGCTGCACCTTCTCCAGTGAAATCATATCTTTCTGAGAGGATAGTGACCAGAACTGCACATTGTACTTCCACTGTGACCTAACTTGCATTTTACACAGTTCCCGCATAACTTCCTGTTCTCGGATAGCGTGGTGGCTCAGTGGTTAGCACTGCTATCTCACTGCACCAGGGACCCAGGTTTGATCCCACCCTCAGGCGACTGTCTGTGTGGAGTTTGCACATTCTCCCCGTGTCTGTGTGGGTTTCCTCTAACAATCTAAAAGTTGTGTAGGTTGGGTGGATTGCCCACAAGAAATTGCCCCATAGTGTTCAGGATGGATATGATGGGGGGGTGGGATGCTCCTCTTTAGAGGGCTAGTATGAACTCGATGGGCCAAATGGCATCCACCCACTGTAGGGATTCTATGCCTTGGCTAATGAAGGTAATTATCCTATTTGCCTTCTTAACCACCTTATTTAACTGCAATCTACCAAGGTTCCAGGGTTTGGTCACTCAGGATGGTAAACAGTGAGGGGTACAGCTTTAAACTCTAGGAGGACATCAATGGACTGGGCAGAGTAGTGGCAACTGGACTTCAACCTGGGAAAGTGGGAGGTGACCCACTGGGAGGGGGAGGTGGTTAGCCCTGTTCCTGATATCTCCCCTCGGCAGTCAGGTACACAACCCATTCTGACCCACAGGTTTATCCACTTTTAAGACAACTTTATGACTTCCAGTTTTTGGAGCTGTCTTCAGCACAGGCAGACCAACACCCTCCAGGTTAGCACTGGCCAGAAACTGAACTGCACCAGCCATTAAATACTGTGGCTACCACAGCAGGTCAGCGGCTCCAAACTCTGTGCTGGGTGACTCACCTCTTCAGAAGGGGACTCGGAACAATAACTGTTTCTCTTGCCTCAAATACTTCCAGACCTGCTGAGTTTCTCCAGTACTGTCTGGGTTTGTTTCAGATCAGGATTATTTTTACCCAGGTCACAGACACACACTGGACAGCCTTCCGGAACAGCTGCAGGAGCTATCTGAAAGCACTTTCGCTACAGCAGCCAGTCGCACTGAGCTTCCCTTCAGTTTGAGTCCAGTGAAAGGCCAGAGAGCAGCAATACCAGCTCCACCTCCTCCCAGGATCGAGTGGCAGTGAGGAGCTCTGAATGTTCCAGTCAAAATCAACTGGCTATAGTCAAATCTTTCCCAATCCCCTCACCCCCTCCTCCATATACCCTCCCACCACATCCTCCCCACCCTATCCTTCCCATCTCTCACCACATCCTCCTCACTCCCTTCTCTCCATACCCTCCTCCCCATTGCCCCACCCCATATACCCTCCACATCCTCCTTGGCCCCTCACCCCACCTTCCTCGCCCCCTCACTGCCTCCTCCACACCCTCCTTCACATCACCCCATCCTCCCTGCCCCCCACCCCTCACCCCCTCCTCCCCAACCAATCCTCCTCGATATGTCACCCCCATCGTCCACACCCCCTCGCCCCCATCCTCCCCACTCCTCATCCCCTCCTCCCTGCCCCCAACCCCTCCTCCCCAACTAATCCTCCTCGCTCTGGAGCTGGAGGAGTTTAGAGAGGGAGGGGTGTAGGGGATGGAGGAGGTTGGGGGGGTTTGGGGGCTGGAGGAGGTTAGAGAGAGAGGTGTGTAGGGGCTGGAAGAGGTTAGAGAGGGAGGTGTGTAGGGGCTGGAGGAGGTTAGAGAGGGAGGTGTGTGTAGGGGCTGGAGGAGGTTAGAGGGAGGTGTGTAGGGGCTGAAGGAGGTTAGAGAGGGAGGTGTGTGTAGGGGCTGGAGGAGGTTGGGGGGGGTTTAGGGGCTGGAGGAGGTTAGAGAGGGAGGTGTGTAGGGGCTGGAGGAGGTTAGAGAGGGAGGGGTGTAGGAGCTGAAGGAGGTTAGAGGGGGGGTTTAGGGGCTGGAGGAGGTTAGAGAGGGAGGTGTGTAGGGGCTGGAGGAGGTTAGAGAGGGGGGGTTTAGGGGCTGGAGGACGTTAGAGAGGAGGTGTGTAGGGGCTGGAGGAGGTGAGAGAGGGAGGGGTGTAGGGGCTGGAGGAGGTGAGAGAGGGAGGGGTGTAGGGTCTGGAGGAGGTTAGAGAGGGAGGTGTGTAGGGGCTGGAGGAGGTTAGAGAGGGAGGGGTGTAGGAGCTGGAGGAGGTTAGAGAGGGAGGTGTGTAGGGGCTGGAGGAGGTGAGAGAGGGAGGTGTGTAGGGGCTGGAGGAGGTTAGAGAGGGGGGGTTTAGGGGCTGGAGGAGGTTAGAGAGGGAGGTGTGTAGGGGCTGGAGGAGGTTAGAGAGGGAGGGGTGTAGGAGCTGGAGGAGATGAGAGAGGGGGGGTTTAGGGGCTGGAGGAGGTTAGAGAGGGAGGGGTGTAGGGGCTGGAGGAGGTTAGAGAGGGAGGGGTGTAGGGGCTGGAGGAGGTTGGGGGGGGTTAGGGGCTGGAGGAGGTGAGAGAGGGAGGGGTGCAGGGGCTGGAGGAGGTTAGAGAGGGAGGGGTGTAGGAGCTGGAGGAGGTTAGAGAGGGAGGGGGGTAGGGACTGGAGGAGGTTAGGGGGGGTTTAGGGGCTGGAGGAGGTTAGAGAGGGAGGGGTGTAGGGGCTGGAGGAGGTTAGAGAGGGAGGGGTGTAGGAGCTGGAGGAGGTTAGAGAGGGAGGTGTGTAGGGGCTGGAGGAGGTTAGAGAGGGAGGTGTGTAGGGGCTGGAGGAGGTTAGAGAGGGAGGGGTGTAGGAGCTGGAGGAGGTTAGAGAGGGGGGGTTTAGGGGCTGGAGGAGGTTAGAGACGGAGGTGTGTAGGGGCTGGAGGAGGTTAGAGAGGGAGGGGTGTAGGAGCTGGAGGAGATGAGAGAGGGAGGGGTTTAGGGGCTGGAGGAGGTTAGAGAGGGAGGGGTGTAGGGGCTGGAGGAGGTTAGAGAGGGAGGGGTGTCAGGGTGTATATACGATTGGAATATTCCTCATGCTGTTTACATACCTCAGACACCCTGACAAATCAAAATGTGATCTAGTGATCCTGGGATACATACTCCAGCCTAAATATTCCACATGTATAATCTGTTACCTCATCCCATCCAAACGGCACTTGTTCCCTCTGGGAATGCCGTGTGCAGTGCCAAGCTGTCTGTCTGTCTGTCTGAATACTCGCAGCAATCTGTGAGGAGAAGCCTTGGTAAATACAGCAAACACAAGCTTGTGGAGACATCGAGAAACACACGTGGCTTACTTTGGTACAAGGTTTCTGTTTTTCTCGTAAAGTAGCCGCAGGTTCTGTGGACTGCTGGCCTGGAATAGAAAATGTCTGTTACTTTCAGCCCTTCCGACTTTATCTGACAGTAAACACATGGGTTCCTCAACTGCACAACAACAGCTTACATTGCTATTCACACGGATAGACACATTGCCTGCATTTATATAGCACCTTTAACATAGTTATAATCATTCTGAGGCGCACCACAAATGCATTATTAATAACAAAAACAAACTCCGACGCAAAGCAAGAGATTATGAAGGTGAGGTAACCAAAAGGGAGGTTTTTAGGAGTGTATTAAATGTGATCACATTTGGAGGACTGTGGGAAGTACTGGTCTCTTTATTTAAGGATGAAAATGCATTGGATTCAGTTCAGAAGAATACCTGGAATAAGTGGATTGTTTTATGAGGCAAAGCTGGACAGGCCAGGAGTTTAGAGTAAAAGGCAGAGGAAGATCAGTGGACAGAGAGTTGGTGAGTGGGTAGTGAGTGGACAGTCAGTGGACAATCAATGGGTAGTGAGTCGGCAGTGACTGGACGGTCAATAGGTAGACAGTCAAGGAATGATCAGTGGACAGTAATTTACATTTATTTAATTACATCATTTATTTAAATAAATCAGGAGGCATTTGTTTGCCCCAGGTTCAGCTTTACTGAGACACAAGCAGGGCACTGGCCAATGGTGTGAGAGGATATCAGTGAATCAGGAACAAGAGAAAAGGACGATTTGCTAACAGGAACTTTACTACGACTAGTCTGAAGGAATTAACGGACAATTATAGGTCGGTGACACCAGAGCTTAAATCTTGAAGAAAATATTAACCGTTTGGCAGAGGCTTGGCTTTGTTTTGGGGTTTTGCGGTGGGTGACCCTCTGTCCAGCACATGTCTTGAGTGAGATGATGCAATTGCTTTCACTCAAGCGGTGTTCCCCAAGCTCGGTCGGACTGGGAGGGTGTCCACTTCCATCAGCGTAGCCTGAAACCCATATGCTCCACTTGCTGCGTTTCCCAATGACAAAACCAGTCGTAGGCGCTATTTGAAATCCAGATGGGCTTCAGGTAGTAGGTGCTTTGCATGGTTACATTATTCATCCCACGTACCAGACAGTGCCTCCACTTCTTATTAAACCAAAGTCACATTCCTCTGTCAGTTGTCTTAACCTTGTCAAAAATCCTGATATATATTCCCCTGGTTCACCAATTGCTGAGTAAAATCGACAGCATCTCAGAATTAGAGTAGGCTTGGGGGTCATAATATTCCTTAACTAAATCCGTCAAATCTTGAAAGGTTTTAGTATCTGGTGGCATAGAGAAAGTTAGGCTCCTAATAACCGAAACAGCTGTGGATCCGTATGCTGTCAGGAGAAATACACGTTTCCAGAAAAATGTAGGTTGCCCAGATAAAAATAAGGCATTGTTTCCACACACTGGGCCCAGTCTTGGACAGCAGGATTGAATGAGTCAAGTTTCCCAGAAATGCTTACCCCCAACTCAAAGATGACTGTTGTGAGCGAATTTCTTCAGAAGTGTGCTTTACTCATGTTGCCCTTGAAATAACTTCCCAGAGGCCAGTATCCCGTTACCGAGTCCCCCTTTATTTACAAGGGGAGAGTCCTTGACACTGATCCAGCTCCCTCAGAGCCAGCTCTCAGAGTGAACAGAACCTCTGACACTCCTGTTTCTTTTTTTTTCTGTTTCTTTTTTTTAAATTTAACCCCCACACTACCGCCTAAGTGTGGTAGTGCTTATTGTTCCCCAGCACCCATGGTGTGTGTGTGCAGGTGTGAGACACAAGGTGCACGAATCTTTATTCAATTTCCAGCACCAGGAAGATAGGAAAACACCCGAGTGGCCAGTGACAAGCAGTGCCCTTCACATCGAAGGGCAATACTGTGTGATCAAAACAGTGAAGGGAAGGGTAGGGACTAAATCAAAATAGAGTTGGAGGGGGAAATAATTTTGTGAAATGAATAAAATGAATATTAATGGAAGGAACCTTAACTGAAGGAAGCATGCTTTGGTCTGTCGCCCTCAGAATACCAGGAAGTCAGAGGGCTGGACCATCCAAACCCAGTCATAATGCTCACTTTGCACACAGAGAGAAACTAAACAGGTTTCAGCACATTCACTTTAAACAAGAACAATTCATTCTTCTCTCAGTGACATAGTCATGCAACTAATTGCATAGCAATTAACTTGGCAAAAGAAAATTCCTTCTCCCACCTCCCTCTTACATTGCTAGAATTATGAGCAGTAACAGCAATAGTTTCAGTGGGAACTCAGTAGGATTAGAACAGGTAATATCAAACTGAGTGATCGGGGATAGTTCACTGGTTCTCTTTCTTCCTCTGTCATTCAAAAAGAAACTCCAGTCATCTAAATAAGATCACAACAAATTGGAAGCTGCTTTCTGCACATTTCAGCAGAAACCACGTCAAAAAGTATTTCACTTGACAGTAAAATACTCTGGGACATCTCAAGATTGCATAAATGCAAGATTTTCTCCCCCCTCTTCCCCAAGTCGAAGAAATGTACCCCTCACTGATTGTATAAGGTAAGTACTTGTATCTATGCAGTCCATCATACGGCCTCAGGAGACCTTTGATCACCTGGAAATGGAGAACACAGGTGAATACATTCAGTCTCTTTGGAGGGTTTGAACTTGAAGTTTCCAAATCTTGTTCCAACATATTCCTGTAGATGTCATCACATGACCTTCTATCTCCAACTGCCATGACCTCACAAATCCTGCCATTGGTTGTCCATGTGCACCTTCCCAACAATCAGAAAGTCAACAGCCTCTTTATTACCTGATTGGATGATTTTTGATTGTTCAACTAACAGTTTTACTACACCCCTCCCCCCCAAAGTATCTTAAAGAATTCTGAAGCAAAAAGTATTCAAATAATTTATTTGTCAGAAGCACATATTTTTTAATGTACCTTTAACTTTTTTTCCCTGTGTTCTTCTGCTTGTAGCAAAGCCCCTTAGATTAACATTCGATTTTTAGACACTCCTGGGCAATCCAGGAACGTTGGCAACTTGAAGCCCCATGTGTCCAACAACACATAGGTGGTGGTGGTGGTGATGATGGTGGTAGTGGCGGTGGTGGTGAAGAGGGTAGCTTACCTGGAAGGGAGCTTTGCCAGTCAGGCACTGGTATACAATGGTTCCAATACTCCACAGGTCAGCCTTAGCATCGTAATGTTGGGACATGATGACCTCTGGGGCCTGGTGATGAAAGGCCAGACAGGAGTTAAGCACATGAAGAACATAAGAACTAGGAGCAAGGAGTAGGCCATTCAACCCATCGAGCCTACTCCACCATTTAATACAATCATGGCTGATCTCATCCAAGTCCATTCTCCATGACCCTTCAACCCATTGCTAACTAAAAGTCTGTCTTTCTCCTCCCTGAATTTACTCGCACTCTGGGGTAATGAATTCCACAGATTTACCATCCTTTGAGAGAAGTAATTTCTCCCCACCACTGTCTTAAATCTGCAGCTCCTTATCCTAAAACATTCTAGATTTCCCCACATGAGGGAACATCCTCTCTACCTCTACTTTGTCAATCTCCTTTAGTATCTTACACACCTCCATTAGATCTCTCTCATTTTTCTAAAAACTCTTTCTAAACTGCTCAATCTCTCTTTGTAAAGCAACCCCCTCCCTCCCCATCTCTTGACAGTTAGAATTGTAGCTTCACCAAAAACACACTAGATATCCCCATTTCTCCAGAGAATTCACTCAGACTTGGATATTGAAATGGGGTGGACTCAAGAAAAGTAGGATAAATGGGAGCCTGTTGTAGGGATGGTACTGAAACGACAAATTGGAGAAAGAGTAGGCCATTCAGCCCCTTTGAGTCTACTCTGACATTCAGTTTGATGGTCGTTCATCTCAACTTTGCCCACCCTCTTTACTGTATATCATGCTAACATGCTCCAACAAAAATCTGTAAGTTGTGACAAGTCAAATTGTCACCCAGCATCTACAGCCTGAGTCCTGGGTGAAATGAAGCACAACACCACCAGGAAGTTATTCAGGCTTATAAAAAGGTTAAATTAATGGATTATGTACATTTGGAGTGTATTCTCTTGAACGTAGAAAGTGAAAGACGATTGTGTTTTGACAAAGATTCATTCCTGGGACACGGGTGTTGCTGGCTGGGCCCAGTATTTATTGCCCGCCCCTAGTTACCTATCAAGAGGGTAGTGATGAGCTATCTTCATGAACTGCTGCAGTCCATGGCAATGTAACGACAAATCATAAGGCAATTCTGGATCAAATTGATTCAGCGTGTTTAATCGTGCAAGGTGGATAGCAGAGCTCTTGTAGTGCAGTGGTAATGTTCCTACATCTGGAAAGAAGGCTTCAAGACTCACTTACTCCAGAACTGTGTCATATAATTTCTGAACAGATCAATTTGGAAAATATCAAGGGTGAACCTATCAGGAGTGTGAGGGCTTCATTTTAAATCAAGCTCTGAGCTAGTCTCGAGTAAATAATGGCAACGCACAATCAGATAATGGGAATCCAAAATGACTCTTGTTGATGATTATGGGAGTGTGGAGTCTCTCTGTCTGAAAACTGGTTGCTGCATTTTCTACAACAGGCGCTACAACCAAAAAAAATGTAAATTATTTAGTTTGAATGAAAGCACTTTGGGATGAGGTCAGGAAAGTTGCTAGGGAAATTCTAGTGCTTACAGATATGAATGCAAGAGAGAGAGAGGAGGGCCCTCACAGATGTTTTTTAGATTCATTTTAGTGGGATCAGGGCAATGTTGGCTGGGCCCAGCATTTATTACTGTCCTTAGTTGCCCCTTGAGAAGGTGGGGGTGAGCTGCGTTCTTGAACCGCTGCAGTCCACGTGCTGTAGGTAGACCCACAATATCCTTAGGGAGGGAATTCCAGGATATTGACCGAGCAACAGCGAAGGAACAGTGATATATATTTCCAAGTCAGGATGGTGAGGGGCTCAGAGGGGAACTTACAGGCGATGGTATTCCCATGTACTTGCTTCCCTTGTCCTTCTAGATGGAAGTGGTCGTGGGTTTGGAAGGATCTTTGGTGAATTACTGCAGTGCATTTGGAAATAGTAAACACTGCTGCTACTGGGACTCGGTGGTGGAGGCAGTGGATGTTTGTGGGTGTGGGGCCAATCAAGCGGGGGCTGCTTTGTCCTGGATAGTGTCAAGCTTCTTGAGTGTTGTTGGAGCTGCTCCCATCCAGGCAAGTGGGGAGTACTCCCTCACACTCCTGACTTGCGCCTTGTAGATGGTGGACGGGCTTTGGGGAGACAGGAAGTAAGTTACTCGCCACAGTATTCCTAGCCCCTGCTCTTGTAGCTGCTGTGTTTAGATGGTGAGTTTCTGGTCAATGATAACTCTCAGGGTGTTGATAATGGGGAACTCAGTGATGGCAACACCATTGGATGTCAAGGGGTGGTGGTTAGATTATCTCTTATTGGTGATGGTCATTGCCTGGCATTTGTGTGGCGCGAATGCTACTCGCTACTGGTCAGCCCAAGCCTGGACAGTGTCCAGATCCTGTTGCGTTTGTATAGAATACCTCACTGATCCACTACCCCCATATGGTTGTTGTTGTCTAATCTTTGGTTTGTGTGGTTAAACTGGTAAACAAGGTCAGCTGATGCTTTCCTAATGAACCATAATGACCTGTTACAGTATCTGAGGAGAATTACATCAGCCAGTACACACTCCTCCGTGATTCACAACTTGAGGAGAAGGTTAAACTGTTTGCTTCCTGGACAGTTTTCATTGCTTCTGTAATGACAGAGTTGCATCAGAAATGTTGATGTTTGTTTTTCACAAACTGTGTCCCAACACTGTATTCCCACTGCTTCATGCCTTTATTCTGTTACAGAGTGTGGGCATCACAGGCAAGGCCAGCATTATTGCCCACCCCTAATTACCCTTGAACTGAGTGACTTGCCGGGGCCATTTCAGAGGCCTGTTAAGAGTCAACCATATTGCACAGTGTGCCTGGAGTCTCATGTAGGCCAGACCGGGTAAGGACAGCAGATTTCCTTCCGTATAGGCCATCAGAGAACCAGATGGATTTTAACAACAATCATGTCATGGCATAGATACTGAGGAGTATCACGAGGTAGCTCAGTGGTTCGCACTGCTGCCCCCCAGGTTCGATTCTCGCCTCAGACAACTATCTGTTTGCACATTCTCCTTATGTCCTAGGGAAGGGTCACTAGACCAGAAAGGTTAACTCTGATTTCCCTTCACAGATGCTGCCAGACCCACCAAGCTTTTCCAACAGTTTCTGATTTATACAGTACCCACAGTTCTTTTGTTTTTTAATCAAACAGACACAGGCCCCTGGAATGGGAGATGGAGGGATGGTAGCTCCAAGGAATTCTCAACAGAGAATTAGAGTGGAGGTGATGGTCCTATGGTATTATCACTACACAGTTAATCCAGAGACCCAGGTAATGCCCAGGGGACCGAGGTTCAAATCCCACCACAGCAGATGGTGATGTGTTTAAAAAAAAGTCTGGAGTTAAAAATCTAATAATGATTGTCAGGAAAAACCCCAGCTGGTTCACTAATGTCCTTTAGGGAAGGAAACTGTCATCCTTACCTGGTCTGGCCTACATGTGACTCCAGACCCACAGCAATGGGGTTGACTCTTAACTGCCCTCAGGGCAATTAGGGATGGGCAATAAATGCTGCCTAGCCAGTGACACCCTCATCCCATTAATGAAGGATTTACAAAATCCAGGGGCTGCGTTTTCTCAAACTTCTCACCACACCACACCGATAGGTGACTGATCAGATTACTGGGTGGCAACAGGATTAGGCATTGTTATTTCAGTCACTCCCATGTTACCAGTGCTAACAAGACACTGCGTGTTCACAGTCTGGGCCAGCTGACGGTGTATATTTACAATTCATTCCAGGAACATGGGCATCGCTGGCAATGTTAGCATTTACTGACAATCCCTGGGTGCCATGAGGTGGTGTTGGGGACCCACCCTCCCTTAAACCACAGGTATCTGTGAAATCTGCATTTATTTATTAGATGGTCACATGGGATCTTGCTGTGTGAAAATGGAGAGCTGGGCTCGCGACATTACAACAATGATAGGACATCAAAAAACAATTCAAATGTTTGTAAACCGCCTTGCAGCACCTCGTAAATGGAAGTCTTTCTCTCCAATGGGCTTCTCGTGAACCAGTGAGTGTTCAGGAAATCCAACAAATTCCTTTCAACTCATTTCTCTTTTAGCTGTAATCCTGCAGATGCTGGAAATCAGAAATTAACACAGAAATTGCTGGAGAAACTCAACAGGTCTGGCAGCATCTGTGGAGAGAAAGCAGAGTTAACATTTCCAGCCCAGTGACTCACTCAACACACATTAGTTCTATTTCTCTCTCTACAGATGCTAAAATTTTGTTAATTGAGTCACTGGATCTGAAACGTTAACTCTGATTTCTCTCCACAGATGCTGCCGGACCTGTTGAGTTTCTCCAACAATTTCTGATTTGATTTCTTTTGGCTAAAACATATTTTTTTAAATATCTTTCCATGTTTTGAAACTAAAACTCTCAAAGCTGTTGTGGTGAGATTGAAAGGCATGTTCTCTGGATGATGTAATCAGTAATTTAGTTACTCACCACCAGACAACACAAATGAACCAATGAAGAAATCCGTCAGGATGGTACTCACCATATACATGGGCGATCCACACAATGTTGCTGCTAACATGTTGGTCTGTAAATATCGGGCAAAGCCAAAGTCAGCTGTGGGGGTGGGGTAAAGGAGTGAATATTATTGCCAAAGCAAGCCTACATGTGTGTTTGCAATTTAAACATTACAACAGTCTCTCAACCAAATAACACAAAGCTGTGTGTTTAGAGAACATTCAGTGTTATCGAGACAATAATTTCTTTCAATTGGAAGTGAATGGTTAAATCACTCCTGTTAATTGCTATCATCATGAAGAGATCACCATCAAATCCTTTGAATTGCTCTCTTGATGATTCACCCCGTGTGCGAATTTGTGACAACAATAAAAAAAAAGTGCAAAGTCGCTGTGGCATTACAAAAGTAATTCACCTCTTCATTCGTCGACTCCAATTTAAGACTATTACTAAGGACAGAAACTCAGCCCGGTGTGTGTGTGTGTGTGTGTGTGTGTGTGTCAGTCTGTGAGATTGCGTGTGTGTGCTTGTGTGTGTGAGACAGTGTGTGAGAGTGCGTGCATATGCACATGCAGGCATGTGTGGGTAGGTGTCTATGTGTGCATGTGCATGGATAGGGGTTTGTGTGTGTGTGTGTGTGTGTGATGTTGGAAACAGGAAACCACCATTTCTGACCACAGCCAATACAGTCATGTGGTAGATCTTTTGTAATTAACCTGTTCAGAGACACTATCACACACTTCTCAAGCAGGTGGGACCTGAACCTGGGACATCTGGTTCAGAAGTACGGACACTATCACTACACCACATAGGTAGTGTTAGAGAAAAAGGTAAAGTCACTGTAATCCCACCAGGCTGTGGGATCGACCTCTCAGAAACAGAGAGATGATGGGTGGAGGTTTAACCTGAGGGTCACCACACCTTTGACAAGTGGAGAAGTTCAGGACAAGAAACCTACATGGTAACCTCAGGTGGCACTGGAATCAAACCCACTCTGTTGGCATCACCGTGCATTGCAAACCTGCCATCCAGCCAACTGAAGGGGGAGTGGGGTGAGGGGTGTGTGGGGTGAAGGGGGTGTGGGGTGAACGGGGTGGGGGGTGAGGGGATGAGGTGAGGGGGTGTGAGGTGAGGGTGTGTGGGGTGAATGGGGTGTGGGGGGAGTGGGCTGAGGTAGCAAACAAGGATGAAAATAAGATGATGGTAAAACCTAAATGTGCTGGATTAATTTGCTTTTCTCGCGGGGCAGCGGTTATTAATTTTTAGGAACAAGTGTCAGATAAGGGCAGCAAGGCTCTCTCCAGCAGAAATAACTACTCGATAGAGTAACCGTGCCAAGGAAAATATTGAGGGCAGGAGTAGAAGCTCTCACACTTCCATTTCTTGGGAACTTCCAAGTTTCAGACAGAAAACTAGCTTCCAGCTCAGAAAAGAAGCAAGTTTCCCCTTGTCTGGAATGAAGCTCACAGCTTTCAGTGAAACCTTCCTGAAACCCAGGCAGTTTGGATTATTTACAAATCTTCATCTGTTTGTAACATCACACAGAAGTACAGCCTCCCGTCAACACTCTTTATTCTAAATATTCCTCTTTCAATCAATGTTAAATATGGCAAAAGAAGCAACAACATTTACAGATAGATTTCAGACAAGCTGGGAAAGAATATCATTTTGCATTTATGTAACACCATTAAGACCATAAGACCTTGGAGCAGAAATCAGACCAATCAGCCCATCCAGTCTGCTCTGCCATTCAATCGGGGCTGATAAGTTTCTCAACCCCATTCTCCCGCTTTCTCCCTGTAATCCTTGATCCCCTTGATAGTCAAGAATTATCTATCTCAAGTCTTTAATATACTCAATGACCCGGCCTCCACAACCTTCTGTGGGAATGAATTCCATAGATTCCCTACTCTCTGGCTGAAGACGTTTCTCCTTATCTCCATTCTAAAAGGTCTTCCCTTTACTCTAAGGCTGTGCCCTCGGGACCTAGTCTGTCCTACCAATGGAAACATCTTCCCAACATCTACTCTGTCCAGGCCATTCAGTATACTGTATGTTTCAATTAGATCCCCCCTCATCCTTCTAAACTCTATCGAGTATAAACTTAGTTACCTCGAGTAAAACTGTCATGAAATGTTACACTGCAATGTCAATATTCTGGTATGTATGGAGATATGAGAGGTTCAAGGAGGACACTGCTGGAGAAGGGAGGGTAGAGGGGTTTCGGGAGAGAATGCCAGAGTTAAGGCAGCTGAAGGCACAGCTGCTAATATTTGGGAAGATAAAAAGTCAGGTAGGCAAGAGGCCAGGATTAGAGGATGCAGAGATCTCGGAGCATTGTGGGAGGTTACAGGAATCGGGAGGGGGTTAGAGAGGCCATGGAGGGACTGGAAAACACAGGTGGGAATTGTAGAACTGAGATGTCTCTGAGCCAAAGCCCACGTGGGTAAGGTGAGCACAGATACGGGGAGTGAATGGAATTTGGTGCGAGTTAGGAAATGGGCAGCGAGAGCTCAGACTGAGCATCGGAATACTGCCGATGGTGGGTGGGATTTCGGCAGAATGTAAAATATGGCAAAGAGACAGTGGGTGAATCATGAGCTCACTCGGGCTATACATGGCTTTTGTCCTTGCAATGCGGAATCACAGAGAATGTTGCCCATCACAGCTGGCCCACCCCATGAGAAGCCTGTGAAGTTGAACATCACCACACTTGACACTCACCTATCTTGATCCGGATATTGTTGGGGTTGGATTTACGGCCCCCCGTACAAGACAGCAGGATGTTCTGGGGCTTCAAGTCACGATGGATGACCCCCTTGCTGTGCAACATCTTCATGGCCCCAGCTATCTGCTGCAGGAACAGTCGGATGGTGTCCTCACTGAGGGTCCCCTTCGCTGGAAAGGAAACATAATGTCAGGCATTCGTTTCCGGCTGGACTCCAGACTGTGTCCGAACCAGCGGCAAAACACACTCATCAAATCACAGCAACTGAAATCAATCACAGTGATACAGTGCACTGCGCTCTGGGATTGGACAGTGCTCAGCTTCCACGTCACGCTGTAATCCTATCAATATGTCTGTACCAAACATCCCTTCGCAACCATGATGCTTAAAGTTGTTTTGGGTTAAAATGGCAACTTGTAATCACCAAAGCTCGAAAGCAGACTTCTTGCACACCCCAGCACAGTGTATTTTCTCTGCATGTAATCTCCTTAAACATCCAAATGCACAAAGCAATTCTTCAGTTTCTATCAGAGACAAGTATATGTTGCACAGATGCCTCTAGGACAGAGTTTAATCTTTAGGCACTTAACTCCATTCCCATGGCTGAACACCCCCTCATTACCAGCATTATTACTAGTGCAGCTCAGTGGTTAGCACTGCTGCCTGACAGCGCCAGGGACCCAGGTTTGATTCCAGCTGGTGACTGTCTGTGTGGAGTTTGCACATTCTCCCCGTGTCTGCATGGATTTCCCACGGGTGCTCTGGTTTCCTCCCACACTCCAAAGATGTGCAGGTCAGGTGAATTGGCCATGCTAAATTGCCCAAAGTGATAGGTGCATCAGTCAGAGGGGGGTGGGTCAGGGTTGGATGCTCTTCGGAGGGTCAGCGTGGACTTTTTGGGCTGAAGGGCCTGTTTCCACACTGTAGGGAATCTGATATCATCCCTGATCAGCAACTTCACCTGGACGAGCCATTTAATTACAATGGCAACAAGTCAGGGGCTAGGAATTTTGCGATGAGTAACTCCCCTCCTGATTCCCCAAGTCCACCATCTACACGGCACAAGTCAGGAGTGTGATGGAATACTCCCCACTTGCCTGGATGGGGGCAGCTCCAACAATACTCAAGAAGCTCAACACCATCCAGGACAAAGATGTACTGCAGAAATTCACCAAAGACCCTCAGACAGCACCTTCCAAACCCATAACCACTTCCATCTAGAAGGACAAGGGCAGCAGGTACATGGGAACAACACACCCTGCAAGCCACTCACCGTCCTGACTTGGAAATATATTGCCGTTCCTTCCGTGTCACTGGGTCAAATTCCTGGAATTCTCTCCCTAAGGGCATTGCACCTCTATCTACAGCACATGGACTGCAGCAGTTCAAGAAGGCAGCTCACTCCCACCTTTTCAGGGGGCAACTAGGGACGGTAGTAAATCATGTGAAATAATACGTTTTTCTAGTATTAATTTGAAAGCTAGTGTTTGGTGTGTGCTGAGATTTTAGGTATTTAGATTCAGAGGGAAAGGAAGGATCAGTCGGCTCACTATCCAGTGTCTCCCTGCAAGTTGCAAGGTGTAGATGTGAGTGAGGAGAGAATTGTGTTGGGTTCAGACTCTCAGGGGGGCCATCCCTACCGATGCCTGAGAAGGTGCAGATGTGCTGCCTTTCAACTACTGCAGTCATTGGGGTGCAGGGACACCCACAGTGCCCTTAGGGAGGGGATTCCAGGAGTTTGACCCAGTGACGTTCAAGGAACAGTGATCTATTTCCAAGTCGGAACGGTGAGAGGCGTGGAGGGGACTTTGTAGTTTGCTGTCTTGTTTGAATCCGTGATTCAAGCCAGTCCTATCTAAAAGGCCGAGGGCAGCAGCTAGGTGGGAACACCACCTGCACGACACACTTTTGCTGTCTATGGGAGTTTGCTGTGCTCATTTCCTATATTACAACAGCAAGTCCACAAGTACTTCATTGGTCGATAACGTGATTAGAGACAGTGGGATGGTGGGAAAGGTCTTTGTTCTGCCTTTTTCAGGAGGTGAACCTCTCAATCACCCCTCAGGGTGAACACAATTCTACTCTCCCGAGTAAATCCAGCCAGACGTAACAGCCATGATCATTGCCTGCCACTCTACTGAAGCGATCTTTATGGTAGACTTACAGTGGAGATAATCAGCAAGGTCGCCCCCATTACAGTACTGGAAAAGACAAAAACACAAAAGGCTCAGTGAGTAAAGCTCTATTTGTGGTTATCCAAATCCAACATTGTTTATCAGCTGTAGCATCATGTGAAAATAGACAGCATGGCGCAGACCCAGTGCATGACCAGGATTTTGGCATCTGCCATTCGCTGTCAACTCTAAATCACGTTTAACAGTAAAGCTGTGTCTGGTAACGTCACTGAGGCTGTTGGTCATACAGTGTATTGTGGAAGTTCAGGAAAAGTCCAGGCACTGCCTGCCCCCAGCCCGGCTATGGCTACTGCTATGGACCTGAGGAGAATCTGTTCTCAAATCCAGCTCTTCAGGGTGGCACGATGGCTCAGTGGTTGGCACTCCTGCCTCACAGCGCAAGGGACCCAGGTTCGATTCCAGCCTCGGGTGACTGTCTGTGTAGAGTTTGCACATGCTCCCCATGTCTGCGTGGGTGTGCTCTGGGTTCTCCAGTTTCCTCCCACAATCCGAAGATGCGCAGGTTAGGGTAGATTGGCCATGGGAAATGTAATATCTGGGCCTGTGCAGGCTGGGTGGGTTGGCCATGGAAACTCAGGGTTACAGGGATGGGGTGGTCTGGGAGAGATGTTCTTTGGAAGGTTGATGTGGACTCAATGGTCTCTTTCCGCACTGTAGGGATTCTAAATACATGGTATCTGGGATGGGCAGCTGTTAGCCTTGGAGCAATAATTCCTGAAAATTAACCTTTCCCTGCTGACCCCCCCACCGGCGTAGCCAGTGCCTACTATATAACTCACCTCCATCACCAGATAAACAGAATTTGCCATCTCCTGTAAAATGGAAAGATGACGATTAGAAATAGCAACGTTTTCATACATTATATTTGTGCGTAAGATGCCAATATCTGGTTCACAAGCCTTTCTGGCTGTGGTTTTTAAATGGTTTGCCTATTTCCCATTGTAAAACTGCTATGTCTATATTTTCCATTCATCATGGTAATGTCAACTGTCACAACGTAGTTACACACTCTGACCATTAGGCTGGTGCCTTGGATTAAGACCATAACACCCATAAGGAACAGGAAGAGAAGGTGGCCATTCAGCCCCTCAAGGTAAAAACAAATGACTGCAGATGCTGGAAACCAGATTCTGAATTAGTGGTGCTGGAAGAGCACAGCAGTTCAGGCAGCATCCAAGGAGCTTCGAAATCGACATTTCGGGCAAAAGCCCTTCATCAGGAATAAAGCCTTTATTCCTGATAAAGGGCTTTTGCCCGAAACGTCGATTTCGAAGCTCCTTGGATGCTGCCTGAACTGCTGTGCTCTTCCAGCACCACTAATTCAGAATTCAGCCCCTCAAGCCATTCAGCCCCACCATTCAACAGGATTGTCACTGATCTGACGTTCCTCATGTCCAATTTCCTGCTTTAACCTGCGAAGTTCCTTTCTCTCTTTCTAATCATGTTGACCATCTTGTGTGTAGAAAAATCAAATGTCATTCATGAAATGTCCTTGCACAACATCACTGTCAAGTAAAGTTTACAAAAAGTTATAAATCATCCAATTTGTTTGTTTTCAGTTTTGAACATTGTTGGGGCGGGGGGGGGGGGGGACCTTTGGTTGGGTTGCTAACCAACTCCTACCATTCACTACCTGTCTACTGATTTTTTTGTTAAATTAATTTGAGAAAAAGGCGATGTGCAAATTCTACATTTGTTGCCTGTTCCTAGTTAGACTTGTGAGTGTGGTGGTCAGTGAGCATCTTGAATGTAATGAAGCAGCTTGCTTGGCTATTTCAGAGGGCACCTGAGAAATCAGCCACACATAGGCCAGAACGGGAAAGGCTGGCAGATTTCCTTCCCTCTGGGTAAAGATAAAGGTAATGTCAGAGGCTTTCTGGAGAAGCTCCACTATGTTGATCCTGGATTTGGAGGGACTCTCTTGCGAGGGGAGGTTGAGTAGGTTGGGGGTTTGGGTTTGTGGCCATCCTGCCACAGTCTCAAAGGGAAGACTGTGCAAGGTTACAAAAAGGAGATGGGAAAATGACACTTAGTCACCAGAGAGAGACAGCACAGACACGGCACAATGGGTTAATGACCTCCCTCTTGCATGGGTACAATTTGGTGATGGGGAAGGTGGCAGAACCATCAATGACCACCCCCCTCCCCTCTTATCAGGAGAGTTGGAGTTGGTTGGGCCTGTACTCATTAGAATTTGAAAGAATGAGAGGTGACCTCAGTGAAACACAAGTTTATTTAGGGAGTTGACAGGCTGGATACAGACAGGTTGACAGCCTAGGACCAGATGGCATCATCTCAGAGTAAGGAGTCCCATATTAAAGACAATGATGAGGAGGAATTCCTTCTCTCCAAGGGGAGTGAATCTGTGGAATTAATTAGCGTGGGGAACTGCCCAGACTGGGTCATTAACTGTGTTTAAGGCCGAGATTGACAGATTTTTATTCAGGAAGGGAACCCGAGGTGATGGGGAGTGCAGGATGAGCAGATCAGCCTTGACTGCACTAACCCTACGGCAGCAAAGAACTCGATGGGTCAAATGGCCTACTTATGCTCCCACATCGCATTACCCTCTGGTCTTTACAGTGACATTAACTGGCTGCCAGATGGGGGCTAATTGAATTAAATACAAAAAACAGATGCCTTTGTTAGACTACGTGATCTCAAGACATGCACGTGAACTTTCACCTTTCTGTGGGTTTGGCAGTAACATGATAAGAGGAAGAGCTTTAGGAAGGTGTGACTAATTGCCTCTCTTTGTTACTGATTGCTGGCGGTTGTTATACATGTGGGGAGTTTGTACCTGCAGAGCCTAAGAACCACTGCTGATTAAAATTAATTCTTGAAGCTGCAATGATGGAATGGTAGAGTCCGGATACAGTTTGTCAGTATTTTTTACTGGATGAGCTCTAGCCTATACAATGCTGACGATCACAGCATATACGTGCTGAAATAAGGACAAGGAGAGAGGACTGTATAACCCTCCCCACTGGCACTTTTCTCAGGAACCAAACCATGTCTTGCCCCGGCTGATCGAAGTCAGAGATAGGAAAGGGGTGCAGGGGCTGGACGGGGTTACAGAGATAGGGAGGGGGTGTAGGGGCTGGAGGAGGTTACACAGATAGGGAGGGGGTGTAGGGGCTGGACGGGGTTACAGAGATAGGGAGGGGGTGTAGGGGCTGGAGGAGGAGACAGTGATAGGGAAGGGGTGTAGGGGCTGGAGGAGGTGACAGAGATAGGGAGGGAGTGTAGGGGGTTACAGAGATAGGGAGGGGGTGTAGGGGCTGGAGGAGGTTACACAGATAGGGAGGGGGTGTAGGGGCTGGACGGGGTTACAGAGATAGGGAGGGGGTGTAGGGGCTGGAGGAGGAGACAGTGATAGGGAAGGGGTGTAGGGGCTGGAGGAGGTGACAGAGATAGGGAGGGGGTGTAGGGGGTTACAGAGATAGGGAGGGGGTGTAGGGGATGGAGGGGGTGTAGGGGCTGGAGGGGGTTACAGAGATAGGGAGGGGGTGTATGGGCTGGAGGAGGTGACAGAGATGGGGGGGGTGTAGGGGGTTACAGAGATAGGGAGGGGGTCTAGGGGATGGAGGGGGTGTAGGAGCTGGAGGGGTTACAGAGATAGGGAGGGGGTGTAGGTGCTGGAGTGGGTTACAGAGTTAGGGAGGGGGTGTAGGGGCTGGAGAGGTGACAGAGATAGGGAGGGGGTGTAGGGGGTTACAGAGATAGGAAAGGGGTGCAGGGGCTGGAAGGGGTTACAGAGATAGGGAGGGGGTGTAGGGGCTGGAGCGGGTTACAGAGAGAGGGAGGGGTGTAGGGGCTGGAGGAGGTGACAGAGATAGGGAGGGGGTGTAGGGGGTTACAGAGATAGGGAGGGGATGTAGGGGCTGGAGGGGGTTACAGAGATAGGGAGGGGGTTTATGGGCTGGAGGGGAGGTTAAAATAATACCATGTTAAAACCATCCACTGGGTTGATATTACATTTGAAAGTGAAATGTCTCTTGCTTCACCATCTTTAATTAAGTTTACTGCCTACTCTACACACAGCACCCAAAGCCAGGCACAGCTTTCACTGTCGTCTCTTTTGAATTTGGACAGGTATGTGGGTAGGACAGGGATATGGACCAAACGCATGGAAATGGGACTAGTTTAATTTGGGAAACCTGGTTGACATGGATGAGTTGAACCAAAGGGTCTATTTCTGTGCTTTATGACTCTGTGTGGGCTAGACCGGTTAAGGATGGCAGATTTCCTTCACTGATGGACATGTCGGCCCGTGTTCTATTCATAAACTCTCTTTGCCAGTTGATTAAAAACTGATTTTTAAAACGACATTGTACAGAGATTAGAGCATTTTCAAAATCAATCAGTGGTCAGCATTGTTGCAACAGTACAGACAGATTACAAAATCCTCATGATGTAATCTCAATGATGCTGCTCCAAGACTGAGATAAGAGGAAGTGAGGAGGCATGTTTGTGGTATGAGCAAGCAGGGAATTGTTGGGCCGAATGGCATATTCTTGTGCTGAATATAATGTTCATTTCTAAGTTGCCACAGATTTGGTTTAGATATTTAACTAATACAAACAAACCTCGAGTTCCAATGTTATCAAGAAGATTGGAGGGGTCTTTCTTTCCCACAGTATCAGAGAGAAATGTTCTGATAACAGCCCTAACTTACTGATCTACCTAACTCAGAGTAAAGCAAAACCAGTTACACAAAGCAGGACAATAGTTCAGGGAGCCTAAATGTCAAAAGAATTAAAACTTGGGCAAGGTACCAAGAAAAGGCTGTGAACTACCTCTCTGAAAGGTATAAACTAGTCCCATTTGTCTGCGTTTAGCCCCTCTCCCTCGAAGCTTTTCCTATCCACATGGGAGCAACATTCCAATTAAGGTTTCGTTGTTAAGTAACTTGAGATCAAGCAGGATCTCACTGGATAGTAGACATGGCTTGAGGAGCTGAATGGTCTCCGCCCTTCCCGAAGTGGATCGGAGACATTGAGATTAGTAACCTGATGTTCCATCCTCCAAAATTAATTAATGTCAATTAACAGAGGCTTTAGAACGCTTTATCACACCTCCCACAGAGACTTTGGCCATTCCAACCTCACTTTATGATACAATCATAGAGTATTTATTACACAGAAGAAGACCATTTTAGCTCATTGTGTCAGTGTTGGCTCTATGCACGAACAATTTCACTGGTCCCACTCAGTCACCCTCTCTCTGGCTCCGCACAATTTGTTTCTCTTCAGTTGCTCCACCCTTTGGAAAGCGATGTTGAGCCTGTATCTAGCACCCTACACTGGAATCCCAAAGCACATTATCGCAATCTTCTGACATTGTGAATTAAATTCTCCTCATTTTCAAATCCTTCGGTAGCCACCAGTAATTCCCATCAGTTTTACAATCAAACAATGTCAAATTGCTTAGCCCAGCTCTCAAAGCTCTGGGGTTCTCTCCTTAAAACTCTTTAACCCTTTCACTCTTTCTTCCTTTGACTTATCTCTTTGATCAAGTTTTTATATAATGCAATGCTCATCATTTCTCCTTATGTGTTTATGTTCTTTGGTAACTCTCCAGTAAAGTACCTGGAATGCTTTTATAACTTTGATGACAATGTTCAACACATTTCATGGCTCCTCAGATACTAAAGCAGTCCATGTTCATATGCAGCAAGGTCTGGATAATATCTAGGCTAGGGCTGACAAGAGGCAAGAAATATCTGAGCCACACAAATGCCTAGCCATGCCAATTGCCAACAGGAGAGAATCGAACCACAGCTCTTTGTCATTCAATGGTGTTACCAGCACTGAAACCCCCACTATCAACATTGTAGGGATTACCATTGACCAGAAACTGAACTAGACTCACTACATAAATTACAAGAGCAGGTCAGAGGCTGGGAATACTGCAGTGAGTAACTCACCTTCTGACTCCGCAAAGCCTGTCCATCATCGACAAGACACAAGTTAGGAGTGTAATGGAATACTCCCCACTAGTCTGGATGGTGCAACCCTAACAACACTCAAGAAGCTTGATACCATCCAGGACAAAGCAGTCCAGTGGGTTGGCATCACGCCCACAAATAGCCACTCTGCTCAATAGCAGCAGTGTGTACCATCTACAAGTTGCACTGCAGAAATTCACCAAAGATGCTTAGAGAGCACCTTCCAAACCCAAGACCATTCCATATAGAAAGACAAGGGCAGCAGATCCATGGGAACACCACCCCCTGCAAGTTCCCCTCCGAGCCACTCACCATATTGCCGTTCCTCCACAGTGGCTGGGTCAAAATCCTGGAATTCTCTCCCTCAGGGCATTATGGATCTGAACATGGACTGCAGAGGTTCAAGAAGGTGGCTCAGCCCATCTTCTCAAGGGAGCAACTAGGGATGGGCAATAAATGCTGGCACCAGCGACAACCATACCCCAGGAATTAATTTTAAGGAGTTTCTATATAATTGCAGGTTGTTTTTTATCTGACATCAGTGGGGTTGGGGATACAGTACAGGTATTGGCCGCAGACGGGAATATGATTCATAAGGATTTTATTTTATGTGGCTGAAGAGACTGTAAAGCATATATTGGGATTATGAAAGCACTGTTGTGGTGCTGCAGTAGTGTCCCTACCTCTGGGCCAAGAGGTCCAGGTTGAAGTCCCATCTGCTCCAGAGGTGTGCAATAGCACCTTTGAACAGGGTGGTTAAAAATCTCTTCCAGGTTTACAATCATCACAGGGCCGCTACTGTTTGATGATGGAGTGCAGTAGACTGTGGGAGTGGGGACTTTCCCACCATTAAGCAAACAGGTTGTCAGTTCAGGGAGAGGGAGGGGAATGTGGTGCAGGCTACAACCTCCATTTGTTCAGCTGGCTTTTCCCAGGTCATACAGTCAGCAGTGAGAGTGCAGTTCCCTCGCTTGTCACCAGCCAGAAATAAAACACCAGGCCATTGTTCGAACAAAAATTACACACAAACCATCTGGCTCAGCCCGGACAGTCACAATGTTTTCTGATCACTTCCAGGGGAGTATAGATAAACAGCTTGTGGGTGTGGTTGACTTGAGGTCAAAGATCTTCCTCAGTGTGAGAGCCACCATGGCCTGCAATATCAAAGTAAACACAGCCTCTGTATGTTTGCTCTCATCTCAGGGCCTACGAACCCAAAGTATCGCACTCTCACCTACTGCTATAACAAGGTTGTGGAGTCAAATCCTGCTCCTGAAATTTGAGCCCAACATTTATGCTGACACACATACAATAGCACAGAAGCCAAAACATCCCCACTGTGCTGGCTAATATTTACCACTCAACCAACATCACTATGAACAGATGGTCTGTCAATTGTTAAAAAAAAATTACAGGGTGTTGGAATCGCAGGCAAAGTCTGCATTTATTCTCCATCCCCCAATTACCCTTGAAGCGAGTGGCTTATTAGGGCCATTTCAGAGGGCAGTTTAAGGGTCAAGCACATTGCTGTGGGTCTGGAGTCACATATAGGCCAGACCAGGTAAGGATGACAGATCTGAAAATGTGTTGCTGGAAACGCGCAGCAGGTCAGGCAGCATCCAAGGAGCAGGAGAATCGACGTTTCGGGCATGAGCCCTTCTTCAGGAATTCCTGAAGAAGGGCTCATGCCCGAAACGTCGATTCTCCTGCTCCTTGGATGCTGCTTGGCCTGCTGCGCTTTTCCAGCAACACAATTTCAGATCTGACCTCCAGCATCTGCAGTCCTCACTTTCTCCAAGGATGACAGATCTCCTTCTTAAAAGTGCGTCAGTGACCCAGAAGGGGTTTTATTTTATTCCGGGAACTTCCTGGGCACTGTTACTGAAATTTTATTGAAATTCTTCAGTGTCCATGTGAGGATTTGAATTAATGTTTCTGGATTGATAGTCTAGGCCTTTGGATTACCAGTCCATTTCTTTTTATTATCACATTGGGATCTTATGGAATGATTTGCCCCTCCCTGAAGATGGCGAGATGTGGAAATAACTCACTGGGTTTGTCCTGAACAGAATCTTTTTCTTACCAACTCAGTACTAGGAGAGAATCTCCACGGGTAACCTTTGTGACTTGCCAAAGTAAAAGCCCTTCAGTGGTCAATTAATGGCTGCTTGAAGGTCTCAGGTTACAATCTCTTCACTCTTCTCCTTCACACTCACTCTCTCTCTGCCACTGCATCTATCAAGGTACATGTTCTACCACTCCCACTGTCGTTGACAATGTCTTCTTCCTTCACCCACTCTCACACACTGAATTGCCCCATCCCACTGACCCTGCATGGTCTCTGTGCTGCCTACTCACACACTCCAGACACCTCACCACTCCCTTTCCCCCATCGGCACTAAAGCTAATAGCCGTGCCAGACTCTCGCATCTCACTCAATCTTTCCCCTTCCCTTATTCAACCTAGCTTCCTCTGCACACAGCCAAGAGTCACATGCTGCAGTATTCCTAGCCTCTGAGTATTGATGGGTGAGTACTAGAGATTTGATCGACGGAATTCTGGTGCTGTCAGTCCCCTGTGATTAGGTGGGCACCCACCATCTCCCCATCAAAACCCCCCAGATGCAGCACAGGCTGGAAGCTTGTGGCTTAAGCAATTGAAAGGAATTCATGCCAAGGATGAGCAGCTGTGAAGGCGAGACTGCGGATCCTACGCCTTCAACCCTCCCCCAAGTGAACAATCACAAACATCAGACAATTAACAAATGTCTCCTGAACTTTCAATGGCATTTAGTCAGGCCCAGAAAACAAACAACAAGCAATTACAGATTGAAACCAAATTACAATCATCTTCTCTGCATGTAGATGGACCATGTTCCATCATGTACGTAGCAAATTATTACACAGAATACAAGAGCAATTGTAAGTCACAATAGAGGGAGACACAAAGATGGCAAGTATAATCACAGCTTAAGCTTATCTGTATTAGAACAGCTTAAAGGACACATTCAGAGCTACAGGAAATCCAGGTCATTTGAAGTCTGCTTAGAATAGGTTCCTTAGAATAAGTTTAGAAGTAAAGAAAGAAGCTTTCCATTCCAAATGCAGCTAAGACTTTGTTTATAACCTACTTTTAGTTTGAGGAGTTGACAGTGGATGGGTTACAATTTTGTGAAATGGATAAATTGCCAAGATAGTGAGCCATGATCTCACAGGGAGCTACATGGGGCTCTTGAGCTTTTACAAAACCAAAGGAACGAAACACAAACAATGCCTATCTGCTTTTACTTTGTTAAAGTCTTGCTTCACAAAAAGAAACAAATCAAACTCAATTTAATTGGAAACAAAACCAGAAATTGCTGGAAAAGTTCAGTAGATCTGCAGTGTCTGTGAAGTGAAATCAGAGTTAATGTTTCGGGTCCAGTGACCTTTCCTCAGAACTTTCTTTCTAATTCTGAGGAAGGGTCACTGGACCTGAAACATTAACTCTGATTTTTCTCCACAGATGCTGCCAGATCTGCTGAGCTTTTCCAGCAATTTCTGGTTTTGTGTCTAATTTACAGCATCCACAGTTCTTTCGGTTTTTAAACTCAATTTAATATGGAGCTGGATAAGGGAATCTGGTGGAGGGAGTGGATGTTTGTGAATATGCTGCCAATCCAGCGGGGGCTGCTTTGGCCTGGATGGTGTCGAGCTTTGAGTGTTGTTGGAGCTGCACCCTTTCGGCTGGGGGTTGGGGTGGTTGGGTTGGGGCACGTTGGGGGCGAGGTGGTGGCATTTGTAGGTGTGAAGGAGCACTGTAAAGGACAAGAGACAGTAAAGGCAAAGAAGCTTAGCGAGGGAATTCCTGGATTGCTGGAGGAAGGGCAAAGGCCAATGTTCAGAACGAGCCAGAGATGGAGAAATAGAGAGGTCTGAGAGTGGTCTGGGACTCAACAGGCTTAGAGGGTCGGTGGAGCAGTATTGCAGGGGGAGATGCAGGTCGGAGGGATGAGAATTTGAAATGAAGGTACTGATGGAGTGAGCAGGAAACACAGGTTCACGCTGAGGGGGTGTGTTTAAACGACATCGGCAGTGTCAATGTTGGAGTGACTGCCCTGACAAGTGAAGATTTAGGAAACATTTGCGAGGGGCAGCTCCTTTCGTCTCAGTACAGGTAATTTTTCCAATTTAAATCACACTTAGATATTGCATCGGAGGTGAGCAACTGCAAACCATAGAGAACAGAACAGTGCAACACAGAAACAGGCTGTTCAATCCGTCATGTCGGCATAGATCATGGTGAAAGGTTTGATTCCACATGCTATCGCACAACTGACACTTGGCTGAATACTGCTGGCTGCTGAAGAGGGAGTGTATCCATCATACTCAGCTCCTTAGAGCAATAAAGACTGAGAAACAGTGAATGGCCAGTGCTTTATGAGACAGTTTCCACACACTGGAATGTGACACTAAGAAACCAGGAACAGAGCATGAACCCGGCCCTAAGCACAAGGCTCTGATAAGGACAGATACTGGTTTGGTTAAAGACAATCTAAATCTACCTTCGATATTAATATTAGCCCTAATCCATTGCTGTGACACATCTCCCAAATATTTGGGCCTTGAGGCCAGGCCTCCAGGTCCAGACGTAGGACCACTGCCACTGCACCACAAAAACACTTATCTTAAAGATGTGAAAGAATTTGATAATTAATGAAAACTGTCCACAACCAATGAATTACTTTCGGAGTGCATTTCCGGTTGTAAACTAGGAGAAGTGAAAGCCAACTTGAATGCAACAAAGCACCATTAACACAATTAATAATCTGTTTTAATAATGTAGGTAAGAGACAACTTGTATCCAGGACATTAGTGGATACAGTCCTGCTCTCCTTTGAATGATTTGAAGGGATTTATTTTACATCGACACAACAGTGCGGCACTCCCTCAGCACTGACCCTCCGACAGTGCGGCACTCCCTCAGCACTGACCCTCCGACAGTGTGGCACTCCCTCAGTACAGACCCTTCAACAGTGCGATGTTCCCTCAGCGCTGACCCTCCGACAGTGCGGTGTTCTGTCAGTACCGAACCTCCGACAGTGCTGCATTCCCTCAGCACTGACACTCTGACAGTGCTGTACTCCCTTGGCACTGACCGTCCAACAGTGTGGCACTCCCTCAGCACTGACCCTCCGACAGTGCAGCACTCCCTCAGCACTGACCCTCCGACAGTGTGGCACTCCCTCAGCACTGACCCTCCGACAGTGTGGCACTCCCTCAGCACTGACCCTCCGACAGTGTGGCACTCCCTCAGCACTGACACTCCGACAGTGTGGCGCTGCCTCAGCACTGACCCTCTAACATAATGGCACTCCCTCAGCACTGACCCTCTGACAGTATGGCAGTAATTGAAATTCTAGGATACTTCAGGAGTTAAGTTATGAGGAGAGATTATACAAACCAGTCCTAGAATCTAGAAGGTTAAGGGGTGATCTGACTGAAATCTTCAAGATATTAACCAGAAAAGACAGGGTCAGATAAAGAGAAACTATTTCCACTGGTTAGGGCTTCGAGAACTAAGGGCACAGTCTGAGAATGAGGGCCAGAGCGTTCAGGAGAGATGTTAGGAAGCACTTCGACACACAAAGGGTGGGAGAGGTTTGGAATTCTCTTCCACAAACTGCAGTGGATGCTGGATCATTTTAAATCTAAGATAGATACATCTTTGTTCAGTGAAGGGATATGGGCCAAAGGCAGGTATATGGAGCTAGGCCACAGATCAGCCATGTTCTGAGTAGTAGAACAAGCTTGAGCAGCTAAATGGGGTCTACTCCTATTCCCACGTTCCTTACCTGAAGATAGAATTTAATTCACAGCACAGAAATTTAACTAAACAGGTAGCAAATTCTAATTTTACTTGGAGCTTTAACAAGTTATAGATTGGAGAATTCAGCACCATTTTCCTTGGGTGACAGATAGCTGACAGCAGATCGGACAGAGGTACACAACTTCATGAGGGATCCAGACAGAGAAAAAAATGGCCAAAAGATGCAAACAATAGGAGTGCAGCAGAAAGTGTAGGTCATTTCAATCTACATATTGATGGGCAAACCACATTGGCAGTACTGCAAGGAACACAAAAGCAGACTGGAAGAGCTTCCATGTGTATGCAAAATGAAAAAAGATTATTAAAGTCAAATGTAGATCCCTCACTGTCTGAGTCAGGAGAATCGATAATAGAGAACAAAGAAATGACAGAGCAGTTAAATAACTAGCTTTGTTCCGTCTTCAAGGAAGAAGACAGAAAAGAACTGGCCAGAAATGCCAATCAAATAAAGGTCTTTTGTGCAGAAGAATTGAAGGAAATTAGTGCTTGTTAAAAGGTAGTGATGGAGAAACCAACATGGCTGAAAACTGACAAATGCCCAGGACCTGAAAATCCACATCATTGGGCAGAAAAGGAGGTGGGAGTGGGAATAATGCATGTGTTAGTTGCTGTCTTCCAGAGTTCTGCAGATTTGGGGCAGCAAGTGTAACCCCACTGTCTAAAAAAGGAGGGAGATAGAAACCAGAAAATTACAGACCCCTTAGCCCGATATCAGTCATAAGGCCGGTGCTGTCATCTATTATAAAGCATGTGATAATATTACATTTAAAAAATATCAACAGTATTACACAAAGTCAACATGGATTTATAAAATGGAAATCATGTTTGACAGATCCACTGGAATTTATTGAGGATGTGTCTGTGCCATAGGCCTCATGACTCATGAGGGACAGCCAGTGTTTGTGGTGTATGTGAATTTTCAGAAAGTTATGGCTAACTTTTCACAGAAGAGGTTAATTCATAAAATCCAAGCACATGAGATTGGGGGTAATATACCTGTATTGGGAAAACGTGAGGACTGCAGGTGCTGAAAAATTAGAGTTGAAAAGCGCGATGCTGGAAAAGCACAACAGGTCAGGCTGCAACAGGAGAGTTGACATTTTGGGCATAAGCATGGACTGAGAATGGCTAATAGACAGGAAACAGAACAGGAATGAGTGGGTCCTTTTCAGTGGAAGATGGTGACCAGTATCATAGGGTTCTGTGCTTAGGCTCCAGCTATTCATAATATATATCAACGACTTGGATGATGCAATTGAATGTAATATCACTGACAATACAAAACTATGCAAAAATGTGGCAGCACAGGTTTGGAGGGCCGAAGGGCCTGTCCCTGTGCTGTATTGTTCTCTGCTGTTCTTTGTTCCAACTAGCTGAAAGTGTGAGAGGTGATGAAGGTTTAAAGGGGCTTCGGGGCATTTTAGATAAGCTGAATGATTGGGCAAATATGTGGACGAGGGTTTGTGGGGACACAGTCCCACAATAGGGAGTGAATGGGAGAATGGTGTTGAGATGGAGGATCAGCCATGATTATGCTGAATGGTGGATAGGGTTTGATGGGCCAAATGGCCTACCACTTGCTCCTATTTTCTATGCCATGCTATGAGTAGTTAAGATTGAGAACGCCACTGCCAGAGAATGTACTGGAGGCAGGTTCATTCAATGAACTCCAAGGCAGTTAGACTGTTACTGGGAAAGGAACAACGCTCAGGAATAATGGTGGGGAAGCAGATGAACGGCACTCAGTCAATTGCTCATGGAGAGAGAGAGAGAGAGAGAGAGAGATGATGTGAACATGATGGGATTAATGACCTCTTTCTGTGCTCTAACAATTCTGTGATGGTCATCCCTTCACTAAACAGTATATGTATGTAAACACTGACATGGAACCAAATAAAGACATCAGACTGCACACTGCACAGTTCCCACTCCATTAAATTCAACAGTGATATTGGGCGTTTGTAATTTTTGACTTCTGCAAGAAACTTACCAAGGAAACTCCAACTGCTCGTTGTTGCTGTTTCCACTCTGCACAGGCCTCCCCTTACTCTTCACCCTCTCACCCTGTGATCATCTCCACCTGTTATCTTCTCCCTCAATATTTATCCAGCTTGCTCCTTAAAGGCAACTGTACAACACAGCTCATCCCACACCACCCCCCATCCCAACCCCTCTCCTCTGGGTAGGGGGGTGGGGAGCAGGCCTCACTGTTTCCCCACCCTCAGGGCTTTCTGAAAGGTTTGTCCTAAAATCCCTGTTACTCATGCCCCTCTCATTCCCATGGCCCCGATTCTGTCCTCCCCCACAAAGGGGAAACATCAACATTTACCCCAGATTCTCATTAGCCAGGGGAATCTAAGGTTATTCGGCAGAGATGGGAATGTGGCATCAGAAACAGATCAACCATGATCTTATTGAATGGTGGAGCAGGCTCAAGGGGCCGAATGGTCTACTCCAGCTGCTATTTCCTATGTTTGTACTAACTCTTTCAGAATGTTAATGATCTCTATCAGGACACTCTTCAGCCTTTTCTTCTCTACAGGAACAAAGGGCCCTGCCAGGTCCCCCACGTTGTGATCACACTCTCAGTTCACATTCTCTGACTGTTATTTTTTAATTTGAAACCCAGATTCCATTTGGGACCTGGGACTAAAACAAAACTGTCACAATGAAAGAGGAAACATGTTGCCAGGGCTGGAGAGTTTGACCTATAGGGAGAGGCTGAATAAGCTGGGGTTGTTTTACCTGGAGTGTCAGAGGCTGAGGGGTGACCTTATATAAGTTTATAAAATCATGAGGGACATGGTTAAGGTGAATAGACAAGGTCTTTTGCCCGGGTTGGGGGAATCCAGAACTAGAGGGCACATGTTTAGTGTGAGAGGGGAAAAATTTAGGAGAGACTTAAGTGGCAACGTTTTCACACATAGGGTGGTACGTGTATGGAATGAGCGGCCAAAGGAAGTGGTGGAGGCTGGTACAACTGCAACATTTAAAAGGTGTATGGTTAGTTTTATGAATAGGAAGGGTTTGGAGGAATACGGGCCAAGTGCTGGCAAATGGGACTAGATTAATTTAGAGTATCTGGTTGGCATGGACAGGTTGGACCAAAGCGTCTGTTTCCATACTGTACATCTCTATGACTCTTTGCTTTTTAAATAAAATCCCTTCTTTTAGTGAGACTTGGGTCCTGGGAGCCTGTCCTCACTCTGGGAGACAACTTCATTCAAACTGTATCTTTCACTGATGTGATACGTAAAGATCAGCATTGAGGGGGCTTTGAATCTCCATGAACCCACCACCTTCTACTTCCATCTGGCTTCTCAGAGAAGCATAATGGCTGTAAGCAATTCCTTTCCTGAATCCACAGGGATCCAGAGATATGACGAGAACGTGGGACAATGGGATTGAGAAACTTATCAGCCATGATTGAATGGTAGAGCAGACTCGATGGGCTGAATGGCCTAATTTCTTCTCCTATGTCTTACAGTCTTTGTTTTAAGATTACAGAGGGATTTGATGGAGAAGAGATCAAGTAGGTATTGTCACTTGAAAGAGTCAAAATTATGTTTTTTAATTCATTCATACAATGATGCTTGGTACTTAAGAACATTACAGCGCAGTACAGGCCCTTCGGCCCACAATGTTGCGTCGACCTGTGAAACTAATCTGAAGCCCATCCATTCTACATTATTCCATTTTCATCCATTTTTTTATCTAATGACCATTTAAATGCTCTTAATGTTGGCAAGTCATGCTCATCCCTAACTGTCCCAAGGGCAGCTAAGGTAAAAGTCAACCACATTGCTGTGGGTCTGCAGTCACATGTAGGCCCAAGACCAGGTAAGGATGGCAGTTCCCTTCCCTAAAGGACATTAGTGAAGCAACTGACAACAGTTTCATGGTCAATATTTGACTCTTAATTCCAGCTTTTTATTGGATCCAAACCCCACCATCTCGGTCTCTAGGTTAATAGTCTGGTGATAGGCCATCACCTTGCCTGCAGAAGACCATCAATTATAAATCCAATCAGAGATTTAGGAGTAGCCCGAGTGCAGTGGAAATGTGGAACATTCTGTTACATTTGACTGAGATCCTCAACAATTCTATAACACTGTTCGCTGATTTCGCCCCTCCATCCAGTATCAGCTGTAATCCACCACAGCTCATGTATCCCTGCACACACTAAATCCCATACCCATCGCCTCTCTGCATCTGTGTCTCATCATGGTGCTGTGAAGTTCAAAGCACTAGATCAATGGTGCATTATTTTTACATTTTAGTCCCCAAAACGACACAAACTAAAGCACCAGAAACATTTAATTTCTATCTAGAGTGTCCCAGTTTCTTCAGAGTGGGGTCACAGGTAGATGTGTTGAAGAAGTAATTTGCTTTCATCGGTCATAACTTTGAGTACGGGAGTTGGGATATCATGTTATGTGTAAGGCCACATTTGGAGTTCAGTACACAATTCTGATCACCCTGCTGTAGGAAGGATGCAAACAAACCCCACAATGATGTTACCAAGGGTTTGAGTTAGAGGGCTGGGTTGGGTCATTTTTCACCAGAGTGTAGGAAGCTGAGGGGTGACCTCATTGAGGTTTATAAAATCATGAGGGGATAGATAAGGTAAATAGCCAAGGTCTTTTCCCCAGGGAAGGAGTGTCCAAAACTAGAGGACATTGGTTTAAAGTGAGAGAGGAAAGATTTAAAAGGGACCTGAGGGCCAACCTTTTCACACAGAGAGTATATAAGCGAGCTGCCAGAGCAAGTGGTAGAGGCAGGTAGGTACAATTACAACATTTAAAAGACATGTGGACAGGTACATGGATAGAAAAGGTTTAGATGGATATGGAAATGTGTTGCTGGAGAAGCGCAGCAGGTCAGGCAGCAGGTAGGGAACAGGAGAATCGACGTTTCGGGCATTAGCCCTTCTTCAGGATATGGATCAGACTCAGGGAAATGGAGCTGGTTCAGTTTAGGACACTTGGTTGGCATGAACAAGTTGGGCTGAAGGGCCTGTTTCTGTGCTGTATCACTGAATGACCTCTACAAAGTCACACTTTAAACTCCTACATTTTTATTTTGCACCTGTCGGAAAGTGAGCATTCTTATATTCACCACATACTCTGATGTGGAGCAAAGTATTAATGACACAAGTGTAAAATTCTAACATTTATTTCAAATTTTCAAATCAAAAACTTTCTGATCGTTCCCTGAGCTAATTTGTTGTGAGTATAAAAGATTACAGTATGGTGCTGACAATTGAACATGGCATCTCAAGCAAACTGAATGTCTGAGGGTGCACTCTGCACAGCTCCCACCCCATTAATCTCAGCAGTGATACTGTGAATGTGTAGGTGGCAGATTCCTGATGAAGGGCTTATGCCCGAAATGGCGATTCTCCTGCTCCCTGGATGTTGCCTGACCTGCTGTGCTTTTCCAGCACCACACTCTCGACTCTGATCGCCAGCATCTGCAGTCCTCACCTTCTCCGAGGTGGCAGATTGTGACTGATGTAGTGGAGTAGCTAAAATCAACTGCACAAGAGGCCAGAGTCGGAGGAGCACAGATATCTCAGAGGCTTAAAGGGCTGGAGAAAGTTACAGAGATTTGGAGATGCAAGGCCAGGGATGGTTTAACCAGGAGGTAAAACTGCAAAATTGAGACAGGTAACAAGCTCCCATTAAGCATAATAAACTAGAGATACGCAATGGTGAATAACTGTACTGATGCTTTTTGTGAGACTCTAGCTGACTAGAATCCAAAACCTTCAGAGACCTTCATATCAATGCTGTGATGTAAATTGTGCCACCTAAAATGGCCGTGCAAAGATATTCAATTTGTACTTTCCAAATAATTGAGTAAGGACTTGGAAAGGATAATAAATTGCAGGTGGAGTGGGACTAATTGGATAGACCTTTTTTTCGAAAGGACAAGTACAGCAGATACATGGGAACACCACCCCCTGCCGCACATCATCCAGAATTGGAAATATATCGCAGTTCCTTCAGTGTCACTGGGTCAAAATCCTGGAAATCTCTTGCTAACAACATTGTGGATCTAACATTGCATATGGACTGTAGGGATTCAGGAAGGCAGCTCACCACCACCTTTTACAGGACTGTTTGATACGGGCAATAAATGCAAGGCTTGCCAGCAATGTCCATATCCTCTGAAAGAATAATTTAAGAAATAGCTGGCACAGGCACATTGAGTTGGACAGTCTCCTGATGTGTGACAAGTGGAAAGAAATGCCTTCTGGTCTCAGTGAGTCATTATCTCCATGAGCGTCATTCGGTAAAAATCACAGCTTATTTTGACAAATGGCACAAACGTTATGAATGTTTGGCTGCAGTTGTTAAATCAGAAAAAATCACCCCAGCTAAAACTTTGCACAGATAAACAAAAGAAATGTATTATGTACAATCCTCAACAAAGAGCGGAAAGACGCAACTTGCATAAAATTTACAACACAAAATTCAGCGCAACTTGTCCATGCAGCATAGCACTATACTCTGCAAATTCTTCCTTTTCAGATGAGACAGTAAACCAAGACCCTCTCTACTCTTTCAGGTGACATAAGGATTCCAAAACTATTCAAAAGAGAAGGGAGATTCTTTCTGGTACAGTGAGGCGTCCAATCTGATGATTATAACATTGCTATGTGTGGGATCTTGTTATGCATAAACTGGCTGCTTCCTTTCCCTCGTTACAACAATGCTGGCACCAATTATTTCAGTAGCGAGTTTTGAGAAGATTTGTAGCTCAGGTTGAGGTTCTGAATGACATTTCGTCACCATACTAGGTAACATCATCAATGAGCCTCCGGATGAAGCACTGGTGATATGGCCCATTTTCTATTTATGTGTTAAGGTTTCCTTGGGTTGATGTCATTTCCAATGGTGACATCATTTCCTGTTCTTTTTCTCAGGACGTGGTAGATGGGATCCAAGTCAATGTGTTCGTTGACAGAGTTCAGGTTGGAGTGCCATGCGTGCGTGTCTCTGTTTGGCTTGTCCTAGGACGGATGTGTTGACCCAGTCAAAGTGGTGTCCTTCCTCATCTGTATGTAAGGATACTAGTGAGAAAGGGTCATGTCATTTGTGCCTAGTTGATATTCATGTATCCTGGTGGCTAGTTATTTTCCTGTTTGTCCAATGCAGTATTTGTTACAGTTATTGCAAGGTATTTTGTAAATGACATTAGTTTTGCTTGTTGTCTGTATTGGGTCCTTCAAGTTCATTAGCTGCTGTTTTCGTGTGTTGGTGGGTTTGTGGGCTACCATGATGCCAAGAGGTCTGAATAATCTGGCAGTCATTTCTGAGATGCCTTTGAGGGGAGAGTGGCTAGGGTTGCTGGACGTGTTTTATCTGCTTATTTGGGTTTGTTGCTGAGAAATCTGTGGACTGTGCTCATTCAGTCCCCGTTCGTTTTGTATAAACTGTATAGGTCATTTTCCTCTGCTCTTCGTAGTTCCTCTGTTGATCCTAATTACCACCCCCTGAGAAAAAGAACTTAACATGATGTCATCACAGGAAATGACATCACCAACCCAAAAAACACCTAAACACATAAATAGAAAGTGGGCCATACCACCAGTGCTTCATGCGGAGGCTCACTCATGATGTTACCTAGTATGGTGATGAAACGTCTGAAAACGAACCTACATCCATTTCAGTAGCTTTAAAGCAGTTTCAGATGATCCAAGGACACAAAAGGTGCTACAAAAATGTACTATTTTCCTGTTTACATATCCATCTATTTTCCTTTTCCAGCTTCCCCTTAAATCACTTTGACCACTCCTCATGGAATTTCCAGTAAAAGAGGGTTCTCCTGAACCTCTGGATTAATGAGGGAGTGTCTTTTATTCAGGGCCCCTAGTTCTATTCTTTGCATTTGTCCCAGGAACTAATATAATGTTCAGGAGGTCACAAGCAGTTCAAGCAAAAGTGCAGCTCTGGTTATTTTTGGTACCAGCATGTACAGTACATGCAATGGGTAACCTTAGTCATGTTTCCTACAAAACTGTCACATAGGGAGACCCTGCTTTGCCCAATCAACCCCGGCTCTGTTTGCAACAGCCCATGTTACGTGTTGCTACACGGGCGCGCACAGCTGCCCTGGGGGTTGTAGTTCTGCGCGAACCGGGCCCCATTGTAGTGGAAGGAGCAGTGGACTACATTCCCCAGGAGCCTCTGCGAAAGGTTGTCAACCCCTTGCGCAAGCGCAGTGAAACTCCGGGCCCTGGAAAAAATATCAACAATCGATCAGCTGTTGGCTACCCGCGCATGCGCGAACCCGAAACAACACAAGCCAGAAGATTCTTCGACAAAGGCATTCCAGAGCTCGGGGGTAAATAATCCCAATGAAACCAGGGGCAGAGGGGGTAATTCCATCAATCCAAATACATAGGGTAAATATCTCAATCAAACCATGGGCAGAGGGGGTAATCCCATCAATCCAAATACAGAGGGTAAATATCTCAATCAAACCAGGGGCAGAGGGGGTAATTCCATCAATCCAAATACAGAGGGTAAATATCTCAATCAAACCAGGGGCAGAGGGGGTAATTCCATCAATCCAAATACAGAGGGTAAATATCTCAATCAAACCAGGGGCAGAGGGGGTAATTCCATCAATCCAAATACAGAGGGTAAATATCTCAATCAAACCAGGGGCAGAGGGGATAGTCCCATCAATCCAAACTCCAGGGTGCAAATAATCCCAAACACATCAGAGGCATATTGGAATATTTGTTCCAGCAATCTTCCATCCCTTTATGAACCATTGAAAACCAATTTAATCCAATCGTTAGAAAGGTCTATATATTACTTGTTTGTGATACATAGATTACCATGAAGATATTTTCCTGATTAACCTTTCAAAGATGTTATAACAATCTCGACCAGGTGGGATTTGAACCCTGATCCCTTGGTACAGAGCAAGAGACACTACCATTGCACCACCAGAGCCCTCTTATATCACTGTGAATAAGTGCAGTGTAAATTATCTGGATCTGACCCTCAAACTAAATTACAAATACAATTAGGTCATTCTCTATTTTTAAAAAAACACTTGCCTAAAATAAGAAACTTTGGCATTGACTTTATCAAAAATAGCATGCAAATACCTGAAAGTCATACAACGCCACAATATTGTCATGTTTCAGTTCCTGAAAGAGAACATAAAACCACAGGATTAATAGGCTAAACTTCACCACCAGCATTCCAGATGGTAGCACTGACTGTATTATTGCTAAAAATCGAAAAATTAAGAAGCATCAAATGAAGTGATGTCCTTACCTTCAATATTTTAATTTCTTTTCCCAGAAGGGTTTGTGACTTTGCTAGGTTTTTCTTGTTGATACATTTAATGGCAACTTCCCAATCGTGTTTCTGAAATAAAGTTTGTAATTGCTGAAATCAGTTCGATTTCTTCTATTGGAAACAAATGGAACCCTCCCCATTTTTCCGTGCACCTGGGGACGGGTAACAAGTATGGCATATGTGAGGTTAATTTTTATTGAGGATTGAGTGGACACGTACAGGGCGAGCTAAAACAAAGAACTGCTGGAGATCTCAAACAAACAAAAGCAGAAATTGCTGGAGGAACTCAGCAGATCTGGCAGCATCTGTGCAGAGAGACAGAGTAACCTTCTTCTGAACTGTTCATATTAATGTATGCTGCCAGACCTGCTGAGTTACCCCAGCAATTTCTGTTTTTGTTTTGTTGTACAGATTGAGCTGGAAGCTCCTGCTGTATAAAGCTGACCGGGGAAAATTAGCCTCAGCAGCACTGCAGAACCTCAGGCCCATGTGAAAGCAGACTTGCCCTAACTTGCCCCGGCCTGGTGCAGACAGAGTGTCCTCCAAAAGCTCAGTCAATAATGCGACCGGGCGAAATTCAGACACTTTTCGAAAATATTAGACAGACATCCAGTGGAAGTGCAGAAAATCTGCTGCAAACCGAGAAGGCAAGTCGAGAAGGAACAGAAAGATCCAACACGGATGGACAGTGTGTCCAAGGCCCGCAGTATCCCTCCCTGAGGGACACTGACCACTGAAATTTACCTCGATGTAACGGCCTTTGAAAACTACAGCGAAAGCCCCATGCCCGATCAGATCCTGCCGGTTGAATTCGAATTTCCCCACACTCTCCATCGCCTCTCCTCTCAATATTTCTTTTGTTTTGATTTGCTGAAATTATTTGGTGCTCTGGTTTATCTGAATTCCTCTCTCCCAGTTCTCAGCCACGCCAGGGAGGTTCCGATTAGGGATTGGATGGAGCAGGGCAGATCTCTGGGCAGTCAGACCAGAAAGCATCCCTCTCTCCTGCCATGTCCAGGGGCTGTTTCTCTGTCTCCGCCGATGCCTTTTCGTACATTTTTTTTTGTAATAACGGGTCGATCTGCTTCTCCTGAGTGATCAGAGTTGGCTGGCGTTTCTCAGAGCCCTCTTTGTCTCCATGGTAGACTGCAGTATGTACATATGTGTATGTGTGTCTGCAATCCCGAGCTGGAGACTGTTTGTATACAAAGGACAGCTGAGATACCGAGGTAAAGAGACAGACTCCTCGCTGGTTACTGTTGTAAAGTATTCTGCTACACTGGGGGAGAAAAAGGGGCCACGTTTCCACTGAAGTCGATGTGCACTCTGCCAGTAAGCTGATCCCACAGTATCTGAGCTCTCTCTGGGTGAGAAACACTCGCAACGATGAGACAAAGAACCCTGTTTGTTATTTTCCTCTCCCTCTGTCTGTCTGTGCAGCTTAGCTTTTCTGGAAACGCGCAGGCGCTTTTTGTGTGTAAGCCCAGCCTGCTCTCACTCTGTCGCTGATGAGCGGAAACTGCAGCAAAGTCAACACAGCAGCCTGACTGTTTAACTCTTTCCCTGCAAACACACACGCACACAAATTTCCACAGCAGACCAGATTAACCACGCGCAGCTGGCCCAAAGAAAGAATCCATTCGGCCCGTCTCGTATGTGCTAGCTCTTTATTCATTCACGGGATAGCAGGATCACTGGCGAGGCAAGCATTTATTGCCCATTCCTAACTGCCCATAAGGCAGTTCAGAGTCAGCACCACTGCTGTGGGTCTGGAGTCTCATGTAGTTAGACCAGGTAAGGATGACAATTTCCTTCCCTAAAAGACATGAATGAACCAGATGGGTTTTCCTGACAATCAACAATGGATTCATTGCCATTGTTAGACTCTTTAATTCCAGCTTTGTATTGAATTCAAATTTCACCACCTTGCTCCATCCAAACTACAGGGGATTCAAACCTGGGTCCCCAGAACATTACCTGGGCCTCAGGGTTATATATTACAGCAATAATACCATTACACCATCACCTCCCCACTTCCTCTTTGGAATAGCTTTTCAATGAGATCAATTCCAGCCACTCGGTATCCCCCTTGACCCACCAAACAGTTGCCCCTCAAGTATTTATTCCAATTTCCGTTGTTATTGAAATCTAACCAGAGAGTGCTGGGAATCCTCAGCAGGTCCAGCAGCCTCTGCAGAGAGAGAGATCTTGTACCCTCCACTCCCCCTGTCCCAATGACGGGTTGGTGGGCAGTGGGTGCTGGGCATTTAATCATAAGACCATCTGACATAGGGGCAGAAGTAGGCCATTCAGTCCATTGAGTCCGTTCTACCATTCAGTGAGATCATGACTGATCTGTTAACCCTCACCTCCACTTTTCTGCATAATGCTTGATTCCCGCCTTACTGGTTAAAAACTCGTCTATCTCAGCCTTGAATATACTTACTAACCCATCCTTGACCACCCTCTGTGGTAAAGAATTCCACAGATTCACTCCCCCAGAGATAAAGAGTTCCTCCTCATATCTATCTTAAATGTGGGAGAAAGTGCGTACTGCAGATGCTGGAGATTAGAGTCAAGATTAGTGTGGTGTTGGAAAAGCACAGCAGGTCGGGCAGCATCTGAGGAGCAAGAAAATCGACGTTTTGGGCAGGAGCCCTTCATCCTGATGAAAGGCTTTTGCCCAAAATGTCAATTTTCCTGCTCGTCGGATGCTGCCCGACCTGCTGTGCTTTTCCAACACCACACTAACCTTGACTCTGATCCCTAGCATTTGCTGTCCTTGCTTTTGCCTCTATCTTAAATGTGTCATCCCTTATTCTGAGATGATGCCCTCTGGTCCTGGACCCTCTCCACATCAACCCTGTCAACTCCCCCAATAAACCTTATATTTCAATAAGCTTGTTGCTCATTCTTTTAAATTCCAATGAGCACACAGTGTGACTCAGTGGTTAGCACTGCTGCTTCATAATGACAGGGACCCGGTTTCGATTCCAGCATCAGGCAACTGTCTGTGTGGAATTTGTACATTGTTCCTGTGCATGTGCGGGCTTCCTCTGGGTGCTCTGGTTTCCTCTCACAATCCAACGATATGTAGGTTAGGAGGATTGGCCATGCTAAATTACCCTGCTTGGTAGGTCAGCCGTGGGAAATGTGGGGTTTTGGAGGTGGGGGGGGGGGGGGTGTGGAATGTGATGCTCTGTGGAGGGTTGATGTGGGCATGATGGGCTGGATGGACTGAATGGTCTGCCCCCAAACTGTAAGGATTCTATGACTGTCCACAGTACTGATCTACCGAACCTCATATCATAAGACAATGCCTGAGGAAGCTTTCTCTCTGAATGAGCATTATGACTGAGTGCCATTCTGCCATCTTCTCCTTGCAACCCTGCACATCCTCTCTTTACGGTCTGTGAGAGGAAGGCCAAACAGATATGACCGCTCCCCCCTCCCGCTCAGCCACTAATTGCCCAGCTGAGGCCTCCATCCTGCCCTGTGGTATTAGGCCCTGCAGTGAGTGGGACTCTCCAGTGGTGGGCAGCTTGTGAAGTGTCCCTATTCTGGGTGTGTTGGCATGTGGATCCCTGATGGATTTGGACCCTTTATCAAAGAAATCCAGTGCCTGATGGCGGATCCAACCATCAGAAAAAGGGGGGAGGGGGCAGGGGGGGCGAACACTGAAAGCCACAACCCGTGCTTCCCCTCCCCAGGCTCCCTTCCTGTCATCACTGTCTCTGGGACTGTCCTTGAGGCTTTGAGTGGGAATTGATGCTACTGCAGTCACTCCCCTCTCCCTCCCTGTGATGATCTGAAACATCTCCCATTAGCCTGATTGGTTAGCAGCTCTTGGTGGGTGGAATGCTCCCTCCTCCCCAGTTTGGGATCATCATTCATCTGTTAAAATACTGGAGTGTTTGACACAGGGTTTGGTAGACAAGGCTTCTCCCAAAGAGAGGCCATGCAGCGTCAAACCAGCTAGAACACTCTTGGTCATTTCAACAAGATTCCCCACTAAGCTAACATCTCAGGTCAACAGCCAAACATCAGAATGTCAACTCCATTCTTCCTCATTGATATTGTCAGAACTTTGAACATTCTCAGATTGATTTCAGATTTCCAGTATCTGTAGGGTTTTGCTTAGCTTTTGCTGAGCCAACTTCCACTCTGCTGTCCAGAATGCAGTTGAAAAATAAAACACCAGCATGCCCATTGCACTGCCTGAGAAGTGGCAGAAAATCTCATTCTAATGTCTGAGAGACAGCATGGTATTTCCTCCAAGCCTTGGAGGGAGGAATAATAAACCTGAAATGATCTGATTGAGAGCTGAGAATGTTACACCTGATAACACAGTGATAGCATGCACCAGGTTTGACCTAATTTCCACTGCTCCATCCATCAAAGTAAATACTTGGGTGCAGCACGGAGCCAGAGTCACCAAATAAATAGTCTATAAGAGGCTAGGAATACTGCAATGAGTAACTCATCTTCCAGGTCCCCACAGCCTGTCCATTACTTATAAGGCACAAGTCAGGAGTGTGATGGAATACTCCCACTTGCCTGGATGGGTGCAGCTCCAACAACACTTAAGAAGCTTGACTAAATACAGAAAACAGCATCACTTTTGAATAGTAAAATCCACCATTTTAAGCATCCACTCCCTCCGTCACTGACACTCAGTAGCAGCAGTGTGTACTATCTACGAGATACACTGCAGAAATTCACCAAAGATCCTGATACAGCACCTTTCAAACTCATGACCACTTCCAACTAGAAGGACAAGGACAGCAGATACATGGGAACACCACCCCCTGCAAGTTCCCCTCTGAGCCACTCACCATCCTGACTTTGAAATATACCACCATTCCTTCAGTGTTGCTGGGTCAAAATCCTGGAATTTCCTCCCTAAAGATACTCTGGGTCTACGACAGCGCATGAACTGCAGAGGTTCAAGAAAGCAGCTCACACCCACCTTCTCAAGGGGCAACTAGGGACGGGCAATAAATGCTGGGCCCAGCCAGTGATGCTCTCGTCCCATGAACAAATAAGAAAAGTTCTTCTACAACTCTCCCTCTCCCAATCTCTGTAACCCCTTTCAGACCCTCCCAATTTCTGTAACCTCTCCGTCCTCTCCCAATCTCTATAACCTACTTCACCCTCTCCCAATCTCTGTAACCTCCTTCAAACCCTTCTCCAAACTCTGTAACCTCCTTCACCCTCTCCCTATCTCTGCAACATTCTCCAGTCCTTCCCACTCTGTAATCTTTTCCTCCCTTGTGTTCCTTTGAGATCCTTTGTTCCCCTAACTCTGACCTCGCACATGCACCCCATCATCAGTGGCTATGCTTTCAGCTCCTGAGCTCCACTCTCTGATGTTTGGACAAGTCTGGATTGATTCAGAAAAGCCAGCTGTTAAATCATATTTCATCAACTTGATTGAGGTGTTGATGAAGTTGCAGGAATGGTTCATGAAGGGTAATATGGGTGATGTTGTGTGTGTGGATTTCTAAAGGCATTTGATAATGTGCCATGTAACAGATTCATCAGCAGCTTTGGAATAGAAGGGGCAGTCATATCATGGGTCAGACGTTAGCTGAGCAAGAGCAAAACAAGTGTTGTGGTGAGCAGTTGTATCTTGTGGACTTCCCCAGGGTTGCTTGAAGAACTACTGCTTCTCATAATCTATCTGAATGACCTAGATCTGGACAGAAGTTTAAAATTTACAATGATGCAAAACTTGAAAGTCTTGTAAACAGTGAGCAGGAGAGTGAGAGACAGACAGACTGGCAGATACTCAGCAGATGACATTTAATGCAGAGAAATGTGTGATGTTCTACTTTTTAGCAAGAAGGACATTGAGAAGCAGTATCAAAAAAAAGTGCAATGATTTGAGAGACAGTAGTGGCCCATTAGTCATGTCCCTGGGCTAGTAATCCTGATCTTCAGGGAACAGTGGTTCAGCATCCCACCATGGCAGACAATGAAATGTGCATTCAATAAAAAAACTCTGCAATTTTAAAAAAAGGTAGCCTCATGGTGACCATTTTGTTAATCTCCTGCAATTATTATCCAATGTGATGTCTGCTTACATAATCATGATTGCAGAGGAGATTCACCAGGATGTTGCCTGGGATGGAAAGTCTCAGTTATGAGGAGAGACTGGATAGGCTGGGTTTGTTTTTCCTGGAGCAGAAGAGACTGAGGGGTGGATCAGATTGAGGGAGACAAAATAGAGAGAAATAGGCAGGATAGATCATTAGAACTTTTTCCCTGTGGCAAGCATGTCTAAGACCAGAGGGCAAACGTTGAAGGTGAGGAATAAGTGGTTTGGAGGAGATCTGAGGAACGTTTACTTCACCCAGACTGTGGTACAATATGGAACACACTGTCAGCGAGTTTCTGGGTAAAGACTGAAAATGCCAGGCCATAGTACGCTATGGACCAACAGCAGGTAAATGGGTGTAGTGTAGTTTGGTATTTGTTGGTTGGATTAGACAAGATGGGCCAAAGGGCCTGTTTCTGAGTTGTGATTCCATGACTCTGACTCTAAAACAAATGCAGGAACAGAGGAGCTGGGAGTTTACATATACAAACAGTTTGCAGAGCAGGGCAGGTTAGGCAAGTGGTTAGGAAGGTATGTGGCAAACTGGGTTTAAGAATCAAAACACAAAATGCATAAGCAAGGAAGTTATGATGCAACTTTGTAAAACATTGGTTCAGCCTCAAATGGAGCATTGTGTCCAACTCTGAGTACCACACTTCAGCACTGATGTGAATGTTCTCAAGCATAGAGGGATTTCAGTGACACAGATAGATTGGAGAAGCTGGTGTTGTTAAAGAAGAGAAGTTGATGGAGTTGTTCAAAATCATGAGGCATCTGGACAGAGTAGATAAAGATAGACCGATCCCATTGACGGAATGATTGCAAACCAGGGGCCACTGATTGAAGGCAAATGATTAAGGAACACCTGGAGATACTTTCTGAAAGTGGTGAATGGATAGGAGCTGATAGTGCAGTGGGACCACCGAGACTGGGAGTAAGTGTGGACACAATGGACCATATCATCCGCTTTTACTCTTTAAACAGGAAGCCACAAAAAATGCCGAACAGCCCCTACAAACACAGATTAACAATATAATAGAATCTTATATAATAAAACAGGAACTTAATAAGTTAAAACAGCATTGTCCAGGCTGATGATACATACCAGTGTTGAGAGTGTGTTGCTGGAAAAGCACAGCAGGTCAGGCAGCATCCGAGGAGCAGGAAAATCAACGTTTCAGGCCGGACCCCTTCACCAGACCAGCCTTGAGGTGCCCAACGGACTCTGAAGACCCCTCTCGTACTGGGGAGCACCTCATCACCACCTTCCATGCTGGAATCCTCCATGATTCTATGACATCCTCCCTAAAACTCTCCAACCATCCACCCATCAGCTTAAACTGCCCTTTAGTCAGCTCTACTGACAGATCATGTTAACATTGTTTTCATGTCATGTCCTGTGAGCTTTTATCATGTTGAGAAAACACTATGTAAATCTAAGTTATTGTTGTTCTCATCATTGTTGCCTGTTGGCCTGAACGTTCTGTCGGTCTCTTCCCAATTGTTCCAGTCTGTCTCTGCCACCCCCATCATCCTGCCATTGATTTGTTTTTCGATTTGATGTGGAATTTTACCCCACACTCTGTCTTCCGTATGTATGTCAGGTGATATTTGTAATCTGTGAGGGTATCTTCAAACTTCTCTTTTAAAAGAAGCCTCTTTGACAGTGCCTTAAAATATCTGTTCACATGTGAGAAACTCCCTTATCTGCTCGATTATGTTGCCAGGTACCAGTCTTGACATTTGACCTTGACTTCTTGCTCTCCTTTACATTTGTTTCCACCCTGTGCAGAGGGATGTGTTTATTTCAAAGCTAACACTTTTTTCCCTTGTCAAAATACGAACTGTACTGTTCCCTCCCAGCATTTGCAGTTTACATTTCAGAGGCACAACATTTGCATATTTTCTCCCCTTTTTGCAAGTCAGTTTTGAGCTCATTGGACACAGCAATGTATCCTTCTAATGGATTACCCCAATGCTACTTTTAACTATTTCCACCCCAACAACCCTCTATGATATCTGGTCTTCTTCAATCCTGGTTCATCTCTCACATCATTCACTATTGGAGATGTGGTTCTAAACCCTCAGTTCACTTCCTCGATTTCCTTAACTCAATTTTTAGACATTTGTTAATACAGGACACATCAAACCATTGAAAGTTCATGCCACAGAAAGAGGCTATTTGTCCCATGATATCTGTGCTGGCTGCATAATATTATCCATCGAAAATCCTGCCTATTTGGGCCATGTTTAGGCCTCATAGTGTTAAATTCCATTGGCTGTGAAGCACCTTGTGGAACATATGATTGCATTAAAGGATCGAGACAACTGCAAGTAGTTGTTGGTTTCAAAGCACTGCTCCCACATTGTGTCCTCATCCCCACCAAATGTCGTAAAAAATGACAAAATCGCAGTTTAATGCAACAGCAGAAAATTTATTGCATTATTACACAATGAAAATTGCAAAGGGTGAATGGTTTGCAATTGGTGTGATGAGTTTTGTGACAGGGGAACGTTAGAAATGAATGTTTCAATCAGCAGGAGCACAGTCCGCCAACTTTGTATTGCTTCTTCAGATCCCTTTTGAAATACAGATAATTAAAGGGAGCCAGCAGTAATGGTAACAACACTAGCAAGTGATTCACAAACACAGACAATGCTGGAGAAACTCAGCAGGCCTGGCAGGATCTGTGGAGAGAGAAACATTTTGAGTCTGGTGTGACTCTTCAGAGCATGAGTTCTGCTTTCTCTCTCCACAGATGCTGCCAGATCTGCTGAGTTTCTCCATCTTTCTCTGTGTTTGATTTCCACCATTAAGTATTTTGCTTTTGTTATAACTTGGAGGTGCCGGTGTTGGGCTGGGGTGGACAAAGTTAAAAATCACACAACACCAGGTTATAGTCCAACAGGTTTATTTGGAAGCACTAGCTTTCGGAGCGCTGCTCCTTTATCAGGGTGACAACCACTTGATGCAGGAGCGGTGTTCTGAAAATTAGTGCTTCCAAATAAACCTGTTGGACTATAACCTGGTGTTGTGTGATTTTTCGCTTTTATTATAGTAATCTAGAGACCCAGATTAATGCTCTGGGTACATGGATACAAATCCCACCGTTGGCAAATGGTGGAATGTAAGTTCCTAAAGCAAATCTGTAACCGGAAGCCAGTCTAGTAGTTGTAATCACAGTGTCATAACTGATTATTGTAAAATCCATCTGGTTCACTAAGAACTGAAATGTAACCTCGCTGTCTCTCCCACATGCAGCCTTATCTGCTGAGTATTTCCAGCATCTGACCGATTGGGTCAGAAAATGAAAGTGACTGAAACCAACATAAGGTATATAACATGTGGCTAAAGTTCTCTTTTGAATGTTCCTCAACAGGCTCATATCAATGGGAAGAAATTGCAACAAATTGAACAAATGAACAAATTGAAGCAGGGAGGCGATGCCCTATCACTGGACTGTTGACCCAGATAAAGTTTGGGGACCCAGGTTCAAATCCCACAATGGCAGATGGTGGAATTTGAATTCAATATAAATCTGGAATTAAGAGTCTTATGATAACCATGAAACCATTGTCATGAAAAACCCATCTGGTTCACTCATGCCCTTTAGAGAAGGAAACTGCCATCTTTACCTGCTCTGGCCTACATATGACTCCAAACCCACGGCCAAGTGGTTGACTCTCAGCTGCCCTCTGGGCAATTAGGGATGGGCAATAAATGCTGATCTAACCTGTGAATGATTTTTTAAAAAGCCATTCATAGACCTTTGAATTTCCCAGATGAGTTTTAAAGTAGTTATGGAAAAAGACAGGTCTGGCCCACAAGTTAAAGTTCTAAATTGGGGCAAGGCCAATTTTGATCATATTTAACAGGAGCTGTCAAAAGTTTGTTGGGGGAAGGAAAAGGGACATCTGGAGAGTGGGAGGCTTTCAGAAACATGATAGCGAGAGTTCGAGGCCAGCATGTTCCTGTTATTGTGAAGGGCAAGGCTGGCAGGAGTAGGGAGCACTGAATGTCTGGATGTTCTGGTCAAGAAAAAGAAGGAAGCATGTGTTAGATATAGGCAGCTGGGATTAAGTGAATCCCTTGAGGAGTATAGGGGGTGTAAGAATATGCTTAAGAGGGAAATCGGGAGGGCAAAAAGGGGACATAAAATAGCTTTGGTACATAACGTGAAGGAGATTCTACAAGTACTTTAAGGGCAAAAAAGTAACTAGGAAGAGAATGGAGATGAAGCAGATGGAGTTTAATACAAACAAATACGAGGTGTTGCATTTTGATAAGACAAACGAAGGCAGGACTTACACTGTTAATGTTAGGGCCCTGGGCAGGTTAGAGAACAAAGAGACCTAGGGGTTTAGCTCCAAAGTGGCATCATGGGTAGACAGGACGGTGAAAAATACATTTGGCACACTTGTCTTCATTGGTCAGTACATTGAATATAGGAGTTGGCTCGTCGTGTTGTGGCTGTACAAGCCATAAACAAGGCCATTTTTGGAGTACTGTGTACAATTCTGGTCACCCTGCTATAAAAAGGATGTTATTAAACTGGCAAGGGTACAAAAACGATTTACAAAGATGTTACAGAGACTGAGGGTTTGAGTTACAAGGAGAGGCTGCATAGGCTGAGCCTTTTACCCTGGAGTGTAGGAGTCTGCAGGGTGACCTTATAGAGCTTTATAAAGTCACAAGGGGCATAGATAAGGTGAATAGCAAAGGCCCTTTTCGCGAGGGTATGGGGGGTTCAAAGCTAGAAGGCAGAGGTTTAAGGTGAGAGGTTAAAGATTTAAAAGGGACCTGAGGGGCAACCTTTTCACACACAGGTTGGTGTGTGTATGGAATGAGCTGCCAGAGGCAGTGGTGGAGGCTGGTAAAATTACTACATTTAAGAGACATTTGGCAGGTAAATGAATAGGAAGGGTTTAGATGGATATGGGGCAAACACAAGTGAATGGAATTAGTTCATTTTAGGAAGCCTGGTCAGCATGGACGAGATGGGCCAAAGGGTCTGTTTTCGTGCTGTATGACTCTGTGACTCTATGTGGTTAGGCCTTACCTGGAACAATTCTGTAATGTCCAGTCCCACACCTGGGGAGACCTTGTATTCCTTTCATTCTGGCTTCATGTGCATCCTTAATTTAGTCATTCCACCAGTGGTGGCTGTGACTTAGAGTCATAGAGTCATAGAGATGTACAGCATGGAAACAGACCCTTCGGTCCAACCCGTCCATGCCGACCAGATATCCCAACCCAATCTAGTCCCACCTGCCAGCACCCGGCCCATATCCCTCCAAACTCTTCCTATTCATATACCCATCCAAATGCCTCTTAAATGTTGCAATTGTACCAGCCTCCACCGTATCCTCTGGCAGCTCATTCCGTACACGTACCACCCTCTGTGTGAAAACGTTGCCCCTTAGGTCTCTTTTATATCTTTCCCCTCTCACCCTAAACCTATGCCCTCTAGTTCTGGACTCCCCGACCCCAGGGAAGAGACTTTGTCTATTTATCCTATCCATGTCCCTCATAATTTTTTAAACCTCTATAAGGTCACCCCTCAGCCTCCGACGCTCCAAGGAAAACAGCCCCAGCCTGTTCAGCCTCTCCCTGTAGCTCAGATCCTCCAACCCTGACAACATCCTTGTAAGTCTTTTCTGAACCCTTTCAAGTTTCACAACATCTTTCTGATAGGAAGGAGACCAGAATTGCACGCAATATTCCAACAGTGGCCTAACCAACTCCTGTACTCAATACTCTGACCAATAAAGGAAAGCATATCAAACGCCTTCTTCACTATCCTATCTACCTGCGACTCCACTTTCAAGGAGCTATGAACAACAAGGCACGGGAGCAGAAGTAGGCCATTCAGCCCATTGAGTTAGTTCCAATATTCAATGTTAGTCTGATCATCTGCAACTCCACTTTCCTTCTTTTTCCCTGTAACCCCGATTCCCTTCCTGATTAAAAATCTCTCCACCTCAGCTTTGAATATACTTATTGATCCAGCCTTGACAGCCCTCTGTGGTAGAGAATTCCACAGATTCACTCCCCTCTGAGAGAAGTAATTCTACCTCTCTGTCCTCAATATGTGACTCGTTATTTGGAAATGGTGCCTCAGGTTCGAGACTCTCCTACAAGGGGAAACATCCTTTCAACATGTACTTTCTCAAGAATCATATATATCTCAATATAATCTCCTCTCATTCTTCTAAACTGTGACCCCTGTGCTGATGCCTGTGGCACTCTACTCATTACACATTGCCATCCTAAAAATGTCTGCATTATCCCATAATGTTAGGTGTAGGGGAATGGGTCTGGGTGGGTTGCTCTTCGGAGGGTCAGTGTGGACTTGTTGGGCCGAAGGGCCTGTTTCCACACTGTAGGGAATCTAATCTAATCTATAGTGGGCGGCATGGTGGCACAGTGGTTAGCACTGCTGCCTCACAGCGCCAGAGACCCGGGTTCAGTTCCCACCTCAGGCGACTGACTGTGTGGAGTTTGCATGTTCTCCCCGTGTCTGTGTGGGTTTTCTCCGGGTGCTCCGGTTTCCTCCCACAGTCCAAAGATGTGCAGGTCAGGTGAATTGGTCATGCTAAATTGCCTGTAGTGTTAGGTAAGGGGTAAATGTAGGGGTATGGGTGGGTTGCACTTCGGCGGGGCCGTGTGGACTTGTTGGGCCGAAGGGCCTGTTTCCACACTGTAAGTAATCTAATCTAATCTAATCTAATCTAACTGTCTTTCATCTATTAATTAGCCAATCCTCCATCCATGCTATTGTATTACCCCAATCCATGGGCTCCTAACTTACAAAGTACCCTCACATAAGGTACCTTAACAAATGCCTTTTTGAAATCCAATATATTACATCTACTGGTTCCCCTTTATCTATCCTACTTGTTTTTTCCTGGAAGAATTCTCATAAATTTGTCAGACACGATTTCCCCTTCATAAAGCTATCATATTGATCATATTGTACATTGCTAAATGCTCTGCTATTGCATGTTTTATAATAGACTCTAATTAGAATTAGAATCCCTACAGTGTAGAAACAGGCCCTTTGGCCCAACATGTCCACACTGACCCTCCAAAGAGTAACCCACCCAGACCAATTCCCCCTACCCTACATTTACCCCTGACTAATGCACCTAGTCTGCACATCCCTGAACACTGCGGGCAATTCAAATTGGCCAATTCACTTAACCTGCACATCTTTGGATTTTGGGAGGAAACTGGAGCACCTGGAGGAAACCCACACAGACACGGGGAGAATGTGCAAACTCCACACAGACAGTCAGCCGAGGCTGGAGTTGAACCCAGGTCCCTGGTGCTGTGAGGCAGCAGTGCTAACCACTGAGCCACCGTACTACCCAAATGTTTTCCCAATAAAAAACATTAAGCTAACTGTTTCTCTGCTTTTTTGTTGACTTTGAGTGCGAGCAGCAGCTAAGGTAAGACAGTTTGTTTTAAAATTACTTACTGGTAGCGGGCAGCGGTGTTTTTTTTTCTCTTCACAGAAAGAGCGGGAGCAGCAGGGGGAAGTGACGAAGACCAGAGGGGTAGGTTTTTTTTTCCCTTTAAAAGCGCGCAGGAGAATTTCAAAGGAGGGTGCCTGTAAACAGGAAAGTGGCTTGAAGTGTGTATACTTCAATGCAAGAAGTATACGAAATAAGGTAGGTGAACTTGCAGCGTGGGTTGGTACCTGGGACTTCGATGTTGTGGCTATTACAGAGACATGGCTAGAACAGGGACAGGATTGGCTGTTGCAGGTCCCAGGGTTTAAATGTTTTAGTAGGGTCAGAGGTGGGGGTAAAAGAGGGGGAGGTGTGGCATTGCTTGTCAAAGATAGTATTACAGCTGTGGAAAGGACGATGGATGAAGACTCGCCATCTGAGGTAGTTTGGGCTGAGGTTAGGAATAGGAAAGGTGAGCTCACCCTGTTAGGAGTCTTTTACAGGCCTCCTAATAGTCCTAGAAACGTAGAAGAAAGGATTGCGAGGATGATTCAAGAGAAGAGTGAAAGTAATAGGGTGGTTGTTATGGGGGACTTTAACTTTCCTGATATTGATTGGGAAAGCTATAGCTCAAGTTCGTTAGATGGGTCAGTGTTTGTCCAATGTGTGCAGGAGGGTTTCCTGACACAATATGTAGATAGGCCAACAAGAGATGAGGCCATACTGGATTTGGTTCTGGGTAATGAACCAGGCCAGGTGTTAGAATTAGAGGAAGGTGAGCACTTTGGGGACAGTGACCACAATTCGGTGACTTTTACTCTAGTGATGGAGAGGGATAAGTGTGCACTACAGGGCAAGAGTTATAGCTGGGGGCAGGGAAATTATGATGCGGTGAGGCATGACTTAGGATGTGTGGCTTGGAAAAGTAAGCATCAAGGCAAGGGCGTAATTGATGTGTGGAGCTTGTTCAAGGAGCAACTATTGAGTATCCTTGATAAGTATGTACCCATCAGGCAGGGAGGAAAGGGTCGTGTGAGGGAGCCGTGGTTTAATAAGGAATTGGAATCCCTTGTTAAATGGAAGAGGGCGGCCTATGTAAAGATGAGGCGTGAAGGTTCAATTGGGGCGATTGAGAGTTATAAGGTAGCCAGGAAGGACCTGAAGAGAGAGCTAAGAGCAGTGAGGAGGGGACATGAAAGGTCCTTAGTTGGTAGGATTAGGGAAAACCCTAAGGCTTTCTATAGGTATGTCAGGAATAAAAGAATGACTAGGGTAGGAATAGGTCCAGTCAAGGATAGTAGTGGGAAGTTGCGTGTGGAGGCTGAAGAGATTGGGGAGACACTGAATGAATACTTTTCGTCAGTATTCAATCAGGAACAGGACATTGTTGTCAATGTGAATACTGAGTCACAATTAAGTAGAATGGATGGCTTTGAGGTATGTAGAGAAGAGGTGTTGGAAATTCTGGAAAGGGTGAAAATAGATAAGTCCCCTGGGCCTGATGGCATTTATCCTAGGATTCTCTGGGAAGCAAGGGAGGAGATTGCAGAGCTATTGGCCTTGATTTTTATGTCCTCGTTGTCTACAGGAGTAGTGCCAGAAGATTGGAGGCTAGCAAATGTGGTTCCCTTGTTCAAGAAGGGGAGTAGGGATAACCCTAGTAACTATAGGCTGGTGAGTCTCACTTCTGTTGTGGGCAAAATCTTAGAGAGAATTGTAAGGGATAGGATTTATGAACATTTGGATAGGAATAATGTGATCAAGGATAGTCAGCATGGTTTTGTGAAGGGCAGGTCGTGCCTCACAAACCTTATTGAATTCTTTGAGAAGGTGACTAAAGAGGTGGACGAGGGGAAAGCGGTAGATGTGGTGTATATGGATTTTAGTAAGGCGTTTGATAAGGTTCCCCATGGTAGACTACTGCAAAAAATACGGAGGTATGGCATTGAGGGTGAGTTGGAGGTTTGGATTAGGAGTTGGCTGGCTGGAAGAAGACAGAGGGTAGTGGTTGATGGCAAAGGTTCATCTTGGAGTGCCGTCACTAGCGGTGTTCCGCAAGGATCTGTTTTGGGACCATTGCTGTTTGTCATTTTTATAAATGACCTGGAGGAGGGGTTAGAAGGTTGGGTGAGCACGTTTGCGGATGATACGAAAGTTGGAGGAGTTGTAGACAGTGAGGAAGGATGTGGCAGGTTACAGTGGGATATAGATAAGCTGCAGAACTGGGCAGAAAGGTGGCAAATGGAGTTCAATGGAGCTAAGTGTGAGGTGATTCACTTTGGTAAGAGTAACAAAAAGATGGGGTACTGGGCTAATGGTCGGATTCTTGGTAGTGTGGATGAGCAGAGGGATCTTGGTGTCCATGTACACAGATCTTTGAAAGTTGCCACCCAGGTAAATAGTGCGGTGAAGAAAGCATATGGCGTACTGGCTTTTATTGGTAGAGGAATTGAGTTCCGGAGTACTGAGGTCATGTTGCAGTTGTATAAGACTCTGGTGCGGCTGCATCTGGAGTATTGTGTGCAGTTTTGGTCGCCATACTATAGGAAGGATGTGGAGGCACTGGAACGGGTGCAGAGGAGGTTTACCAGGATGTTGCCTGGTATGGTAGAAAGATCGTATGAGGAAAGGCTGAGGCAGTTGGGGTTGTTTTCATTGGAGAAAAGAAGGTTTAGGGGTGACTTGATAGAGGTGTACAAGATGATTAGGGGTTTAGATAGGGTCGACAGTGAGAATCTTTTTCCACGTATGGAGTCAGCTATTACAAGGGGGCATAGCTTTAAATTAAGGGGGGGGGGTAGGTATAGGACAGATGTTAGGGGTAGATTCTTTACTCAGCGAGTCGTGAGTTCATGGAATGCCCTGCCAGTAGCAGTGGTGGACTCTCCCTCATTATGGGCATTTAAGCGGGCATTGGATAGGCATATGGAGAATAGTGGGCTAGTGTAGGTTAGGTGGGCTTGGATCGGCGCAACATTGAGGGCCGAAGGGCCTGTACTGCGCTATATTCTTCTATGTTCTATGTTCTATGTTCTATAATAATGGCAGTTTTCTCATCCTCTGGGACGTTTTCAGAATCTAAAGATTCTTGGATGATTACTCCCAGTGCATCCGTCATCTCATAGTTACTTTCTTGACTATCCTAGGATACATCCATCAGGTCCAGGGAACATATTGGCCTTTAGTTCCATTGGCTTCCCAAGTATCTTTTCCCTGGTGATACTTGTCATTATTTCCCCTCCCACTTGTTCTTCTTGATCATTCAGCACTAGTTTTGGAACGTTATTAGCATGTTCTCCTATGCAGATCTGAAAACTGATGCTTGGATTTTTCTCCCAAAACCTCTCTGCCTCTCTCTTTTTCCTTCAGCTAGTCCCTAAAACCCATCTCATTGACCATGCTTTTGTCAATTGATCTCATATCCCCCGATGTGGCTTGGTGTCATTTTTTTTAATGCTCCTGTGAAGCAACTTGGAACATTTTTAATTATGTTAATAACACTATAGAAATGTGTAGCGACTGTAACAAGGGCCAGGTGGATCATATTAAGCATGAGATCCTTGATTGGGGCTGTTAACCTGGCTCAATCAGGGAGCCCTGGCTGACAGATATAAACAGGAGATTTAATGAGTTTCCTCATTCCAGGGGCTGGCTCTGAGGCTGGCTGGTCAGAGCTCATATACTGAACATGTGTAAATAAAGAGTGACTTGGTGATGGGATTCCAGCCTCTGTGCAGTTATTTCAAAATATAGGATTTTAGGGAAGAAATTCCAGGACTTTAGCATAGTGAAGAAAATTCCAAGTAAGGATGGGGAGTGACTTGGAGGGGAACCTACAAGGGATGGTGTCCCCATGTATCTGCTGCCCTTGTCCTTCGAGGTAGAAGTGGTCGTGGGTTTGGAAGGTGCTGTCTGATAATCATTTCTGCAACGCATCTTGTCAATGGTACACACTGCTGCTACTGAATGTTGTTGGAGGAGGAAGTGGATGTTTAAACCTTATTCCAGAATAAATTGAGCAAACAAACCAAAAGCGATGAGATGCATGTACCTGATACGTTGGTGTGTGAACTCACCAAGCTGGGAGCTACACACACCCAGACAGATCCAGAGCAGTAACAGCGCCCTGAAGTAAGAGAGGTGAAAGCAGACAGGTAGAAACCTTCAAGCCAGTTTCCAAGGGTAATTAAGGGTCAGAAGCAAATCCTGGCCTTGCCAGCGATGCACATACCCCATGAAAGTATATGTTTTTTAAATGCTGTGATTAATGTGTGCGGAGATTAAGAAGCTGACAAAACAGGATCTAGAATGGATTCCTTGACACTTGTTAAGAGAAAAGATTATGCACAGGGAAACAAACTTGCTTTGAAGAAATGATGCCTGATTTGTTATGTTAGTCAAGAACATCCAATTAGATGAATAGGGCAGCAAGAGCAGTTGCATGGAAACGAACAAAAGCAGACAGCCTGACAGCAAGGGGTGAAAGGGTACAGGAAGTGATGTTTACTATAAAGTCTTAAAACTATTAATAGCAGGCTTTAAATTGGAATCATAAGCAGGAGAGCTGTGACTGAAGATTCAGAGAGAGAGTGAAACTAGCCTCAGTTTGAAAATCTCACAGCAGAGTCATTACTTGATAAAAATGCGAACGCAATAACAATTTCAATCCTGACAACTGTCAAGTTCTTATCTCAAAATATCGGTGAACTGTTGGAAGTAATCAGCAATAACCAGTTAATCTGAGCCGGCATAGGGCCTGATAGATCTGTTTACTGAGACTTCTGACCCGGGGAATTGTTTACTCTCACTCCACGTTGCACTCTTTATGATTTAAACACTTCCATTAGTTTGCACCTTCCCTGCTTCTGTAGTTTAAGGAGTGAAGCCTGACTGTGTCAAATGTTAATGTGACACTATACACTGCCTCAGAGAGTGATTCTGTATCATTTGATCTTGCTCGCACTCATGTCAAGCTGGAGCCACATTAGGCTGTTTCTTAAAAAAACTGAATGCTTTACTTACCTCAGCAGACTCTGTAAATATTCTTTAGACCAAGACTATTAGCGGCTATCAGGAGAACAACCTCTGTTTTTCTCATCTCTCCACATAAACAGAAGTTCCTCGCAGGTAGTACCATTCCAGTAAGTCTGGTCCATGGATGTACATAGGAGAGATAGTACTGAAACAGGCCATTCAGCCCAATAGGTGCCTGATGGTGTTTACACACTTTTCAAGTCCTGTCATGTTTTTGCTCATCTAAATCTGTCATCATTTTTGTCATTCTTGCTTAGCTCCCCTTATCTATGTAGGTGTGAGTCACTTCAACCCCTCCCTGAGATAACAATTCCACATTCTCTCCATAAAACCATGGGATGAAGGAGCAGAAATGGACCATTCAGTCCATGAAGCCTGCTCCACTAGTTAACCAGGCCATTGGCTGATCTCCTAATCCTCAACTCCACTTTCCTCCCTTTTCCTCTTGCTGATTAAAAATCTGTCTGTTTCAGCCTTGAATACAGTTAACGTCCCAGGCTTGACAGCCCTTTGCAGTAAAGAATTCCACAGATTCACTCCCCCTCTGAGAGAAGAAATTTCTGGAATTATCTCTGGATAGGATGCTTTCTATGGTGCATCTGTAAAATCCTTGTGGACATGTCGAGTTTCCTTATCGCTGTCTTAAATGTGCAACTACTTATCCTGAGATAACGGCCTCTGGTCCTGGACTCTCCCACATGAGGAAACAACCTTTCTCCATCTCCCCTATCAAGCCTCTAGGAATTAATATCTTTTGATGTCATCACCTTTCATTTTTATAAACTTCAATCCCAACTGACTCAACCTCTCCTCATAAGAGAATCACTGCAGACCTGGAGCAGCCCAGTGAACCTTTTCTGGACTGTCTCCCATGCCAGTCTATCTTTCCTTAGTTAAGGGACTGAAACTATTCACAGTGTTCCAGCTGTGCTCTGATACCACACACTAACTATTTGGTCTGAATTTTGTTTAATGCCTCTATATCCTTCCTGGATGAAGGGCAATACCCACCATCAGGCACAATACTGCCACTGACATGTAACTAGTGATTGCAAGGTTTGGATTAATTCCCTTGCTGATGTCCTTTGTTGCTCAGCCTTTTCACCAGCGTCTAACCTGTCACTGTCACAGGTGCGTGCACAGGTCAATCCACTCCTGCAGCCCCATTTGTCTCTATCACCAACTCCTCTTACTCATTCTATTAACCAGAATGTATCATTTCACCCTTCACTGCGTGTCATTCCATCTGCCACCATTTCATTTTGATCATTTCAATAAGTCTCCCCAAGACTCCAGTCCATATTAAAATCAGTGAGAGCCTCCTCACTGACCATTCATGACACTCTTCTGACATCTCACGACACAAAACACACATTTTCCTCAACATTTAATGTCGTGGTGTAGAAACTTAATGGCCGGTGTGGTGTGAATCTGACTTGATAACTAGATTAGATTTGATTCCCTACAGTGTGGAAACAGGCCCTTTGGCTCAACCAATCCACACTGACCCTCCGAAGAGTAACCCACCCAGACCCATTTCCCTCTGACTAATGCACCTAACACTACGGGCAATTTAGCATGGACAATTCACCTGACCTGCACATTTTTGGACTGTGGGAGGAAACCCACGCAGACACGGGGAGAATGTGCAAGCTCCACACGGACAGTCGCCTGAGGCTGGAATCGAATCTGGGTCCCTGGTGCTGTGAGGCAGCAGTGCTAACCATTGAGCCACCGTGCCGGTGGCTTTTCTCTATATTTTATGGAGTGATATCGATAACACTGTTGGGAGCTACACTCTGGGTTAGAGGGTATACTAACCAGCACACCTTGGCAACAGTTCCATGTCTGCTTTCCCTTAGTTGATGTCTGGAGAGTTCACTCATTGCCAATTACCCAGTACTCTCTTATCATTATTGGATTTCCACCTGTTTGTGTTTGTCAGGCCGTGATTACCTTCTAGAGGCACCAAGTGCAATTCCCCCCTCCCTGGGCACAGTATGGAAGGGCAAATAGTTGGCAAGTTGACCCAACGAGATATTCATATTGATTGATTGATTGTTGTCACGTGTACCGAGATACAGTGAGAAGTGCTGTTTTACATGCTCTACAGATCATACCATACAAAGTGCATCAGTGTAGCAGAGCAGAGTGTAGACTACAGTGTTACAGCAGCAGAGAAGGTGCAGAGAGAGATCAATGTTAACATTTGAGAGGTCTGTTCAAGAGTCTGATAACAGCAGGGAAGAAGCTGTACTTACAACTATTTGTGTGCGCATTTATATTGTGTGCCTGATGGAAGAGGGTGGAGGAGAGTATAAATGGGGTTGGGAGGGGTCTTTGATGATGTTGGCTGATCTCCCGAGGCAGCAGGATGTATAGACGGAGCCAATGGATGGAAGGCTGTTTTCTGTGATGTGGGATGTGTTCACAACTCTCTGCAGTTTCTTGCACTCTTGGGAAGAGCAGTTGCCACACAGGATAGGCTGTTTATATGGTGCACCTCCAGAATCCTTGAGGATAAGCTGAATTTCCTTATCTTCCTGGGGAAGTGGTGACACCCCCCCGATACTGCCTCAGCATTGAAGTGCTGGATGAGGAGATCCCTTGGGACTCACCAGCAATAAAGATCCTTGATTGGCCAATTAATGGGCCTCAACTTGCCATGGGTCCAATTACCTCCCTCCCTCAAAGGCAACAAAGAGGCTGGGGGTGACCACTCATTCAAATCTGGCCAATCAGGGAGGGAGGAGGAGCAAGGCCATGCCTGCTGAAAGCCATTGAGCCCTTTGTGTCTGCACCAACTCTTCAACTGAGCGATTGTCTTGGTGCCATTCTCTCAGTAACACAGCCTTTTAGGTTTATTGCAGGAATACTAGTAACTATATACAGTATACATAGAGTACTCACACTCACAACACACTCAAATATGCAACATACTCACGGACATAACACTCACACATACAACACATGCTTAAATATACAACGCACACGCATACACAAAACATATTCAAGCACACAACACATTCATGCACAGAACACACACAATCAAACACATGCAACACTCACACTCACAACACATTCAAACACACAACATACACTTAAGCACACAAAACACACTCAAAGACACTCCCACAGTCAAACAGACACTCTGTACACACACGTACCCTGAACATACGTACTCAAACACACACACTCAAACATACAGACTTGTAAACCCACACACGCAAACATACACACATGGAAACCTAAAAACACTCGAACACATTCATAAACACACTTATACACATATAGTTATGCTCGTGTACACTCAAACACGCACACACACTCAATCATGCACACTCAAAACATTCAGAGACACACGTGCAAACTCACACTCAAACATATACACACTCAAAACACATATCCTTCACATGTACACACTAGGGATGCAAGTCAAGAGTCAAGAGGAACTTGATTTGTCATTTCTACCATATACAACTGATACAGTAAAAACGAGACAGCATTCCTCCAGGACCAAGATGCTACATGGACAACACAAATTACACAAGTGTATAGTCATACGGAGGGCAGCATAAAGTGCATATAAAAGTGCAAAACATGTAAGACAGCAGAGTAACTCCTGACAAGACAATAGGCACAGTGGTGGACAAATTACAGTGTAATAATTTAGCAACAATTCAAAAAGTCATGCAAAGAATTGCAGATGGAATAGAATGTGACTGTACAGTGTTAAGGAGCCTTATTGCTTGGGGGAAGAAACTGTTGCACAGTCTGGCCATGAGAGACCGAATGCTCTGGTATCTTCTGCCAGATGGCAGGAGGGCGAAGAGTTTGAGTGAGGGGTGTGTGGGGTCTTCCATAATCCTCTTAGCCTTTCGGATGCAGCGTGTGGTGTAAATGTTAGTAATGGAGGGGAGAGAGACCCAGATGATTTCCTCAGCTGTCCTCACTATCCGTTGTAGGGTCTTACAATCCAAGGCGGTACAATTCCCGAACCAAGCACTGATGCTTGAGAGTACCCCAGCTCAGGGTACTCTCAATGAGCCCTCTGTAGAATGTGGTGAGGATGAGGGTGTGGGAGATGGGCTTTCCTCAGTCTGTGCAGAAAGTAGAGATGCTGCTCCGTGCCTTCCTGAAGTCAACAATGATTTCTTTCGTTTAGTCCACGTTCAGAGACAGGTTGTTGGCTCCGCACCAGTCTGTTAGCCGCTGCACCTCCTGTCTGTAAGCTGACTCATTGTTCCTGCTGATGAAACCCACTACAGTCGTGTCATCAGTGAACTTGATAATGTGATTTGAGCTGGGCATCACTGCACAGTTGTGTGTCAGCAGGGTGAACAGCAGTGGACTGAGCACACAGCACTGGGGTGCCCCCGTGCTCAGTGTGATGGTGTTGGAGATGCTGTTCCCAATCCAGACTGACTGAGGACTCCCAGTCAAGAAGACCAGGATCCAGTTACAGAGGGAGGTATTCTGGCCCAGCAGACTCAGCTTTCCAATCAGGTGCTGAGGAATGATAGTGTCATTGAGAGCTAATTGCTACTGAAATGAGGCATGTCTCAGAATGGATCTGAAGTCATCCAGACAGTCGGTCTCTGGTTCACACAGACTCTGCATTTATATAAAAAAAACTCCTCCGCAGAGTGTATCCTTCCTGTTATTGCTGCCCCCATCTTTTCTCTTGTGATAAAGCCACACAGCAGCAGATTTCATTTCCTCCAAAGTCTGTTTTCGCTGCTCAGACACAACGGCTCCAGCCAGCTTCTTCAAGCTGGGTACATCTGCAGAGTATTCTTTAGCCAAGTTTCCTGTGTTGGGGTGGGGCGGGGGGGTGCTCTGGTGAGAGTGTAGTCATGTCATGAATGACGATCAGGACTGAGAGTGAGAGGAGCTGGCTTAGGGACAACGGGAAACTCTTTCATATCCCTGATCAAGAAAAATAATGGCCGACTTGTGGGATATTCTGAACTCTTGTGTTTTAACTGAGCTGAGAATCGGTTTGAATATCGGCTTAAAATTGGTGAATGTTTGCTCAGTAACAGCTTAACACTTCGTAAGTAAAATAAAATTAATATGAAGTATACATTGCACTGTTTTTCCAATTTTTAATCCCGATAAAAAAACCTCTGTTGTGGATTTTTCTAAAACAGGGGAAGCGGGAACTATGATGAGAAGCAAAAAAATCTTCAGAACCCTGATCTTGAACTAAGGGAAATGACACAGACGTTAACTGAACTCTGCAAATACTGTGGATTGGAAAATGCCTAGAATAAGGGCATTCTGAAATCTTTGCATTCATTCACAGGATGAGGGTGTCGCTGGCTAGACAAACGTTTATTGCCCATCGCTGATTGAGGTTGGGAGTCAACCACATGGCTGTGGGTCTGGAGTCACATGTAGGCCAGACCAGGTAAGGATGGCAGTTTCCTTCCCTATAGGACATTAGTGAACCAGATGTGTTTTTCTAACAATCAACTTGTGGTCATCATCAGACTCTTAATTCCAAATTTTAATCGAATTCAAATTCCACCATCTGCTGCAGTGGTACTCGAAGCCAGGTCTCTGGATTAACAGTTTAGTGGTAACACGACTAGGTCATCATCTCCATTTTGGCTTACCAATGCTTTAATAAGGATATTGTGGCCCTGGGTACGTAAAGGATTTACAGTAATCTGAGAGTGCATGTATATATCAGGAGAGATACAGTGTAGGGCTCTCTTTCCTTGAAATGAGTAGACTGAAGGTGATTTAATGGAGGCCTTTAAAATGATGAAAGATTTTAATGACACAGGCAAGGGATAACCTTTCATCCTGTGGGGAGGAGCCACGTTAAAGGCCATCAGTGTAAGATCATCACCAAGAAATCCAATCAGGACCTCTGAATACAACCAATTTTTACCAAGAGAGTCGTGAGAAAGTGAAACTCACCCCCTTGGAGAATGGGTGAGGGGAATGGTATTGTTACAGTTACAGTGGACATCATGAAAGGGTTGGAAGGAGATGTTGACAGGTTGGGAGGAAGACTGGGGTTGGGGTTTGGGGAAGCTGAATAGTCTATTGCTGTGTCATTTTACTCAGCAGATTGTGACTGTTTGGAATTCTCTCCCACAGAGGGCTGTAGAAGCTCAGGCTTTGAGTCTGTTTAAGGCAGACATTCACTGATTTCTGATTCCTAGTGGGGTACGGGGTAATGGGAACACGGTGGATAAAATTCATGAAAGTGTTTGATCAACCATAATTGAAGTGACTTCACCCCCGTCACCAGTTCCCCCTTTATTTATGTGGGGAGCGTCCTAGACACTGATCCAGCTCCCTCAGAGCCAGCTCTCAGAGTGAACAGAACCACCGACACGCCTGTTTATATCTGTCAGCCAGGGCTCCCTGATTGGACCAGATTAACAGCCCCAATCAGGGAACTCCTATTCTATGAGGTCCACCTGGCTGAGCCCGTTACAGTCAGTAAAATGATCATTTTGTATAGTGGGGCAGATTTGATGGGCTGAATGGCCTACTCCTGTTCCTATATCCCTAAATCCCTTCAATGAAGACAAAATGGAATAAGCAAGTGAGCTATGCAATGAGGGATGATTGAGTGGAACAGGCTTACACTGGCATGTGTTTAGAAGAATGAGAGGTGATTGATCATATTGGAGGATATAAAATTCTTTACGAGGTGACGGGGTCAATATTGAGAAGCACTTCCTGCTTACTGCAGAGTCTAGAACACTGGGAAACCTGGTCAGCATGGACAATTTAGACCAAAGGGTCTGTTTCCATGCTGTATGACTCTACACCTTTAACTTGCAGCACGTGTGTGTTAATTAGAATAATTATTGAAAACACATTGGATTTCTTGGCCAAAATACCAACATTTCCTTAACTCAAATGAGATAAAACTGGACAAACACTGTGATTACAAATATTCCTTCATACTTGTTCAATGTAATCAGATCAAGGCAATCATTATTTCCCCATGAAGATGAAGGAAAGAATTTCTATATGCATTTCTATAGCACCTGCAACTGTACAAGGTGTAGATGAGACCACATTAGGAGTACTGTGACAGTTTCTGTTCTGATTGTGACAAAGTCCTGGGGCTGTTTATCTGGTCCAATCAGGGAGCCCTGGCTGACAGATAGAAACGGGAATGTCAGAGGTTCTGTTCACTCTGAGAGCTGGCTCTGAGGGAGCTGGATCAGGGTCAGGGACTCTCCCCGTGTAAATAAAGGGGGACTCAGTGACGGGATACTGGCCTCTGTGAAGTTATTTGAGTTTCAGAGTCCCCTTATTTAAGGAAAGATATTTTTTCATTGGAGGCATTTCAAAGAAGGTTCACAAGAGTGATTCCAGAATGGAGGGATTGTCTTAACAAGCAAAGTTTAAACAGGTTGATATTAGGTAAGTGCATCCTTTAGAACAATATACCAAGGAGAAAAATGGTGAAGCTGAACAGGAGCACTTAATTAACGATGCTCACACCTCCTTAGCAGGTTCTAGACTGGACCCAGGTCACCTGACCAGCTCTCTTAAAAGGGCAGTTTGAAGTCTACTCACTGGGGTTTAGAAAAATAAGAGGTGATCTCACTGAAACATTTTAAATGCTTAAGGATCTTGACAGGGTCAATGTTGAGAGGCTGTTTCCCCTCATGGGAGAGTCTAGGACCAGAGGGCACAGTCTGAGAATAAAGGGGCACCAATTTCAGACTGAAATGAGGAGGGATTACTTCTCTCAGAGGGATGTGGGTCTTTGGAACTCTTTGTCACAGAGAGCTGTGGGGGTAGAGTCCTATTTAAGGCTGAGATAGATTCTTGATCTGTTGGCGAATCTAAGGTTATAGGGAAAGGGCAGGGAACTGGGTGCGAGGAATCTTCGATCAGCCATGATTCTATTGGATAGCAGGACAGGTCCAAGGGGCCGAATGGCCTACTGCTGTTCCTATTTCTTATGGTCTTATTGTGATGACCTCAGCCAGTCCCAATATGTTTTACTGACAATGAAATAGTATTTTTGTAGTCAATTTTCACACAGGAAAATCCCACAACAAAACTGACCGAGTGATTTAGTCTGGTGGTGTGGCTCAAAGATTTCTCTTCAGGTACTGGCCAACATTTCTCCCTCAAACAACAAAACGGAGAAGGACTACATGAGCATTTCTATTATTTCCTGATTCTGGGCCTCGCTGTTTTCCAATATCATTTTAGCGATGACACTTCAGTATAATTCACAAGGCTGCACGAAGGTGCTATGGAAATGTAAGTTCTTTTACATTCCTTCAGGGATGTCTATCAAACATAATACATGAATTTGTACAGTGCATTTAATGTCAGAAAGTTAGATTAGATTCTCTACAGTGTGGAAACAGGCCCTTCAGCCCAACCAGTCCACACCGAACAGTAACCTACCCAGACCCATTTCCCTCTGACTAATGCACTTAACACTATGGGCAATTCAGCATGGCCAATTCACCTGACCCACACATCTGTGGACTGTGGGAGGAAACCAGGGCAAACCCACTCAGATGTGAGGAGAATGTGCAAACTCCACACAGACAGTTGCCTGAGGCTAGAATTGAACCTGGGACCCTGGTGCTGTGAGGCAGCCATGCTAACCACTGAGCCACCATGCCACCCGTAAACATCCCCACATTCTTCTTGGAAGTAACTGCCAAACAAGATTTCACACTGAGACACATGAGTATATTAGGTCAGTGACCAATAAACCATGATCCAAGGGGCAGGTTTTGTGGAGTGTTTTTGTGGAGGAAGAGAGGCCAAGATAGTTATGGATACATTCCAGAGCTAAAGGCCCAGGCAGCTGAAAGCATAGAGCCCGATAATGAGTGAGGAGAATAGAGCCACTGAGGCTGAAGGGGGTATATGTGGTCGAAGTCTGAAGTAAAAGGTTGATGGGCTGCATGGCCTTTTTTCCATCAATGGGACATTCAAGCTTGTATTGGCCATTATTACACAGTGAGCTCCCGGGTCTCTCTGGCACCACTTGGTGGCGAATGCATGAACAGCAACTGGAGAGGTCCCAGCAATGTCTCAGCCTCAATCCCAGCCAGCCTTTGATCATATTCTCTGATTAAATAATACTTTTCTTATTCTGAGCACTGGATTTTGCCAACTGCTTTGTTTGCTTCATCTGAAACCACATTAAATCCACACCAGTCCCACTTTCTCACACTTGGCGCATAGCTCCGAATCTTATGATCCTTCAGGTGACCATGCAAGTACTTCTTAAAGGTTGTGAGGTGTCCCAGAGGTGTTCTCTGAAACGTTCCGCAAGTAGGCGGCCTGTCTCTCCAATATAGAGGAGGCTACATCGGGTGCAGCGGTTGCAATAAATGATGCGTGTGGAGGTGCAGGTGAATTTGTGGCGGATATGGAAGGATCCCTTTGGGCCTTGGAGGGAAGTAAGGGGGGAGGTGTGGGCGCAAGTTTTACATTTCTTGCGGTTGCAGGAGAAGGTGCCGGGAGTGGAGGTTGGGTTATGTGTCACCAATCTTTCTTTCCGCAGCAGTTTTCTGAAAATTGATGTTAAATTCCTGGCGATGTGAGATCACTCTTGGTGGGGAATGGGGGTGGGGAGGAGGGGGTGTTTCAGTAATTTCTACATCCCTCAGTCTGAACCTGGTTTGGGAGGTTCACATTTCAGCCAACAATCCCGATGACTGGGTTGCCAGGAATATGAGACACTGGAAAAGAGTTGACACCCAGGGAATGTAACCCAGAAAAGGTCATTGCACCTTCACAAAATAAAGGGATTAGACGGCGCCGCAAAATAGACAAATGCTGCGCTTTCCTCCATACAAGTGTGTTGTTTTTGAAACCATTTTACATTCTTTGAGAACACTGACAGGATTGAATGCTTAACTGCACCAAGAATCTCCCCATTACACGCCGAAGTGACTGTCCAATGAAAAAATCCTTCCTTTTAAAAACTAATCTCATTGTCACAGACAATTACAGTTTGCCCCAATTTCACAGAGTAAATGCGAAAACTGCCCTACAAATAGTGATTAGGAATTCACTGGCATGGTACAGTAGGAGGCCATTCACCCATTGAGGCTCTGCAAGCTCTTTGAAGGACTTGCCAAATAACCCATTTCCCTTGGTCCGCCATCCCCAACTCTCTTGTCCTTTCTAGCCCTGTAAAATTTTCCTTTTATTAATTAATGTCAAGATCAACAATTTAACCAATTTAAATATCTCTGTGCACTGTATTTTAGATCATTCTGCTTTTATTTTGAGGATTGAGCTCAATTTCCTTTCCCGCACTGGGGATTATACACAGTATAGTGTCTGAATCATGGAAGTTCAGGTTTGGATTCCTGCAGTTGTTGCATATGAAATGATATGTGTTTTATTTTAAATTATGAGAAGAAACATAGACATATACATTCACACCTGTCCATGTCCTATCAACTTTGCCATTGTAATTTACTGTCTCTATGATTGCAATAGAATCAATCTATCCACAGAAATGTATCATGCTGCAGTTACAAACCCCTTCCAGTGGAGGTGCTGTTCCTCCACCATTGACAGGAGGGCTCAAGGACTATTGGTTAGCTTCCACGTAGTGCTGGTAATCCTGATTTAATTTGAGTTACTTATCTTTGTTTATTCATAGAATTTGGATGTCACTGGATGGGCCAGCATTTATTGCCCATTCCTAAATGCTCAGAGGGCAGTTGAGAGTCAGCCACATTGCAGTGGGTCCAGAGTCACTTGTATGCCAGATCAGGTAAGGATGGCAGATTTCCTTCCCTAAAGAATACTTGCAAACCAGGTGGGTTTTTACAACAATCAACAATAGCTACACCGTCACTTTTAGACTAGCTATTAACTTCAGATTTTTATTGAATTCGCCATCAGACATGGTGAGATTCAAACCCATTATCCTCAGATCACAGAGTTTTACAGCACAATAACAGACCCTTCGGTCCAACTTGTCCACACCTGCTAGATATCCTGAAATGATCCGGTCTGTATTGGCGTAGCTTTTCTAAGGTTGGAATAGTAAACTCCATGTTGGCATGTAGTAGGAAGGGAAGGTTAGTTTGAGCCATGCATGTCCCAATACCCACTGTTAGCATTATTCAGATCACAGCCAGTTGGAGAAATACTTCAACATCGAAAAAGATTTGATTTTTTGTTTTCAAAGAATCACTTTAACTCAAAAAGTTACTGTTTGAAAACAAATAACTTATATAGGGCTCTTGACATAATAAAATACCCAAAACGTAGAAGTCACCTAAAGTTGAAGCTTGAGCTTACGTGGTTTAAGATAAACTCTAAATCTCAATTTACTTCAAAGATTTGTTATTCAATCTGAAACACTTTATAAGTAAAGTTTGAAATTTTTCTAATTTAGTAGGCACTTTTGCTGAGAGCACAAAAATACTGTTAAAAACATCCATCGCTGCTAATTAAAATTAGAATGAAGTAGCCTGGAGATTGCATTATTTGTGTTATCAGCCCAGTGACATTATCACTAGGCCTCTGTCTGTCCAAAATCAGCTTTTGAATCTTCAAGAGGCCGAGTGCCTATTTTAAAAGCTCTCGACATTCCCGAATTCGACAGGCTGCCGATAACCTTTGGGAAGAGCAATGTTGGCTTTGTAAATCACACCTTTTTGCCTCTTATTTCCACCTTGAAAATCAGCATGTCGTGGCAAATTTCAGCCACCCGAGAATGATGCAGTGTAGCAAAGGGGCACACATCCAGCCTCTGACTCTGAGCCAGAAAATCCAAGTGACAATGAAGAAAGCAGACTCAAGGGACATGCATGTCATTTCTATAAAGCACTTTAATGACATTGCTCAGACATATTCGAACACATTTCATGTACAATGAAGGACAGGCACTGCAGTTAATTGCACACAGCAAGATCCCACAGAAGGTGACAAGTCTGCCTGTTTCTGCTGTTATTCACTGGAATGATGCTGTGAAACTTAGTAACTGGTACCCAGAGTGTCAGACTAGGCACAACCTCCCACACAACCACAGCCACATTCTAAATCACTGAGTACTCTCAACAGGCCATCAAGGGATTCCAACAAGGCTCCTTGCTTTGCTCCTGCTGTGACAGTTAGTAATCATGACTCTCTGTGACAGGTACTGGAGAGAGAGAGAGGGAGAAAGAGAGGAGGAAGGACAAATACAAGTCCACCTGCCCCAGGTTCTCGTCTGTTTTGTTTCCAATATCAACGGAGGTTGGTCCAGTCTTCAATTCGAGAAGGACAGGAAAGAGAGTCGTACTGATTACAACGAGGTCAGCCAGGTGGACTTCATAGAATCTGAGTTCCCTGACTGGGGCTGTTAACCTGGTCCAATCAGGGAGTCCTGGCTGACAGATATAAACAGGAGTGTGCCCTTTGATGTGAAGGGCACTGCTTATCACTGGCCACTCGGGTGTTTCCTTTCTTCCTGGTGGTGGAAATTTGAATAAAGGTTTGTACACCTTGAGTCTTTCACTGTGTCTCACACCTGCACACACACAACATGGGTGCTGGGGGAAAATATAAGCACTACCGTGGTTAGGTGGTCGGGTGTGGGTAATAGAAAAAGAAGAAAAAAAATAAACAGGAGTGTCGTTCTATTCACAAAAAAAAATAAACAGGAATGCATCCACTGATACCCTGGAGTTGTTCAGGGAGAGGTGGGCGCCGCAGGGTGTGGAGTGTATTATTTCCCCCTCCAATTCTATTTTGATTTAATCCCTGCCCTCCCCTTCACTGTATGATCACACAGCATTGCCTTTTGTGAAGGGCACTGCTTGTCACTGGCCACTCGGGTGTTTCCTTTTTTCCTGGTGGTGGAAACTGAATAAAGATTCGTGTACCTTGTGTCTCTCACTGTGTCTCACACCTGCACACACACACCATGGGTGCTGGGGAAAATAATCACTACCACAGTTAGGCGATAGAACAAGAAGAAAAAAGAAAGAAAAAAAAGAAAAAATAAACAGGAGTGTCAGAGGTCCTGTTCACTCTGAGAGCTGGCTCTGAGGGAGCTGGATCAGTGTTAAGGACTCTCCCCGTGTAAAAAAGGGGGGACTTGGTGATGGGATACTGGCCTCTGTGGAATTAATTCAGTGGCAGCGAGAAAAAAAAATGCTGCTGAAGAAATTCAATCACAATGGTTGTCTTTGAGTTGGGATAAGCATTTCTGGCATCATGTTGTTATTTGAGAAGCCTGAATTGTTCAATCCTGCTGTCGAAGACTGGGTTCAGTGTGTGGTAAGAATGCATTATTTTTTCTGGCAAATAACATTGGGGGCAGATGAAAAGCAACAAGTAATTCTCCTGACAGCTTGTGGTCTCACAGCTTTTTCGGTTATTAGGAGCCCAATGTTTCCTGAGGCGCCAGATACTAAAACCTTTCAAGCGCTGACGGATTTAGTTGAGGAATATTATGACTCCAAGCCTCCTCTAATTCTGAGACACTTTCACTTTTACTCAGCAATTCGAGAGCCGGGGGAATCTGTATCAGGATTTTTCATGAGGTTAAGATGACTGGCAGAGGCGTGTGACTTTGGTTTAACCCTTAATGAGATGCTGAGAGACCAATTGGTGGAAGGGATTAATGATGTAACCATGCAAAAGCCCCACTGGACTTCAAACATACCTGACAACTAGCTTTGTCATGAGAAAATGTAGCAAGTGGAGCAGATGAGTTACATAATATTCAGTTCAAGTCTCATATGAGAAGCAGCTGGATCAGTTATCGCTGATTGTAGTAAAACACCTAGGCCCAGGCATGACTTGGTGAAATTGGTTGAGAAAGATTCACCTTGATTGATTTTCAATTAGAATGGCAGCCTGAGTGGAGTCCTGATTAAATACCCGAGGTTTTTCAGGAAGGACTAGGGACTATCAAATGAGACAAGGCCACTTTGCCAGTTGACCAGGAAGCAATCCCATGATTCTGCAAGGCCCACCAAGTGCCATTTGCCTTTTGGTAAATGTAGAGGCAGAAATCAGGAGGCTGAAAAGTGAAGGAATCATCAAACCGGCACAGTTGGTGGAATGGGCAGCACCGGTCAGAAGCCTGATTCCTGAAGAAGGGCTTATGCCCGAAACGTCGATTCTCCTGCTCCTTGGATGCTGCCTGACCTGCTGTGCTTTTCCAGCAACACATTTTCAGCTCTGATCTCCAGCATCTGCAGACCTCACTTTCTCCTTGTGAAGCCTGATGGCTTGGTTCGCCTTTGTGGGGACTTAAACCAAGTGGTAAACCGCAGCTGGATAAATACCCAATTTCTCACACAGAGGACGTGTACCCCAAGCTGGCCGAGTTGCTGTCCATCACAAAGCTGGACATGAACCATATGTACCTGCAATTGTGCTTAGATGAGGATTCCCAGAAGAATGCTACATTTAATACCCATAAGGGTTTGTACCAAAAAACGAGACTGCCTTTTCGTGCCTGTGCAAATTTTCAGCAGATGGTGGAGAACATTTTATAAGGGCTATCCCAGGTTTCCATTCATCTGGATGGTGGGCTAATAACTGGGAAAACCAATAAGGCCAATTAGAGAACTTGGACAGAGTCCATAGGTGTTTCTCAAAGACAGGCATACGCCTTAGAAGGGAAAAATGTGTATTCTAAGCACCCCAAATAACCTACTTGGGTTACAGAGTTGACACAACAGGGTTACACACAGTAGAAGATAAAGTGAGGATGATCAAAGATACCCCAGCTCCCACGTCTGTACCAGAGCATGGTCTTTCCTTGGATTGGTGAATTTTTATGGAAAGTTCATACATAATCTCACTTTCATCCTGCTACCCTTACAGCTGCTATTGAAAAAGTGTCAGCCTTGGAAATGGTCCTGTAGCCAAGACCTATCCTCTTGGGAAGTGAAGAAGCAGCCGTCATCCTCTAAGATGTTGGCACACTATGATCCCAAGCAATACCTGGTGCTGACATGCGATGCCTCCCTGTACGGCATCGGGGTAGTGTTGGCTCACAGGTGACCCAATGGAGAGGAACAACCAATAGCACGTGCTTCCCGGACTTTGGCTGATGCTGAATGAAGATATACCGGATAGAGAAGGAACGTTTGACGGTCATCTTTGGTGTGAGAAAGTTCCACCAATGCCTTTACAGATGTAGATTTGTCATAGTACCAGACCACAAGCCCCTGCTAGGGATACTCAGAGAGATCAAGGCCTTGTTGCCCATAGCTTCCATTCGAGTTCGTGATGGGCTGAATGCCAAGTGCGTACAATTACAAATTGGAACACAGGCTGGGAGGCCAAGTAGCAAATGCAGATGCCTTGAGCTGCTTCCTGCTGGTAGATACACCACGGGTGCTGCTGCCTCTGGAACAGTTCTGTTCTAGTTTTCAGGACACCCTCCCAGTTACTGCTGACAATATCAGACCGTGGACGCAACAAAGATCTGGTCCTGGTAACACTAAAACGGACGGGGGAAACAAAAGGACCAGAATTGAAACCTTTCCGGGCCTGGCGAGACCAAATCACCATAAAGGATGGCATTTATTATGGGCAGTGAGAGAGATTGCCCAGAGCAAAGGTCGCTTTCAAATACTGGCCGAACCCCACCAGGATCATCCTGGGATTCCGAAGTTCTTCAGTTCTGAAGAAAAGTGACTGGACCCGAAATGTTAACTGTGATTTCTCTCCACAGACGCCACCAGACCCAATGAGATTTTTCAGCAATTTCTCTTTTTGTTTCCCACACACAGTGTAGGAGTTATGCAGCAATCTAGCAAACTACGAGTTCAAATCCCACAGCGGTGTCTTGTCAGTTTGAATATCATTGGATATATATCAGTTACTGGTGGAAGTGAGCATGGATTCTAATAAAATCATCGACTCATACAGTACAGATTAGGCTCTTTGACCCATCAAGTCTGTACTGACAAAAATATACTGAACCTACATGGGTCCTAGTGTCTCGCACTGAGCCTGTATCCTTGAATGTTCTGACATTTCAAGTGCTCGGCCAAATACTTTTTAATGTTTGTGAGATTTTCCACCTCAGATCCCCACCAGGCAATGCATTCCAGATTCTCACCAACCTCTGGGTGAAAACATGTTCAACTCCCTTTGAAACCTCCTGCTTTTCACCTTAGAATGATGCACCCTTTGTTCTTGACCCTTTGACAAAGGAGAACAGCTGCTTTCTATCCACCTTCTCTCAGTCCCTCATAACCTTCTTCACCACTTTCAGGGCTCCCCCTCAGCCTTCTCTGCTCTGAAGAAAACAGCCTGAGCTTATCCAGCCTCCCTCCATCGCTAAGATGCTCCATCCCAGTCTGTATCCTGGTGAATCTCCTCTGTATTCCCTTCAGGGCAAGATGGCAGCAGAGTTCCAGGGCTGCGTGTGATCTCTCGCCTGTGGCCTGTGCACTCCCATCTGCTCTCCTTCTTTGTTTTAGTTTTGCTTCTGCTCTTTCGCTTTATTTCCTTCTCTTTTGGTCTTTTGTTTAGGCGGCAGGGGTCTCTTCAAGATGGCGGTGCTGGCAGCGTGACATCTACAGCCAAAGTGGGACTTGTTGCCTAGTAGTGGCCTGGCCTGGCAAAGGACCCGGGGAATCTGTGTTGTGGACCCAGCAGTGAAGAGATAACGCCTAAAGTGGGGCGACTCCTACGTTGGAGGGTCCAGTGCAGGTGGAGGTGAGGTGCTGGTAGTGGAGATCTTCATGAGATTAGGGTCTGGCAGGGACTGGGTTGGAAAGATGGATATTCTGAACATTTTATTTTTCTAATTTATTCCTGTCACCTATAATTTATTTCTTCACTTTTCTAATTTTCTTTTGTTTCTTATGAATTTGATCTAAAGTATCTGAAAACTTTTCACTGCATTCATTTGAGTCTATGTGACAATAAAACTAATTCAATTCAACATCCTTCAAACAGCATGGGGACCAGAACTGCACACAGTACTCCAATTCTGACCTAACCAAACACCTGTCCAATTCCAACATAACCTCCCTGCTCTTATAATCTATAGCATGACTGACTAAGGCAAGCATTTCATTTGCCTGCTTCAGATATCTGTGGAGAAACAGCCTCAGATTCCTCTGTTCCCTCTGAGCTTCTTACTTTCCTGTCATTCACTGAGTGCTCCCTTGTCTGGTTACTTCTTCCAAAGTATATCACCTTACATCGATCAGGATTAAATTTCATCTGCCACTGATCTGCCTGTCCATATCCTGCTCTCATCCAAAACCATCCTTCTTACTGTCGCTACCTTTTCAAAGTCCTAACTGGTTCAGGTGCGTCCTTTACCTCCCCTTCTTAACCAATCTAGCCAACATGTGACTCCAGTCTCACACCAATTTGATTAACCCTTAAGCTGTCTCCTAAACAGTATCAAACTGTGACAAAGAATAAAATCAGATAGAGAATAGGATGGACTAACATGAGTCAAGGAGACATTGTCAAGGTTCTGAAATACATATCCTGAGAACTTATTTTATTGAAAAGCTTCTTGAGAATCAGTTTCAGACTCTCAATTCCTTCCTATTGGACATCTGCAAGGAGGAACAGTGACAACATATCAAAGATTATTAGAAATTTCTTAATTGAGCAAGTTAAGAATGGCATCAAATTGACAGAAAAAGCATGTAGTGTTGTGAAGATTACTGGTAGGTCAGAGATTGGGAATACTCCTGAAACCAGCAAAGGATAACTAAAAATATGGAGGGGACATGAGACTGTGAGAGTAAGCTAGCAAGAAATATAAAAACAGGCAGTAAGAGCTTCTACTTGTATATATGAAAGAGAGCATCCAAAGTAAGGTTGAGAGGAATTAAAAATGGAAGCAAGAAAATGGCGGAGACTGTGGACAAGACAGTAAATCTATTCCATCAGTAGCAGAATGTTAGAGGGATGAAGAGAGCAAGAAACCCAAAATGGCCATTGTCACCATCAAAGTAGCCTCAGGCTCTTCCTGGGACTGAAAATTAACGGGTTCCCTCAATATGATGACCTGTGTCCTAGGTTCTTAAAGTAATTTGTGAATGCATTGGTTATAATCTTCCAAAGATCTCTAGATTCTGAAAAAGACTCTGTAGATTGGAAAACTGTAAATGTAACACCTCTATTCAAGAAAGGAGGGAGACAAACAACAGAGAACAGTTTGCCGAATATTTGCCATTGAATTAATGTTTGAGTTTATTATTAAGGAAATGGGACACTTTGAAAGTGGTAATTTAATCAGACAGAGTCGACACGGTTTTGTGAAAGGGAAATTGTGTCTGACAAATTTATTGGAGCCCTTTGATGATGTAGGAAGCACGATGGTTAAGAGGGAAATGGTAGGAACAATTAAGGCAAATGGATGCTTTAAGGGTTAAGCTGGACAAGCCGCGTTGATAGATTTAAGTGAGGAATGATGGAAGGGGGCTCAAGTGGGTTTAAACATTGGCAAGGACTGGTTGGCCAAATGGCCTCTTTCTGTGCCCATATACCCTAAGTAATCCACCTGCTTCTATTTCCTATATACGTCTGTTCTAACATTGAGGCATTACCAGGCAGGAGCTAATGTAGGTTAGTAAGCAGGCCTTGGTCTCAGTTAGGATTCATTAACATTGCTTGCCAGTGAAATCTCACCACAGCATCCAGTCAGTCAGCCAGGTCTGGGTGTGTTCGGGGAGAGAGCACATCGTCTGCTGACAGGCAACATTGTTTAAAACAGCTTTGAGTGCCAAAGGAAAAGTGAATGAAAACGTATCGAAATAAATATGAATAACATTGATTAACACCTGATTTTATAATACTGAGAAAACAAATGCCAGTAAACTCTTCTTAATCATAGCCATACAAAGGTCCTCACAACTACTCTGTATTTTTTGTGTTAAAAAAATAAATTGTTTGGACTTTCTTCAATGATAAAGAACACTCTCCATGAAATTCCTTCATTTTCTTTTTAAAAAATGCTGATTCACCATGAATCCACGCAGAGTGAAAAGTTCCAGTTGGACTTGGCACAGCGTTCTGTTTTGGTTAAGTGGAGGTTAAGTAATGACCCAGCCTCCTCCTGGTGAGTCAATGACGATTGACTCTGATATAGTCAATGCTGCCTCATGAAGCTGCTGCTGTTGAAGTTGATGCAGTCCATTAATCCAACCCCAGCCAGGCTAACACCACAGAACTAACAGCCAGCTTCACCTTCCAGCTCAATGCAATGGCGGCTCGAGACATCCCAGCCTTAGATGTACAGGAGCAATTCCTTTTCTCATCTCCCGACTGGCTTTCATCATGATGACCCCGACCCGTTCGGGCTCTGGAACGGGTGTGCTCGGAAATCGATGAGTCCGCCTGCATCTCGCTGCACACCAGCCAATCCCTGGCCACGGACTTCGGATACCCAGGGTCCACTTGCATGTTACTGTGTGTCACTTTCCAGTAATCCTTCCCCTTAAAGAAATAGGCAGCTCCTACATGGGAACACAAGAATTTAATTTGAGTTGATTGCTGATGCAGTGAAAAGTATTGTTTTGCACTTTATCCAGGCAAATCATAACCTACATAAGTATATGGGTCAGTGCTGAGGGAGTGCCGCACTGTCGGAGGGTCAGTGCTGAGGGAGTGCCGCACTGTCGGAGGGTCAGGGCTGAGGGAGTGCTGCAATGTCAGAGGGTCAGTGCTGAGGGAGTGCCGCACTGTCGGAGGGTCAGTGCTGAGGGAGTGCCGCACTGTCGGAGGGTCAGGGCTGAGGGAGTGCTGCAATGTCAGAGGGTCAGTGCTGAGGGAGTGCCGCACTGTCAGAGAGTCAGTACTGAGGGAGTGCTGCAATGTCAGAAGGTCAGTGCTGAGGGAGTGCCACAGTGTCAGAGGGTCAATGCTGAGTGAGTGCTACACTGTCAGAGGGTCAGTACTGAGGGAGTGCTGCACTGTCGGAGGGTCAGTGCTGAGGGAGTGCTGCAATGTCAGAAGGTCAGTGCTGAGGGAGTGCCACAGTGTCAGAGGGTCAATGCTGAGTGAGTGCTACACTGTCAGAGGGTCAGTGCTGAGGGAGTGCCGCACTGTCGGAGGGTCAATGCTGAGGGAGTACTGCACTGTTGGAGGGTCAGTGCTGAGGGAGAGCCGCACTGTCGGAGGGTCAGTGCTGGGGGAGTGTCGCAGTGTCAGAGAGACAGTGCTGAGTGAGTGCTACACTGTCAGAGGGTCAGTACTGAGGGAGTACTGCACTGTCGGAGGGTCAGTACTGAGGGAGTGCTGCAATGTCAGAAGGTCAGTGCTGAGGGTGTGCCGCACTGTCGGAGGGTCAGTGCTGAGCGAGTGCTGCACTGTCGGAGGGTCAGTACTGAGTGAGTTCTGCACTGTCGGAGGGTCAGTGCTGAGGGAGTGCCGCACTGTCGGAGGGTCAGTGCTGAGGGAGTTTTGCACTGTCGGAGGGTCAGTGCTGAGCGAGTGCTGCACTGTCGGAGAGTCAGTGCTGAGGGAGTGTCGCACTGTCAGAGAGTCAGTGCTGAGGGAGTGCCGCACTGTTGGAGGGTCAGTGCTGAGGGAGTGCCGCACTGTTGGAGGGTCAGTACTGAGGGAGTGCTGCAGTGTCAGAGGGTCAGTGCTGAGGGAGTGCTGCATTGTTGGAGGGTCAGTGCTGAGGGAGTGCAGCACTGTCGGAGGGTCAGTACTGAGGGAGTGCTGCATTGTTGGAGGGTCAGTGCTGAGGGAGTGCTGCACTGTCGGAGGGTCAGTGCTGAGGGAGTGCCGCACTGTTGGAGGGTCAGTGCTGAGGGAGTGCCGCACTGTCGGAGGGTCAGTACTGAGGGAGTGCTGCAGTGTCAGAGGGTCAGTGCTGAGGGAGTGCAGCATTGTTGGAGGGTCAGTGCTGAGGGAGTGCCGCACTGTCGGAGGGTCAGTGCTGAGGGAGTGCCGCACTGTCGGAGGGTCAGTGCTGAGGGAGTGCCGCACTGTCGGAGGGTCAGTGCTGAGGGAGTGCCGCACTGTCGGAGGGTCAGTGCTGAGGGAGTGCCGCACTGTCGGAGGGTCAGTGCTGAGGGAGTGCCGCACTGTCGGAGGGTCAGTGCTGAGGGAGTGCCGCACTGTCGGAGGGTCAGTACTGAGGGAGTGCTGCATTGTCAGAGGCTCAGTGGTGAGGGAGTGTAGAACCATCTGAAGGTTAGTACTGAGGGAATGCAGCACTGTCGGAGGGTCAGTTCTTGAGGTGTGCTGTACTGTCAGGTCTTTCATCTATCAGAAGTAATGTAGGTTCACAATTGGGTGAAGAAGTTTCCATGACACTATTTGAAGAATGTGCCAGTTCTTCCAGTGTCTTGACCAGTAATTATCCCTGAATCAACATCACCCAATTGGGCTGTTCGAGATTGTGAAAAGCACTGAAAATGAAAATTCTTTCATTTTACATCAAGCTTGCATCTGATTGGCTCATGTCAAGTTGCTAAAGGGCAATGAGTCACATCACTTTTTAAAAAAGTTTTAAAACCGGAATAAAGTCACCATTTCTCACATCTCACTGCCTGAGTGTGGCACTTCATAAGGAGAACCCATACCTGGAGAATATGTTCACAGGGACATGTCACAATGAATTCTGGGCTGTGCCCCTTCGACAGGGAGTATGTGAGAATTGAATGCAAGGGACAGGTCACATCCCAAACTGCCTCACCCCCCTCACCCCCACCCCAGTTCCCCCCTTCTGAGTTACTCTCCTCAAACTGCAAACTACCTGCAGGTCATCAGCTGGTGGGTAGCACTGATCTTTCAGCTCAATCTTTATGGGGTTTGCACAGCTTCATTTGTCCACCTGCTGTCATGGAAGCAGTCAAGTTGAAGGGGAAAGCGGGTTTGCTGGATCGGTCTGCATTTATGTAGCACCTCTAACATGGCAAACCATACCAATCCACCCCCACCCAAGTTGCTTCATGGAAGTGTTATAAAATAATAACCCAAGATGCTGAGGCTCATATTGAGACATTGGAACATAACAGCAAAAGCTTCTTCAAACAGACAGGTTTTAAGGAACATCATAAAGGAAAAGAGGAAGGGGCAATGTTACATATAGAGTTTCAAGTGCCGGTAACTGAAGGCACACCAGGCAACAGTGCAGCGATTATAATCAGACAGCCTCAAGTGGCTGGAATTGGAGGAACACAGAGATTGGTGGGTGGAGAGGGGAGGTGGACTGAGAGCCCAGCACAATGGGTCAACACAATGATTTTCTAGAGGTTTTTGTGTGTCTCTACAACGCTGGTGAAAATCCAATTTTCAGCATCCAGCAGTCAAAAGCTGCATTCCTTGCAATAAATGCCTCATCTTTGCACTTCGTTATAGGGTGTCATGGTGGCTCTGTGGTTAACACCACTGCCTCACAGTGCCAGGGACCCAGGTTTGATTCCCGTCTTGGGTGACTGTCTGTGTGGAGGTTGCACGCTCTTCCCAGTCCAAAGATGTGCAAGTTAGGGTGGAATGGCCATGCTAAATTGCCCGTACTGTCCAGGGATGAGCAGGCTCGGTGAGTTAGCCATGGGAAAATGCAGGGCCACGGGGATAGGGTGGTTCTGGGTGGGATGCTTTTCAGAGAGTTAGTATGGACTGAACGGCCTGCTCCGACACTGGAGGGATTCTATAGCTCTACATTATTAAATGCGTAGAGTGGTCCCAAGTAAGTTGGAGTCCAAATAGTACTTTAACCTTGTTCCACAGCCATTTAATTAGGTCACAGCTGACTGTACCTCAAATCCATTTGCTTAAATTCCCCATAGCTCTTGATATCCTTACCCAATGTAAGGTGATCACCTCAGTCTCAATAGCTGCAGTGGACTCGTTTTGGGGAAACAGGTTCCAGATTGCTGCTGCAGGTTGTCAGGGTCACAGAGGGAATAAGAACAGGACTTTGGGAGATGCCACCAGCTCAGTAAGTCTGGGATGAAGATATGTCAGTGGCAGAGCACGGAGAGACCTCACTACCCTTTCCAGCTTTCAGCACCTCAGCTTGCCTTGTTGTCAGTAAAGCCTTTAAAAGAATAACACAAATAGATGCAGATGCTGAAGATCTGAAACAAACAAAAAAAAATTGCTGGAGAAACCCAGCAGGTCTGGCAGCATCTGGGGAGAGAAAGCAGAGTTGACATTTCAAGTCCAGTAACCCTTCTTCAGAACCTGACTCCTGCTGAGTTTGTACCTTTAAGAGAGCTCACTATCATTATGCCTTTCAGAGACATGCTCATGAAATCATTCCTGATTCAGGTAGACAGGGCAGTGAAGGTGGCTTTCGGCACACTGGCCTTCATCAGTCATGAGTATAGAAGTTGGGAAGTTATGCTGCAGTTGTACAGGACGTTGGTGAGGCTACACTTGGAGTACTATGTTCAATTTTGGTCCCCTTGCAATAGGAAGGATGCTATCAAACTGGAAAGAGCGCAGAAGAAATTTACAAGGATGTTGCCAGAACTCAAGGGTCTGAGTTATCGGGAGAGGTTGGACAAGGGAGGATATTTTTCTTTAGAGTGCAGGAGACTAAGGGCGGGGGGGAGCTTATAGAAGTGTATAAGTCTTTTTCAGTCTCAGTCTCAGAAAAAGTCTCAGTCTTTTTCCCAGGGGTGGGGGAATCGAGGACTAGAGCGCATCCGGTTAAGGTTAGAGGGGAAAGAATAAAAGGGAACCTGAGGGGCAACTTTTTTACACAGAGGGTGGTACGTGTATGGAATGAGCTGCCAGTGGAAGTGGTTGAGGCTGGTACATTAACAACATTCATGTCATGTGACCGGAGGGCATAAAGATCCCATACTCCATCTTACCCTGCGGATCACTTGAAGCGTGACACTCATGGGTAACATGTTTTGCTGCTGTAAACCATGAATGTAATATTAGCCCAGGCATGTAGTCCCTGAGGAATGTAATGCTGACAGACCATTGATTATTGTAATAACTGTCTGTTGGATCCTTCAATACCAGCACATCCACACCCAGTTTCCAATGTCATGGGAGACAACTGAAGTGGCTGGAGATAAACTCACACCAGGTTTCCCCGATAGCGATTGCCAAAACCACAAACATACCATCAGACCACTTCATGGCATCGTCGAGTTGGCTGGGCAGCCCCTGCCACTGACCCATGTCTTTCGGGTAATCAGGGTCCATTCTCCGCAGGTGGTCGTCATATCTCCAGTACTGGTTGTCCTTAAAGAAGTAGGTTTTATCGTCGTGGGGACAGACAAATGCTGCATCAATACTCTTCACTGACAGGTCAAAGTCACTGATGAAGCGTGGGTAACTCTCCTCGACATTATTATCTTTGAACACCCAGTACCGCTCCCCTGTTAAACAGCAATACCAACACACAGTCAGCCTTAACATACCTCCAAACAGGTGGCTCATACTATTTGGTTAATCAACTTCTTTTTTCAGTCGTAAAGTATTGGATTTCTGCAAAACCATAGGTTGATACAGGGATGCCATTCAACCTAATACTGACACTCTGACAGTGCGGCACTCCCTCAGCACTGACCCTCTGACAGTGCGGCACTCCGTCAGCACTGACCCTCTGACAGTGCGGCACTCCGTCAGCACTGACCCTCTGACAGTGCCCGCTCCCTCAGAACAGGCCCTTAAACAGTGTGGCACTCCCTCAGTACTGACTCTCTGATGGTGCAGCACTGCCTCAGTACTGACCCTCTGACAGTGCAGCACTCCCTCAGCACTGACCCTCTGACAGTGCAGCACTCCCTAAGCACTGACCCTCCGACAGTGCAGCACTCCCTCAACACTGACCCTCCGACAGTGCCCACTCCCTCAGCACTGACCCTCTGACAGTGCAGCACTCGCTCAGCAATGACCCTCTGACAGTGCGGCACTCCTTCAGCAATGACCCTCTGATAGTGCGACACTTCCTCAGCACTGACCCTCCGACAGTGCGGCACTCCCTCAGCACTGACCCTCTGACAATGTGGTGCTCCCTCAGCATTGATCTTCTGACAGTGCGGCATTCCCTCAGCACTGACCTTCCGACAGTGCAGCACTCCCTCAGCACTGACCTTCCGACAGTGCAGCACTCCCTCAGCACTGACCCTCTGACAGTGCAGCACTCCCTCAGCACTGACCCTCCAACAGTGCGGCACTCCCTCAGCACTGACCCTCCAATAGTGCAGCACTCCCTCAGCACTGACCCTCTGACAGTGTAGCACTCCCCCAGCACTGACTCTCTGACAGTGCAGCACTCCCTCAGCACTGACCCTCTGACAGTGCAGCACTCCCTAAGCACTGACCCTCCGACAGTGCAGCACTCCCTCAACACTGACCCTCCGACAGTGCCCACTCCCTCAGCACTGACCCTCTGACAGTGCAGCACTCGCTCAGCAATGACCCTCTGACAGTGCGGCACTCCTTCAGCAATGACCCTCTGATAGTGCGACACTTCCTCAGCACTGACCCTCCGACAGTGCGGCGCTCCCTCAGCACTGACCCTCAAACAGTGCGGCACTCCCTCAGCACTGACCCTGAGGGCAGTCCGCCTCTGTCTCGATAAATGGGATTTTTCTGTATGTCTGACCATCAACCAGTTTTGACAATTTGATTCCAATTCGCAGTTAGGCCTATCAGTTACAGACAAAAGGGGCCTATTGCCTGTTTTCACCAGTGCCTTTCCCAATGTTGGCCAGGAAGCCAGCAATTCAATGTGGGACATACCTTCCTTGCTGTTGTCAATGCAAAGATCAAAGAATTCCATTCTGGTATCAATCCATGGAACAAATGATTGAACACGCTGGGGCTCATTTCTCTGGGAAAGGTATGCTTTCCAGATAATTTAGTCAAGGCTTTTAAAATAATGAATGGGTGGGGTTTGAGATTTGACATACAAATATTTCCTTTTCTGGGGGATCCATACAGGTAAACTGGTCATTAGCAGCTGTAACAGGGAGTTCAGGAAAAGGCTGTGTACCAGACAGTGATGGGCGCTGCCTGGGGCAGATTTTACTGTCAGCTACACGCGAGAAGCCGAATTGAAGGCAGGAGAAAACAGATCAGACTGTGGGGAAAGACCAATGAGAGCGGGATAGGAAGGATGGCTTGACCAATGGGCTGTAAGCAGACAGGCAGGAGGCTGGAAGAACACAGCAAGCCAGGCGACATCAGGAGGTGCAGAAATTGACATTGCGGGGGTAACCCTTCTTCAGGACTAGGGGTTCCAGCATCTGCAGTTTTTTTGTCTCTACCAATGGGCTAGCATGTGCTGAATGGGCTGAGAGGCCTCGTTCTGTCCTGTCATGGTGTATGATTCTGTAATGCTGACAGAAGGATTGTTTGAGGCAGAGAACTGAATGAAACACATGGAAGAGAGCAATGCTGAAGAAAGGATGGGAAGAGGGACCTCACGTGGAGTGGAAACTGTGGGGCAGAATGGTCTGTTTCTTTGCTCAAGGTTTGATGTAACAGAGGCTGAAATGGATGTGAAAATACTCCGTAAGATTGATTTTAGAAGCAATGGTTCTATATTAAGCATTTTAACCGTTAATGTTTCAGTGTCTTTCAGATCAAGGTCTACAGCTGTTCATCATGAAATCGTCAGCTTACTCAGCTTTTCGATTTATGCCACCACTTCACATTGGCCTCACAGTGTGACTCTGAAGATAAACCCTGTTCGACAATATTTACCCGGCAATGTCTTTCAGAAATCTGTATTACAAACCTGCAGGATTCAGTGTTTCTTAGGAATCTGTTGTTACGAAATTGTAAAGATGTGACCTCATAACCCAGGCTGTCACTTCCTGAGTAATACCCCAACACAAACTGAGCAAACCAAACATGGTAATTCCATTTCCATTTTCCCCCTTAAATGAAAGCAGCATACAGAGAAACTCAGCAGATCTGGCAGCATCTGTGGAGAGAGAGAGAGACAGTTAATGCTTCAAGTCTGAAGAAGGGTCATGGGACTCACAGTGTTAACTGTTTCTCTCTCCATAGATACTGCCAGACCTGCTGAGTTTCTCCAGCATTTCGTGTCTGTTGTGTGTTTTGGCTCATTTTGTTCTGACCAGCCCATAATAATCAGCTGCTTCCTCCCATAGTTTTAAAATAGGGGAGCAGGAAGTGGCCATTCAAGCTTGCTACACTGTCCTATCTACACCCACCTGCCTTCACTCCATATCTCTTAATAGCCCTTGCCTAACAAAATCCGATCTCCGATTTAAAGTGATCGATTATGCCCTAGCATTTAATCCAGAGACCCAAGTCATGTTTCCGGGACCTGGGTTTGAACCCACCGCACCAGATAGTGGAATTTGATTTTAATAAAAATCTAATAATGACCAGGAAACAAATGTTAATTGCTGAAGAATCCATCTGATTCACAAATGTCCTTTAGGAAGCATAAGACCATAAGGACAAGGAGCAGGAGTAGGCCGTCTGGCCCTTCGAGCCTGCTCTGACATTCAGTATGATCACGGCTGATCTTTTCATGGCCTCAGCTCCACTTCCCGCCCTCCCACCGTAACCCTTAATTTCTTTACTATTCAAAAACCTATCTAACTTTGCCTTAAACCATTCAATGAGGAAGCCTCAACTGCTTCACTGGGCAGGGAATTCCACAGATACACAACCCTCTGGGTGAAGATCCTTCTCAACTCAATCCTAAATCTGCTCCCGCTAAGTTTGAGGCTATGCCCTCTTGTCCTAGTTTCACCTGCCAGTGGAGACATCCTCTTTACTTCCATCTTATCGATTCCCTTCATAGTTTTATATTTCTATAAGATCCCCCTCATTCTTCTGAATTCCAATGAATATAATCCCAGTCTACTCAGTCTCTCCTCATAAGCCAACCCCCTCAACTCCAGAATAAACCTAGTGAACCTCCTCTGCACCCCCTCCAGTGCCAGTACATCCTTTCTTAAGGAAGGAGACCTCAACTGCACAGTATTCCAGGTGTGGCCTCACCAGCACTTTGTACAGCTATAACATAACCTCCCTGTTTTTAAATTGCATCCCTTTAGCAATGAAGGACAAAATTCCAATTGCCTTCATAATTACCTGTTACACCTGCAAACCAACCTTCTGTGTTCATGCACAAGGATATCCAGGTCCCTCTGCACAGCAGCATGCTGCAACTTTTCACCATTTAAATAAGCGTCCGTTTTGCTGTTTTTCACCCAAAGTAAAGGACCTCACATTTACCAACAGTGCACTCCAACTGCCAGACCCTTGCCCACTCACTTAACCTGTCTACATCCCTCTGCAGACATTCACAGTCCTCTGCACACTTGTTCTACCACTCATCTTAGTGGCAGAACTGGGTACTGCAGATGCTGGAAATCAGAGTCTAGATTAGAGTGGTGCTGGAAAAGCACAGCAGGTCAGGCAGCATTCGAGGAGCAGGAAAATCAATTTTTTGGGCAAAAGCCTTTCATCAGGACACTCATCTTAGTGTCAACTGTGAACGTTGACACACCACATGTGGTCTCCAACTCTAAATCATCGATGTGGGCGGCACGGTGGCACAGTGGTTAGCACTGCTGCCTCACAGCGCCAGAGACCCGGGTTCATTTCCCTCCTCAGGAGATCCACTGTGTGGAGTTTGCACATTCCCCCCGTGCCTGCATGGGTTTCCTCCGGGTGCTCTGGTTTCCTCCCATAGTCCAAAAATGTGCAGGTTAGGTGAATTGGCGAGGCTAAATTGCCCGTAGTGTTAGGTGAAGGGATAAATGTAGGGGAATGGGTCTGGGTGGGTTGCGCTTCAGCGGGTCAGTGTGGACTTGTTGGGCCAAAGGGCCTGTTTCCACACTGTAATGTAATCTAATCTAAGAATTGTAAACAATTGCGATCCCAACACTGATCCCTGGGACACACCACTAGCTACTGATTGCGAACCAGAAAAGCACTCATTTATCCCGACTCTTTGCTTCCAGTTAATTAATCAATCCTCTATCCATCCCAATACATTACCCATAACACCTTGCACCTTTATCTTTTGCAGCAGCCTTTTGTGCAGCACCTTGTCGAATACCTTCTGGAAATCCAGGTACACCACATCTACAGGGTCCCCATTTTCCACCACTGTCCTCAAAGAATTCCAGTAAATTAGTTAAACATGACCTGCCTTTCATGAACCCATGCTACACCTGCCCGATGGAACAATTTCTATCCAGATGTCTCACTATTTCTTCCTCGGTTATAGATTCAAACATTTTCCCCACTAAAGAAGTGAAGCTCACGGACCTGTCAATACCTGCCTTTTGTCTACCTCCTTTTTTAAACAATGGCATCAAATTGCTGTTTCCCAATCTGCCAGAACCAAAAGAAAACTGTCTGTCTCACCAAATCTGACCTACGGGTCACTCCAGACCCATAGCCATGTGGCTGACTCTGAACTGCCTGATGGGCAATTGAGGATAGATAATACCCAGCCACGCCCACAGCCTGGGAAGGAATAAAAGGAGCTGGTGATGGCTAGTAAAACACACCATGGTGAGAAACCCTGAGTTTTAACAGAGGGTTTACCCTGTTCCTGTAAACACAGGGAATCACATAACACAGGAGATTGATGGGGCAAGATGGGGATGGGGCAGATTGTGATTCCCAGACCAGTCAATGCGAAAACGAAGGAGAGGGTTAAATAGAGGTGTTCAAATGTGGAAGAGTTTTGCCAGAGTAGACAGTGACACAAGGGAAGATATTGCTCAGTCAGCCGTAATGGTAATTGGGAATGATGAAATGATATTTGTAAAGCCTGATAAGTTGATGGAAGCACATTCAACAATTGCCTTCAAAAGGGAATTGCATACAAACTTGAAAAGGGCAGAAACAAATGACCAGACCATGGGGAGAGGGCAGGGTGTGGGGTTTGTGAGAAACTTCTCTCAAACAGCTGCTTCAGGCACCAGGAGCTAACAGACGCCCGATGTGCTCTGTCATCCTATCATTCTGATACATATCTCTGTGGGCTGTTTAATATAATATAAAGACAAAACAACATGATTACATGTTTTTGATAAAGTCCCACAAAGGATACTAATGCTTAAAGTGACAGCCCGTGGGATCCGAGGAAATTTGATATATTGGATCCAGAATTGACTGAGTGGCAGAAACCCGAGTGTGATGGTTGAGGAATGTTTTTATGAATGAAAGTGTGTGCTCAGTGCGGCCCCATATGGATCAGGGTTCAGGCCCTTGCTGTTTGTGGTATATTTAAAAGTTGAAAGGCTTGATCTGTAAGTTTGTGAACAATGTGAAAATTTGTGAGTGGTAAATAGTGAGGGAGATAGCCTGGGACTACATGAGGATATAGATGGGCTGGACAGATGGGCTGATCAATCTGGATCAGTGTAAAATGATGCACTTGGGCAGGACAAACAAGGCAAGGGAATACATGATGAATAGAAGGATCTAAGGAAACACCGAGAGACCCTAATGTACATGTTCACCAGCCCCTTAAGGTAGTGGGATACTTAGATAAAATGGTTAAGAAGCCTTTATTAGCTGAGGTATAGAGCAGGGAGGTGATGCTGGAACTGTATAAAATATTGGTTAGGCCACAGCTGAAGTACTGGGTGCAGTTCTGGAATTCATATTATAGGGAGGATGTGATAGCACTGGGAGAGAGAGATTTACAAGGATGCTGCCTGGGCTGGAGAGTCTCAGTGATGGAGAGAGATTGGACAGACTGGGGATGCTGTCCTTAGAGCAGAGGGGACTGAGGGGGACATGATTGAGATGGAGAACATGATGAGGGGCATGGACAGGGTAGACAGGAAGAATCCTTTCACCTTGGTGGAGGGATCAGCGAGCAGGGGGTGGAGATTGAAGGTTCAGGCCAAGAGGCTTCGAGGAGATGTGAGAAAAAAAATGCTTCCACCCAGAGGGTTTTGGGAGTCTGGAACTCCCTACCAGTAAGGGTGGGAGAGTCATAGAGTTACAGAGATGTAAAGCATGGAAACAGACCCTTCGATCCAACTCATCCATGCTGACCAGATATCCCAACCCAATCTAGTCCCACCTGCCAGCACCCGGCCCATATGCCTCCAAACCCTTCCTATTCATATACCCATCCAAATGCCTTTTAAATGTTGCAATTGTACCAATCTTCACCACATCCTCTGGCAGTTCATTCCATACACGTACCACCCTCTGCGTGAAAAAGTTGCCCATTAGGTACCTTTTATGTCTTTCCCCTCTCACTCTAAACCTATGGCCTCTAGTTCTGGACTCCCCGACCCCAGGGGAAAGACATTGCCTATTTACCCTATTCATGCCCCTCATAATTTTGTAAACCTCTATAAGGTCACCCCTTAGCCTCTGACACTCCAGGGAAAACAGCCCCAGCCTGTTCAGCCTCTCCCTATAGCTCAAATCCTCCAACCCTGGCATCATCCTTGTAAATCTTTTCTGAACCCTTTCAAGTTTCACAACATCTTTCTGATAGGAAGGAGACCAGAATTGCACACAATATTCCAAAAGTGGCCTAACCAATGTCCTGTACAGCCGCAACATGACCTCCCAACTCTTGTACTCAATACTCTGACCAATAAAGGAAAGCATACCAAACGCCTTCTTCACTATCCTATCTACCTGCGACTCCACTTTCAAGGAGCTATGAACCTGCACTCCAAGGTCTCTTTGTTCAGCAACACTCCCTAGGACCTTACCATTAAGTGTATAAGGAGAAAGTGAGGTCTGCAGATGCTGGAGATCAGAGCTGAAAATGTGTTGCTGGAAAAGCGCAGCAGGTCAGGCAGCATCCAGGGAACAGGAGAATCGACGTTTCAGGCGTAAGCCCTTCTTCAGGAAATCCTGAAGAAGGGCTTATGCCCGAAACGTCGATTCATTAAGTGTATAAGTCCTGCAAAGGTTTGCTTTCCCAAAATGCAGCACCTCGCATTCATCTGAGCTAAACTCCACCTGCCACTTCTCAGCCCATTGGCCCATCTGGCCAAGATCCTGTTGTAATCTGAGGTAACCCTCTTCACTGTCCACTACACCTCCGATTTTGGTGTCATCTGCAAACTTACTAACTGTACCTGGCAGGACAGTGAAGAAGCATTTAGATATACACCTACAAAGCCATGGCATATAGGGTTCTAGACCACGTGCTGGGAAATGGGATTAGAATAGGGAGGTCATTGTTTTTGATCAATACAGACTTGATGGGCTGAAGAGTCTTTTCCTGTGATGTAGCCTCCCATGACTCTAAATGTGACCATAATAGCTTTTCTGAAATCATAATCTGCAACTCTTTCTGTGACTGAGCCATGGGTCAAGGTGGTGAGAAAGAAGCAGATTAAGAGACTGTAGCCAGCTGTTTGAGGTTGAGTTGATGGAAATGGTTATTGGTGGCCCATTTAGACTGATACAAACATCTCTGGCGAAAGTGAGGACTGCAGATGCTGGAGGTCAGAGTCGAGAGTGTGGTGCTGGAAAACCACAGCAGGTCAGGCAGCATCCGAGGAGCAGGAGAATTGACATTTTGGGCAAAAGCCCTTCATCAGGATTCAAACACCTGCCAGGTTCTAATGGTGGAGAGGGTAAGGACTGGAGAGTGCACTGGGGTGGGTTCAGGTGGGTGAACCTGCCATACCCCAGCTGAAGAAGTTAATTTCTTACCTTTGAAGAATACTATTTTATGGTCTCCAGTTCTCTCATAGACAGAGTCCACACCTTCCATGTTGCTGGGTAACCCCCGCCAAAACCGCTGGATCTCTGCTGGTTGCAAGGAGACCAAATGTCTGTTACGGGTCAGCCGCCAGAAATACCTCCCTATTGGAGCAAACACAAGAGTTTACTGAGGGAACCGGATTCAAAAACAGGAGTGTAGCACCGCGATCTACAGTGCAATACTTCACATTGTCCTCAATTCCCTCCCTACCCTCTCCGTGACCTCCTTCACCTCCACAACACTCCAGGATCTCTACATTCCTCCAGCTCTGACCTCTTCAGCATCTCCCGTTTTAATTGCTCCACAAATGACAGCCTTAAATGCAGCTGTCTAGGGCCTGACTCTACAATTCTCTTACTTCAACCTCTCCGTGCCTCTGCCTCCTTGGAAATTCTGCATAGAACCTGATTTTTAGATTGAATATTAAATTCTGTCACACAAAAGCTGTCAAGCCTTGGCTCGCATTTACTATGTGAAGGGTGCTATGTAAATGTAAGTTGTTATTATCAATTCTCTCCATAGCCTGCACCATAACAGAAATTGCACTCATCAGGTCAATCTGCAAGATTACTAATATAAAGGCAAAACAACAGTTAAACTGCATGGGAAGAGAGAGTTAATTTGTAAGCAAGTTGACTCCTTCAATTGTTATTACAATTACAGTACTATTTAATAGTTAACTCTTATTAATTACAATCAGAGTCCACTCGCCAACAAATCGGCTCGCTTTTCCCATGCAGTATAAATATTGTCTTGCCTTTGTATTGTTACTGTTCCCTGGAGCATCGGAGACTGAGGGGTAACCTTACAGAGGTTTATAAAATCATGAGGGGCTTGGATAGGGTAAATAGACAAGGTCTTTTCCCTGGGGTGGGGGAATCCAGAACTAGAGGGCATAGGTTTAGGTTGAGAGGGGAAATATTTAAAAGAGACCTAAGGGGCAACTTTTTCACACAGAGGGTGGTGCGTGTATGGAATGAGCTGCCAGAGGAAGTGGTGGAGGCTGGTACAATTACAGCATTTAAAAGGCATCTGGATGGGTATATGAATAGGAAGGGTTTGGAGGGATATAGGCCAAGTACTGGAAGATGGGACTAGATTAATTTAGGATACCTGGTCAGCATGGACGAGTTGGACCAAAGTGTCTGTTTCTGTGCTATGCATCTCTATGACTCTATGACTTTTACAAATTGTCCTGATGAGTGCAAGATGAAATGTTTTTTCGGTTCATCAATACTCAAGTTTTCCATGAACAAGCGACTAGTTTTGAAATCGTCATCCTTAGTGTGATGCGGTTTCTATGGATTTCAGCAAGGGTTTTGAAAAGGTCCTAAATGGGAACTTGATATAGAAGGTGGGATCCAGGGTAACTTGGCAAATTGGATCCAAGATTAGTGACAGGAGACAGCGGGTGGTGATAGAGGCCTGTTGTGCAGTGGAGTACCACAGGGATCGGTGCTGGGAGCCTTTTTGTTTGTGATATTCATAAACAATGGAGATGAAAATGTGGGCGTGATGACAAGCAACTCTGGATGGCACAAAGATTGGTTGCCAGTAAGGAGGAAGTTGTTAGGTTACAGGAAGATGTAAGTGGCTTGGTCAGATTGGCAGGTCAGTGACTGATGGAATCTAACCCTGATCACTGTCAGGTGATGCACTTTGGAAGCAGCCACAAGACAAGAGAGAATTGAGTAAGTGACAGGACACTAGGAAGCTCAGAGGAACAGGGGGATCAGGTGGTGCCTGTCTGCAGATCCCTGATGGTGGCAAGGCAGGTTAATAGGGTGATTGAGAAGGGGACACTTTCCTTTATCAGATATAGCATGGACTGTAAGAGCAGGGAGATCATGTTGGAGATGTACAGGACTTTGGTTAGACCACAGCTGGAATACTGTGTGCAGGTCTGATCCCAACACTATAAGAAGGATGTGGTTGTACTGGAGAGGCTGCAGAATAGTTTCCCCAGGATGTTGCCTGGGATGGAGCATTTCAGTGATGAAGGGAGGCTGGATAAGCTCGGGGTGTTTTCTTGGGAACCGGGAAGGTTAAAGGGGAGGCCTTATAGAGGTGTATAAGGTTATAAGGGGCATGGACAGGGTGGAGAGAGAGCAGCTGTTTCCCCTTAGTCAGAGGGTCACTAACACAAAGCACACTTTTACAGTTTTAGTACTACAGACTCGATCAGCCAAAGGGTCTCTTATGTACTGTAGGATTCTATAATTCCACAATACCTGTAAAATGGAGCTGAATTATTGTCTTGACTGCTGCAGTTATTGTCTATTCCAGCAGATGGAGCTATGTGCCAAACAAGACACGTCAAGAAGGCAAACACTGAATGGCTTCATTGATAGCACCACCGGAAATTTTAATGTTTAATATTACTGCCTTCAATTCATTACACCATCTCTCCCTGCTCCGTTAAATAGCTTCCTATTCCAATCATTTGTCAAATCTTTCAATAATAGTAATAATATATTGTTTCATCTCCAGGCTGATGTGATTGCCTTTAAATTGCAGCAAAAAGGCAGCAATATTTCACAGGAGACCATTTGTAATCAAGTGAACAGCAGTGGTTTGGGAGCTGGCCCTGGGCAGCTGTGTGAAAAATTGAGAGAATATGAGAATGCACACAAGAAAACCAGGAGCCAATATGAACCATTAAATTGATGCAAATTGACTGCCCAGCTGCCTGCACTACAACAACGCCCACACTTCAAAAACACGTCATCAATTATAGAGACCCATTGGTTGGGAAAGGTGCTACCTAAATGCAAGTTTTTAAATACATATAAATAGGAGCCTGCTGAGGTGTTTTATTTAATTCCTGAGAAGTGTAGCTGTTTCCCTGATGTTTGGAAACTGTGACCTGTATTAATGTGAAGGTGTTAGTGTTGGATTGGGATGGACAAAGTCAGAAGTCACATGACACCACATTATAGTCCAACAGATTCATTCCAAATCACAAGTTTTCGGATGCTGCCCCAGTTGGTGTTCCTATTCCAAACAAGCCACAAGCCCTGCTTTATCTACATCCCCCCGCCTCCTGAAGCCCCATCTCTACATCCTTCTGTTCAATGGCAGCTCGGACAGAACTTGAATATCGCTGCACACAATATCGCTTTCAAAACAACTTATCAGAATTAATTTACGTTTGTGAATTTAAACAAAAATTGGCTTTTAAGTGTTCCTGCGTGCATTTGCCATGGCAACACTTGACCAATGAGAACCCACTTGCTAACCTATCAGCAGGCTGTTTGTCACAGAGTCTGACAGCAGAGAAACAGATCCTTTGGTCCACACCAGTCCATGCTGGTGTATAATCCCAACCTAGACTAGTCTCAGCTGTCTGGTCCTGATCCATTTCCCTCAAAACCTTTCCCTATTCATGTACTTATCCAAATCTCTCTTAAATGTTGTAATTGTACCCACACCCACTACCCCCTCAGGAAGTTCATTCCACACATGAACCACCCTCTGTGTAAAGAATTTGTCCCTCATGTCTTCTTTAAGTCTTTCTCCTCTCACCTTAAAAATCTGCCCTCGAGTCTTGAAATCCCTAACCCTCAGGAAAAGACAACTACTATTAACTCTATCTATACCTTTCATTACTTTATAAACTTCTATCAGGTCGCTTCTTAATCTCCTATCTTCCAGTGAAAAAAGTCCCAGCCTATCCAGCCTTTCTTTATAACTCAAATCTTCCATTTCCAGCAACATCCTGGAAAATCTCTTCTGAACCCTCTCCAGCTTAATAATATCCTTGCTACATGAACACCAACTAGCCACAAAAAGACATGACCCTCTCTCACTAGTATCCTCACATACGGATGAGCAAGGACACCACTTCGACTGGGACAATACATCCATCCTAGGACAAGCATAACAGAGACACGCACGAGAATTCCTAGAAGCATGGCATTACAACTGGAATTCTATCAACAAACACATTGACTTCGATCCCATTTACCACCCCCGAGAAAAATAATAGGAAATGACATCACCAACCCAAAGAAACCCAAACATATAAATAGAAAGGGTGCTACACCACCAGTGCTTCATCCGGAGGTTCACTGAAGATGTTACCTAGTATGGTGATGAAACGTCAGAAAACAAACCCTCCAGCTCAGCGAGCAAACTTACATCCATGTCCTTCCTATAATTGGGCGATCAGAACTGGACACAGTATTCCAGAAGAGGCCTCACCAATGTCCTATACAACCTCAACCTGACTTCCCTACTCCTATACTCGAAGGACTGAGCAATGAATTGACGTCCCCTTTGACATTCTTGTATGTGTCCTGATGAGAGCAAAGTGAAAAGCAGAGGTATCTATGTGTGTAATATGTTCATCCAGCTACCCCTTCAAGATATCTAGACTATTTACACCAATGATTCCTTACCATGAGGATAGAGTGAGGTGGGGTTGGGTGGGAGAACACTTGTACAAAACAAAAAATGCTGCTGTGGTTCTGTTCGCCGAGCTGGAAGTTGTTGTTGCAAACGTTTCGTCCCCTGTCTAGGTGACATCCTCAGTGCTTGGGAGCCTCCTGTGAAGCGCTTCTGTGGTGTTTCCTCTGGCATTTATAGTGGCCTGTCGCTGCCGCTTCCGGTTGTCAGTTTCAGCTGTCCGCTGTAGTGGCCGGTATATTGGGTCCAGGTCGATGTGTTTGTTGATGGTGTTTGTGGATGAGTGCCATGCTTCTAGGAATTTCCTGGCTGTTCTTTGTTTGGCTTGCCCTATAATAGTAGTGTTGTCCCAGTCGAATTCATGTTGCTTGTCGTCTGCGTGTGTGGCTACTAAGGATAGCTGGTCGTGTCATTTCGTGGCTAGTTGGTGTTCATGGATGCGGATCGTTAGCTGTCTTCCTGTTTGTCCTATATAGTGTTTTGTGCAGTCCTTGCATGGGATTTTGTACACTACCTTAGTTTTGCTCATGCTGGGTATCGGGCACACTCACAGGAATCCGATTCACGAGAGAGGAAGAAAAGGACAACCAACTCCCATTCCTAGACGTGATGGTACAGAGAACACCAAACGGAGAATTCACCACAAGGGTATACAGGAAAGCTACACACACAGACCAAGTCCTGAACTATGAAAGCAACCACCCCATTACACACAAACGAAGTTGCATCAAGACACTATTCAAAAGGGCCACAACACACTGCAGCACACCAGAACTGCAAAAAGAGGAAGAGGAACACCTATACAAGGTATTCGCCAAAAACGGATATCTTCGCTATTTCATCAACAGATGCCTAAGGGAAAGACAACGGAACGAGGACATGCCGCAACCCAAAGGACTAGCCACACTACCATACATCAAGAACATCTCTGAACTGACAGCCAGACTACTGCGACCACTAGGACTTATAACAGCACACAAACCAACAGCCACACTCAGACAACAACTCACCAGAACGAAGGACCCGATACCCAGCAGGAGCAAAACTAAGGTAGTGTACAAAATCCCATGCAAGGACTGCACAAAACACTATATAGGACAAACAGGAAGACAGCTAACGATCCGCATCCATGAACACCAACTAGCCACGAAACGACATGACCAGCTATCCCTAGTAGCCACACACGCAGACGACAAGCAACATGAATTTGACTGGGACAACACTACCATTATAGGGCAAGCCAAACAAAGAACAGCCAGGGAATTCCTAGAAGCATGGCACTCATCCACAAACTCCATCAACAAACACATCGACCTGGACCCAATATACCGGCCACTACAGCGGACAGCTGAAACTGACAACCAGAGCAGCAGGGACAGGCCACTATAAATGCCGGAGGAAACACCACAGAAGCGCTTCACAGGAGGCTCCCAAGCACTGAGGATGTCACCTAGACAGGGGACGAAACGTTTGCAACAAAAACTTCCAGCTCGGCGAACAGAACCACAGCAATGAGCACCCGAGCTACAAATCTTCTCACAAACTTTGGAAAACAAAAAATGTTGCATAGACCCAATGGGCCAAATGGCCTGTTTCAATGCTGGGCATTTTGTATAAAGTCAGAGAAAACAGTGAGGAAGAGAGCAAGCTGCGTGCAAAATTAACACAAATAATCCCATGTGTGTAAAACATAAATGAAGACCAAAATAAATTGCGATAGCTTTGGGTGTTCCAAGATTTCTGGCCTTTTGTGATTCCCACATTTTAATGGCAGCCGTGACTCCAGCTGCCTGGTTCTAAGGTCTGGAATCTCCTCCAAAACCTCTTCAGTTCTCCACCTCTCTCATCTCCTTTAGAATGCTCCCTAAAACCTAGTTCATTGACCAATCTCAGTGTTAAATTCTGTTCGATAATCAACGTTAAAGGATGCCATTCAAATGTGAGTTGTTGTTATGAAGAAGGGAAATAGGAAGCATGTACAGGTGTGAAGGGCACTGATGTGGATATATTGTCAGTGGTAAGACCAAGAGCAAATGAGAGCCAAGTGAAATAGCAAGCAGGATAATACTATTGGATGTGAGAACTAAACAGGCCATTCGGCCCATCAAGTCTGCTCCATCATCCAATCAGACAATGGCTGATTTAATCATCTACAACTTCACTTTCCTGCCTTTTCCCCATAACCCTTGATTTCCCTTCCTGATTAATAATCTGTCTATCTCTGCCTTGAATAATTTTAATGACCCAGCCTTAACAGTCCTCTGCCGTAAAGAATTCCACAGATTCTCTCCCCTCTGAGAGAGGAAATTCCTCCTCATCTCTGTCTTCAATGGGGTGATCCCTTACTCTGAGTTGATGCCCTCTGATCCTAGACCCTCCCACAATGGGGAAACAATGTCTCCACATCTCTCTCTGTCGACTCCTCGAAGAATCTATATGCTTCAATAAGGTCACCTCTCATTCTTCTAAACTCCAATGAGTACAGGCCCAACCTACTCAACCTCTCCTCATGAGGCAGTCCCTGCATCCTCAGGAACAAGCTAATGAACCTTCTCTGGACTGCCTCCAATGCAAGTACATGGGCTGAAATTCCAAACTGGGAAAGTTTGCTGAGTTTGGTGTCAATGCTGCACAGTAATAAATCATGAGAGACTTACAGAATGGAAAGTGCACAGGGGAATGATAAGCACCTTTCTGATCTGCAGATTGGAATATCTTCAACGCTTCCAAGTGCAAAGGATGTTCTGGGAGGATATTTTGAAGTGAAACAGCTCATGCTTGTACATCATATTATCATATTGTCAGGACGACTTAAGGAATCTCATGATCAGTAGTTACACTTTGTATCCTTGTGTGTAATTAAGCCTGGGATAGGGTGGCACGCTGACTCAGTGGTCAGCACTGCTGCCTCACAGCGCCAGGGACCTGGCTCGATTCCACCCTCAGGCGACTGTCTATGTGGAGTTTGCACATTGTCCCTGTCTCTGCATGGGTTTCCTCCAGGTGCTCCGGTTTCCTACCACAATGCAAAGATGTGCAGGTTAGGGTGATTGGCCAAGCTAAATTACACATAGTGTCCAGGGATGTGGATTAGTCATGGGAAATGCAGGGTTACAGAGGTGGGCGGGATGCTCTTAGGAGGGCCAGGTTGGACCCAATGGGCTAAATGGCCTGGCTCCACACTGGAGGGATACTACGATCTTTCCTTGGATAAGGGGATGAAAACCATTCACAGAATTTCAGCCGTACCAGGTCAAGACATCCATCATACATATAGAAAACTGCGATTATTCTCCTTAGAGTAGTAAAGGTGAAGCCAGGGGAAGTGCTTAACTACCGACATGAAGAGAATGGGGAACTCACTGCCACAGGCAGTGGTTAAGATGAATGATACAAATGTATTTTAGAGAAAGTTATATTAACACTCGAAGGGAGAAAGAGACAGAAAGCGATGGCATTGGAGTGAGATGGAGAGGGAGTGAGAAGATGAGATGTAACAGAAACACCAGCTTAGAGCAATTGGGCTCCATGGCCTGGTTCTGGGCAGTGGGCTCAGGTTGTTTATGGGTGTTCACGCTCTCAAAGAATTTTAATGGGGCAAACAACGAGATACACTGCTCAGAGGCAGGAGGGTCAACAAATGAAGGAAAAGAAAACAAAGAACTGATGGTATTGGAAATTCGTCACAAAAACACAAATTACTGGACAAACTCAGCAGGTCTGGGAGCATCTGGGGAGAGAAATTGAAGTTAACATTTTGGGTCCAGCGACCCTTCTTCAGAACTGATTATAGCTCAGAAAAGGTTGGTGTATATGCTGAGGATGGGGTGGGGACAGGGGGAGGTGGCCATGGAGCCCAGAGAGAGAGAACAACAGCTGTACAGACAAAGGGAAGAGTAAAGGTCAGTCTGTGAGGACAAATAGCTGTCTGTCAGGACGATTACTGACTGACAATGGGCTGTGTGTTGTAGAAGCTCACGTGATGACAGGGCCTGGTGTGTGGGGGTTGGGGTAACGGCATGGGAGAAGGTGCTCAGGCCCAAAGATTATTGAACTCAGTATTGAGTCCAATGGGCTGCAGGGTCCCCAAGTGGAAAATGAGTTGTTGTTCTTCCAGCTTGTGCTGAGTTTCATTGGAACATTGCAGCAAGCCTGAGACAGAGATGTTGGCCAGGGAACAGGGTGGGCTGTTAAAGTGGCAGGCGACTGGAAGCTCAGGGTCATTTTTGTGGATGAAATGTAGATGTTCTGCACAGTGGCCACCTGTAGTGACTGTAACAAGGCCAGCCAGTAGGACCTCCTAGACTATGAGTTCCCTGATTTGGGCTGTTCACCTGGTCCAAACAGGGAGCCCTGGCTGACAGATATAAACAGGAGGGTCAGAGATGCTGCCTCTCTGATAGCTGACTCTGAATGAGGCAGTATTAAAGTAAAGAACTGTTAATGTATAAATAAAGGGTGACTGGGTGAAGGGATATTCCAGTCTCTGTGGAATTATTTCATCACCCAGTCTACACTTTGTCTCCCCAATGTAGAGAGGCCTGGATGTATGGGTCACTGGATCCGAAATGTTAACTCAAATGGAAGATGCAGATTGAATCCAATTAGTGAAAGGGCCAATGAGAAGAACAAAGAAAATTACAGTACAGGAACAGGCCCTTCAGCCCTCCAAGCCTGTGCTGATCCAGATCCTCTATCTAAACCTGTCACCTATTTTCTAAAGGTCTGTATCCCTCTGCTCCCTGCCCATTCATCTATCTGTCTCGATACATCTTAAATGATGCTATCGTACCCACCTCTACCATCTCCACTGGCAATGCGCTCCAGGCACCCACCACCCTCTCCATAAAGAACCTTCTCCATATATCTCCCCTAAACTTTTCCCCCATTACCTTGATCTCATGACCCCTAGTAATTGAGTCCTCCACTCCGAGATACAGTTTCTTGCTATCCACCCTGTCTATACCGCTCATGATTTTGTAGGCCTCAACTAGGTCCCCCCTTCAACCTCCTTCTTTCTAATGAATATAATCCTAATTTACACAACCTCTCTTCATAGCTAGTGCCCTCCATACCAGGCAACATCCTGGTGAACCTCCTCTGCACCCTCTCCAAAGCATCCACATGCTTTTGGTAATGTGGGGACCAGAACAGTACGCAGTATTCCAAATGTGGCCGCACCAAGGTCCTATACAACTGTAACATGGCTTGCCAACTCTTGTACTCAATACCCCATCCGATGAAGGAAGGCAAGCTGTATGCCTTCTTGACCACTCTATCGACCGGCGTTGCCACCTTCAGGGAACAATGGACCTGAACACCCAGATCTCTCTGTACATCAATTTTCCACAGGACCTTTCCATTTACTGTATAGTTCACTCTTGAAAAATGCATCACCTCGCATTTGTCCAGATTGAACTCCATCTGCCATTTCTCTACCCAACTCTCCAATCTATCGATATTCTGCTGTATTCTCTGACAGTCCCCTTCACTATCTGCTACTCCATCAATCTTAGTGTCATCTGCAAACTTGCTAATCAGACCACCTCTATCTTCCTCCAGATCAGTTACGTATATTACAACCAACAGCGGTCCCAGCACAGATCCCTGTGGGACACCACTGGTCACAGGTCTCCATTTTGAGAAGCTCCCTTCCACTACTACTCTCTGTCTCCTGCTGCCCAGTCAGTTCTCTATCCATCTAGTTAGAACACCCTGGACCCCATGCAACTTCATCTTCTTCAACAGCCTACCATGGGGAACTTTATCAAATGCCTTACTGAAGTCCATGTATATGACAACTACATCCCTTCCCTCATCAATAACTTTGTCACCTCTTCAAAGAATTCTATTAGATTTCTAAGACATGACCTTCCCTCCACAAAACCATGCTACCTTTCACTGATAAGCCCATTTTCTTCCAAATGGAATAGATCCTGTCCCTCAGTATCTTCTCTACTAGCTTCCCTACCACTGATGTCAGGCTCACAAGTCTGTAATTACCTGGATTATCCCTGCTATCCTTCTTAAACAAGGGGACATTATCAATTCTCCAGTCCTCTGGGACCTCTCCCATTTTCAAGGATGCTGCAAAGATATCTATTAAGGCCCCAGCTATTTCCTCTCTCGCTTCCCTCAGTAACCTGGGAAAAGTTAGATAAAAGAGGAAACAGGTTTCTCTTGCAACGAATTGTTGTGATCTGGAACATTCTGCTACTCAGGGTGACATAAACAGGAGCGTTCAGAAAGGAATTTTATAATAATTTGAAGAGAAAAACAATCCTGGTGTATGAGGAATTGGACGGTTGTTATAGAGAGCCAGTACCAGGACAATGGACTGACTGGTCTTTCTTCTTGGATGCTATGAATTGACGAAGGTGGAAAATTAAAAAATTAAATGAGCGAGACATGCATCACATTTATAATTTCTTTCTGGAGGCTGCATGGTTGAATGGAGCCAAGATTCATTTTATTTCAGTCTTATGCACAAATAATCCTTCAGCTGTCTTAGCAGGAAACAGACTGACTGACTGCCCAGTTCTAGTGTATCCTTCAGGTCAATCTGCATTTCCAGCCTGTGCTGGTAATTGTATAGCATTGCGATTTGAATACCTCATTGTCACACAGTCCACTCCACCACTGTAAACATTCACATAAATAGACAAGGACATTGGAGGCAGCTGCCTGCGCTCACAGGTTTGTAAAGAGTAAATTATACCTGAGAACTAACAGAATGCAGTGTTGGATGCAGGTCTTGCCCCGGACATTTGTGAATAAGGCATCACTATGTTCCAACTGCAAATGACGTGATTCAATGGGTTGGTAACGAGCTCAGACACAATGAGATATCACACTGTGAGACAGCAATGCTAAGTTCAGGCAAAAATAAGTGTCTCCCTCTCCACCATTGCCACTGACTGTTCCAGTAATTGTTTCAACATTTTTGCTGCTACGTGCTGATTCATTCTTTGTGTAACTTAAGTGTTTATACTTTATTTTTGCCAGTTCTAACTCATTTCCTCTGAATCCCTTGCCATGAGTGTATTTGGAGATGAGAATAAAGTTACATTTTTCTGCCTGTTGAATATTGGCTCAAACTCCACAAAGTCCCTTCTGACGAGCCCAGTTTTCTCCAGTTCTCATTATTTACTCGTCTTGTGACAGTTCGTTCCTCTCACTGTGGCACATTCTGCAATTTCAACATCACCCTCCTGTTTCAGTCAGTGGAAATAGACACAGTGCTCAATGTGGGGATTGACCAGAAGTAGACACAGTGCTTGATGCGGGTTCTGAGTCAAGCTGTACACAGTAGATTTAACGCAGGTAGCAGGGGAAGGAGAGGGGAATATTAACCACCACCACAGAAAGAGGTGATGAGTTCAGTTCTCAGAACTTGTTGGTACGGTGTAGGTTAGAATTTATGTGTCAAAATAGCTCATACAATCTTGCATCAAAATGAAATAAAAGCAGAATTCCAGTCTTTACCTTTAAAGAAGAAAGCTTCTCCCCTGATCTGAGCCACAGCATCAAAGTTAGTGTTACATCTGTCAGGAACATCCGGTCGAGACCTTCAAAGGAAAGGCAGCAAGGTCAGCGACACAGCTTTCTTCATACTCAAGAACTCCTCAATCCATCCACTTTTCATTCCAATGGCAAATGTGGGGAAACACTCACCAGTGTAGGTGGGCAGGCTTTGGGGGCTAGGGGATTGCGAATCCTGCAGATTGCTCTGTAATCTCCAAGAATTGAAGAATAATCTCTAGGATGTTGGTTGGCACAAAAGCCCCAGGAAGGAAATTTGGAGGCATTAATAAAATAGAGATTGAGGATTTCTGTGGAGAGATGGCTGACTGAAAGCTGGGGCTCATTCACTCAACTGAATGAAGATTCCTTTCCATTTCCTATTGTGTGTGAGACAGTGGGGTATCCGAGGAGTTTGAATGGGTGAGGGGTGGTGCCCTGTATGTATTTGCTTTACAGGTTCCCGATTCACTAGCCAGTGAGTGAAAACTAGCAGCAGCAGAATGATGCCCTTCATTGGATGTTGATTTCCCACCTAGAGGCTCGAGTTGACTGTGGGGCAGGAAGGTAACCAACAAGCTTTCTCACCCATGACCAAATTGGGCAGAAATTGAGAGGCAGTGGTATTCCTGATCACACCCCTGCCCCCTTCGTACTTTAGAATGACCCAACAGGGTCACGTGTTGATTCTGAAACATGACCCTGATCGCATTCACCCTGGCTGCTAAACCATGTGCCTTCATGGTTTTCACCAGGTGAAAAGTAACTAAGATTTACTTAATTAACACAAAATAAACGAAGGTTGTTATATAAATAGCTATTTGACAGCACTTATTGTGCTTTTCCAGCACCACTCTAACCTTGACCCCGGGAGCTGGATCAGTGTCAAGGGCTCTCCATATGTAAATAAAGGGGGACTCAATGATGAGAATCTGACCTGTGTGGACCTCGGTGGCAAAGAGAGAAAAGCATGTTCCTGAAAAAAATTCACTCACAACAGTTGTCTTTGAGTTGGGATAAGCATTTCTGGCATCATGCCGTTATTTGGGAAGCTTGACTCATTCAAACCTGCCATCGAAGACTGGGCCCAGTGTATGGAAAGAATGCCTTATTTGTTTCCAGGCAAATGACATTGGGGCAGATGAAAAGTAATGAGTAATTCTTGTGACTGCATGTGGACCCACAGCTTTTTCAGTTATTAGGAGCCTATTGTTCCCTAAGGCACCAGATACTAAAACCTTTCAAAAGTTGACATATTTAGTTAAGGAATATTATGACCCCAAGCCTCCTCTAATTCAGAGACATTATCTGTTTTACTCAGCAGTTTGAGAACCAGGGGAATCCATGTCAGGATTTTTATGAGGTTAAGAGTGACTGACAGAGGCATGTGACTTTGGTTTAACTCTTCATGAGATGCTGGGAGACTGATTGGTATGTGAGATTAATGATGTAACCATGTAAAAGCACCTACCAACTGAGGCCTAACTGGATGTCAAAACAGGCACTACAACTGGCTTCATCTTTGGAAAATGCAGCAAGTGGAGCATATGAGTTTCAGGCTACGCTGATGGAAGTCGACACCCTCACCAGTCCGACCGAGCTTGGGGAACACCGCTTGAGTGAAGGCAATTGCGTCGCCTCACTCGGGTATATCCTGGACAGAGGGACTCTAGATCAGCCCACAGCAAAACCCCAAAACAAAACCAAGCCTCGGTCAAACGGTTAACTCGTTTCTTCAGGATCTGGGCCAGCAAACCAGTGTAGTTGCTGCCGGTTTATGGAATCAAAACAGCAAGGCAGTCTCACTGGACCTAAATGGGGAAAGAGGACTCATAGACCAGTATCCGTGAGAGAGCACACCCTGGGAAGTCAACCTACATTTGGTTTAGAAGTTAAATTGCTTACAATATCCTGGTTAAATTGTCACCCAGCTCTATTGGAGGTTGATCCCGGTGCAGCTGTTTCAGTGATCACAGAACCAGTCTGTAACAAAATTCGCTCTGGACTCCAATCCTTAAATTTGTGCAAGACCTCAGCTAGACTGAGAACCCATACCAGGGAACCTTTACAGATTAGGGGTACAACTGTGGTTCTGGTCTCTAATGAGAAGCAGCTGGCTCAGTTCCCACTGACGATAGTAAAAGACTCAGGCCTGAGCTTGATTGGATGAAATCGCTTCAGAAAGATTCATCTACAGTGGCTTAACATTTTCTGATTAGAAAATGGCTGCCTGAGTGAAGTCCTAACTAAATACACTTACGTTTTTCAGGAAAGGCTTAGGATATTAAATGATCCAAGGCAACCTTGCATATTGACCAGGAGGCAACTGAGACCTGTTCTGGACCTGGAGAGACCAGATTGCAGTAGAGGATGACATATTATTATGGGGAGTAAGAGTGATTGCCCTGAGCATGGGTCACTACCAGATATTGGCTGAACTCAACCAGGGTTATCCAGGGGTTTCCAAAATGAAAATGTGGGTGAGATGTTATGTCTGGTGGCCAGGATTGGATACAGACATAGCTGCATTGGTGGGACAGTGCCCAGGGTGCCAACAAGGACAAAAGGTACCACCAGCAACTTCCCCACATTTGTGGGAATGGCCAAGTAAATGCTGGATGCAGTTACACATAATCATGCTGGTCCTTTCACGGGCTTGATGTTCTTCGTCACTGTGGACCCCCACTTAAAGTGGCCGGATGTGCACAGAGTCCATTCATCAAACATGGGAATTACAACAGAAAAAAATGTGTGCATCTTTTGCAATAAATGGACTCCCAGAACTGCTGGAAGAGCAGTCCAAACTTTGAAGGCAGGCTTAAAGAAACAGCAAGTTACTGCAGATTCTGGAGATTACAGTGAGTCAGACAACATCCATAGAGAGAGAGGAAGCTAATGTTTCAAGTCTAGATGACTCGGATGAAGAAGAATGGATGCTGTCTGACCTGCTGGTTTATCCAACATTTGTTGTTTTCATTAAAGAAACAGCTGAAAACTCCACCAGATACCAAGCCATCCTGGTCACTATTTGATTATCAGACCACACTCATGTAACTACAGGGAGAGCTCCAGCAGAGTTACTAACTGGGAGAATCAGGTTAAACCTGATCTTCGCAGACCTGGGGCAGGGGAGGGTGAAACAGCATCAGGAACACGAATGTCAGACACAAGACTCCGCTGACAGAGAGAGAGAGAGAGACAGTTAACTTTAGGAGATGATGATTAGGGTGCTACAGGAATGGCCCTGTATGGGTAAGAGGCATGGTCAACGGAAGGTCAGGGCCAGTGATGTAGAAAGTTCGGGTTGGTGTGATAATCCTGAACGAATACGGAGACCACATGAAAGCTGCAAACTCACAAATGGTGCAGGAGCAGAACGTGCCCGGCCCCTTGACAGCCTTTCCGACTGTCCCTGAACCCGTGGGCTTTCCCTCTCCATCGAGCACGGTAGATACCTCGGAATCTGAGATGGACACGGGGGATGTCACTGCCTTGACGCATTTGTCAGCTGAAGAAGAGGATGAATATTTTCCGAGATGCTCTGGGTGAAAGGGGAGCCTGACCCAGTGCTGACACACCCTGGGAGGAGTTACAAGAGAAAGAGCAGCCCACATCCTCGGTCTCAGAGGGGGAGGGAAGTAGTGTTTGTAATGGGGTCAGCCAGGTGGACCTCATAGAGTAGGAGTTCCCTGATTGGGGCTGTTAACATGGTCCAATCAGGAGCCCTGGCTGACAGATATAAACAATAGTGTCAGGGGTTCTGTTCCCTGTGAGAACTGGCACCGAGGGAACTGGATCAGGACTCTCCACATGTTAATAAAGGGGGACTTGGTGACTGGATACAGGTTCCTGTGGAGTTATTTCAACCATCACCTTCTCAAGGGAACTGGGGAAAGGCAATAAATGTAGGCCTAGCCAGCATTGCCTACATTCTTTCCAATCCATTGAGGAAACGTACAGCCATTTTTGGCAGATATTATTGACATCAGTTTGCAGGCCGTGCAATTAGAAAGCATTGATGGAGCGGGGCCATTTGAAATCAGCACCTTGGGATTAATATTGTCAAAGGACAGAAAGTTCCTGAACAGGATACACTCTGTTCGTTCTCATTAAACCTCATTGTTTTGATGGCAACAATAGACTCAAAACATCTGACAATATATAAGCTGTAGTGCTCAAAAAACAAAGCTTTTCACTGTGCCTCGGTACAGGTGACAATAAATTCAATTCAGCCATTTTTTTTTCAGCTACCTATCGAGTCTGGGATGAGATAGACAGAGGGTGAAAACGCACTCCTAATGCAGTGATACCCTGACAACTAGAATCAATTTGAACGTTACTGGCAACTTAATGTATGGAGGTGGCAGCTATTAGTATAAATGTCGGCTTTTCACATGAATTACACAGAAACATTGAAGAGAGGAGCAGGCCATTCAGCCCCTCGATCCTGTCCTCCCTTCAATCTGATCATTGAGCTCAATACCCTAATCCCACCCTCCCCCCACATCCCTTTACAGATTAGAATCTGATTACAGATTACAGATTACATTACAGTGTGGAAACAGGCCCTTCGGCCAAACAAGTCCACACCGACCCACCGAAGCGTAACGCACCCATACCCCTACATTTACCCTTTACCTAACACTACGGGCAATTTAGCATGGCCAATTCACCTGACCTGCACATCTTTGGACTGTGGGAGGAAACCGGAGCACCTGGAGGAAACCCACACAGACACAGGGAGAACGTGCAAACGATACGAAAATGATACGAAAGTCGGAGGAGTTGTGGACAGTGAGGAAGGATGTGGCAGGTTACAGCAGGATATAGAGAAGCTGCAGAGCTGGGCAGAAAGGTGGCAAATGGAATTCAATGTAGCTAAGTGTGAGGTGATTCACTTTGGGAAGAATAACAAAAAGATGGGGTACTGGGCTAATGGTCGGATACTTGGTAGTGTGGATGAGCAGAGGGATCTTGGTGTCCATGTACACAGATCTCTGAAAGTTGCCACCCAGGTAAATAGTGCGGTGAGGAAGGCATATGGCGTACTGGCTTTTATTGGTAGAGGAATTGAGTTCCGGAGTCCTGAGGTCATGATGCAGTTGTATAAGACTCTGGTGCGGCCGCATCTGGAATATTGTGTGCAGTTTTGGTCACCATACTATAGGAAGGATGTGGAGACACTGGAACGGGTGCAGAGGAGGTTTACCAGGATGTTGCCTGGTATGGAAGGAAGATCGTATGAGGAAAGACTGAGACACTTGGGGCTGTTTTCATTAGAGAAAAGAAGGTTTAGGGGTGACTTGATTGAGGTGTACAAGATGATTAGGGGGTTAGATAGGGTTGACAGTGTGAACCTTTTCCCGCGTATGGAGTCGGGTATTACAAGGGGGCATAGCTTTAAATTAAGGGGGGGTAGATATAGGACTGAAGTTAGGGGTAGGTTCTTCACTCAGCGAGTTGTAAGTTCATGGAATGCCCTGCCAGTAGCAGTGGTGGACTCTCCCTCTTTATGGGCATTTAAGCGGGCATTGGATAGGTATATGGAGGATAGTGGGTTAGTATAGGTTAGGTGGGCTTGGATCGGCGCAACATCGAGGGCCAAAGGGCCTGTACTGCGCTGTATTCTTCTATGTTCTATGTTCCACACAGTCAGTCGCCTGAGGGGATCCCTTGATCCCCTTAGCTACAGGACCTGTATCTGCGTCCTTCTTAAAAACACACAATGTTTTGGTTCCAATCATGTTCCATGGCAGTGAATTGCACGGGTTCCCAACTCTCTGGGTGAAGAGGTTTCTCCCCATCACAGTATTCTTGCAAATTGTCCTGATGAGTGGAAGATGAAAACATTAAAAAAAAAGGTGGTCCCTCAAAATGTAATGTTTCTTGCCTTGTAGTGAAGCTGACTGCTGAGCTGGGGTGTGAGGGGATGGAGAGAGAGATGGGGGAGCTGGGAGGGGGGGTTGGTGAAAGTGATGGCTTGAATAAGCAGTACTCACGGAGCAGTCGGCCATGAGTCTGCAGGAATTGGCAACACTGGGTTCCAGGATGAATTATCCAGTGGAACTTGGCTGGTGGGGAACAGCAGCTCCCTGACACCTGGAGAAAGACAAAAATTAAAACACCACTTCAAATAAACAAAACAGACAAGCACGGTCCTGACTAAACCTGATTAACCAAAGAGCAAATCAAATTTGATAGTGCAGTCTTGTAAAATCTCTCCAAACAGGCTTTTATTTTATCCCCTTTGGTATCACGAGGTTAATGTGAATGGTTCAGAGCTGTCTGGAACTGCAGAAAGCTATAACTGCAATTTTTCAGGCTCTTTGTCAAGGCCATTGGTATCTCATCATCTAGATCTAAGTAGCCTTCTGTACTCTGCATATGTATTAAATCAACGGGTGACATTTCTAATTAGCAACATTCTTTCCAGTTCATCGACTATCCCATTTATTCTTTTATACCCAGGGTACTGCTTCAGCTTTCATTATCAGCTCGGAGTGTGGCATCAGAGAGCAACTTGAAGAAAGACGCTCTTCTGAGGGCTGAATGACCTCAATTTAATAGAACATGTGTCTTCTCTCATTGTTTGGAATACACTTCAAACTTTTGTGAAGCCTTCACAGGATTTGATTGTATTTGAGGGAGCTATCAGTTCATGCCCCACTGAATGACGTCCAGCGCTCCCTCAGCACTGACCCTCCGACAGTGCTCACTCCCTCAGCACTGACCCTCCGACAGTGCCCACTCCCTCAGTACTGACCCTCCGACAGTGTGGCACTCCCTCAGTACTGACCCTCCGACAGTGCCCACTCCCTCAGCACTGACCCTCCAACAGTGTGGCACTCCCTCAGCACTGACCCATCGACAGTGCAGCACTCCCTCAGCACTGACCCTCCGACAGTGCAGCACTCCCTCAGCACTGACCCTCCGACAGTGCAGCACTCCCTCAGCACTGACCCTCCGACAGTGCGGCACTCCCTCAGCACTGACCCTCCGACAGTGCGGCACTCCCTCAGCACTGACCCTCCGACAGTGCGGCACTCCCTCAGCACTGACACTCCGACAGTGCGGCACTCCCTCAGCACTGACCCTCCGACAGTGCAGCACTCCCTCAGCACTGACCCTCCAGCAGTGCAGCGCTCCCTCAGCACTGACCCTCCGACAGTGCAGCACTCCCTCAGCACTGACCCTCCGGCAGTGCGGCACTCCCTCAGTACTGACCCTCCGACAGTGCGGCACTCCCTCAGCACTGACCCTCCGACAGTGCCCACTCCCTCAGCACTGACCCTCCGACAGTGCAGCACTCCCTCAGCACTGACCCTCCGGCAGTGCGGCACTCCCTCAGTACTGACCCTCTGACAGTGCGGCACTCCCTCAGCACTGACCCTCTGACAGTGCAGCACTCCCTCAGCACTAACCCTCCGACAGTGCAGCACTCCCTCAGCACTGACCCTCCAACAGTGCAGCGCTCCCTCTGCATTGATCCTCCAACAGTGCGGCACTCCCTCAGCACTGACCCTCCAACAGTGAGGCACTCCCTCAGCACTGACCCTCCGATAGTGCAGCACTCCCTCAGCACTGACCCTCCAACAGTGCTGCGCTCCCTCTGCATTGATCCTCCGACAGTGCGGCACTCCCTCAGCACTGACCCTCCAGTAGTGCAGTGCTCCCTCAGTACTGACCCTCCGACAGTGAGGCACTCCCTCAGCACTGACCCTCCGACAATGCTGCACTCCCTCAGCACTGACCCTCCAATAGTGCAGCGCTCACTCAGTACTGACCATCCGACAGTGAGGCACTCCCTCAGCACTGACCCTCCGACAGTGCAGCACTCCCTCAGCACTGACCCTCCGACAGTGCGACAATATGTCAGTACTGACCCTCCGACAGTGTGCTGCTCATTCAGTACCGATCCTGTGACAGTGTGGCACTCCCTCAGTGCCACACTGAAACAAATAGTTTCTATTTGGAATAATTTGTTCTTCCACAATTAGTAGCTGTTTTTAAAGTCAGTGTCTATCACCTCACAATAAGGGACATAAATGGGCACACACACTTCGCACACACCCACACGCATGAACACACACACACACACACACAGATCTGAACTCGAAACAGGAATAAGCAAGTCAACAGTAATACTCTCCAACATAACCACGGTGTCTAGTTAGTCGAAGGAGCTGAAACAGAGGTAGTTCTTCTGTAAAAATGTTTTAAATTTTTTTATAATTAGCCTAGCAATGAACACCTTCCTTGCTTTATCTAGTTGCCCCTCATAGGTGATGAAATCTCTTTCTAATTTATTCCACAAATTCCATAAATTTCTAATTTATTTATTGAATAAGCACAAATATTCACTGTCTTTAGCCCTGCCCAATAACCACACTCTGTCACCACCAATCTTAACCCATTCCCTGGCAACTGCCTGTGGCTCCACCAGACTCTTCACAACATTGGTGTCACATTGAGCCCTTGCTGAGCTTCCGTCTCCCAATCCAATCATCATGAAGACCACTATAACATCCTGCCTCAGTTCATCAGCTGCCCAATCTCTCATTCACATAGTTATTACCTTGCTGCAGAATTATTCCAGCACCCTGCGGACTGGCCTTCCATATTTTATCCTTCACAAGCCTGAGGCCATTCAAATCTCTGCTGCTATCTATGCACTTGCATCCAGTGCCATTCACCCAATGGTCTCTGTGCAACCTGACCGATACTGGCTCCTGGTTAAACAGTGCCTCAGTTTTGACATTCTTTGTATAATTTTGAAATCCCTCTGTGGCTGTATCCAGCTCTCCACCCTCTCCCCCCCCATCTCCCTCCATTTTCACCTGAGATCTCAGCATTCTTTTAATCATTTCAGTGTCATCGGTCAGCCGTTCAGAAATTTGGACACTTCAACCTCTGGAGTTCCGTTCCTGCACATCGCCATCCCTCTAACTCGCTTCCTTCTAACCCTACTCTCTTTGACCAATTTTTTTTATATCTCCTGTCCCCAACATCACCTTGTCTCGTGTATAGTCTCCCATGCACCTGCCACACACACCCAGGCCTAGTTATCACACAGTCTGCCATTGCTCACTACCTATTGTTAGTCTCCATTAACAGCTATTCACCCTCCCAGCCAGATCATTATCAATTCTTTTGTTTGTCCAACTGTTTTTCTCTCCCTTTGGGCTCTATCCCCTCCTACTGTTTACTCCTTGCCCCCTCCCCCTACCCTAGCTTCTGCAGGTAAACCAACATTTTCCTAGCTACCATCAGTTCTGAGGAAGGGTCACCGGATCCAAAATGTTAACTTTGATTTCTCTTCACAGAGTCTAGATTAGAGTGGTGCTGCCAGACCTGCTGAGCTTTTCCAGCAATTTCTGTTTTTGTTTCATAGTCAAATCTAGCTTTGCTACCACTACATAGCACCTTGGGCCAGTGTAAGTTGTTGTTGTTCGTGTCTCAGTTGTTGTTCGTGCAGCCCACGAGGTGGGAGACTGGAGGAGTGGGAGGCTCATTCAGGTGCCACACATCCTGCACTCTCTGTCTTGCAGCGTTGACAATCCCTTCATCCTCCCCACCCGGGAACTCGTGATCACAGCGACCATCGCCCCACAAGGTACCTCACCAACTTTGTCCCATCCCAATCCCACTTCCCCACCCCTGCTGTCCAAGTATGACATAATTCTCACCAGTTTTGACCAGGAATCATGTGTCAGGCTAAAAGAGTTAAAATCTTGCACTCCCAAAGGTTGGGGCTGGGTAGATTGATTTTCACCGTGAATTCAAATTATCCTTCAGTCTTCAGTGAGACATTATAGAATCACAGAATCCCTACAGTGTGGAAGCAGGCCATTCAGCCCATCAACACCACATCAACCCTCTGAAGAGCATCCAACCCAGACCCACTGCTCCTGCTCTGTCCCTGCATGTAACCACGGGGACCTGATCTGTGCCTATGATCTTTCAGCAGGTAACGGATATATCTGTATCCTGGCAGATGGATGTGAAACCAATCTCCACTGTCAGGATTCATCTCAATTCAGGAAAAAGCAATAGAGAGAGACATTTAAATCTTAGCTTTTAATATTAAAGATGGTCACAGTTAGACAGATGTGAAGGCTGTTTTCAACAAGAACACAGCTGGAAGTCAAACACATTCTTCCAGACAGTTTGATTTTTATTAAATTCTCTCAATGATTGATTAGCCCAGAGAAGTCATAAATCTCATTGTGTAAGTACTCAGTTGAGTACATTAAGTCCAGGCACATTGTGAGATTTAATGCTGGCAGTCACAGGCAATAGCTGGATTCGAGATGGTTTCTGGTTGGACAAATATAATTTTCTCTCTGTTCTGAAGACTGCATATAACCCGGCATATCTTAAGCTAGGAACATAGCAGCCCCCAAGTGGGGGAAGGTGGTGGTGGCATTGTGGAATATCACTCAGCCAGATTAATATTCTGGGCACGAAAACAGAAGTTGCTGGAAAAGCTCAGCAGGTCTGGCAGCATCTGTGGAGAGAAATCAGAGTTAACGTTTCAGATCGAGTGACCCTTCCTCAGAACTGGGTGGCCACAGGGTCAACTCCCACCATGATAGATGGATGAAATTTGAATTCAGAAGAAAATCTGGAATGAAGAGCTATGTAAACATTCAGTTATTGCTACCAATGTCCTCCAGTTAAGGAAATCTTCTGCTCTTATTTTACCTACATGTGCCTCCAGTCCCACAGAAACATGGCTGACTCCTCATTGCCCTCTGGGCAAATAAATATTGGCCTAGCCATCCCGTTAACAATTCTTTGAAAAAAAAGCCCTTGAGTTCACTCTTTTCCATCACATGATACAGCAAGATGGAATTACTGACCAATCACAGGGATCTGTCTACACCAGTCTGACAATGACCTGGAGGAGCCAGTGTTGGACTCAGGTGGACAAAGTTAAAAATCACACAACACCAGGTTATAGTCCAACGGGTTTATTTGGAAGCACTAGCTTTTGGAGCGCCGCTCCTTCATCAGGTGGTTGTGGAGGTTAAGATCATGCTCACAGAATTTATAGCCAAAGGAATCCACTGTCATGGAATATGATACAGTAAACAATCTTAGATTAAAATTTACATCTTTTATAATGGGATTTGCTGGTTTCTGTTCTTTGATATGTAAATCGCAGAGCTTCAGTTAAATTACATTCTCAAGATAGCTCAGCATTTTAAACATAGGTGTACGCGGCGTGTACTCAGGTGACTCGGCCAACATTATCTATCTCATACTCTGCCCTGAGGCATGGTACATTGGCAAAACCGAACAGAGGGTACAGGCAACGGATGAATGGGCACTGCACAACAATCACCAGAGGAGTGTTCCCTCCCAGTCAGGAAACACTTCAGTGGGCCTGGACATTTGACCTCGGATCTTTGTGTGACCACCTTCCAAGGCGGACTTTGGAACAGGCAACAACACAAAGTGGCCGAGCAGAGGCTGATAGCCAACTTCGGTACCCATGGGGATGGCCTCAAATGGGACCTTGGGTTCACATCACACTACAGGTGACCCCACTGCACGATACACTCTTACACACACGCAACCCTACATACTCACACACCATGCAGATCCTCTCTCTCATATGCACACACCTCCACCCCTCACACACACTTAACCAAGCTTACACACACACACACATTTACACACACACTCTATCATATGCGCTCACACCCACATGCACACACTGACATGAACACTCAATCTGTCGCTCCTACATTCACACACATATAAGCTTATGGGGTGAATTTGTTTTTGCAGAATTACATTTTATTTTGCTCAAAAACTGCATGAATCCACGTAAACCTCAGTAAAACTGTACCAAAGGCTTGTTAGTCTGACACAGCATTGGGACGCAGACCGACTTCAGACCTATTGTTTAAAAAGCTGAGCTATGTTGAGAATGTAATTTAAAAGAAGTTCTTAGATTTACATATCAAAGAACAGAACCAGCGTATTCTAAAAGATGAAAGTTTTAATCTAAGATTGTTTACTGCATCACATCGCCATGACACTGGACTCCTTTGGTTAAAAATTCTATGAGCATGATCTTACCCTCCACAACCACCTGATGGAGTGGCAATCTGAAAGCTAGTGCTTCCAATTAAACCTGGTGCAGTCTGACAATGAGGATGAGGAAAACCCGAAGGTGGGGAGGGAGGGGGGGGTGAGCTTTGGGAATGGTAGGTCCACAGTCGCTTGTTTCTCCCGGAACATGCCACACCTACCAGATGTCAACTCTCAAATTACTCAGAGACTGCATCCCAACAATGTTACTTCTGAAAACAACCTTTCCTATTTGTACCTGAATTGACTAATACTTTCCGTAATGCTGACCAGCATCTCCCCTTTCCCTTAGGGACCCTGTAGCCTCTAGGACTCAACACCAAGTTCAATAAGTTTACACCCTGATTCCATTGAATCATAGAATCCCTACAGCGTGAAAACAGGCCCTTCAGCCCAACAAGTCCACCCCAGCCCTCCAAAGAGTAACTCAACCAGACCCTTTTCCCTAAACTTATTACTCTACATTCACCTCTGACTAATGTACCTAACCTGCACATCCCTGGACACTATGGGCAATTTAGCATGGCCAATTCACCCTAACCTGCACATCTTTGGTCTGTGGGAGGAAAATGGAGCACCTGGAGGAAACCCACACTGACACGTGGAGAATGTGCAAACTCCACCCAGACAGTCGCCCGAGGCTAGAATAAATCCCGGTCCTCAGTGCTAACCACTGAGCCACCGTGCCCACCCTTATCTTTCCATGTTTTTTACCCATCCCCCCACACCCAGGTCGTATCATAACATGAGTGGCTTTCAGCACAACCTACCTATTCTCTCCTATCCTTAACTCTCATTATCACTTAGTCAGCTTCGCCTCTGTCCTGGCTTACCATCAATAAGCCCCTCAGATACCTCCTTGTTTCATTTCGTGGTCTCCATGTGCTCCAACTCTACCTATCTGCTCATCTCTTCTGCCTTCCCTCCTGAACCCTCAACCTCACCTTCACCATAAATACCATGTTTTCCTAACTGCTATTGGTTCTGATGGAGAATCACTAGACTCGGGAACATTAACTCTGCTTTCTCCCCATTGATGCTGCTAAGGCTTTGTTTTCATAATTTCTACTTTTGTTTAGGCTCTCCAACTTCTACAGTTCTCTGTTTTATTACAATACTCTCTGTTACTACTTTCTGGGTCCCAAGAGAAAATCAAGGAACAATGCATGAGGTTAGAGTCCAAACCATAAATTTGCCAGATCCGGAGCCGGTCATCGTAAGGAAGATGGTATTGGAGGGGATCACCCACAGGCCCCTGGTAATAAGGTCTCATGATGGATTCGTTGACTGAAGAATGGGACAGTCCAATGGCGTGACCAAATTCATGGACAGCGACTGCAAACAGGTCCATCTCCTGGGGATCTGCAAGAAAGGGACAAAAACACCTTCTGAAACTGGCTGTGATGTCACATCATCCCACATCATCCTCATTCTCATTGTTCAAATCTTCCAGGTCCTTGCCACTTCCCACCCCACCCTCCACATCTCCAGAACCAACCTTAGCCCCACAGCCATTTGAGATCTCTGTGCTCCTCCAATCCCAGCTTTGAGCACATTCCTGATTTTAATTATTCAGCCGTTGGTGGCCATGATTTGAGCTGTGTTGTGCCCTAATCTGAGGAATTTCCTGCCCAAATCTCTCCACTTCTCCCTCTCCTGTTTTTAGAAACTCCCTTTAAAACCTCCCTCTTTGAGAGGAAGTGGTGGAGGCTGGTACAATAATAACATTTAAAAGTCATCTGGATGAGTTTCTGAATAGGAAGGGGTAAAAACAATGACTGCAGATGCTGGAAACCAGACCCCGGATTAGTGGTGCTGGAAGAGCACAGCAGTTCAGGCAGCATCCAAGGAGCTTCGAAATCGACTTTTTGGGCAAAAGCCCTTCATCAGGAAGAAAGGCAGAGAGCCTGGAGTGTGGAGAGATAAGCTAGAGGAGGGTGGGGGTGGGGAGAGAGTAGCATAGAGTACAATAGGTGAGTGGGGGAGGGGATGAAGGAGATAGGTCAGGGAGGAGAGGGTGGAGTGGAGAGGTGGAAAAGGAGATAGGCAGGTCGGACAAGTCCGGACAAGTCATGGGGACAGTACTGAGCTGGAAGTTTGGAACCAGGGTGAGGTGGGGGAAGGGGAAATGAGGAAACTGTTGAAGTCCACATTGATGCCCTGGGGTTGAAGTGTTCCGAGGCGGAAGATGAGGCGTTCTTCCTCCAGGCGTCTGGTGGTGAAGGAGTGGCGGTGAAGGAGGCCCAGGACCTCCATGTCCTCAGCAGAGTGGGAGGGGGAGTTGAAATGTTGAGTCACAGGGTGGTGTGGTTGATTGGTGCGGGTGTCCCGGAGATGTTCCCTAAAGCGCTCTGCTAGGAGGCGCCCAGTCTCCCCAATGTAGAGGAGACCGCATCGGAAGTAACGGATACAATAAATGATATTAGTGGATGTGCAAGTAAAACGTTGATGGATGTGGAAGGCTCCTTTAGGGCCTTGGATAGAGGTGAGGGAGGAGGTGTGGGCGCAGGTTTTACAGTTCCTGCGGTGGCAGGGGAAAGTGCCAGGATGGGAGGGTGGGTTGTAGGGGGGCGTGGACCTGACCAGGTAGTCACGGAGGGAACGGTTTTTGCGGAAGGCGGAAAGGGGTGGGGAGGGAAATATATCCCTGGTGGTGGGGTCTGTTTGGAGGTGGCGGAAATGTCGGCGGATGATTTGGTTTATGCGAAGGTTGGTAGGGTGGAAGGTGAGCACCAGGGGCGTTCTGTCCTTGTTACGGTTGGAGGGGGTGGGGTCTGAGGGCGGAGGTGCGGGATGTGGATGAGATGCGTTGCAGGGCATCTTTAACCACGTGGGAAGGGAAATTGCGGTCTCTAAAGAAGGAGGCCATCTGGTGTGTTCTATGGTGGAACCGCTCCTCCTGGGAGCAGATACGGCGGAGGCGGAGGAATTGGGAATACGGGATGGCATTTTTTCAAGAGGTAGGGTGGGAAGAGGTGTAATCCAGGTAGGTGTGGGAGTCGGTGGGTTTGTAAAAAATGTCAGTGTCAAGTCGGTCGTCATTAATGGAGATGGAGAGGTCCAGGAAGGGGAGGGAGGTGTCAGAGATGGTCCAGGTAAATTTAAGGTCAGGGTGGAATGTGTTGGTGAAGTTGATGAATTGCTCAACCTCCTCGCGGGCGCATGAGGTGGCACCAATGCAGTCATCAATGTAGCGGAGGAAGAGGTGGGGAGTGGTGCCGGTGTAATTACGGAAGATCAACTGCTCTACGTAGCCAACAAAGAGACAGGCTTAGCTGGGGCCCATACGTGTGCCCATGGCTACCCCTTTGGTCTGGAGGAAGTGGGAGGATTCAAAGGAGAAATTTTTAAGGGTGAGGACCAGTTCGGCCAAACGAATGAGAGTGTCGGTGGAAGGGTACTGTTGGGGACGCCTGGAGAGGAAAAAACGGAGGGCTTGGAGGCCCTGGTTATGGCGGATGGAGGTGTAGAGGGATTGGATATCCATGGTGAAGATGAGGCATTGGGGGCCAGGGAAACGGAAGTCTTGGAGGAGGTGGAGGGCGTGGGTGGTGTCTCGTACGTATGTGGGGAGTTCCTGGACTAGGAGGGATAGGACGGTGTCGAGGCAGGTAGAGATGAGTTCAGTGGGGCAGGAGCATGCTGAGACAATGGGTTGGCCAGGGTGGTCAGGCTTGTGGATCTTGGGAAGGAGGGACATGGAGGTCCTGGGCCTCCTTCACCGCCGCTCCCTCACCACCAGACGCCTGGAGGAAGAACGCCTCATCTTCCGCCTCGGAACACTTCAACCCCAGGGCATCAATGTGGACTTCAACAGTTTCCTCATTTCCCCTTCCCCCACCTCACCCTAGTTCCAAACTTCCAGCTCAGCACTGTCCCCATGACTTGTCCGGACTTGTCCTACCTGCCTATCTCAGTTTCCACCTATCCACTCCACCCTCTCCTCCCTGACCTATCACCTTCATCCCCTCCCCCACTCACCTATTGTACTCTATGCTACTCTCTCCCCACCCCCACCCTCCTCTAGCTTATCTCTCCATGCTTCAGGCTCACTGCCTTTATTCCTGATGAAGGGCTTTTGCCCGAAATGTCGATTTTGCTACTCCTTGGATGCTGCCTGAACTGCTGTGCTCTTCCAGCACCACTAATCCAGAATTCTGAATAGGAAGAGTTTAGTGGGATATGGACCAACTGCCGGCACACAGGGCTAGATTAATTTAGGATATCTGATTGGCTTGGATAAGTTGTTCCAAAGGGTCTGTTTCCATGCTGTTTAACTCTGCAACTCTATGACTAGGCATTTAATCATCTGTGAGGTAAAAACAATGACTGCAGATGCTGGAAACCTGATTCTGGATCAATGGTGCTGGAAGAGCACAGCAGTTCAGGCAGCATCCGAGGAGCAGCGAAATCGACATTTCGGGCAAAAGCCCTTCATCAGGAATAAAGGCAGTGAGCCTGAAGCGTGGAGAGATAAGCTAGGGGAGGGTGGGGGTGGGGAGAGAGTAGCATAGAGTACAATAGGTGAGTGGGGGAGGGGATGAAGGTGATAGGTCAGGGAGTAGGGTGGAGTGGATAGGTGGAAAAGGAGATAGGCAGGTAGGATAGGTCCGGACAAGTCATGGGGACAGTGCTGAGCTGGAAGTTTGGAACTAGGGTGAGGTGGGGGAAGAGGAAATGAGGAAACTGTTGAAGTCCATATTGATGCCCTGGGGTTGAAGTGTTCCGAGGCGAAAGATGAGGCGTTCTTCCTGATTCCTGATGAAGGGCTTTTGCCTGAAACATCGATTTTGCTGAAGCTCCTCGGATGCTGCCTGAACTGCTGTGCTCTTCCAGCACCATTGATCCAGAATTCAATCATCTGTCCAGATCTCCCACTATGTGACTCAGTGCTAGACTGTGTTTGAGTTGCCTTGGAAATTTTACTATTGTAAAAGTGATTGCTGCTTTTGTTACAATGAGTAGATTTCAAGGAGTATCATTATCTCGCAAAGAAAGATTTCAATACAGTTGCAAGAACATTGTTTGAGGTGTTGACCTGCTGACTGTATGATTATGGGTTGGGGTGGTGATGTTACTGCACTCCTTGTTTCTATTCTATGTTGGGCAGAAACTTTACTCAATAAAATCCTCCAACCTTCTTGACTCTCGTCTAGGTTATCCGCAGATCATATAGAGGCTGAATTGGTGGAAAATGCAGAGTTGAAATAGTTCTGGGATCTGAATGAGGACATCAGATGATCAACTCTACATTTTAATGAGGAATTTGGCTGCCTACAATGAAGGAAGACGGGAAGAGCAGGTGGCCATTCTTCCATTCTACCTTATTCTATCCTTTACAGCTGATTTATATCTTCATTCCATCCACCCACTGAAGATTCATATTTCTAACATGTTTATCTGTCAAAACCCGACTGGCCTCGAATTTAAAATGTTTTATCTACAGCATTCCTAGGGCAGAGTGCCAACTTTATACCATGCAAATTCCTGAATAGCTGGACTCTATCCCCTTTCCTGGACTCCTCCCTGAATGAAAAGGTTCTCTCTCTCTCTCTCTCTCTCACACACACCTTGCTCAATTCTTTCCAACATCCCAAAAACCTTAAACCTCTTAAATCTTCCAGAGATAGTCACAGGTGAGGTACCGGAAGACTGGAGGTTGGCTAACGTGGTGCCACTGTTTAAGAAGGGCGGTAAAGACAAGCCAGGGAACTATAGACCGGTGAACCTGACCTCGGTGGTAGGCAAGTTGTTGGAGGGAATCCTGAGGGACAGGATGTACGTGTACGTGCAAGGGATTAGGGATAGTCAACATGGCTTTGTGCGTGGGAAATCATGTCTCACAAACTTTACTGAGTTTTTTGAAGAAGCAACACAGAGGATTGATGAGGGCAGAGCAATGGACAGGATCTATATGGACTTCAGCAAGGCAGTTGACAGTGTTCCCCATGGAAGACTGATTAGCAAGGTTAGATCTCATGGAATACATGGAGAACTAGCCATTTGGATACAGAACTAGCTCAAAGGTAGAAGACAGAGGGTGGTGGTGGAGGGTTATTTTTCAGACTGAAGGCCTCTGACTAGTGGTGTGCCACAAGGATCATTACCGGGTCCACTACTTTTCGTCATTTATATAAATGATTTGGATGTGAACATAAGAGTATAGTTAGTAAGTTTGCAGATGACACCAAAATTGGAGGTGTAGTGGACAGCGAAGAGGGTTACCTCAGATTACAACAGGATCTTGGTCAGATGGGCCAATGGGCTGAGAACTGGCAGATGGAGTTTAATTCAGATAAATGCGAGGTGCTGAATTTTGGGAAAGCAAATCTTAGCAGGACTTATACACTTAATGGTAAGGTCCTAGGGAGTGTTGCTGAACAAAGAGACCTTGGAGTGCAGGTTCATAAATCCTTGAAAGTGGAGCCACTGGTAGATAGGATAGTGAAGAAGGTGTTTGGTATGCTTTCCTTTATTGGTCAGAGTATTGAGTACAGGAGTTGGGAGGTCATGTTGCGGCTGTACAGGACATTGGTTAGGCCACTGTTGGAATATTGCAATTCTGGTCTCCTAGCTATTGGAAAGATGTTGTGAAACTTGAAAGGATTAAAGAAAATATTTACAAGGATGTTGCCAGGGTTGGAGGGTTTGAGTTATAGGGAGAGGTTGAATAGGCTGGGTTTTTTTTCCCTGCAGCGTTGGAGGCTGAGGGGTGACCTTGTAGAGGTTTATAAAATCATGAGGGGCATAGATAGGGTAAATAGACAAAGTCTTTTCCCTGGGGTGGAGGAGTCCAGAACTAGAGGGCATAGGTTTAGGGTGAGAGTGGAAAGATATAATAGAGACCTAAGGGACAACTGTTTCATACAAGGGGTTGGTACATGCATGGAATGAGCTGCCAAAGGAAGTGGTGGAGGCTGGTACAATTTCAACATTTGAAAGGCATCTGGATGGGTATATGAATAGGAAGGGTTTGGAGGGATATGGGCCGGGTACTGGCAGTTGGTGCTAGATTGGGTTGGGATATCTGGTCGGCATGGACAAGTTGGACCGAAGGGTCTGTTTCCGTACTGTGCGTCTCTATGACTCCATGACTCTATCTCCTGAAAATACCAGACTTGTTGCGGTGTGGGTTAGCTCAGTTGGATGATGGTCATGCAGAGTGACAATATCGGTTTGATACCCAAACTGGCTGAGGTTATCATGAAGGACCCACTTCTCCCCCTCAGGTTAAACCATCTCCTGTCACCTCACTCTATCTGGTGAGATTTTAGAGCTATGGCAACTTTATGTATGCGCCACAATCTAACTTCTGGTCACACTTTTGTGATTTTTCTTTCATGAGATGTGGGATCTGTTGCCCATTCCTAATACCCCTTGAACCTTATGGCTTTCTAGACTATATCTCAGGGTGGTTAAGAGTCGACTCTAATGAGTTGAAGTGTCACATAGACCACACAGAGCAAGGACCGTAGATTCCCTTCCTTAAACAGCACTAGGGAGCAGCAATCAATAATTGCTTCACATTTACCATCACTAACACTCGCTGCATAGTCCAGCACAACCACCTGATGAAGGAGCAGCGCTCCGAAAGCTAGTGTGCTTCCAAATCAAACCTGTTGGACTATAGCCTGGTGTTGTGTGATTTTTAACTTTGCTAAGTCCAGATTTTTATTAAACGATTTGAAATTCCACAAGTGGTCACTGATGAGATTTGAACCCAGGCCCCAGTGTATTAATCCAGTCTCTGAGTTAATCGTCTAGCAATACCACCTTACTCCTTCCCCCGGTCTGTGCTAAGAGCTTCCCAAAAGCCATTACTGTCCACCTATTTGAAGTTGCAATGCTCACAAGCACACACAGTACTTCAATCTTGCCAAGGATTTGTATGGTTGCAGAAAATGTCCTGTTTATGTTCCAGCTCTCTAGTTATAAAGGTCAATGTTCCAGTAGTCATGATTTGGCGATGCCGGTGTTGGACTGGGGTGTACAAAGTTAAAAATCACACAACACCAGGTTATAGTCCAACAGGTTTAATTGGAAGCACACTAGCTTTCGGAGCGTCGCTCCTTCATCAGGTGGTAGTGGAGGGCTCGATCGTAACACAGAATTTATAGCAAAAATTTACAGTGTGATGTAACTGAAATTATACATTGAAAAACTGATTGTCTGTTAAGCCTTTCATCTGTTAGAATACCATGATAGTTTCACTTCTTTCATGTGTAAATCACAAAACCTTTTTTTAAAAAGTTGCATTCTCGGGTTAGCTGTTAACAATGGTGATAGCTAGACAATATGTTGAAGGTGTTAGCCCCCTGTGTTCTCTGTCTATGCCATGACGTTTAGATTGATTCTAATCTAAAAAGTGAGATAACGGAGTTTTACATAAATTCATGCAGTTTTTGAGCAAAGTACAATGTAACCCTGCAAGTACAAATTCACCCCACAAAATATATGTGTGCATGTGGGTCTTGGTCTGTCTGTGTGTGTGAGTCTGTCTGGGTTGGGGGTTGTAAGTGTGAGAAAGTGCATATGTGTAGTGAGTGCAGAGTGTCTTAAGTCTGTGAGGGGGTGCATGTGTGGGTGTGTGTGTCTGTAAGGGTGTGTGGGTGTCTGTGTGCGCATCTGTGTGTATGTGTGTCCACCTGATGAAGGAGCGACGCTCCGAAAGCTAGTGTGCTTCCAATTAAACCTGTTGGACTATAACCTGGTGTTGTGTGATCTTTAACAATGCTTCAGTAGCCTTTGTTGATTATTTTGAAGAGCTTTTTTGTTGCCTTGTGAAACCTGGGAGTTAACAGAGTAATGGCAGTAAGGGAAGTACTGTGCCAACAGAGGGAGGGGGTGCTGTATCCATTGTAACCCCCTGCTGCCTCTCTCTATTCATGTCAATCTGTATTCACTGCACCCCCAGCCCTCACAGTACACATCCAACCACCTTTTACTCTGCTCATAAACAACAGAACAAATGCAAATGGATAAACAGGAAAGCAATAAAATGGAACTGTAAATCAGGCTTGCTGCTGTGTAGCACTAGAACCCTGTTAAAGAGCTACCTGAGAATGTCGCATCTAATGTTCAAATGTCTCCTTTAGCCGGGGGCTCAACAGATGGATTTTATGTGTATTTAATGTGCTTCCTCATCTTGCTGACAATGCCTTCCATCGGGAGAGACACCAGCAATTGAGCAGACATCCTCAGAGCTTCATGTAAAGGTCTTTACTTTGTCTATAAGATGCATATCTCGTCAATGCATCAATATGTTTCTGACATCGATGTATTCCTCGCAATTTGGATCATTTCATCTGTGAAAGATTAGATTTGAAGAATTACCTCAATGCAGTAGCTGGAACACTGCCGATAGAATTAGTAGGTGCAGAGGGAGGGGGAGGGGGAGCATCGAGTCAAGGCTATGAACAGGGAGTTGGATAAGTTATTACAGGAGAATTATCTGCAGGTTTAGGGGAGGCAATAGCCTGGTGGTATTACTGCGATAAGGGCCCCTCTGGTGGAATTCTTACCCCTGAACAAAGGGATCTGAGTTCATCCCACATGTGCCACAATGTGTAATATTATGTCTGAACAGGTTGGTTAGAAAAATAGGCAAAATAAAAAACAAAATTATCATTAGGCTTTTAATCCAGAGACCCTGGGAATCAAAACAAACCAAGACATTGCTGGAGAAACTCTGGCAGTATCTGTGGAGAGAGAAACAGAGTTAATGATACCAGATCAGTGACCCTTCTGAGTTGGTTCTGATAAAGGGTCACTGGATCTGAATCATTAACTCTGTTTCTCTCTCCAGAGATGCTGCCAGACCTTAAAACTTGCGTGCTCCAGACATTGAGATTTCTGTCACTGGAACAGTTTCTACTTATTTACAACAGCAAAACAGTCAGGGCTGTGAGGATTTCTATTCAATTTCCTCTTCAAACCCACAGCTGGAAGGGGCACAGTGCTGACCCTCTGACATTGCAGCACTCCTTCAGCACTGACCCTCCGACAGTGCAGTACGCCCTCAGTACTGACCCTCCGACAGTGCAGCACTCCCTCAGTACTGACCCTCTGACAGTGCGGCACTCCTTCAGCACTGACCCTCTGACAGTGCAGCACTCCTTCAGCACTGACCCTCCGACAGTGCAGTACGCCCTCAGTACTGACCCTCCGACAGTGCAGCACTCCTTCAGTACTGACCCTCTGACAGTACGGCACTCCCTCAGCACTGACACTCAGACAGTGCTGCACTCCCTCAGTACTGACCCTCCGACAGTGCAGCACCCCTTCAGCACTGAACCTCTGACAGTGCAGCACTCCCTCAGTACTGACCCTCCTACAGTGCAGCACTCCCTCAGCACTGACCCTCCGACAGTGCGGCACTCCCTCAGCACTGACACTCAGACAGTGCTGCACTCCCTCAGTACTGACCTTCCGACAGTGCAGCTCTCTCTCAGTACTGACCCTCCAACAGTGCGGCACTCCTTCAGTACTGACCCTCCAACAGTGCGGAACTCAGCACTGACTCTCTGACAGTGCGGTACACCCCTAGCATTGATCCTCCGATAGTGCGGTACTCCCTCACCACTGACCCTCCAACAGTGCGGCACTCCCTCAGAATTGGCCTTCTGACAGTGTGGCCCACCCTCAGCGCTGACCCTCTGACAGTGGTGTACTCCCTCAGTGCTGACCCTCCGATAGTGCGGTCCTCCCTCAGTGCTGACCCTCTGAAAGTGGTGCACTCCCTCAGTACTGACCCTCCGACAGTGCGGCACTCCCTCAGTGCTGACCCTCCAACAGTGCGGTACTCCCTCAGTACTGACCCTCCGACAGTGCAGCACTCCTTCAGCACTGACCCTCTGACAGTGCAGCACTCCTTCAGCACTGACCCTCCGACAGTGTGGCACTCCCTCAGTACTGACCCTCCGACAGTGCGGCACTCCCTCAGTGCTGACCCTCCGACAGTGTGGCACTCCCTCAGTGCTGACCCTCCGACAGTGCGGTACTCCCTCAGTGCTGACCCTGAAAGGATGAGCTGGGCTGCTGTGGTGTGGTGAGTTAGTGCCATGCACCTCCTGACTCAAAGTCACAAACAATCCCCAATGAAGCCACTGCCTGACATCTTTAAAAGGTTTCCATTGGTTGTGGCTCCAACGAATGACAATACCTGACGACCGGAAGGTCCAAGCCTCATCGTTATCGAAATGCACATCTCCTGCAATTGGTTCGTCACCGGGGAGGAATGCGTGAGCCACGGCACCCCCTGGTCCATCGAAGGGGTACTGGTCATTGTGTTGTGACTTTGTGAAGTCGATCAGAATGTCTGCGTTGTCTCCCGCCACCTCATGGAAATTGAGTGGTGCAATGTCACTCCAGACCTTCAGAGCATAATACATCAGAGCACGAATGGTGTCATGTCCCAACCGGCTGTCCGTTGGAAATGTTCGGACTCTGCAGATGGTAAATCAAAGCTGTGAGCACGGACTTCATTACTGCTAATGAGCGACAAAGGTGCAATTAATCTCTTGTTAACATTAATGGGAGCACAATGTGATACTCTAGTCTTTTAAGCTTCCGTGAAAAAATGATAATGCTTTTCACAACTGACATTTGCATTAAGATTAAAATGTCAATAATTGACTGTAGGCTTGCACTGATGAAAAGTGGAGGTTCCTTACCGATTCCCAGATGCCTTCCTAAATAATGCCAGTAAACAAAATAACAAGCCAGCCATTAGGGGCAGCTATTGGGCAGCTCCTTAATGACCCATACCCGGTTGCCTCTCTGTAAATGGTACAACTCTGGATGAGGTTAGAGAGAGAGAGAGGTTACAGATGATATTTGTCTAAGGTGAAGGCCTTCGATTACGTCAGGAGTCTTGGACTGTTCTCGTTCAAACCACGATGGTGAAGGGGAAATCTAATCCAGCCTGTTTAAAACAGTGTGAAGGGCAGACAGGGAGAAGCTATCAGGATGCTGATAGAGTCAGGCCATGTTCACTGCAGTTTAAAAGAATTGTGGGGGTAACCCTCAGAGAAACCCATACATTTCTACCAGTACAAGACAGAGTAAACACAAGAAGGATGTTCCCGATGACCAGGGAGATCAGAACCGGAGGGTTAGAGTCTAAAGATACAGGGTAGGCATTTAGGACTGAGATGGGGAAATATCCCGAGAGTGGGGAGCCTGGGGAATTCCCAGCCACAGAACGTGGTTGAGTCCGGTAATGATTGGAACCAAGTTGATCTTATTAACTGTGAGATCCTTGTTTGGAGTTGTTAACCTGGGCCAGTCAGGGAGCCCTGGCTGACAGGTATAAACAGGGGATTTCGAACCTCCTCAGTTCAGGGACTCTCTCCAAGCTGGCTGGCCACTGCCAGTGTACTGTGTACGTGTAAATAAATGGTGACCTAGTGATGGGATATTGCTTCTGTGCAGTTATTTCAATACACTGAATGTTTTCAAGAAGGAGTTGGATATAATTCGTAAGGCTAAAGGAATCAATGGGAAGGGGGAGAAAGTGGGAACTGTGTTGGATATCAGCGTATTGAATGGGGGAGCAAGGGCTATATGGCTGACTCCTATTCCTATGTTTGATGTTTCTTGGAGCAGAGACATTGAAGATAATTGGTCAAAGAGCTGGAGTTGGAGTTGAGGAGAATGTTTTTGAACACAGTCAGTTGTTATGACCTGGGGTGCACACAATGAAAAGGAAGTGGGAGAACATTCTGTAATAATCTTCAAAATTATACAAAGTAAACAGCTGAGCCTTTGTGGGATTACCAGGAAAGAACAGGCAAGTGGAATTGATAGGATAACACTGAAAGGATATGGGTCAATGTGCGGAATGCTGCAAGATTCTGCACCATAGCTTTATGGAAAATAGGACCAGTTGGAATGGGAAATGCTGTATCGTAGCCAGTGTAGAATTACTCAATAATCTCATTCAGAGTCTGGACGTTTGTGACTCATCTTGACATTGTGATCGAAAGATCATCGCATCTAGAGGAGAACAGTTCATGTCTGAGAATCACCTGAGGACAGATTGGATTTAGCTGGGGTGCTGTGTTTTAGCAGCTTTGCCTGAAAACATGTGCTTAGAATCACAGAATAGTTACAGCTCAGAGGCTATGTGGCCCATCATGTTTTTGCTAGCCCTACCTAAGAGGAATTAATTCCACTCTCTTGCTCCTTCCCTCTAGTCCTGTCAATTATTTTCCCCTTCAGAAACATACCCCATTCTACAATTGAATGGACATCCAGCACACAGTCCAGCAATGTTACCCCAATCCTTGCTATGTGCAGTGTAAAAACATTTCCTCATGTTGCCTTTTGACCATTTTGCCAAACACCAATTTTATGATGGCTGCAGAAAGTCTAGTGGGCAAAGCATCAGGGAGCTCCCAGGGCTCCAGATCAGGTCTTTGAACTCCTCCATCGCCAGATCACAACAACACGACGGTTGGAGGAAGAGCGCCTCATCTTCCGCCTAGGAACCCTCCAACCACAAGGGATGAACTCGGATTTCACCAGTTTCCTCATTTCCCCTCCCCCCACCTTGACTCAGTCAAATCCATCGAACTCAGCACCGCCTTCCTAACCTGCAATCTTCTTCCTGACCTCTCCGCCCCCACCCCAGTCTGACCTATCACCCTCACCTTGACCTCTTTCCACCTATCACATTTCCGACGCCCCTCCCCCAAGTCCCTCCTCCCTACCTTTTATCTTAGCCTGCTGGACAAACTTTCCTCATTCCTGAAGAAGGGCTTATGCCCGAAACGTCGATTCTCCTGTTCCCTGGATGCTGCCTGACCTGCTGCGCTTTTCCACCAACACATTTTCAGCTCTGATCTCCAGCATCTGCAGACCTCACTTTCTCCTCCAGATCTAATCAGGCGTTGTGTATCAGGGCCAAAGAGGCAGACTTAAAATCACTTTTCTTCATATTTCCACAAAGTGAGTGCTTTCACTGTGTAAAATAGTGGAGGATGTTCCAGTTGGGTAGATAGAGTCACACAGTGTGGAAACAGACCTTTCAATCTATCTAGTCTGCACCAAATTAAACCAGTCCCATGTAGAGAACTAATTCCTTGGGCAGAGGGGATCCAGTTCAAGGGGGCACGGTCTTAAATTTGGGCTGTTCAGGGCTGAATACCCCTTTAGACAAAGCGTCATGGAAATTTAAGACCCTCTCCCCAAACATACTGTTGATGTTTTTGGGCAGTTGTGTCTGGAATTGATCATTATTAGTTTTGGACATCACGGTATATAAATTACAGGTGAAGGGATGGGACTTAGAGCTCAGGCATGTTCCAACGGAATGGTAAAGGGACTGAACTGTCTTCTCATCTTTCTCTAGAGCTAAATTTGATTCACAATCCAGGCGGGAGAGAAAATTGGATTGTATCTTTTTCTCATCCCTGAGAAAGAAGATTCAGCCTTTAGCTAACTCTAATGTCTTGACATTCATTAAAGGCAATCAGTATCCTGTGATGTTATTGCTTAGGGTTTAATGAGTAATAAACTGCAGTTGACTCAAGGAGAATTCCTTGTTTGTTATAAAGCAATCATTGATCCATATTTGATGTAATGAAGATTGATGCACCTGAATATTGAAGAAGCATAAAAGGCCTGATAAACACCAGCATCCTGATCTCAAGCAGTATATCCCAGCAATATCTGTTTGCTTTTGGGGGAATATGAATATTGACTGTGTCCCACATGATACCAAGACATGAAGAAAACTGAAGGGTGTCATTGTGGCTCAGTGGTTAGTACTGCTGCCTCACAGCACCAGGGACTCAAGTTCAATTCCAGCCATGGGTGACTGTATGTCTGGGCTTTCTCTGGGTGCTCTGGTTTCCTCCCAGTCCAGGGATGTGCAGGCTAGTTGGATGAGTCATGGAAAATTCAGGGTGACATGGATTGGGTGGGTGTGGGTGGGATGTTCTTCAGAGGGTCAGAGTAGACGCAATGGACTGAATGGCTGAGTAGGTTTGACTGCTGGAGTAGTTTCTTAAACTTATAACTTCAGCAACTCCCTGTGCGATAGAGTTAGGGTTTGATTCAGGTTTGGCCAATTTCAGTGTACAATACTCAAAAGGGTGCTAGAGGGACCTGATCTTTATGCTCATAGATCATTGAAGGTGGCAGGTCAGGTGAAGAGTCATAGCGATGTACAGCACAGAAACACATCCATACTGACCAGATATCCTAACTTAATCTAGTCCCATTTGCCAACACCTGGTCCATATCCCTCCAAACCCTTCCTATTCATATACCCATCCAAATGCCTCTTAAACGTTGCAATTGTACCAGCCTCCACCACTTCCTCTGGCAGCTCATTCCATAAACGTACCACCCTCTGCGTGAAAAGGTTGCCCGTTATGTCTCTTTTATATCTTTCCCCTCTCACCCTAAGCCTATGCCATCTAGTTCTGGACTCCCCAACCCATGGGAAAAGACTTTGTCTATTTATCCTATCCATGCCCATCATGTTTTATAAACCTCTATAAGGCTCAGCGTTCAATGCTCCAGGAAAACAGCCCTAGTCTATATAGCCTCTCCCTATCGCTCAAACCTTCCAAGCAGTGAATAAAGCATATAGTGCTCTTGGCTTTATTAATATAGACATACAATACAAGAGCAGGGAGGTGATACCAAACTTTTGTAAGATGCTTATGAGACTGCAGCTGGAGTATTGTGTATAGTTCTGGGTGCCATATTATGGGGAGCATTGCAGAAAGTGCAGAAGTGATTTTCACGAATAGTTTCAGGGATAAGAATCTTCAGTTATGAGGGGAGAGCGTGACTGATTTCCTTGCAGAGTAGCAGACTAGAACGACATTTAATATAAGTTCTCAAAATCATGAGAGATTTGGAGGGATTAGGTAGGGGGGTTCTATTCCTGGAGAAAGTGAGGACTGCGGATACTGGAGATGTGTTGCTGGAAAAGCGCAGCAGGTCAGGCAGCATCCAAGGAACAGGAGAATCGACGTTTCGGGCATAAGCCCTTCTTCAGGAATGAGGAAAGTGTGTCACTTTCAAGAATGAAAGGACACAGACTTAAAGTGATTTTCAAATATTGCAAATGTGATGTGAGAAATAAAAGTTTCAAACAGCAAGGTTCCGATCTGCCTGAAATGACACACATTCACCTGAAGCATTCAAGAGGGCATGGGACAGTTAATTTCATAAACAATGTGCGAAGGTATAGGGAAAGGGTAGGAAAATGGCACTAAATCTTGACACTCATTGGATGGCAAGTATGGACAGAATGGGCTGAATTGCCTCTCTCTGTGCCATAACACTGTGTGATTCTTGTGTATCCTCAAGTTATATTGCTCCACTATTGGCTGCTGTGTCTTCAGATCAGGCAGAATCCAAGCAGCAGGCGCATCGACGTTTCGGGCAAGAACCCTTCATCAGGAATTCCTGGATTCCCCTGCTCCTCAGATGCTGCCTGACCTGCTGTGCTTTTCCAGCAACACACTCTCAACTCTGATCTCCAGCATCTGCAGTGCTCACTTTCTCCTGCTCTGTCTTCAGCTGCTTCTCCACTTTGCTAGCAAAAACGGGAAGGCAGAGGATTACCTGAACAGCAATAGATTGGGAAAGTGGGGAGTGCAACAAGACCTGAATATCCTTGTACATCAGTCACTAAAGGTAAGCATTGCAAGGGCAGCACATGATGAAGAAGATAAATGTTATGTTAGTCTTCATCAGCCATGGATTCACGTATAGGAGCAGGGTTGATTTGCTGTAATTGTATAGAGACCTTGCTGAGACCACTCCTGGAGTACTGTGTGCAGTTTGGAGTCTCCTTATCTGAGGAAGGATGTTCTGGTGATGGAGGGAGGGCAGCAAAGGTTTCCCTGACTGATTCCTGGGACGGCAGGTGTGATGATGAAGAGGGACTGGATTGGCCAGGAGTTTATAAGGTTTAGGGGTGATCTCAGAAACGTGTAAAATTCTAACATGCTAAGGCAAGGGTAAACACAAAAGGGATGTTCTCTATGACCAGGGAGCCCAGAACCAGGAGGTCACAATCTAAGGATACATGATAGGCCATTTCGGACTGAGATGGGGAGAAATGTATTCACCCAGAGAGTGGGGAACCAGTGGGATTCTCTGCTGTCATGAGCAGAAAGTGATTGAGGCCCAGACATTGAATGTTTTCAAGAAGGAGTTTTATATATAGTTCTTAGGGCTAAAGGGATGAAAGGGTATGGTGAAGATGTGGGAATAGGGGACTGAGGCGAATGATCAGCCATGATCCCATTCAATAGAGGAGCAGGCTCAAAGGGCTGAATGGCCTCCTCCTGCTCCTGTTTTCAATGTAACCCTAAGTCCTCGATTTCTCCCTCTTTTCAGCCATCCTTAAATTCTTGCTCTCACCTCTCCTAATAACTCCCATTCACATGGCTCAATGTCAAGATTTGTTTGATGACTATTTTAAAGATGCTATATAAATGCAAGTTGTTACGGTTCACAATCTCAGGGCATCTGTAAACACTTTAGAACTCAAATACCTTTCAATTATTAATTCTATTGTCATAAAGAAAACACAGCAGTCAATCGCCATGTTGCAAACTCCCAGAAACTGCATTGCAACAGTTATTGGATAATCAGCTTGAATGGGGCTGAATTAAAGATTAAAAATTGACAAGACACCAGAGCGAACTCAGCAGCACAGCTTCAATTAGGAACGTTTATATCAGTCAGGATAGACATGGCCCTGGTATAATATCCTATCTGGAGGATGGCGCTGCCTGACAGTGCAACACTCCTTCAGCACCGCACTGGGAAGGGCAATCTGGATTATGTACCAAAGTCTCTACAGTGGGACTCAAACTCACAACATCAGAATATTTTACACCACGTCTTGGCTGACATTAAACATTGTAAACTGTTTCAGGCACATTATATTCAACTTACACACGCACATTCACGCACGCACACATACACACACACACGCACACTCATACACAACCTAACACTCACACACATACACATGCACACACACACTCACACACAACCCCACACTCTCACAGACACACAAACACACACACTCTCACTTCTTTAGTTTGGTGCTTCGACATCCTGTGATCCGGCAGTGGTAAGGAATGTTTTTGCTGTTAGTAGGGAGTGAGCCACACTTTAGCAAATCCCCAAATCACACCGGGCAAAAGAAGAACCATTTGCCAGTGGGTACATCAAAATCTGGCCAGTGGAATGTTTCTGCAGAGAACACCTTAAGTTGTTGATTCCAAGTGACTCTGTATTCAGTTCTCTGTCTGAAGGCAGGTCTGACCCACAGCCACACTACCTCTACCATGGAGAGAGCAAACAGGCCTGAAAAGGTGTGACCCACCCCTACCGACTGGCTCCCTCCACCACCTCCATGGTTATAAGCTGTGATGGCTGCACCTTTACCAGCGTGGGGCTATGGATAGTGATGGTAGAAATTCCTCTTCTCTCTCCTCACACATCTGAGCAGCACCCTGTCCCACACCCTTGCAAGTTGATCTGACAAAGTCTTCAGCAGAGTAAGTGGACAGGACACAACAGACAGAGAGAAACCCCCCGCTCATAAAACGATCAAAAATGATGAGGTGCAGATTTAAAACAAAGTGCAAGGTTTAAAACAAAGTGCAAATGAAGTAAGCACTACATGAGAGAAAATCTCTTTCTACAGTGAGTAGCTGAGTAGTTGACAGCAAGACTGTGGAATCCTCTGCCTGGAAATGTGAGGGATACAGATTCCATTGAAGCATTCAAGAGGAGCACTGGATGGTTATTTGAGTGGAAATGGTTTGCATAGAGATGGGAGGAGTTTAGCACAAGAGGACAGAGCCAGTGTAAGCTGGATGGACTGAATGAGGTCACTCTGTACCGTTATGATTTGGAGATGCCGGTGTTGGACTGGGGTGTACAAAGTTAAAAATCACACAACACCAGGTTATAGTCCAATAGGTTTAATTGGAAGCACACTAGCTTTTGAAGCATCGCTCCGAAAGCTAGTGTGCTTCCAATTAAACCTGTTGGACTATAACCTGGTGTTGTGTGATTTTTAACTCTACTGTTACAGTTTGCTGATCTGTGATAAACAGTCAGCTTGGCCATCCAGTCCCAAACTGCAAATGTGAACCTGGAGCTCTGGCTCAGAGGCAGGGACACTACCCACTGTGCTGTGAGACCTCCAAATGACTTAGGGGGGGAGAAAGAGATCTGATAACAAATAGTGGAAGGAAAATGGAGCAAGTTACTGGCCAAGTGTCGTTTGTAATAAGAAGTGAAATTATTTATAGCACTTAAAACTATTACATTTCTGCAAGCAAGTGACTTTGGTCCTAAAGTGCTATTGCCAATAAATTTTACATCTGATTAACTGAAGTAGCTTTCATCTGCTCACAACTTTCCATTAATAACATTAAATGTGAGGATGCAATTACAAGATTGACATTTACCTCCAGGATATATTTCTTTTATTCCATTTAGTCCCGAGTTGAAGAGATCTTTTCCTCCTGATACTTTCTGGTTCCACAATATCAGGCAGTGAGCAACGAGGTGTCTTCATTAGTGTCACAGTGGCTTGATCTAAAATTCAAACAAGTTAATTGTTTTTCACATAGGAGCGCAATAAATGAACTGGATGGATGTGGGAACCTCCATGCACCAAGGTCCTTCACTCAGGCATTCAATCTCAGTTACTTCCATAATGTTTCTACTAACAGAAATATGGGTTAGGATATGGATTAGAGTCAGGGTCAGGGTTAAGGTTAAAGTTAAGGTTGAAGTTAAGCTTAGGGTTAATGTTAAAATTAGGACTAGGGTTAAGATTAGGGTTAGGGCGAGGGTTAAAGCTAGGTTTCTGGTTGAGGTTAGAGTTAGTCTTAAGTTAGGATCAGGGTTAGGATTACAGTTGGGCTCAGAATTAGGGTTTGGGTTAAGGTTAGGGTTGGGGTTAGGATTACGATTATGGTTAGATTCAGGGTTTGGTTTCAACTTAAGGTTAAGGCTAGGAATAGGATTAAGATTAGAGTTAGGAAGAAGAACACAGACACAAGCACAATGGGTCTGAAGGCCTCACTCTGCACTGTGCAATTGCATGTGGAAACGGTTGAGAAAAGGAGCTGGGGATGATGAAGAGGGAAATGGGCAGCCGGAGTTTGAGAAAGGAATAGGAAGTATAGGCACCAAAATTAAAGCCAGACATTCTGGCTTCTGAAACATGACACACTTTGTCGAAGTGTTTGTTTTGCACTCACCAGGACAATTCATAAGAATACCAAAGGGAAAAATAACATCAATACTGCATGACTGGAGAGTATGTGAAGAATTGTACTGACAACTAGTTTAGGATCATCCTTCAGGTTCACAGTGTGGTGTAGTTGTGTGTAGTGGAAGCTCCATATGTTAATGCACAGGGGTCTGTTCTCTGCATATTTATAGAACTGTGTCTGTTTCAAAACATTAAAATAGGTGGCAGCCAATCTCTGGTTCATTTCTCAGAGCAATCCCTAGATCAGTCAGTGTCAAACCGTCTGGTTTAAAAATTAAACAAAGCTGGCAGTTAACTGTCAATCAACATTATTGCAGCATTCTACATCTCAATCAATCATAGCTCAATTGCCAACCAATCAGTGCTCTCCTCTTTTGCAATATAAATGTTAGTTTCTACTCCACTTGAATTGGTATTCTTGCAATTGTCATGATGAGTGCAAGACAAACTCTAACAAAATGCTTCTTCATTCATCAAAAGTTCAAAGATGTGTAGGTTAGGTGGATTGGCCTTGGAAAATGCAAAGTTATAGGGTGTGGGTGGGATGTTGTTTCAAAGGTTGGTGTAGACACAATGGGCTCAATGTCCTCTTTTTTCACTGTAGGAATTCTAGAATTGTAATTCTATTAGCTCAAGGGTACAATAATTAAACATGGACATCAAAAGCAGTAATGGAAAACATCCCTCCGATATAAAGGCGGTAGGAAACGTTATGATAGAGAATTGTTAATGAGGCACACATTAAGAATCATCCTAGTAAAGGGACTGAAGGAATAATTTCAAATATTGTGAGTACAAGCAGGTAATGGGATCTGTTTTGCATAACGTTACTGCATCTAATATTAGGCAACAATAAAGAAATGATTCCCAACTTCAAAAAGATAGGTGCATGCAGAATATAGTGGTTTGTCCTAAAGCACCTGTGCTGATGTTGAGAATCCACACAATTCCTCCTGTACAATTTGCCTCATCTCAGACTCTCAGCATGTGGTTCTATCTCTTATTCTCTCACATTCACCCTTTCAAAGCATCAAAAACAATTTGCTTAAATTCCCCTGTGGTCATGAGTGTAACAATCCAGATGAGTGGATCCCAAAGTGGCTGGGGGAGCAATCATTTGGGATGCTCAGCCCTGAGGCAGTAATAATCACTGTTGACTGGAGATTGACATAAGAACATAACAGCTAGGAGCAGGAGAAGGCCATCTGGCCCTTCGTGCCTGCTCCCCCATTCAATAAGATCATGGCTGATCTTCGTGACCTCAGGTCCACTTACCCACCCTCTAAACCTAACCCTTAATTACTCTACTGTTCAAAACATTATCTATCTTAGCTTTAAAAACATTCAATGAGGAAGCCTCAACTACTTCACTGGGCAGGGAATTCCATCCCTCTGGGTGAAGACGTTCTACACAGTCCCAGGATTGGCCCTGAGACTTCAGATGGCTCAGGACAAAAATATTAAACACTGCTCATTAATTCCTTGCCTCCGCATCACCACAGCCTCTACTCTCCCATTCAACAACTGCTCCCACTCATCCCTTCCATCCCATTACAGTTTTTCACTGTGGCAAGTTGGAACTGGTGATCGATGAGATGAGCATCATATCCTGTTCTTATAAGGACATCTACTAGCATCTTTAGGTGTCCATCATGTTCCTCCTTGTCTGAGCTTACCCATAGGGAATGGCTTCTGTAACATGTTTAGGATGGAAACTAGAGAAGTGCAGCATTGTGAAGTTATCTGTGGGCTTGCAATAGAGTGAGGTACTGAGGTGCCTGTTCTTGACGGAGATGTATATGTCTAAGATTGAGACTGATTCTGAAGAGTAGGAGAAAGTGAGGTCTGCAGATGCTGGAGATCAGAGTCGAGAATGAGTTGCTGGAAAAGCACAGCAGGTCAGGCAGCATCCGAGGAGCAGGAGAGTCGACGTTTTGGGCCAGAGTCCTTCATCAGGAATGAGGCTAGGAGCCTTGGGGATGGAGAGATAAATAGGAGGGAGGGTGGGGCTGGGGATAAGAGTGCAATAGGTTTATCTTTCCACCCATTTATCTCTCACCCTGAAACTCCCAGTCTCATTCATGATGAAGGGCTCTGGCCTGAAATGTCAATTCGTCTGCTCCTTGGATTCTGCCTGACCTGCTGTGCTTTTCCAGCAACACACTCTCGACTCTGATTCTGAAGAGTAGTCCATGGTAAATCTGATGGTAGGATGAGACTTGCTGATATCACAACATAGTTGTTTCAGTGATACTTTGCCGTGAGTCCAGAGGAAGAAAATGTCGTCAATATAACGTTGGTTGGAGTCTTAGTGAAGAAGTCTTGCTCAAACTTGTGCATGAAAACGTTGGCATATTGGGATGCAAATTTGGTTCCCATGGCTGTTCCGTGTGTCTTGATGAAGAGCTGGTTGTCAAAGATGAAGTCGTTGTGGTCAAGGATGAAGCAGATGAGCTGTAGGATGGTGCCTGGAGATTGGCAATTGTTGGTATTGAGTACTTGGGCCAACGTTATCTACCTCAGACACTGCAGGCAAGGATGCCCTGAGGCAAGGTACATTGGCGAGGACAAGCAGACACTACGATAACGGATGAATGGACACTGCACAACAATCATCAGGCAGGGGTGTTCCCTCCCAGTTGGGGAACACTTTAGCTGTCCGGGATATTCAGCCTCTGATCTTCAGGTAAACGTCCTCCAAGGGTGCCTTCAAGATAAACAACAATGCAGAATCGCCGAGCAGAAACTGATAGCCACGTTCCGTAGCCATGAAGACAGCCTCAATCGTGATCTTGGGTTCCTATCATGCTACATGTGACCCACCAGACTGTTCTGTACCTGTAAGATCTTCCTTACTGTCCTGTTTTGACACCATCGCCTTCATAAATTGTTATGATCTCTCAGCCTGAATTAGTTTATACGGTTTTGGATTAATTATCACTTTGGTTAGACCCTCAGCATGTGACTCTTCTACTTATCATGTTATTTCAGTCATTTGGTTTGTCTCCAGCACCATCTTATTTATGATTATTTGTAATGATCTCTCTGCCTCATTTAGTCAGATTATAGGTCACCCCTTCGCTTGTTATTCAGCTGTTGACACTTTACTCTTACAATTTGGCAATTTTGACCACCTGCAGAGACCTATTATTCAGCCAGTCAACACTCCACTCACACCATTTGTACCTACCTGTTGACACTCTTAATTACCTGGAATTATCTTGCTATTATCTCTCTGCCTATTTATTCTGTGCCTGTGCACTTCCCTCCACTTCACCTGACAAAGGACAGTGCTCTAAAACCTTGTGATTTCAAACTAACCTGATAGGCTATAACCTAGTGTTGTATGACTTCTGACTCAATTATATAGAACATACAACATCATGGTTAGGAGGGGCATGGAGTCAGTGGTTAGGAAGCAGCTGTTCCCTCGGCTTGAAGGGTCAATAAGACGGGGGCATCATTTTAAGGTGAAAGGCAGGAGGTTCAGAGGGGATTTCAGGAAAAATGCACTGCCTGGGAGGGTAATTGGGATGGGAGATATTGAAACCTTTAAAAGGCTAAGTGGATGAACACCTCAAACGTCATAAACCTCAAGGCTATGGACCTAATGCTGGAAAACAGGATTGGTGCAGATAAATGATGGGAACAAAAACAGAAATGGCTGGAAAAGCTTAGCAGGTCTGGCAGCATCTGTGGAGAGAAATCAGAGTTAACTTTTCAGGTCCAATGACCCTTCCACAGAACTAAGGTGATGGATTTTGTTTTGTTGGCATAGATTTATTTGATGGGCTGAAGAGCCTTTTCTGTACTTTATGACAATACAGAAACAGGCTGAGTGTCAGAGCTCCTCTCTCGCCTGCTCGGATGAATGTGTGGGTGAAGGTCATTAGGTAGGCACTGATGGGACTGTGACCTTTGTAGTCTTGTTTAATGCTTTAAGAAGTTGTATTCTGTCCAGCTCAGAGCATGTTACTCGGTTCTATCAGTGTCATGTACAGTGTGACAATGAGCAGGTTCCTGGTCTAAGTCAATACCTAAACCTGAAGGACTCACACTGCCATAGTCCTTGGGCTGCTCTTTTATGAGACAGATAGACAACTGGTGGTGTTTTAATCAGAGGGTGATCCCACCTCAGTTAAGGTGGGAGGGAGAGTCCTTCATGGTCACCTTAGCCAGTATGGGAATGGAACCCACGCCATTGGTGTCACTCTGCAGCAAAGACCAGCCATCCAACCAACTGAGCTAACTGACCCCAGAGCTAACTAGGTGACATAATAAAACACACATCTCAGCCATTGGCGTATCTATCCTATTCTCTCTAATGTAGTTACCAAGCCTTCCTTAAAACAACCCACACAATTCAGTGAGTGATAGTGAGAGTACATTCCCACCTGAATTCCCAATTGGACTTTCGAGTCACTGCCTCATATCAGTGGCCTCTAGACTTGCTCCTTCCCACAACTGGAGACACTCTTCTGTATCCATTCAATCAAAACTTTGCACAATTTTAACAAACTCCATTTGGTTACCCTTGAGCCTACTCTCTTTAATAGGAAAGAGAACCAACCTATTAATCAGTCACAGTTCTGGTATCATCCTCGTAAATCTATTTCCATCTTTTCCAGCACTCCAAATGTGGCTTAGCAAAGTCTAGCCATCCATTCCCATATATTGTTAACCCTTAGTTCTCTATTCGCCTCTCTCAGACAATCCTTCATGTTGGCCCAGTCATACAGCCAGGAAATAAAATGATTCTTCAGCCTCAAGATCCTCTGTACAGGAACATTTCCACTATTTTTTACAAAGCAGTCACTGCTCTAGTTTATGGCTTGTATCAACATCTTTCTGAAATAGTTATGGCCCTCAAACTGAGAGAAAGTTTCACAAGCAGCAAACACAAATATCTATGAAAGATATTCTACAGAGTTGCCTGGGTATTTCTGCATTTGTTGCTAAGCTGGAGGGTAAAGGAGGTGAGGTTTCTGGTTGGTGTCATGATTTGGAGGTGCTGGTGTTGGACTGGGGTGGACAAAGTTAAAAAATCACACAGCACCAGGTTATAGTCCAACAGGCTGATTTCGAGGCACGAGCTTTTGGAGAGCTGCTCCTTCACCAGGTGGCTGTGGATGTGCTTCCAAATAAACTTGTTGGACGATAACCAGGGTATTTTTGATTTTTAACTTTCTGATTGTTGTGAGTGTTTTACCTTCTTTGTGACTGAATAGTGGCAGTTGTTTGTTCAGTAACTGTCCCTGGTGCTGAATACATTTACCTGTATTGGTATCAGTACAATGTTAACTTCAATATAGCTATGGGCAGATGGCAGGATGCTATTTATTTGTCTGCTTGTTTAGTTATGTGTTTGTTTATTTTTTATTCACTCATCAAACGTGGGTGTCACTGGCTGGGCCCAGCATTTATTATCATCCCTAGTTACCCCTTGAGAAGGTGGGGGCGAGCTGCCTTTTTAAACCGCTGCAGTCCATGTGCTGTGGGTAGACTCACAATGCCCTTTGGGAGGGATTTCCAGGATTTTGACCCAGTGACAGTGAAGGAATGACGATATATTTCAGGATAATGAGTGGCTTGGAGGGGAACTTGCAGGGGATGGTGTTCCCAAATATCTACTGCCCTTGTTCTTCTATGATGTGGAGGTGCCAGTGATCACCTGGGGTGGACAGCGTCAGAAGTCACATGACACCAGGTGTATTTGAAATCACTAGCGTTTGGACTGCTATTCCTTCATCAGGTGAATTTCTGCAGTGCATCTTGTAGATGCTACGCACTTCTGCTACTGAGTGTCAGAGGTGGAATAAGTGGATGTTATGCCAACCAAGTGGTCTGCTGTGTTCTGGATGGTATTGAGCTTCCTGAGTGTTGTTGGAGCTGCACCCACCCAGGCAAGTGGGTAGTATTCCATCACCCTCCTGACTTGTGCCGTGTAGATGCTGGATGGGCTGTGGGGAGTTAGGAAATAATTTACTTGCTGTAAAGTAGTAATCCAGAAGCCCAGACTAATGGTTCTGTGGAAGATTATGAAATTTGTATTCATCAATAAAAAATATCTGGAAATAAAACTTCCTTTGGTGGCAACCACCTATATATCAACTGCTGTAAAAACTCATCTGGTTGAGCTTTAGGGAATGGAATCTGCTATCCTTAACAGTCTGGCCTACATGTCACTCCAGACCCGCAGCAACGTGATTGACTCTTTAACTCCCCTCTGGAATGGCCTAGCCAGCCACTCAGTTCAAGGGGAAATGATGATGAGTGACAAATCACTGCCTTTCCAGCAATACCTGTGTCCCAGGAATGAGTAAAGGAAGAGAAGCAGAGCTCTTTGTGCAGCTATTGGGACTGAATCAAAATTACAAACTGAAATATACGTTACAAAAGCTTATTTGAAATGCTAACTTGGCTTCAGAAATAACAGCACGTACCTAATAGTCCATTAATTTCCAGGCCTCCAAACCTCTGCATGGCTTTAATGGCCTTAGTTAATGCTTCTTGGGTTTGACGTTGATCAGTAGCAGGACCCAGTGGAGCCAGGTAGCCAAACTTAGTCAACCATTCCTGTGGAAGGTAACAATTGAATACAGTTTTATGATCTGGAGACCCATTATCTTTAAAGTTATGATAAACAAATCCATTCAACACCTTCAATTCATCAATCTGTCAGAACCAGCCACAAACCATGAACAGCAGAGAAGTGAAATGGTTCTCCCAGTCTACACATTCATTTTTTACCAAGTGGAGCATCTTGTCTTAAGAGTGACACCTCAGGAAACAAGAATATCCATTTGCCAAGCCCGGCGTTTATCTGAATACATCAGCCACTGGCACATGTGTTAAACTGGGGACTGGAGTTAGTTATTTACATATAAAAACCGAAAGAACTGTGGATTCTGTAAGTCAGAAACAAAAATAGAAATTGCTGGAAAAGCTCAGCAGGTCTGTGGAGAGAAACCAGAGTTAATGTTTCGGGTCAAAGTCTCCCTTCCTCAGAAGGGTTGTGTTCACTGTTCTGAAGAAAACAAGCCCAGTTTCTCCAATCTCTCCTCAGAGCTCAGACCCTCCCTCTAGCCCAGGCAGCATCCTGGTAAATCTCCTCTGCCCCCTCTCCAGTGAAATCACATCCTCCTAGAATGTAGTGACCAGAACTGCACACAGTACTCCAGCTATGGTTTAACCAGTATTTTATACAGTCCCAGCACAACCTCAGATAAAAACTAAACACTGCAGAAGCTGGGAATCTGAACCAAACACAAAGATTGCTGGAAGGAATTAGACACTAGACTGCCAAAGTAAATGCTGCTACAAAGGTAGAGACAGCAACACAGAAACTGCACAATCTGGCAGGTTGTTTTCTGTTTTTATCTCATATTAAAGGTATCACCATGAATTTGCTTGCAGCTTTTCCCAACACGACCCAGGTTTCTTCAAGGTCTAGAGTCAACTTTGTTCAGAGGAAATCCCTGATCAGTGTCGAGTCAAAAAGATATTGCTGAAGCTCAAAGTCTGACATTCCCCCACTTCTCCCCTCCTGACTCCCACTCCTTAACGTGATGCTCATAATGGAAATATAATGTTGTTCCTTCACTGTCACTGGGTCAGAATCCTGGAATTCCGTCCCTAAGGACATTGTGAGTCTACCGACAGCACATGGACTGCAATAGTTCAAGAAGGCAGCTCACCCCCACCTTCTCAAGGGGCAACTAGGGACGGGCAATAAATGCTGGCCCAGCCAGCGATGCCCAGGTCCCAGGAGTGAATAAGAAAATGCTGTCAGATCTCAAATACAATGGATTTAACATAAACAACATGTGTTTATATAGAATTACATCCAAGCAAGCCATTCAGTCCACACCAGAGATTTTACATCACAAATCAGCATCCTTCACTTGCCCTCTCACCTCTCCTTCTGTTTTTCTGTGGTTCATGTCTTTATCCAACTTCCCCTTAAAAATTTCTATCTTGAGGAGGCTATTCCTCAATGATGGAAGAACCCAGCTCATCAGTGCAAAAGATAAGGCAGAAGCATTAACAGCAATCTTCAGCCAGAAGGGCCAAGTGGATGATCCATCTCAGCCTCCTCCAGCGGTCCCCAGCATCACAGATTCTAGTCTTCAGCTAATTTGATTCATGAGGCATCAAGAAACAGTTGGAGGCACTGGATACTGCAAAGACTATGGGTCCTGGCAATTTCCAGCATTGTTGCTTATTCTGCTTTTCATTAGCATTACATTCCTAGGAACCTGTGTTAAAGGTTACATGTAATAGCATGTTGAGCTGCAGAGTGGGATGATGGCAGGGAGTGTGGTGTAGGATGTGGCTGACACTTAATTCTGTCTCTCTCCCCAAGGGTATTGCTTTGACCCTCAACTTCAGATTGTCCCGAAGAAGGGTCACTGGGGCTCGAGATGTTAACTTTGTTTCTCCCTCCACAGAGATCTGCTGAGTTTCTCCAGAAATTTCTGTTTTTGTGGCAAAGTATAAGGTTAGCTTTTAGTCGGAGCATATGTGAATAGTTCAGATCTCCACATTCCAGAGAGGATATGGAGAAACTGAACAACAAGAACACTTTGACTGAGATGTGACAATTGAACTGGGAAGTTTGAACAGGCTGGCACTCTTTCCTCTCAGCTATAGCTTCATGGCAGCTTTAAAATTAGAAAAAGATTTAATAGATTAATCATTGTGGGGATTGTGCAGATAAGAACTAGAAGTCATTACTAAAAAAACAACGACTTTTAATTGGAATATGTTACATGGATCCAAGCCAGAGGATAAAGTAGGAGACAGAGATTTTTCTGTTTTTGTCCTCCCTGGTGTTAGAGGGTGTGGGTTTGGGAAATGACTGTTGGAGTTGCTGCAGTGCATCTTGTAGATGGTTCCCACTGCTGTTGCTACTGAGCGCCGCTGCTGGAGGGAGGAGATGATGAAGGTACAGATGTGCTGCCAATCACATGAGCTGCTTTGTCATGGAAAGTGTCAGCATATTTAGATTTCCAAAAGACATTCAATGTGAAGCCACGTAAAAAAAAATGACACATGGTGTAATGATTCAGCCATCAAAGATCAGCAAAACAATCAAGGCATAGACAGACACAGGCAGACAATCGCAAGATGGACAAATAGGCAGACACAGGCAGATAACAATGGATGGGCAGACAAAGGACAGACAGACAGACAGATACAGGCAGACACCTCAAGGATAGACAGACAAACAGGCAGACACAGGCAGACAATTGAAGGGCAGGCAGACTGTCAAAGGACAGACAGACACAGGCATACAGTGGAAGGATGGGCAGACAGTCAAAGAATTAGAAGACAGCCTTATATTTCATTAGCATCTTTTGTGACCTCAGAATGTCTCAACTGCTTTACAGTCGATTAAATACTTTTAAGATGTTGTCACTGTTATAATGTAAGGCACAAGGCAGCCAATTTGCACACAGCAAACTCCCACAAAGAGGAATGAGATAATGACTGCATAATTTGATTTTAATGATAATGGCTGAAGGATATTGGCTAGGACACTGGCATCCTGCCCTGTTCTTCAACACATCATCAAAGCAATTAGCTCCATCTGAGAAAGTGCAGATCTGGCCATAGTTTAATGGCTCACCAATCCTCAGCAATTTATTTTTATCAACTGTACAAAATTCCAAAGGTAGTCACTCCATATTTCTGATTTAATTCCCCCACCACCATTCCCCCAAAATCCCCACATCAACATTCCTCACCACAGTCAAATCTCTAATATTTGATGAAACCACCACAACAAGCACATCTGGTTTGGCTGGCTATTATCTTAGACACAACACTGCAAACAACTCAAACCAGCTGTTGTCTTATAGAACAATCCTTCAAGCAACACAACAGACTGTGGAAAACATGCTAATATTGAAAGTACCCTTTTAAAAGTAAATATCAACCGCTGGAGGGATGAAAATAAAGTTTCTTTTTTTTTCGTGTACCATTTTAACTATATTTATATTTCAAACAGAGAGAAACATACAAAGACAGGCAATAGAATTTTGGAACATAATCGTGTCAAGGTTCGAGTCGGTAACAATTTAATTATTAAAGGTGTTGAGGAATTTGGCTGGTTGGAAAACTGACTACAAAGACCCTTAAATGATTAGGAATAGGAATCGGCAGGATGTCATCTTTGATTGGAGTTGTTGAAGGGTTCTGATGTATGACTCAGGTTATACGCATGCTGATTCCATTACAAATTACAGCAAAGATTTATGAGGGAGAGCAACAGAGGAGAAAAAAGAACGTTAGTGGAATTATGAAGGACTCCTCACTCAAATAAAGAACCTTGATCAGAGCTCAGGATTTAAAAAGAGAAAATCGCCTCTGATAGACGTTGTTCAGCAGCTGGTGCCTCAGTGGCATCATTTAAATGAAGGTGGACTGGATTGGTTAGATCATAAGACCATAAAATATAAACAGAATTAGGCCATTCAGTCCATCAGGTTTACTTCACCATTCTGATCATGGCTAATGTGTTTCTCAATCCCACTCCCTTGCCTTCTCCCTGTAATCATTGCTCCCCACTGACCTCAGCTGGCTCCAACCCCATACTATAGAATAGGAGGAGGTGTGATTTACTCCAGTCTTTTCTTTTAGAGGAGATTCTAAATTCTCTGTTTAAATACTAATTTTCTTTATCTTTTTCCCACACAACTGCCAAACATCAGTAGTGTTTACCTTACCCAGTCTTAAGGTCAGGTGCAAACCTCAACCATGACAATGGCAATACTAAACTGTTTCAACTGCTCTTCCTCAGGAAAGAACAGAATTGCATTTCTGTGGTGCCTATCACAACCTCAGGATGTTCCAAAGTACTTTCCAGCCAATTAAGTACTTTCAGAGAGTGTTTGTAATATAGCAACAACCAATCAGAATGATACCTGATGGATAGACATTAGCACAGACACTCAGGAGAGTTAGCCTGACTTGGAAATATATCACTGTTCCTTCAGGGTCATTGGGTCAAAATCCTGGAATGGCATTGTGAGTGTTCCAATAGTACATGGACTACAGCGGTTCAAGAAGGCAGCTCACTCCCACCTCCTCAAGAGCCAACTAGGGACGGGCAGTAAATGCTGGACCCAGCCAGCGATGCCCACATCCCATGAATGAAAAAAAACTCTCCTGCTCTACTTCAAAATAGTGCCATATGGTAAGTGCGGTCAGTGGGCAGAGGGAATTGGGCAGGGGTCACATGGGTCTGGAGTGGGTACAGATGGAAAGTCATAGTCTCCACCTTCAGTGCTACATACTGTGGGGGATTATCAACCCTGTTTGTAAGGACGACATTCCAGTCTTCACTGAGTGGGTTCTCCCGGGAATGGGGATCAAATCCTATTCTAGAAACATAGAAAATAGAAGCAGGAGTAGGCCATTCTGCCCTTCGAGTCTGCTCTGTCATTCAATGACATCATAGTCGATCATCCAACTGACTACCCTGTTCCCACCTGCTCCACGTACCCTTCAATCCCTTTTGCCCTAAAAACTATACCTAAGCCCTTGAAATGGGCAGATGAGACCTCAATCTCAGACAAAAGCCAGCATCTTAAGCAGTGCAGCACTACCTCAGAGAATTACTGAGAGGGTCAATCTATATTATGGATTCAAGTAGGGGATTTATGAATCTCACATCAGAAACTGGAGCTGCTAACTGTTCTGGGGCAAAACACAATGACTAGACACCTTATTCATCGAGTTACCACAATAACAAATTCCTATCATGCTTGTCTTTTATCTCTCTCCTGTCTAATTGTAAGCACAATTCAGCTAACTTGGATTATTAAAGCTCTGATCTGCAACTGATGTTCTCCAATTCTTTATCATTTAGTCCATGAACTGCCGCAAACTGTTTAGTTCTCATTCACCTTCGCAAGAGCAGATTACAAAAAGGCTTCTGTGTCACAGGGAATAATGCTGACTCAGAGGAAAATGCTGTAGTGGATGAAAGATTAATAAATACTTCGATGAATGGCTTAATGTCATAGAGAAACCCCCTGATCAATGTGCACTTGATAAAAGAAATGAGAAAGTGAAACAAGATAGGAATAGAATAAGGACACACAAATAAATTAACTGACTATTGGAAGATGAGATGCAACCGAATTTTCCAGTATTTATTACCCTCCATAAATCTTTATTAAGAAACCGAACAATGAATTGTCACTGAGGGTGCAGACAAGACAATAGGTTAATTATGTTGTTTTTACTGGACAGTAGAGCATCTACATAGAATGTGGAGCATAGAAACAAAATCAGAACTTGCTGGAAAAACTCAGCAGGTCAGGCTGCATCTGTGGAGAGAAAGCAGAGGAAATGTTTCGTGTCCAGTGACCCTTCTTCAGAACTGACTGTAGCTAGGAAAAGGTTGGGATTGGTATAAGTGCTGGAGAAGGGGTGGGAGGAGGGGGAAGGAGTAAGCGATAGGTGGAGATGGAGCCTAGAGAAAGAAAGAAATTCTATAATGTGTACATTTAATCTTTTACATTTTTCAGCGTGACACCCTGTTGACAATGTGACTTGATAATGTCACAGCAATGGGAACCTGGGTGGACGGTCATTAATGGAGTATCACTTCAACCAATCAAATTGACTGATAATAAAAGTAACAATGTAATGACTAATCGGGAAGTGTAAATTCGAGTGGATTGCTTCACTGTCCAATCCAATACAGTAAGAGAGATAAACAGAGGAAAAGAAAGAGAGGGAGAAAAATTCTGAAAACTTTTAAAAATGTAGTTTAAATTTGAATTTTAAAGAATATCCATCAATTAAATTCTAAAGGAATGAGACTCCAGGTGTGTAAAAGTTACTTTTTCAAAGATAGTGAAGTTGTTTGGAGCTAACTTTTAACACACCATTAAAAGGGGACTTCAGTCAGAAATCACCAAGCTGTCACTCTCAGTGGTGAGTACAGTTTACAGCTACCAGACAGATAGACCAACTTTGTATCACTCCATGCAGGGTAAAGGAAAAAAGTGGCTTTATTTCTGAAACTTTAATACAGAGTTTTGAACAATTTCAGTGCTCCAATTTGATTAAAGAAGTGTGGAATTAGAAGCTAGTCTTAGTAATGACGACCATGGAACTACTGAATTGTAGCATACAGTCAACTGGTTCACATATGTCCTCCAGGGAAGGAAATCTGCCGGGTCAGGTCTACATGTATCTTCAGACCCAACTTCTACACCACCGTCAAATTCACTTGGCCCATCTTGGGCACCTCCCTTCCTCTCCTTGACTTCACCACTTCCATCTCCGGCAACAGTCTCCAGATGGACATTTATGACAGACCCACAGACTCCCAAAACTACCTGGACTACACCTCTTCCCACCCAGTATCCTGCAGTAACTCCATCCCATTCTCCTAATTCCTCCGCCTCCCCCACATTTGCTTGGATGAGGAGACATTCCACTCGCGAGAATTCCAGATGTCCACCTATTTTGAACAACATGCTTTTCCTCCCTCTGTCACCGCCTCACCACCTCCATTCCCCATTCTTTTGTTCTAAACCCCCCCAATGCAATAAAGACAGAGTCCCTCTTGTCCTCACCTACCACCTCACCAGTCGCCACATCCAACACATCATCCTTAAACACTTCCGCCAACTGCAATTAGACCCCACCACCAAGAACATCTTCCCCTCCCCACCCCTCTCTGTTTTCTGCAAGGCCCATTCCCTTCGCCAATCCTTGATTCACGCCACTCTCCCCACCGAGCCCCCCGAATATACCTTTTCCTGCAACTGGGAAAGATGCAAAACCTGCTGGTTCCCCATCCCCTCCTCACCTCCATCCCGGGCCCCAAACAGTCCTTCCAGGCAAGACAGAGGTTCACCTGCCTCCCTTCCAACCAGGTTTACTCCATTAGGTGCTGCCAACGTGGTCTTCTCTCCATCTTCTCTCCAAGCGTAAACTTAGGGAACGGTTCACCGAGCATCACAGCCAGGCCAGCAGGGACTGACCAGACCTCCCAGCCACCGCCCATTTCAATTCCTCTTCCCACTCCCTTTCCAACATGACCATCCTTGGCCTCCTCCATTGCCACAATGAACCAAACCGTAAATTGGAGGAACAACACCTCATCTTCCACCTGGGCAGCCTACAGCCCAGAGGACTCAACACTGAGTTCTCCAATTTCAAATAACCTCCCTTCCCATTCCCCAACTCGCTTCCCAGCCCCTCCCCCTCCCTTCCTCTGCCACCAACCGGATTCGTTCCTCCTATTGACCAACCAGGTCGTACCCTCTACCTGTCCTCACCTATCCCCACTTCCCCAATCTTCCCCCCGCCTCCCCCTCTATCTGCAGCTCCCCCAACCCCCACCCCCAGTCCTGAAGAAGGGTTACACCCAAATTGTTGACTTTTCTGCCTCCTGATGCTGCCTGGCTTGCTGTGTTCTTCCAACCTCCTGCTTGTCTACAGAGGATTGGACACTGGCAAACATGGCACCTTTATTCAATAAGGGGTGTCAGGATTTTCCTGAATAACTACAGACCTGTTAGGTTATCATTGGTGGGGAGTTATAATCAGGGAACACCAGGCTTTTGGAGAGTTTTCAGTTCATTAGGAGAGGCAGCACAGGGTTGGAAAAGGCAGATTGTGTTTGACTAATCCGTTAGAAAGTTTTAATGCCGTAAAAGGGAATGTGATGAAGGGAATACAGTAGATAGTGTCTATATGGAGAAAGGTGTTTGATAACATCGAGGCTTATGGAATACAGGGCTCAGTGCCAGCCTGGATAAAAATTAGGCTGAAAGACAGAAACTGGCAAACTCTGGTAAATGGTTATTCTCAACATTAACGTAACCTTGGATATCTCTGCATTTTTAATTTGTTTTAGACATGTCTTCTAGTAATAGCCTATAGATTGTATAAAGCAACTAAATTTGCTGTGATTCTTGTGTGCTAGCAGCCAGAAGTGCTGAGTCAATGATTCACCTTGGCCTCCTTCAGTGGTCCCCAGCATCATAGATACCAGTCTCCAGCCAATCTCATGATATCAAGAAATAATTGGAGACACTGGATACTGCAAAGGCTATGGGCCCTGACAACATACCAGCAATGGCACTGTAGACTTGTGCTCCAGAACTTACCACTCCCCTCACCAAGCAGTTACAATTACAACACTGGCATCTACTTGACAATGTGGAAAATTGCCCAGGTATGTCCAATACATAAAAAACAGGACAAATCCAACCTGGCCAATTACCATCCCCATCGGTCTACTCCCCATCATCAGTAAAGTGATGGAAGGGGTCACCAACGGGGCTATCAAGCAGCACCTGCTCAGCAATAACCTGCTCAGTGACGCCCAGCTTGGGATCCCCCAGGGTCACTCAGCTCCTGGCCTCATTACAACCTTGGGTCAAACATGTACAAAAGAGATGAATTCCAGAGGGGAGGGGAGAGGGACAGCCCTTAACATCAAGGCTGCATTCGACCGAGTGAGGCATCAAGGAGCCCCAGCAAAACTGGAGCCAATAAAATTCAGGGAAATCTTTCCATTGTCATGTTTCTTGGAGGTCAATTATCTCAGCTCTGAGACAATAAAGTCAACCAACACAGAAA